>NC_140474.1:25362803-25994053 GCF_051167445.1 Perissodus microlepis
CCGACAGTCCATAGCGGCTGCCTCCGTGGCGCAGCCAAGCAGTCCGGGCTAGCCTTTAGCCTCGGCAGTCGTAGCTGGAAACACAGTTTTACATGGTGGTGCGACCGTTGAAACCAAAAGTCACTTCACCCACACTCTGTTGCGAAGCTCTCACACGGTTAGCTTTCTAGTCATACACTCTTTTGTGCTAGTTAACCTCAGTAAAACTAGCTGAGTCTCTCACTTTGGTTCAGCTAACCTCGTGCATCTCTCCCTGCCGTTCTCTTCTCCTCCTCCATTGCAATAGATACACAGGTCCCGTTTCATGCTACCTTCATGGGCCTCCAGAAAATTAGAATTCTGAACAATATTTTAACTCTCTTCAGAGTTACATACCATAAAATAAGATAAGATAAGATAACGTTTATTAGTCCCACACGTGGGAAATTTGTTTTGTCACAGCAGGAAGTGGACAGTGCAAAAGTTATGAAGCAAAAATTAGAATACAATAAGAATAAATACAGTGCACAACTGTACAGAATAGAATAAAATACTATATACAGTAGAATAAAATATACAATAAGATAAAAATAGAATACAAATCTTATATACAACTGAGTAAAAAATACAACGATGCCAGAAAAGATTATTGTACTTAGTGTTATTGCACATGTGTGGATGTGTGTGTTTGATCAGTTAAAGTCTTTATTGTGGAGTCTGACAGCAGTGGGGAGGAAAGACCTGCGAAATCTCTCCGTCCCACACCGTGGGTGCCGCAGTCTCCCACTGAAGGAGCTGCTCAGTGCTGTCACAGTCTGCTGCATGGGGTGGGAGATGTTGTCCAACAGTGATGACAGCTTAGCCGCCATTCTCCTGTCACTCACCACCTCCACTGGGTCCAGAGGGCATCCTAGAACAGAGCTGGCCCTGCGGATCAGCCTGTTCAGTCTCTTCCTGTCCCCGGCAGAGATGCTGCCGCCCCAGCAGACCACACCATAAAAGATAGAAGAAGCCACCACAGAGTCATAGAAGGTCTTCAGGAGTGGGCCCTCCACTCCAAACGACCTGAGTCTCCGCAGCAGGTACAGCCTGCTCTGCCCTTTCCTGTAGAATACTTTATTATTAACATAACAGTTTCATTGCTCTAATTACCTGTATTTACCTTGTGACATATTACAGGGCAAATTACATTCAGGGTACGGTTACATCACATAATATTAACTGTGAACACCTTATGTTACTGTGGCGTTTAAGTCCATGGGAATTACCAGTATCTACTCCCAAATCCCCATCCGGGCTACATATATATATATATATATGCATACACATATTTCATTTTGTTTGGTATTGGATGTTGAAACTGGTTTTAATCAGGTTAGTACAGTTGTTGTTGGGTTAGTTACACAGCAGCATGTGACAGTTAAAAGGTTTAGCCATTTTACTTTAGCTATTAGCAGTAGCGCATTGTCAAAGTAGCCATTCGTTTTACTTGAATCTCTCCTCTTGTAAATATACTCCTTGATCTATTTTCTTACCAGGTTAATTTCATTGTCCTCTGTCTCTTACTCACTTCTCCACAGCTGGTGCTAGCAGCAGCTGTCTCCTGTGACTGTGAGGCCTGGTTACTAGTTGTTGCTGGTACAGCTGTTCACAGTTTTCTCTTGGCTTTTCAGCTCCACCTTCTCTCCACTTCTTCCACACTAAGCTTTTTCTATGAGCTACATGAGCACACAGCAAAGGTAGGGGAGGGGCCGGTCGCATTAAGAGATTTGATTGGACAATCCAGTGTCAGTAATGAGAATTAACGAATGGGCTGCTGTCAGTGCTTGTACAGTCAGTGCACAGCAGCCTTTCAGGCCGGCCCATCAGCCCAAAAGTGAGTCAGCCCACCAGGAAAATGCCCGGGATGCCAGATTACCTGTCCAATCAAGCCCTGCCAGCCACTGACAGACAGACTGCTCATACACAGGCATGCATTTGTAAGTGAACCTGAATTCTACCGTAACAAATGTTAATGTTGCGTATGAGTACGCATACTCACAAACAAATAAATGGTATTTTAGCTCAGCTGTTAAAAGATTAATTCTGATTTAACCAGAAATACATTCTTCAGTACATACCTTCAGTATTCGATTTAAATCTTCATTTGGTTTAGGCTGAACTTGTAAATATTAAGCATCACGTGTGTGTGTGTGTGTGTGTGTGTGTGTGTGTGTGTGTGTGTGTGTGTGTGTGAGAGAGAGAGGGGGAGAGAGAAAGCTTTTTACCTGCCCTGAACACCGGCTACTTGATAAATGGGCAGAGAGTGGCTGATGTGGGTCCATCAATCATCCAGACCTTGGTCTATGGCAGGCAAATAAAATAAAACGTCCCAGGTGCATAGGCAGGAGAAATATGGAATGGACCGAAGTGACAATGACAGAGGCCTCCAGGCATGAGAGATGGGGTTCACCTAAACACTATGGTGCATGCAAACACAAGAAAAGACAAACGTATGTACATGTACACACATTTATATTCCTACCTGAAGTGTTTTTCACTCATGCACGCAGTATTGACTGGCATTTCCCTACTAACTCTGTAATCTCCAAGTGCATTTCATATGGAAACTTCCATATCTTAATGTGCGCCTATGTACTGTTGTGTTTCTGCCTTCTTCTTTTGAGTGTTGTTAGATCCTGTTGGACAGTCATCATTTTAGAGTGTTTCATGATTCTGTCTTAACAATTGTGTTATATCTATTCTAGAATAGATATAACACAACAACCTATGAAGTTCTGTTAAATTTTTCAGATTAAATAGCATGAAATACTCCACCCAAAAGAAGACATTAGTCTAATACCACATTACTCATCATATATCGCCCCGATTTATTTAGTTTGACCATTTTCATGCATTCAGATCCTAGAATTCAGCATGTCTTATTCTTTGTAGGCCTGGTTTAAATACATTTTGTTAACTGAAGCAGTGCTTAAGAATGTCCTGTTTAACCTGAAGCAGAAGGAGATGGATTGTTATGGAACATTCATCCATCCATATGACTCCCAGGTGTCATAGGGCAAAAGGGAGGGAACATATTGGATAGGTTCCCAGTCTATCATATGGTCGCATGGTCAGGGTATATAAACCTGTCAGGCAAAACAACGTCACATAAAAATGCATTATTACTATTTAAGTGGTATTTTGTATATTTTGAAAAAAAAAACAGTCCTTATTTATCTTACATTGGGCATTAATGCAGCCCCACCGTTCATACTCTAACTGACACAAACAATTTTACATCCATTTCTCTTACACCTAATGTACCTGTGATTTGAGTTGCATTTTGACTTGTGGGCTACTTTTCTTTTAACTTTTACTTTCTTTTAACTACTGAATATCATGTGGATGTGAGATACTTTATCAAAACAAGACACCCTATATGTTGTTACATGAGTCACGTGGGTCACAACTCCTCTGAAAAAAAAAACAAAACCCCAAAAGACATGGTGCAAATACAAGACATTCTAACTAAAACATATTAGTTTCAAGATTGTCCAGGCCATCATGAACCAGAAACAAACATGGATAGATTGAGGACCTGCATGCAGTGGGCTGCCCTCAATGATCTATAAATCTTTTAGACAGTTGTGTACGTGTGTGTGTGTGTTTGTGTGTGTGTACATTCAGTGTGCTTTGATCAGATGTGAATTTGCAGGTGTCATGACCTTGCCTCCTCTTCCATTAGGAACATTTATTTGTGATGACTTGCTGTCGTTTCCAAGACATGATTTAGAAGTGTGGAGTTAATTACCTTAATTTCACTGCACACAAGCATGCACTTACAGAGACTAAGAAAATTCAGTGCTACATGTTTGCAGGAAGGCCATGTTATATCTACAAAATAACAAGAAATATCTATTTTTTCTACTGTACATCTTGTTCCAGACAGTTTCATTCTCTTCACAGCTTAAATTTAAAAATAATGTATTGTAGCTAGAATAAAATTCTACACTGTAAAGAGAAGGCTCAGAAAAATCTCTCCTTTATTTATTATTTATTTATTATTTTAATGTGGGCAAAGATCTAATGGTTATATAAAAAAAAAAACTAAGACGTGCAGCTTGGTGCAGATAAAAAAAGAGTAAAAAAATGCTTGCTTTTTCTGTAATAGGCACTATTTTTTATACCTTCACATAATCATAAACACAACACACACAACAGCTGGACCCCACACTCAAATAAAACCCAAGTAATGTAATGATATAGTTTTATTGACACCAAAAACAATATTGATTCTGTGTATAGATGACATACTTCATCAGGTCCCTCATTTATTTCAGCCTCAACACAATGTATCTCTTATCTCTGTGACAGAATAGAGACTGAGACACAGTGTGCAAAACGGGCCTGAGTTTGATGCCATTGCTTTGCAAGTACATTTCAAACACCTTTAATGTCATTCCTCCAAACGCCCAAAACACCACTTCATCTTATGAGCTATAAATAACAAAAATAACAAAAGTAATGTAATTTTTTAGGTTATGAATGACCTTTTGGTGCTTTTTGGCCACTTTTTTGAAACTTATGATGAGGTGAAGAACTATCTTGTAATGTCAACTTCATGGCCCTATATTTGACAGTGTAATTTAGAAATTAAAACAAATTAAAACACTTCTGCATGGGAATTATGTATTCATTTTTAGGACCCAGTGTTAGCAAGACCTCTGCCCTTTTTATCTGCCTTGAAGAGAGCCTTTTTTTGTGAGCTTTTGTCATCTGTCTGCAAATGCCTCTCTCACTACAGCTTTGTGAAAAGACACTTGTTGTCAAGTGAATTATTTATGAACTGGGCTGTGCTGTAGTCTTTGGGGAGAACAGTAAAACATGCATCCACATCCTCATTCATAGGCTTTGACCCAGATTATGATAATACCTCAACCCTGCAAACTCAAGAAAATAAATCCACTATAACCACCTACAAAACAAATATCATGACTTCACAATACAGTGAGGAGGCATATGTTTTACTATGTGTGTCTGTGTCCTCGCAAACAATATGCTCCATCTCTTTTTTTTGTCTGAAAGACCAACTCTCTTTTGCACACACACACACACACACATTTCCACAGGCATACACAGGGTGGGGCATACACAGGGTGGGGCATACTTGTGAGCGTCCATCCAGTATCTTATCCCAATCTTATTGGTCTTAGTGCAGGGGCATTGTGGTCAGCAGAATAGAAAACTGCTTATTCAATACTTTGTTGAGGTTTTTTTTGTTTGCTGCAGATTTGAGTGACAGGTGGGTTAGCAAAGAACCCCATGGGTCACAGACCCAGAAAGAGTGAAATGATATTGCTTCTGTAGTGAGTTTGTGTGTGTGCTAGACTTCTTGAAGAAAAAAGACGGCATCTATCTATCTATCTATCTATCTATCTATCTATCTATCTATCTATCTATCTATCTATCGCTGGAGTCACTAGGTTACAGCCTCTAATATTCTATTACCAGTGGAACCATACTGGACTTAATCTAGAACATATCCGTCGAAATTGTTTCTTCACCCTCGGTTAGGTCTTCTTGTGCTCCATTTTTGTGATGTTACTGTTAGCTGGCATTGCCGCATCTATCACAATTGCCTTGTTCTGATCCAGCCCCCGCTATGTCTGGTGGGATAGCCAACAACTGCTTGTCATTGTAGAACTTGATGTCCCACAGGATCTTAGGTCTGATGTTCTCAACCATAGCGTATATTCCATCTGGACTGGGAAATTTCTAATCCATAAACAGCACAGATGTTTCTATACACTATGCCAGCCACTTTGTTATGGTTCTCAGTGTATGCTATCCCAGCTTGTAACTTACATTCTACTGCTATGTGCTGGGCTGTCCCCAGGGCACCTTTGGACAGCCTGCAACTTGGGTCCCGTCAGCTGTAGTAGACTCCTGCCTCTGTGGATCTAGTGTTTAGGGCCTATTCTTGTGCTTCCATAATCAGAGTCTCTGTGCTGTCCTTCTAGCCTGGCATTTCTTGCCACTTGTAGGATTTAATTATGCTAGCCACTTTCTCTATCTGCCAATGAGAGAACCGTAAAGGGCATTGATCTTCAGTGATATTTCTTCTTCCTCACCACTGTCCATTGCGTATACATTCTACAGTGGATGTCTAATCAGTACCAGTTACTGAAAGAGAATAATTGGAGGTGATAAGTTTGAGTTCATTATTTGAATGTGCAAGAATTCTAAATCGCAATTAATTCTGAGTAGGTTTTTCTTTTGTGATTTGCACTTGACTTTTTTCCCTGTTAACGTTTGATTCTCCAACAGGGGTAACAGAGCAAGAAACATTGAAAAAAAGGAAATTGCCAAAAGTTACAATTTGTTCTTGTATAAAGTACAGACAAGGCAACAGTGAGACACAATGTAAGGACAATTAACAAAGGGCACATTAGAGGCATTTACGTCAGTCATGTCACTTCTTTGGCACTGCTCATCATGTCTTTCACTGCTTGTGCATATTTTATTTTAGCTGAAGTACACTTCTCATTTAGAGTCATGTAATTGCCTCAAAAGTTAAAATATTCATCACATTCATAAAAACATTACCATTTTTCTGCAGGGAGATGATCAGATATGCAAAAGCCTTCTGCTCCCCTCTAAAATTGTACATCTTTAATAGGGGATAACACTCTCTGTGAAACTTAGTGGCTTTTCATGTTTTTGGGAAAATTGTCACGTCATGTTGCTAAATTCTCCAAGCGACCAAAGCGGCATTTGTAAATTACAAGACAAGCAGAGTGGAAATGGTAGACATGGCCACAGGAAATTTTTCAGCAAAGAGGTTAGTTTTTGAGAAAACAGTCAGTGTGAAAGTAATTAAATATGAACCCGGAGCACACATTTTGTGCTACAAAAATATTGGTGTATTCACTGTGTATATTGGTTGACTGCTGATTTTATTTATAAGGGCACCTTTCAGAAGGAATACTGTATGTCTTGGGCACTCAATCAATCCAATATTCAAGACACAATAGGATACACTTTCACACACATGTCTAATAGCCTAAAGTTGTAAGATTTTACTTTAAAAGTTAAATCTTGACAAACATTGATGTGATCTGAACTTGACTGGTTTGCAGAGAAATTTAGCTGTGATGTGCTAACTCTAATTTAACTGAGCTAATATGAATGGCATGGGTCAAACAGAGATCACAGTTACATTCAGTTGAGAGTTGAAGATATGAACCGTGAAAGTCATTTGGTTTTAATTAGAGGTCTAGTTTACTATGTCTGAAACAGAATGAAACTGAACTTACAAACACTGCATGAGATTTGTATTACAAAAGCTTAAATGTTACAGGGAGTGGTTTGGGAGGAGGTGCATAATGTTATGAAGGTGACAGGGAGAAAAAAGATGACTAGCATAAAAGAGGATGACTACAATTATGACTAGTAATTACAAGAAGTAACTTGTAGAAATGATTATATTTCATACTATGGGGAGAAAAGCATCTACATGTGATTGCACTTATGAAAATGATGACGCTTTCAGTGGCAATGAGAGCCGTAACGACGGCAGAGATAATGAGGGCACACAGCACTAACAGTAAAGTTGAACTGCGGCAGCCACTGCCAAGCATTACTCATCTTATAATGTAATGAGACTGCCTGGTTCTAATGCTCTGCGCTTAACCTCGCCATGAGGCAAGGGCAGTGTGCAGGCAACAACTGACTAACCAGAACAAAACTGCGTGCACAGGTTCACTAACACATCACTGCTATGCCAATATTGATGTATTTGAATGCATATGTACGTATCTCTCTGTGCAAATACATTCTTTTGCAAATGTATGCAAATGAACAAAATAAGCATTGCCTTTCTTCTCTCTCTCCTCCCCCCCATTCTGTTGCTTTTTCCGTCTTCATACTGCACATCTACATGCATTAAACATTGCAAACTAATCTATTTTAGGCTGGGGCATGCAAGGTTAAAAGATGCACAGCAGATGGGAAATCCACAGTGGTTCCCATCAGGGACTAATCTTCTCTTTCAATTTGCCCCTCAGTTTCTCCCTTTTACCCATCCTTAATCCAAACCACCCTTCCTATCTATCCATCCATCCAGTAATTTAACCATTCCTCATGAACATTGTCCCCATTAATCCCTCCAGTCAATTTCTCAACTAAATCAGCCTTATCATCGAGTTTTCATAAGCAAAAACCACAAAATGTTAGGTTTAAGTTAACATAAATGTTATCTTATATAGGGAGCAATGCACTAGGACAAGGGTTTGTACACGACAACTATGCAGATGCATTTTAAAGACTATAAGTACTATTTAAAAAAACCCACTGCTACACGTGTTTATATAGATATAGTATGCAAAAAAATTGTTGCAAGAAAATAAGGGCCAAAATTACTCCAGCATATTTAAAAGGTAATTTGACAAAATTGAGACCATTAACAATTTCATAGTGTTTGGTCACTAAATGGGACCAGAGACGTCCAGTTCCAAGGTTAAATCTGAAATACTGAAATATATACTCTGAGAACTTTAAATGTGCTCTGTTTTTAGAGAAGAATAGTAAACATATTAGATTAGATGAAACTTTATTAATCCCTCGGGTGGGTTCCTTTGGGAAATTCAGTTTCCAGTAGCACAGCACCGACAGAAGTTGCATGTTACAGATACAATAAAGGTGAATGAGAGTAAAGATATGAGCATAAATATACCATATATACATATATACACATATATAAATACAGAATATATAATAGGGATACATTGGCACACTCTATTCACTTACTTTTAGCTTACTCTCTACTTAACTCTAATAGGCAATTATTCACACATTACAGAGACATTTATTCATCATTTTAGTTGTGGGATTCATTCGGTGATCAGACTAGATAATTCTGTTTTGTCTCAGACATTATCCACCTGATATTATGGCATCATTATATTATATGAATAATGCAGGCTGTTGACGCTGGCATGTACTTGAAAGTAGCTAATATTAGACTAAGTGAATGGCATCATTTGTTTATCCTCATTTCCACTTGGCTAGTGGAACTGTCCATCTTTCTGTCAGAGCACAGATAGGGGAACAAGCTTGATGCTGTGGATTTGTTGAGCTTAGATTTCTGCTTTGTGTGGAGATTGTGATATTCACCTTGAGAGCCTTGAGATAGGCTAGTTGCATTTGAGTCATTGCTCATCAACAGCTGGTCGAATGTTTGTGTGCATTTATATATGTATGCGTATATCCTCCCATGCCTAGGCTTTGGTTCTTTGGCTAGCTTTGGCTGCCAATCTGCAACTGTCACTCTACATGGAGTGGGATTGTGACTGACAACCACAAGTGTGTGAGCATGTGTGTATAAACATTGTTTTTTTGGGGGATCACTTAGAGTGTGTGCATCTCATGGTGGGTGGGAGGGGGAAGAGTAGAAACTGCGTCTGTGAGAGAGAGAGAGTGTGTATAAGTGTACCTGCTGCAGGACACAGCAGGATGGTAGTGAGCAGATGGAATGTTTGATCCAGAACATAGCTAAAGGCAGGTGGGGTGTGGGATAGCCACTCTCTCTTACTCCTAAAACACACTCTAACACAACAAACAGATACACCAAATATGCACACACTGGCATAAACTAAAGCCAATTTTTCCATCACTTACACTCGGCACAGAGAGAGAGAGAGTAAAAACAAGTGGAATGCATAATCACAGCAAAATCCACAATATAAATGTTAATAATGTAATCAAAAAGTGTTCATGCTACAAGTCTTTTAGAAGCATTCTCATAATTCAGAGAGTGGTGACCTTAGCCCCGTGTAGCGTATAATAGTCTTTGCTTCTAAATAACATAACTATGTAAGCAAGTTTAGCTTCTATCATAGTCTCCCACTGTCTGTGTGTTTTCCCCTCAGCCAAGATGGGTTAAGTAGGTCTTCTCCACCCCTCTGGGTGGGGCTTGAAGCCTTTCCACATTCCAGGCCATATCACCTGTGTCTCATCAATCTCATCATCAGCAATATAAATAGAGCAGCTCTGCCATCTAGTCTCTGCCAGATTACCTGCCTCTATAGAGTGGTAACCAGGCTCAGTTTAGTTGCTCGTACTCCTTGATTCCCCTGTGTATTAATGTCATCTCTACTGGTGTTCCAAGTGTGGATTCTTCCCTTGGCTGCAAGAAGTGGATTCCTGTACCTCAATTCTTCACCTGCTTTTATTAGAGCTGGTCAAATACTCTTTTGTTACTCACCTCATCGACCTGCCTGCTTATCCTCTAATGGCTACTTTCTCCATGGTAACACAGACCAGTGGACCTCATTGACCTCTGAGAATTTTTTCCTGTCAGACATGATAAGCACCCGCAATTCTCTCTTTGCGGACAGATTCCCGTTGCAATCCTCTAGAAAATCTTATCTGGACTAATTCTCATCTATCCCTCCCCTCTTTCTAAATAATAGACTTCAAGAATAATCATTCTCTGTGATTCTTGTTTGGTTTTGCTCTTGAGTTGATTTTATCACCAGCTGAGCTGGTTTATGATAGCTTCATCTGAGATTACATCTGAGTGAATCAGCTGAAAATACCCATACATCAAAAAGGAAATAGGACAAGGAGACTTGGTAGTAGCGTAAGGAAGTACAGGAAGGTATTCAAAATTAGTAAAGAAAAAGTGGAGCTAGCCTCCCAGTACTCCTGTATACATTTTTCATCTCTCTGACTAAGTGTGCAGCCTAGAGAGGTGGCAAAGGAAAAGGCTTATAGTTGTATGTAAGGGTGGACACTAAGGAAGAAGAAATGGACTTGAATCCATTGGGTAGCCAGGATGATTGACCTGGAAAGGATGTACAGCAGGTCAGGGTGGTTAAGGATAGAGATGGTAATGACGAGGAGTGTGAGAAGTTGGAAGGAGTACTTTGAGAAGAAGAGAGGGAAAAAATACACTGGAAGAGAGCATATTCAATATACTATATAAAGATGGAAGTACCCTATGGTAGCCCTTGCAAGAAAAGGCCCAATCTAGTGTCTGGGAATAAAGGCCAAAAAGATCGGTGTCCATGTGGCACCAGGGTTTATGGTTAAAGTAAGTGTGATTTCTGTGCTCTGGAAGAGGCTCCCTAGAGGAAATTTCCTAATAGGTCTCACTACTGGCAACATGACCAGGTGCTAGTGTTTCCTTGCTGATATTATCTCCAAAGCTATGTTCAAGAGCAAACATGGAGTTAGGAGGAGGAGGAGTAACTTCAACAATTGCACAGGGCAGCAGATAGGTGGTCATATCAGACTGGGAATGTTAAGTCAATCTGAGGAGGCAGATCAAGTTAAACCATGTTATAGAAAGTGGAGGTCAGCCATGGTGTTCACATTAATCAACGAGTGGAGAGGGTCACATCATAACACAACCATCTGTCTCATCACTTTCTCCACAAAAGTCACTACTTTCCAGGGTCGAGCGCCAGAGCTGTTTATAAAACACCTAGACTTCAGGCAAACACCAAGAAAAGCAGTTAAGCTAACTTGAATTTGGCCGACAACAAAGCTAACAAGCAGTATTTAGCTAGCCCAACTCTCAGAGGTGTTCTTAGCAAAGTTAAGAACGTAAGAACTGAGGGATGGCTGCGATAATAGGGGTTTATAGGCGAGTTGGGTTGCACATATATCATCACAGGCCATATGCGTGAATAGAGGTGTCTTCAGCCAGGACACACAGGGGTGTGATATCCCATAATATAAGTGTTGTACAGAGTGAATCGACTGAAATAGAACAGAAGTTTTGGACATACTGTATACAGACTGTATAGTAGTAAGACAGGCAGTAAGACAACACTGTTACTAAAAAATAGAAATGACAACATTGCCCTCTACAATGTAATTCAGCTTATTTGTAATTTATAATTTAATTTATATAATTTATTTAAAAAAACAACTTATGTTAGTGGATGCAATCTAAGAGTGCCTGCTATAAACAAAACTCTTTTTTTCATTGCTAGCATTTTAAAACAAGATTTTTGTTAAAGAAAGAATATGAGAAATACCAAGGTGATGAGTGCATAATTGAATTTTAAACTGTGTAATGCAGTCCCAGGTTGACCTGAGACCCTGTGTAGTTGGAAGATTTTAAACCTTGATGTCCTCCAATAGAAGGCAGATAGCTGTGCTGTTTATATATTCATATGCTTTACACTTATGAACCTGTTCTTCTGTGGTTGTCACACATACACACATAGTCTGTATATAGCAAAACATGGCGGTTGAGGGTACATTGTTATTGCAGAGTCGCTGGGAGACAGTGAAAGGCTAGCAGTCATTAAGAAAAGAAATATGCTACTGAAATTGCATCATTCTTCGTGCATAACAAATGCCTTTCTGTTTGTTTTTACAGTGAAATGGAATCTATAGCGTATTCGGTATGTATACTATATAAAGATGAACCCTATGGTATTCTGCAAATGTGCCATGCATTTTAATATGAAATGTAATTAGTTTTACCAATAAAGAATAATTCCATGAAGAAAATGAAGGTACTCTTTGAGAGATAATTTGGACCAAATAATTTAACCTTTGACTATCACAGTATGACAAAGAAAGCAGATTTTAGTTTTCGTTTTCTTTGTCTTTCTCATTGGGAGAACGTAAGAACATATGAAATGAAAGATGACATCTCATATGATTTTTTAATGAACAGAAATTTATAATAATACATATATATTTACAATAATAACAATAATTTCAATATAGAAGAATAAAGACACAGACACACACACACACACACAAAATATATTATATATATGCAAATGTATGTATAAAACACAGAACTTCTGCTTAATAAGCATTAGCCAACCGAAGTACAAAAGACAAGAGCTCCACAGCACATTCATTTGATAGTAAAACAAAATTTCAATCCCAAGAGGGAACTTCCCTCAGCATTGGTTTAGCAGCTTAGTGCCAGCTTAGACCTCTGTGAAGCCAACTCCAGCCTGTGCCCACTGTTCACCATGCTGCCAGAGACACAGCTGTTGAGCCAGACATACACCTGAGAGCAATGGGATCCAGCCAACAGGCTGCAGCATCTGCCCTACTGCAACCCTCTAATGAACACTACTGCTTGTGGGTAATGTCTATCCATCGTATATTGCCACTGAACAACATATTTTTCACTTAAATAATTTATTTTTGAAATTGCTGATGGTGTCACTCAAATTTTAGTGTCTTAATTTGCATATGTGTCCGGTCAAAACTTTTATAACACCCCAATTTTTCCAGTTTTTTATTTAAAATTATGGAATTTAATGTCTCATTGCACTCTGAAATGAAAGCATCGCACAAATAAGCAATTGGAGTTAAAAAATAAATCACGGAATCAATTTATAGACCAAAATGTATTCTAAATTTTTGACACATCAAAGTGGCCATCTTTGACAGATATAACAGCCTGAACACACCCATGGCATTCTTTCTACAATAGAAATCCAATACTCTTCAGAAAATTCTTCCCAAATCTGTTACAGAAATTCCCAAAAATGTGTGGTGCTAGGTTGCTTTTCTTTCACTCATAGTGCCTTTTGATGGTGAAGGAAACTGTACTCACTGACACCTTGACTTTCTTTGCAGTTCCAGTGTGCAAAAGACCCACATTTTTAAGTGTTATGATGTCTCTCTTCTGTTGTTAATTGCCTTTTTCTCACCATTTTTGTAGCAACACACTACTTTCTGCAACACAACACTGTTCAACTGTTGCTCACGAGGGTATGGTACCACAGTGTGTTCCAACACTGCTTTTATGCAGACTAGTGATGGGAATTCCGGCTCTTTTTAGAGAACCGGTTCTTTCGGCTCGGCTCACTAAAAAGAGCCGGCTCTTTCGGCTCCCAACCGGCTCTTCGGGTTGTTTTGTTGCTTTAATTAATTTATTATTAACAACAATATAAAATTATGCACAAAAGGAATTACTAATGTAAAAAAAACCCTGTGGTTTTATTTATTTATGTTTATATATAAATATATAAATATATACAGCGGCCCCTTGAGACAAAGCACGTACAAACTCCAAATCACGTACAAACTCCAAAGCACATTTCTAGTGTTAACTTAACTTCCAAAACAGAGCTACCTAGATGACTTAAATTACACAATTGAAAGCATATGTGTATTGTTTGTGTATGTATACACAAGCACTCATATATATTCAAATAATTTGCCTTTATCATGGCTCAAGAGTTGGGTGTTCGTCTTGTAATCGGAAGGTTGCCGGTTCGAGCCCCGGCTCGGACAGTCTCGGTCGTTGTGTCCTTGGGCAAGAGTCGGCTATAAGAGCCGTTTCATTCGCGACTGACACATCACTAATGCAGACCGAGGGGGTTGTAAGTAATTCAAAACAGTTGGAACACCTGTAGGAATTAGTAGCACCAGCTTTCAAGGCCCGATCAACCTCATTGCTGCAGAGCAGCTTTAAATTGTTAACCCCTTGTGTGTTCCCTGAAAAAATCCTCATTCTATATTTCTGAAATGTACATTATTTTTCAGTTTTGGGTAACCTTACCTTTTTTTAACCTGTGCCAGTTCACCACTTATCTTTGTACCAGTGTACATTGTAGATTCTCACTGAAGGCCTCAAAACTATAAATTAACACATATGGAATTATGTAGTAAACAAAAAAGTGTGAAATAACTAACAGCATGTTTTATATTTTAGATTAATTGAATCAGCCACCCTTTTTCTTTGATTACTGCTTTGTACACTCTTGGCATTCTCCCAATGAGCTCCATGAAGTAGTCAGCTGAAATGGTTTTCCAAAAGTCTTAAAGGAGTTTGCACAGATCCTGAGCAGTTGCTGGCCATTTTGCCTTCACTCTGCGGTCCATCTCATCCCAGACCATCTAGATTGGGTTTAGGTCAGGTGACTGTGGAGGCCAGGTCAGGTGACTGCAGAGGCCAGGCCATCTGGCACAGATAACTCTCCCTCTAGAGACCATCCATTTACCTCTTCTATGTTGCACAAAGACAAGGAACTCACATTTGGTTTCTAAGCAGCTTTTTGACCATAAAGGCCTGATTCGCACAGTCTCCTCTGAACAGCTGATGTAGAGATTTGTCTGCTAATGGAACTCTGTGTGGCATTTATTTGGGCTCTAAACTGTGGAAGCCCTTTTCCGCCACTAAAAAAAAGAAAAAAGTATCCATAACTCAAAATTTCGACTTATTAACTCTAAATTTCGAGAAAAGCAGCTCGAAATGTTGACTTACTTTTCTAAAAAATTTTGAGTTAATAACTTGAAATTTTGAATTAGCACTGCCAAACAGTAATCTACGTGAATGATGTCATTTCCTTGTTACCTGGAAGCTGAAGCGTTCAGCTACAAATGCTACAGCTAAGCTACCAGTATTATAGCCAGTCATGAATGCACAAATTGCTGATTATTTTCAGTGTGGCTTCACAAATGATGAAATCCTTGTGTTATTAGCTGAATCACATGGCTTTACTATCAGCAAACGTACTCTCGAAAGTGCCAATTTGTTGTGATCCAGTTTTGAGTGACCATTCCATGCAGATTATTGACTGGAAGAGCCAACTTGAAATTTTGAGTTACTTTTCTCAAAATTTTGAGTCAATAAGTCGAAATTTCGAGTTATGGATACTTTTTTGTGTGTGGTGGAAACGGGCTTCCATACTAATCTGATGTGCTTTAAACTTGCGATTTCTGAGGCTGGTGATATTTGATGTCTTCAGTATGTACCTACCTACCTACAATGTACACAGCAGTAAAAATAAAGAAAAAACATTAAATGAGAAGGTGTGTCCAAACTTTTGATTGCCAGCGTACATACTGTGTGTATACACACACACATGCACACACATACGTGCACACACACACGCACACCTACAACTATACATACATATAGAAGGTCCACAGTATAGCTCCACAATATGCACGAAAGAATGTTGACATATTGAGTCATGAAACATATCAAGCAGCAGAAGACCACGCTGTCATGAAACTTAGGTTACAATTCACACAGACTCGCTGCAATTTGGATAGTCTTGATCTCTGTTTTGAGTCAAATTTTGATATAAACTGACAAGGCTCATCTCACATTTGCCTTTTTTGGAAAATGACTCAAATAGCTCCCCTCAGTATTACTGTCATTGGACAGGTGTGTGGGTCACTGACCAATCGACTTTAATTAGGCAGGCTTCTTTTACACAGTTTTACGGCCTCGTCTGGAATAAATAGTTGTGGACACTCCAAAACCAACATTATTATGCAAACACTTATCCGACAGCCTACACTCACTGCATAAATGCCAGTCAGAGTATTTGAGGTGATTGTGGAATAAACACGTAAATTGAAAAACATATTTGTCACATATCCATTTTTTTTTATTGCTGATTCACTGCTAAGCATTGATGTTATTAAAAAAGTAAAAATGTAGTGTGTACAAGAACATTTTCATACACAAACAGTAGTAGAAACATGCCTGCCGGCCACGGCTGTTATGGGAAAATGCAAGGCAGCTGTGGGGTACGGAGGGTTAAATAGGATGTTCGTGCTCGGAAACATTGCAATGTGGCTGAATTAAAGCAATTCTGCAAATAAAAGTGGGCCAAAATTCCTCCACAGAGATGTGAAAGAGTCATTGCCAGTTCTCGCAAATGCTTGATTGCAGTTCTTGCTGCCAAGGGTGGCACAACTAGTTATTAGATTCTTCTATCTATCTATGCACACACACACCTATGCACACACACTAGAAATGGAGCCCATTTGCCCTCACCTTTTTAATCCACTGGATTCAGGCACAATTTTCGCTTTGAATCTGAATATTTCTTGCTTCTAGTTCTTCCAAGTTTGACTTCCACATGGTGGTTAGTTAGCACATGTTTCCAGACAAGTGGGTGTCTTCCATGCGAACAACAAGTGAGTGTGATAATCTACTAGCAACCAAAGAAATCACGAGTGACAAGGTTTTTGATGTAGCACCCTTTTTGCAACTGATTTCGACAGCCAGCAACAATTTGCCAAGAAACTGAGTACACATTTTTCCCTCGAGATGAGAGGTTGCCAATGGGTTACCAACTGATCTGTAGCCCTGTGTGTCTGAGACCTTAGAGATCAAAATGATCTGGGTCTTTGCAGTTTTCATTGTTTTTGGGAAATATTCTAAATTGAGATACTAGAAATCTGACTTTTTCATGAGATTAATTTCACAAAAATGTCTTCAAAAAGGCTTCATGTATGATTAATGTGAAATGTATAAGCATTTGCCTTTTTGAGATAAATTATAAAAAACAAAAACTCTTTCACAGTATTTGAATTTTGGAGTTGCAGTAGGTGTTTCATCTTGTAGCCTTGTTTTCAAACCTACATGTATGTTTGTGCATGTCTGTGCATGTGTTCTCATGTGGTGATATGTGTGTGTAATAGTCTGATCAGGTGTGTAAATGTCAGCCTGTCAGAGCAGGCTGACATCGACAGTGTCAATGAGAGCAGGTGTGTTTTGTGACAGACAGGTGTGACATTTAACTTAAGATTTTATTGCAGAAACTCCATTCATGTCTGTCTGTCTGCGTGTCTGTATATCACTGTCCCCGTCTCTCTCTCTATCTCTTTCTGGCAAACACAAATGTTAGCTAATTAGAGAAATCCTTTTTTTCAGGGTCAAAGTAATGATTACCATAATGATCACATAAATTTTAGCCGCATAGTCTGTAAACTGTAAAATTACTTTACCATTCATACCTATTTGAACTTAGAGGAGGGTTAGAGAGCGGGAGGTAGGGGCTGGGAAACAGACATACACAATAGCTAAAAGTGAACAACAGTAGTTCAAATTTAATAGGCAGCCCCCCAAAATTCAGTTCACTATACTTTGATGCCATTCATGTCTACCTTTTACCCCTACTTTAAGGAGTAACCACTGACCCATTTCAAAGTGAAGGAAATAAGCAGTAGAAAGAAGTGGGATATTTGTTTCTATTATTTTGGCCAGATGTGATGAAAGGAGGTGGGTGTGGCAGTGAAACCTCATGCTCACTGGCTGATGATTTCTCAGCCACAAATCATTAACAAATGAGTATACCCCACATAATCTCCTTTCTGACAGTGGTGTTCTATCAGGATATGCTTGTTAAGTGAATTATAAAAGCATACATCAATTAAAATTTACCAAACAGATTGAAAGCTCTCCTTTTATCTCAGAGGCGTTCTACCATAAAGTGTTTCCCCGGTTTACATCCATCCTTTTAATTACTGCAATTACTGCCATATTTTGGCTGAAGTTAGCTAGCTGTCTCTGGAAGCAGTCCAATGGCCTAAATATGGGGTTAGCATTTTCATGGTATGTCTGTGTCCCTTTAACAATGGCTTAAGCTGGGTAAGCTAAGAGACCAGAAGCTTTTTCTGGTCATTTGTGCATGTGCATTGTGGGTAAACCTCACTGAGGAGAGACTTATGGAAGGATAGCATGCTAGGGAAGCTGCCACTGACTCTGCTTTAACTGCTCTGAGATCAGTTGTGGGGAAACAGAGTCAACATGTAAAACAGGTAAGCTAGTAAATGAATGACCCATCTGTCATTTATCAATTCGGAACCTTTTTCAAACATATTTTCAACCAATCCTACATGCAAGCTCAAAAAAAAAAAGACTTAATAGCCATACAGGTCAGCTACTACAAGAAAGAAAGTATACTTTATTGATCCCCATGGGGAAATTCCTCTCTGCATTTAACCCATTCACTCAGTGGGCAGCCATTGGGAACCTGGGGAGCAGTGTGTAGGGACAGTACCTTGCTCAGGGGTATCACACAGTAGGCGTTCAGTGGATTTGAACCACTGACCTTCCAATCACCACTCTACCTACTGAGCTATCCCCCCCAACAAGACCACATTGTCCTGAACATTGCAGTACACAGGGCCAAATGTTAAGATAAGTTACTGTCAACAATCTCAGCTCTTGCCCTGCTTGACGACAGAAAATGGTGTAAAGTGTAGAACATCCGTCTTTCACGTCTTTCCGGTGTTGCCTCAGCTATGTCTTAGCAGATAAGGGTGGGAAAAATATTATTTTTAGACACAACAAATAAGATGGAGTAACCTACATCTCACAAGAGGGCTTACATAAGCAGATGAGGAAAAGTGACACTCTGGACAATTTTGGTGGAATTTTCTATATATTTATACATTTGTTGATTATAAATTTAACTCTGTCTGGTAATCAGTCCTCCAAATACAAAAATATAATGTAAAAGTATACTGACAAAGCCACCATGTTGTCCCTCATGCTGCAATAAACTTTAAGCTTAAAGTCTTTTCTTCATCTTGGAAACAGCAGTGATTAAGGCAATCTTAAGTCTAGGTCTCCTGCTTAGTTGTTTTGGAGCATTTATGGTGGACAGTCAGCAGAATATTAATGTATGACACAATTTAAAACTCAAAAATAACTTCTAATGGGGCATAAAGCTGTGGAAGCGAAGAAACAACCATAGAAAATAAATGATATTCCATTCAAGCAACTATGGGCAAAGTTCCCACAGGTGATTGGAACTGGATGGGGCATAAGATAACCTGTTCTCTACTACCAAGCAAGAAACTGAAATGAATACCAATGAGAGTGATGGTGTGACATATATTATATACTATATTATACACGCTCAGACAAAAACTGGTTCACCCGAAAGACAAAACTCCAAAACACAGACTTAACAATGTGGTGTACGCTGTACAGTGCAGCGAGGAATGCCCAGACCTCTACATTGGAGAGACCAAACAGCCACTTCACAAGCGCATGGCACAACACAGAAGAGCCACCTCCACAGGACAAGACTCAGCAGTCCATCTGCATCTAAAGGACAAAGGACACTCTTTCGAGGATGCCAATGTTCACATTTTGGACAGAGAGGACAGATGGTTTGAAAGAGGAGTGAAAGAAGCCATCTATGTCCACTGTGAGCGACCATCTTTGAACAGAGCCGGTGGTTTACAACACCAGCTGTCTGCCATCTATAATCCAGTTTTGAGTTCCCTCCCCAGACGCCTTAACGCCCACTCACATCCTGGGCCATCTGACCTCAGGAATTCGCATGATAAGGTGGGGCCGGGTTTCACAATGAGCTCACCCGAAACCCTGGCTGATTGGGACCCACACCCAGTTTCACACCTTGGCTCAGGCGATTAGAGGATCATCAGGGGGTCCTTTTGTCCCTCTGCGGGGGGACACTCCCACTAGGTTTAAATCTGGGACTCCCCACCATTTGACCTTAGAACTGAAGAAGCTTCTCAGATGAGAGGTGAAATGTCTTCAAGCAACTTAAAGAAGTCCAGACGTTTTTCTTTGCTAGCTCCTTTGACTACGATGACCTGGATGACTGAGAACCTTCACAGACATATATTATAATTACCTAGGCACCTGGAATGTCCTAGAACTGGATATCAGGTTCAAAGCAGTGTGCAACTAGCAAATCTAATCTATTGTGGTCGCAGGTTAAGGAATGAGTGAGCTTTCAGTCATTAGAGCCTACGGAATAATGCAATAAATTTCCTTTGTGTATCATATAAATTCAGAAATCACTAAATCCTGAAACTAAACATATTTCTTTTGGCTAAAACTATAACCATGTTCCAATCTAAGTATTGATCTGTAAATGTATTGCCAAACTAAACCAAACCAAACTTATTTAGTTAATGTAACAGATAGCTTGTTAGATAGCGGCTGATACACCCGCCGTGTACAAGTCAGTCCATATAAAACAGGAATTCTGCCGCTAAGACAGCTAAGCCACTCAGATGCTACAAACCAAACCTGACACCACTATAATAGAAGTTATGGAGGGATACCACACAAATCTGGACTTAGAAAAACAGCACTAAGAAAGTGTATGTGCGTATTTTTGCATGGAATCTGAATAAAATGTGTGTGTGTGTGTGATCAGGAAAATGTGTGTTTGAAACTGTAATTTTCTAATTCTCTTTTCTTTCCATTTCATTTTCTTTAGCACACTGAGACTGAAGTGCATAATGTACCTGTCTCAGATGTTATGAGCGCACTCAGTGGCTGTTGTCAGTTGATATTGCTCTAGCCAGTAAGCTGCATTCTCCACCAGCTAGCAGGCTCAGTAGGCTTTTATTACCTCATTTAAAGGGTTCATGCTGTCTTACAGAACAGAAATAATTGGAAGAGCATTAACACTTTAAAACAGCAGTTAAAGTATGCTTGAGCAGTAATTTGACTTTTATTTTTGATATCATTCTTTTATACTGGATATTTTTTTTGACTTTCTTCTTATAGTAACTAGACTTGTGTTTTTCACTATTGGCGTTATTTTAGTAACCAAAGCTATTTAGGCATAATAAAAAAATGTTTCAGGTTTAAATACATAATTTCACAAAGTTTTCTACACAGTTGGAGAAAGACCGTCATGGATTTTGCTATAAAGCAGTTCCTACTGACCATATGTATAGGATATGAACTCCAGCATTTTAATTGAATAAGAAAACAAATTTTCAGTTCCAAGAGGCAACCTGAAGAATGCTGCAGTAATGTGTGTGATATCCTGTAGCTAGAGGGCAAGAAGGTGAAGCTGCTGGTATTGCAAGTTGCTTCTGGCTAGTTACTTTGCAGTCTATGCTTAAGGAATTAATATTTCCAGACACATGACAAGCTGTGGCATGAAGCAGATTTAATTGGTTTTGGTGTTGCTATTCTTCACATCCCAAGCCAGCAGAATTTGTTTGGAATCAACTCAACCAAGATTTACAAAGTGATGCAATTGCAGGGGGTACCTGGATACACATATCTGTCATGTTCCGGAGCACAGCATGCTGAAGTAGTTAGCCAAATTTCACATCTGTTTCAACGGGAAGTGTCAAAGAAAGATAAATGATGGATCAGAGCACTGCTGTATGAGGTACAGGCACATGTATTACACCTTAATAATTTAAATTGCCCTTAACTGTAAAGGTCAGCGGAATAAAACTCCTAGGATTGATTAATTGATGGGAACTCTTTGAGAAGGTGACATTTAAGAGAATTGTTTTTTATCTGCAGATGAACACTCCTTCTGCAGTTAGGATCCAGATAAAAAAGAGAGATATTATGATGATCATTATGCAGTTTTAACACACCATATTGAAATACTCTGCTTCTGAATTTTTTGGTATATATTATCCTTTTCATTTTTAGCACCCACATAGATGTGCACTCTTTACGTTCTTTAGTTAAACTGACCACAAAATTGAGTCTTATTGTGTGTCATGTCAGAACTATTTAATCTGTTTTCCAGCTGACTGATCTATTATATGCATTCACACAGACATAGACACTTTCTAAATACCAACTGTTTTCATAGTTGAGCGTTTTATACTGAACATTCCTATAGAGAAAAGAAGGAGACGCGCCAGAAGTCTTTTCATATCTCAGTCTACAGTACACTTGGAGACAAAAATCAGTGCTGCTGTTTATTAAAGGATAACTTTATAGCTTATAGCATTCTCAATGTTGTTTATAATACCCTGCTGTTGGAATAAATTATATATTTGATTGTTTTTGCATTCTAATGTAAATCAGGTAGCTATCAACTTAAGGTGGGTTGCTGTATTCACACAATATAATGTTGACTTGAAATACTAATATATCCTACAGTCCATTTTAAGGCTTTGACATGAATTTATTGCTCCCGCTCTGCCATTCATTATTAAAAACACTGTTGAATTGCTGATGCTCACTTAACATTTCATCAACCTGAAACCTATCATCCACCTGTTGGCATTGGCTCCAAGTTCCCCATGGCGTATAATTATCCAAACTAACAGCTTAGTGTAAAGCCAGACATACAGTATGGGCAAAATCAAACTTTGTGTAAATGTGTCTGCAGATGTCACGTTATAAAAGCCTTTACAGAACTGGGTTCATGCAACATTGTTGTTCTAACTATTTATTCAAAAACAAAACCATTCTGAACTTCTTATGAGTATAACAGGTGAATTACGTGAAAAGGATTTTTCTTCCTCTGAAAATAAGACAAAGCTTTCACATGCTTAAAAGAAGTCTATGGCAAACTTAAACGTACTTTTACCAAGAATATGCCTGGATTGGTCATTTGCTGTCTCTTAAAAGACTGGAGCAGCTGAGCTGGGGTCATATACTATGTCTACCTACAAATAAACACCTAAAAATAAGCATCAAAAGTGATCTCATAAAAATGACAAATTATCACAACTGTAAAGAAGCTGTTAACACTGAACCTTTCCAAGTTACACTTTTTTGTGTTATATTTTGCTTCATTATTGCGGTTATGATGCCACAGGAAACATGAATATAGTGCCATATGACATTAGCTTTAGCAGTGACAGAAGTACATCCAAACCATAAATTCTCAGTTGCAGAATCCAGCTCTGGCTCGAGAAGATACTATATAATCGTAATCGTCACGTCCACATTATTCCTAACTTGATATTTGATTATATCCCAAATCTTTAGGATGTGGCAGTACATATTTAATTATATTAATATTTATATTATATTATATTACATTATACATTTAAATTAATTAAACCAGCACTTTGTTCGGGACCATGCTCTCGCTGCTTCAGTGAATTTCACCGCAGTATTAACTGTCCCCAAAGAAATAATATATCAACATTTCTTCAGGGCCTAGTGACCTTTTTTGTAATACTATTAGCTGAAAGAATTTCCACTTATTGTATAGTCTGGTGAAATTCAATTGTTATTGAACACATCAGTACATCCTGAAGGATGATCTGTGACATTACCATGTTGGCACTGGTAGTACAGTCCCAGGACAGTGATTCACACCTCATTCCTCTTGATGGGGTAGACACTGAACACAATATGTATCATTGGGGAAATCATGGAGGAATACAGAATACTGCCGAAAAGTTTCAAATAATTTTACTTTCTTTCTTAAAAGCAGACATCTCCATTTGGTAAAGCCTCAAAGGTCGTAAGGACCCAGTGACTTGAAAGATCAGTTTCTTTTAATCTGTACCAAAATTATGTCTTTTCTAACTCATCTTATGGATGTACCAGTTATATTAGGAATAGTTATATTAGGAATTTCTAGACAGAAAAGGTGACATGCCAATTTTGCATACGTGCCGTTAGGGAGGACGAATATGAGAAAATGCATCTTGTAAACACTTGTGTACATGTTGATTCCCCTTTAATTCGAGCTGCTGCAAGAGATGAGTCTCCTAAATGTTTTTTCCTGCTTGAGTAAATCAGGTTTTACAAGATTTCCATGGCAATAAGGGGAAAACAAGAATAGAGATATTTTATAGAGGTAGAGAGAGAAGGTAAGGGTGACCAGTGAATTCTCATTGGGGTTCTATAATTACTCCATGCCATTAGACTGCAGTCTATAATTAACTACCTGTTGGGATTAGCATGAGCAAAGTCACTGGGTGAGAGGATGGATAGAAAGTTGGAGAGAAAAATGTAGGAGAGAAAGACAGAAAGACACAGCTGAGAGAGAGCAAATAGATATAGGAGAGAAAGAAGACAGGGTAGGATAAGTATAAGTGAATATGAATGTGAGACATGAAGCAACGAAGGCAAGAAATTATGTGATATTCAAGAAAAGAAAAAAACTACACATTCTCCTTCATGTTGATGAAGGTACATTATAGAAGCATAATGATAGAGCTCTGATAATCACAAAGGGTCCGTGTTTTTAAAGTTAATAACAAGGCTATAATTTCCTTTAAGAAATTGGATTTCTTGGGGACTTCCGGTTCCGGGGGCAACTAAGCGATGGTAGCTTAGACCGTAGTCTCTCGATCAAAATCCAGGAATCACCCCATAAAGTCAATTTATTACGACAAAAATAGTCTTAGTGAATTTCTGGATAGGGGAACGATGGCCACGAAACAAAAAAGCAGGAAGACTACTACGCAAACGACAAAAGAGGCAAATTTGCTAGCGCATGATGCCGCTACCGTTAGCTCCGGCGAAGACATGTCTGGTGAAGCTAACATGGAGGAAGAAGTGACGAACAAATTAATACTTAAAGAACTACGTGAATATCGACAAGAAATTAAGGGAGAGTTCACAAAGACAAATGCTAGATTGGATGAAGCTGAGAGCAGGATTGAAGGAAATGAGAGGAAACTACAAGATATGGAAGAAGTGTTAACAAGCCTGCTGCGAATGCAAGAGCAGCTACAAGAGAAGTTAACAGACCAGGAGGGCCGCTCGAGGAGAGAGAATGTGAGAATATATGGAATACCTGAGGGCACAGAAGGAAACGCAAAAGCAATGGTAGCGTTTATCGAGAAAGTCCTGAAAGAAAATTTGGGAATCCCTGCCTCAACGGAGATGCACATTGAAAGAGCGCACCGGGGCCTGGGTCCGCAGCCTCCACCAGACGTGAAGCCCAGATCTATCCTTGTTAGATTCCAGAGTTTTAAAATGAAGGAAGAGGTGATCCGTCTGGCATGGCAGAAAAAAGGTTTCACTATGGATAATCACCTAATTAGTGTCGACCATGACTACGCTCCAGCAATTCTGAAAAAGCGGAAGGAATATGCTGAAGCCAGGCGTGCATTAAAGGAAAACAAGATACGTTTCCAAACCCTGTATCCAGCCCGTTTGAGAGTACATTATGAAGATGGAAAGATAACGTATGACACGGTGGAAAAGGCAACGGCGGACATGGCGAGCCGGGGACTGCCGGTAAAAGTGATTGAAAAACCAGTGTCACTTTGGGAGAGGATTCAGCGAGCAGCATGGCAGCCCGTGCGAACAAGGCGAACTTCGGAGGCGGCGAAGCCACGCAGCTTCAAAGACAAACTGCGAGCGTTCAGACGTTCATCACTGGATAATACAGGTTAAACTTAATCCTAACTATAACAAATGGACTTTAGTAGTGATAATTGACGGTTAAGACAAGATAAAGAGCCACACTTAACATAAATGTGTTAAGTAATTTGATCGAAGTAAAGGGACAAAAGGGGAGAGGACCATCATGACTGTTGCCACAGTAGAGGGCCCTGCAACTCATTTTGGGTTGGAGGCTTTCCCTCGGACTTGCTACAGATTAGAAAGAGGACCGCGTGGGTGGAAGTCAGAAGAGGGAGAACTGTTAAGTGTTCACAACTTTATTTATTTATTTTTATTTATTTATTTATTTTTGTTAGTTTGTTGGTGGCAATTTTTATTTTACTGTGTTTACGAGGCAGCAGCTTATATGAAGTGGGGGAGAAAGGGGGAAATTGTAAGGTATGAATGCAGGGAGAACCAATTGAATTAATATCCTTCAATGTAAATGGAGTTCTAAATCCGGTCAAAAGAAGTAAGATTTTGTCTAAATTAAAAAGGGAAAAGGCACAGGTGGCTTTCCTCCAGGAGACCCACCTGAGTCAATCAGAACATGATAAATTGAGAAGACAAGGTTTTAAAAACGTATTTTCGTCTTCATACAAGGGAGGACATAGGAGAGGAGTTGCTATACTTATTTCAAATACAATTAATTATGAACATATATCAGAACTACAGGATGGGGAGGGAAGGTTTATAAAAATTACGGGTAAAATTGAAGGTCAGGAAATGACGTTTATAAATGTGTATATTCCTCCGGGAAGTAACTGGACAATATATAAACAAATATTAGATTTAATGGTCAATTCACAAGGTCTGGTAATCTGTGGAGGTGATTTTAATATTAGACTGAATCCTAAACTAGATGTGTCTGGAGCATCTATTAGCTCAAATGCTCTTACAAAAAAATTTAATCAATTGATGGAGGAATTGGGGATAATTGATGTTTGGAGAGAGTTACATCCTAAAAGCAGGGACTATACCCACTACTCCTGTCCCCATAGGACTTATTCTAGAATAGACTATTTCTTTATGTTCAGTAATGATTGTACCAGAGTAAAGGGATGTCAAATTAAAACGATAGATCTTTCAGATCATAGCCCCATTTCACTGTCTTTGAGTTTAGAGAAGAAAGCAAGGAAGGTGCTGTGGAAACTGAATTCAACCATATTAAACGATCCCATACTAAAACAAAAGTTAAGAGAAGAAATAAAGGATTTTCTTGAATTAAATGATACCGGGGAAGTGTCGCAAATCATATTATGGGATACCCTAAAGGCAGTAATGAGAGGAAAAATAATTTCAATGACCTCCCATCTGAAAAAGATAAAGCTTCAAAAATTAGTCAACCTTCAGGCAAAGTTAAAACAACTACAACGGGAAGATGGATACAAAGGTAATTCTGAGATAAAAAAAAAAAGAAATAAAAAAAATACAGGTCGAAATTGATGAAATTTATACACAAGAAACTCAAAAGAAAATAATTTTCTTAAAGCAGAAATATTATGAGATAGGAAGCAAATCCTCTAAAGTGTTAGCCTATAAACTGCGTAAACAGAGATTGGAAAACACAATTCTTAAAATAAAAAACCCTCAAACAAAGATAATGGAAAATCAATTAGAGAAAATTCAAGAGAGCTTAGAGTTGTTCTATAAAGAACTGTATACCCAACCACAAACAACGGATGAAATAAAAATTGATAATTTTTTGAACAAATTAAAACTACCAACTTTAACGAATCTCCAAAACGAAAGTTTACTCCAACCAATAACAACCAAAGAACTTCACCTGGCAATATCTAAATTAAAAGTAGGCAAGACCCCGGGTTCGGATGGTTACACTGCAGAGTGGTATAAAAACCTTAAAGAGGACTTGCTTCCTATTCTATTGAATACATTCAACTGGATTATGCAAAAGGGTAAATTACCCCCTTCGTGGAAGGAAGCAGTTATTTCCATCATTCCCAAAGAGGGTAAAGATAGGACAGAATGTAGCAGTTATCGACCGATTAGTGTATTAAATTTGGACTATAAACTATTTACAGCAATTCTGGCACGGAGATTAGAAAAAATCTTACCTGACATAATAGACCTGGATCAGTGTGGTTTCATCCAACAAAGGCAAACACTGGACAACATAAGGCGTTCCCTACATGTTATGGAACAAATAAACAGAGAAGGGGTCCAGGCAATGTTGGTGGGACTGGACGCTGAGAAAGCCTTTGATTCAGTCAGATGGCTTTTTCTTTATAGGGTACTGAAGACTTTTGGTTTCCACAATAAATTCATTTTAATAATACAATCCCTTTACGATAAACCAAGGGCTCGCGTGAAAGTCAATGGAGATTTATCTGAATCATTTACTCTAGAAAGAGGGACCAGGCAGGGTTGTCCAGTCTCACCACTTTTATTTGCACTTTATATTGAGCCTCTTGGTCAGTTTATAAGAAACAATACCAAAATTAAAGGTATTGTAGTTGCTGGGGAAGAACAAAAAGTTGCAATGTTTGCAGATGATGTCTTGGTCTTTTTGAAGGAACCTGAAGAATCATTTGAGGAGTTGATGTCCTCTCTATCCGTTTTTGGAGAACTGTCTGGTTATAAACTAAACCTAAACAAAACACAGGTAATGACACTAAACTATACAGCATCTAACACTTTACGAGATAATTATAATATAAATTGGGAAGCTGAAACACTTAAATACTTGGGAATAATTATAACTAAGAATATTTCTAATCTATCACAAGTAAATTATGGTCCCTTGTCACAGGCCATAAAATTGGATTTAGATAGGTGGAATCTGGTGCCTTTCTTAAATTTAAATTCAAGGATGTTAGCAGTGAAAATGAACGTACTCCCAAGACTCCTCTATTTATTTAGAACTTTGCCTGTTGAAGTAAGTCAAACACAGTTTGGGGAATGGGACAAATGGATTTCGCGCTTTATTTGGCATGGGAAAAAACCAAGAATTAAATTTAGATCTTTACAGTTAAGCAAGGCAAAAGGGGGGGCAATGCTCCCATGCTTACAATACTACTATTATGCATCTCAGGGCATCCCCCTGCTGCAATGGTGTAACCCGAATTTGAAAGCTAAGTGGAAATCCATAGAATTCAATACAACCCTTAAATTCCAACTACAAGCCTCAATTGCGGATAAAAAATTGGCAGACCGTTTAGAAGATAAAGGACCATGGATTAGCCACACTTTAAAAATATGGAATAAAGTGACTAAAATATGTGGTAGTGAACGAATACTAAAAGTATTTAGATGGTGTGCTTATGACACAGATTTTAAACCAAATGAAAGTGATAATAGATTTCAGTCCTGGATAGAGAGTGGACTAACAACATTCCATTCCTTCACACATAAAGGGACACTACAGAGTTTCCAGTCTTTACAAATAAGAAATGGCTTAAGACAAGTAGATTTCTTCAGGTTTCTTCAAATGAGGGATTACTTTAATAAACACTGCAATATCCCAAACCCAAATATGGTTGAGTCAGAAATTTTTAAGATAGTTAAATTAGCATATGATAGTTCTCTGAGAAAGGCAATCTCCAAACTATATGATGTGCTCCTTCAAGCAAGGAAGGATACTACTCAAAATGTTAAGATTAAATGGGAATTGGAATCGGGGATGGGTATAACAAACGAGAACTGGGAGAGGATTTGTAATTTTCATTGGTACTCAACAAGTTCTTTATCTTGGAGAGACCACTGTTGGAAGAACATTATTAGATTTTTCAAAACCACTCATCAAACTAAATATAAAAATGGGACAGCAGAATGCTGGAGAAGATGTGGATCAGAAGAGGCACATCATTATCATATCTTTTGGGACTGCCCTAACTTAAAAAATTACTGGCTGGGAATTCAAAAAACTTTGTGTGAGGTTTTTAAGATAAAATTTGACATCAATTTTGTAAATTTGTACTTGGGCTTGGTTGCTGGCTCGGTCCGGGGAGGGGACACAAAACTCTTACAAGCGCTATTAGCGGCCAGCAAAAAATCAATAACCAGAAAGTGGTTAAATCCAACTCCGCCAACACTTGAGGATTGGTTTAATGTGGTTTTCGAAATATTTAAAATGGAAAAATTGACATTCTTTTTAAAAATTCGGAAAGACAAATTCTACAAAATATGGAATAAATGGATTAGCTTTGTGTCCCCCATCCGCCCTGAATTTAGGTAAGACCAGCCCTGAATTGGTGTATCTTGGTGTATCTCCCATGTATCGTACAATGTCAGGTTGACCCTCAACTTCATAATATGTACCTAATGTAGTCTTTGTAAATAAGTTAAACATGCTGCATTATGTAACACATTGTCAAGCCAATGAGTTAATTTTATTTGCTATCAGAATGTAAAACAAAAGGACTAAGAAAAAGGGCTTTTTTTTTTCTCTCTCTCTCTTTTTTGGACTAAATAATGTCAATGCACTTTATTGTAACAAGTCCCTTTTTTTTTCTTCAATAAAAATATAATTTAAAAAAAAGAAATTGGATTTCTTACCCATATTTAAAGAAATTGGAACAGCCAAACATTAGTTTATGACCTGTGATGATTACAAGTTGTTTGCAGTAATTAATTGTCCATAGCAACCAAGGATAAATGCATCATGCTGGCAAAAAAAAGTGCTAAATGATGGTATACAAATAATACACATTTGAGCCGTTGCATAGCTCAAGGCTTTTTCTGAAAGACACGGAATGGGTTAAATGGACATTAAGTGCTGTATGAGTACTCATATAATTCTGGTCCTTTCAGTTTCCATCTCATTTAAGTAATTCTAAGTACTTAGTGCATTACTTCCACTTGGTAAGAGAGAGACAGAGAGTGACAGCAAGGGAGAGAGAGAGTAAGAGAGAGACAGACCAACAAGTAGACTAAAGAAAACAGACAGGGAACGAGGGAAGAGAAAGAGACAGAGGGAATTAGTGTGTGTGTTGAGGTGTGACTGCCCTGCTCTACTTGACTAATGAGCTGGTGTTAACTCAGAGGAAGTCAGAGCTCATTCTGGCTACGCTTGACCCCAGTGCTAACACTAACACTGTGTGACAGCCTCATATACACAGGCTGCCACCATCAACCCCAATTCATTCTATTTCTATTCTTTTGGACTGAATGTGGTTATATGTTAGTGTGTGTACCTTGCAGTAAGTACATATTACAAACCAATTTTCAAGTTTAATTTCATTTTCACAGGTTTAAAACTCTACGTTGTTTAAGAATTAAATCAAAACTCCAAAGTAAACTTTCAGTCTCCCAAGCTGCAGCAGAAAGTACATCCTACCTGGTAGTCATTACATAATTTCCATTCACAGACCGTACAGTTGTAAACAGTTGGTTATCTCTGGTCAGTACAAAAATATTTCATTTTAACCACATAAATGCTGGGAGCCTGAGTCTAGAGGTACTCTAACCCAGTGTTTTCCAACCACTGTGCCGCGGCACATAGGTGTGCCGTGAGAAAAGATCAGGTGTGCTGTGGAAGATTATCTGGTTCCACCTTATTAGTACTCTAAGCCAGCGGTCCCCAACCTTTTTTGCGCCACTGTTTTTTGTCCGACAATATTTTAAGGCCTTTAAGGTGTCATGGATAAATACAACAAAATAAAGCCAGTAATGGTACCAAAAAAAGAAGATTTATTCATAACAGACAGGAAAAGATCCAGGGAAACCGAGTTGATGATAAAAACGATAAAAAAAAAATAATGCTAAAAACTAATAAAAACCCTGGAAACCATTAATGTCACACCAGACCCTCATTCACTGTTGGCTCAGAGGATATTTCTTTGAATAAAGACATCTCCTCCATTGACGAAATATTGAAATGAACTGCATTAAAGGTTTACACCAGCTCCCCCCCCCCCAGCCCCAGCCCCACCCCCAACATACAGCACATTTAAAACCTGCAAAAATGAAAATACTGAATCCAAATGTTTACTTATGCATTGTTTTCTTATAAATGTCTTATACATACTGTATAAACAGCTAAGCTCCATGACTGAAACCAAGTGGAAGACAAAAGGGGAAGGCAGATATGTATGTAGAGGCATTCATGCAGCAGACCAGCTGCTTAATGATGATTGTGTCAAAGCTTTTTCCATAGGGCTTGTCTTGTCTTTCTCATCTGTACCATGGGACCACTGTATTGAAGCTACAAGTATATAACTTTCAGGCTATACATATGGGAGCTGTCTGTTATACAGATACCACGTGACAGATCAAAGCTACAGAATTTATTAACTTAACTTTTCAAAGACTTGGATATACTTGATGCATGTGTGGCGATAAGGCAATTAAAGCCTGAAAATATATGTTACATAAACTATGAAAATACTGCTTGTTAATATCAACCAATGTTAAATTGACAGTGCAACAATATATCCACAACTTGTAAGTGTTGTACTGCAAACTTCAATGGCAGTTGCATTAATAGCATTCTTCATTTCTTTATTTCCTTCCCCGCATTCAATTTATCCACCTGTCCCCTCCCTCTACATCACCTGTCTATCAGTTCAAAGACACAATTTGTATGCATATTTATTCATAAATGTCCTGCCAATCAAAGACATGCTATGCAAAGTTCAGGAGGAGTAAAATACCACTAATACCCAAACATCTCAAGGCTGCATTTGCATAAAGCCAGAAATAATCTCTGGTGTCAACACATGCCTCACTGGTGACACCTCACTCAATTTGGAAAATGACATTCATTTTATGTGGGATTTTGAAGGCTCTTACAATGTACACACTTTAAATCCATTTAAGATGACCCTGCTTTACAAAAGCACAGTGTTGAGATACCTATAAAATAAGATTCTTATACATGGATGCACATTGGGGTTGTCAAAAAAATGATCAATTTGATATCAATTTAAGATTTTCATTTGCAGCAGTATTCATACCAAACAGTGTCATCTTTGCCTCCTCCAGTTCACACATAAGTTCACACAGCACCTCTGCACACTCAGACACACAGCTCCTCTTCTCACCAACAGCTCAAGTAGTTAAGATTCATAACACTGAACATTTTAGGAGGAATTTCAAGAGGTTAGTAAAGCTCCTGTTCCAAAACCGAAGTATTAAATAGTTATCAGAAATGTTAATCTGTCTGGTCCACATGTTAACATTAGGGATATAACTTTTATCAGTTACCCGATAGCCACATTAGCCAGCTGTTATCATTAATGTAGTGACTGGTATACTGCAGTTAGATGAAAGATTGAATGGGTCATGCATGGAAGATTGACCTGTGGCAGAGTGGATGTCGGGCACATTTTCGAGTGGATTATGGGTGGGTTCCTGGCTTTGCAAAGGAGCGGGGAAACCATAGCTGAACTGCACAGGGAGTCCAGAGTGTGGAGAACTAATCTGAGCAAATAAAAACCTCACAGTGCACCTGCTCATCAGATGGCATGTATGTGTGTGTATATATATGTAAGCGTGTATGTGGAAATATGTGTGCGTATGTATGCATGCATATATGTATGTATGTGCGTGTATGTATACATTGGTTTATCTGTATGTATGCAGGTGTGGGTATAACTTGTACATATCTTTCTTGTGTAAATGTAAATTTGTCTGTGTTATTGTGTAAATACCTATGCCATTGTGTACTTCACACACATGGAGAGATGCCAAACTGCCTTTCATTGTTTTTCTAACAATAACAATAAAGAGCTATTCTATTCTAAAAAGTGAAAGCTAGAACAGAGCAGCTACATCAGAGATGTTTCAGATTTGAGGTGAAAAACATGAACTTTTCTTCCTTTACAACAGTTTATTAAAACGTGTTTCTTATTTTGCTGTACCTATGTGCGTGATCAACTTTAAAATGAAGGCCTGTTCAATCTTTCACAATTACCACTTTTTAAAAATATCCTCTTTAGTATAGCACAACTAATACCATGCCTTATCCAAAGTTCATTTGTAAGTACTTCATGGTGGTCTTCTTCTACAATAATTTGATGTTAGATATTGTGTTGTTTTTGTACCCTTGATTTAATGGTAGGTTCTAAAATATATTTTACCTTCATGATTTGCAAAAAAAAAAAATCTAAATAATTTACTAAATTAATAAAATCTCTAAATTTAATCTTATATCATACTTATTTTGTTAAATCTAATTCAAAATGCATTTAGTTGAAAATTAAAACGTTAATTTTTACGAGATTCCGCATTATTTCTGTTGTTTCAAAATGAGGTCAAAATCTTCCCTGTGGCATCAAAAACAGCCTTAAGTTTGGAATCGAGTGTTCTCGAGTGAAATTTTAGTGTTCTGACAACTCCAAAAGACACATATCCATATGTACATACAATATATACCAATTTTCACAAAAAAATCAAAATATCAACTGAGCTTTTCCTCATTTTTGGATCTAATTGTACAAATAACTACAGAATAAATTCTTAAAAAAAAATCAAAATAACAGTTAGTATCTGCAAACTTAAGCTTTCATGTACTCAGTGTCTTGTATGCATATTTCATAGTAGTCTGAGATCAATGGCTAATTATATTCTATTTAAACACTACTTTTACTTGCTCTCACAGTTCCTCACAGTTGGAAGCAGTTTCCTGTCCTGCAATTAAATGCATTAATTGGGTTAACTTAGTCGGATGAAAGAAGCCTTATCCCTGAAATAGTGTGACAGTAACATGACTCTACAGCACATTCCCACACACATACAGATATTGAAAAGCACATGTACCTGTTTGTACCTGTTACAGAACATTAGAAATGTATAAAGCTAGTTCAGAGACCTCAATCAAACGGCTGCCCAAAGTTGTGTTAAACTGATCATTGTGTAGGATAGGTGATTGTGAACAGTATTTACCCATATATGTTCAGTTGCATTGCAAGGAGTCAATTTAAAAAAAGGTCTGTAGCTTTTAAATAACCTTAAATTAGGTGCAAGTAAAACTCATAAACTGCATTTTAATGCTTAAAATGTTGTTGCCATAGTTAGGTAACAAGACTTATATAAAGAATAAGCTCATATAAATTGTGCAGAGAGTGCATGGCAGAGAACAAAAACATGGCTCACAAAACCATTTACACAAAGTTAAATGAGTACTGGGAAACCTACAATGTCTATGTGCTCTGTAAAAGGGGAAGTGCATGTGGAGGTAATGCTACAGTGGTATGTATCACTTGTTGCTTATGTCTCCACGTCTTGTCTCCATGTCTCATTTAATTGTACCAAATGCTGTTAATAGCTTCTTCTATAATGTATTGGCAATGAAATTGGTCCACTTCTTTAAACAACTTATCATATAACACAATTCATTCACTTTAATTTTCTTTTTCTAATTAAGAAAAATAAAATGCTACAGTTGTTCATTAAAACTGTGTTGCTACTGGATAAAGTTTAGGCATTAAAAACTGGGTTAGGTTTACAAAAATGTCATGGTTTTGGTTGAAATAAAGTTTTAACACATCTTTTAAAGTTTGTTTTCCTGGTTGCCACGGTGACAGACAGTTTCCATCAGTCATGGTCGAAAACACTCATTTTATGTCGTGAATATTAGACTTCCTTTTAATGAGGGATGTTATGTAGGTGTCACAGCAAGGGTTAAGCCCTTTGCACCTACTCAGGACAGAGAATGTAACCTTGACAGCATGCAGTATAATTAAATTTTTATTGGTATAAGTTCCTAGCTAACAAAATTGACTCTACAAAATATTAGTGACAGAAGTGTAGTTACAGTATGTTTCCTTTGATTTTACCAGTATAGTGCGTGCGCTTCTCTTTTCTGTTGTTGTTGGGGTTTTTTTTTCATGTTGTCGCTTCTTTTACATTTTTGTTACATGTTTTTTCTTTTTGTCACACAAGCATGCCTACATATACTGATCAAACAATGCTCAAAGTAACTAAACACCTCTTTTATTTATATCCCCCATTCTCTACTCTGTCCTTACCCCATCCTCCTATCCCTCCCATTGCCCCTGTACCTGCTGTGCATCCATGTGTGATTGATAGAGGGGTGCATATCTCCCTTCTTCCACCATTTAGCACTCCTGTATCCCCAGAGCCCCCCCATCCCTCTCTCTTACCTGCCATCACCAGATGGCTCACCACCTGCCTCCAACAGTCAACAAAAGCTGCAATTACCCTTCATGTCCAACAAAGGGAAACTCACACTCACAAATATCCACTGCATACACATCCCCATACAAATGTGCAGAGATAACCAAATAAGTGGCATACACAGAAAAGTGTCTGATCGTGTGCATCATTACATACCTAATCTTATGCATTTATTTTTAATCATATTTCAGTGTGGGGGAAAAAAGAACACAATATTTTTAGTAATTAGAGAATGACAGTGATAAGATTTTTTTTTTTTTTTGCTGTTTTTAAATTTTGGTCATTGTTTACATTTTTTTGAAAACATCAGCCAACACAATGTTATCACAATATTGACAAAAATGATTTTATTAAATGGGAAGAACACAAATTCAGGACTAAAATGGTGTAGCCAAAAACTTAAATGCTTATTACAAATACCATTTTTAACTAGATCTCACCACATAAAAAAATAATCTAAAAAATAATCAGTTAAGTACAAATATATAAGTGCAATTTTAAAAAAGACTTCAGTTACACAGTCATAATTCCTTGTCACAATTTCTCCACAGTTTTAGCCCTTTGGCAGAAACATCCTGTATGATGTTTGCATTGCCCCAGGCTTTTTGGAACATTACTTTCCCATTAACTTCATACTGTAGCTCTTTTATTTCAAACAACCTTGTAATACATGTCAATTCAATAGATTTTTGACTCAACAACAGGCAACATGAATTTCCTTGTTACATGAGATACAATTTTCAAACTGATTACAATAATCCTAAATTATATATTCCTTTAAGTGGACAGATTTCACATTTCCATTTCCATGATGTTAACACAAGATGTTACGGTTCCTTATTTGTATTTATCCAAGTCTTTTAGTTATCTTTGTTTACATTGTTTAGATGTTTATTTAGAAAAACCTCAGGTTCTTTGACTGTCTGAGTAGTTCAGTCTTGTGCTTTACCTTCACAAACCCCCACTATTTTTGTGAGCTTTGTCTTCCTGACTTTTTGCATTAGGTGTAACCAGTGTTGGGTAAGTTACTTTAAAAAAGTAATTAATTACTAATTAATAATTACTTAGTCAATATTGTATTTAAAATACTTATCTAATTACTGTGTCAGAAAAGTAACTTAATTACCCAATAAGTAATTTAACTAAATACTTCTTAAAATCCCTATAAACCTTGAGTGGACAAACAATAGAAATTAAACTCTTTAAATAATAAATACATTTTTTAAAGACGGAGACTCTACAGTACGCAGCGGTAGCATCTCTTCCACAATGTAGCCTGCAATCATTTTTTAAGCTCACCTTCAGACGCTTTCTGTGCTGCTGAAGTAAAATCACATTTTGCCTGCTTAGCAGAAGTTGCCGCGGTGTTATCCATGGATGATGAACAAGTGTTCGTCTATGCTCTCGTGTCAGGCGCTTCAGTAGATTACTCGTGCTATTAACAGCAGCCGATAGTTTTTTCTCCCCAGGACATAGTTTACATATTACTGTAATATTCTTGTCTGCTTGTTTCAGAAAAGTGAAGAGACGGGAATATGTCCATTTCATAAAACAGCCACACGCTTCAGCCGAGTCCGACATCTTCCGCTTTAGAATACGACTATGCAGCAAACTGGCGCGAAATGACGTATAGCTGCACTACAGCGATGTTAAAGCGGAAGAGTTTACTTTTACCTTTAGAAGACAAATTATTGAAATTAAATAATGATATTCAGCGAGTTTAATTATTTTACAATGTAACGCAAGTACATTGTAAGTAACTGTAATTAAAATACCTAAAAATGAACAGTATTTAGTTACTCTACTTTTTCAGTGGAAAAGTAATTTAATTACAGTAACGCGTTACTTAGTAACGCATTACACCCAACACTGGGTGTAACAGGCTGCTGCATTGTTGTTGTGATTTCAATGTTCTTGCTTTCAAATAACTTATTAATATGATTTTCTGGTCCAGTGTGTGCACATCTCCACTTTTATTCATTGGACTAGCATAAGTTGTATGCTCTCCAGTCTGCTTATGGCTACATCTCTCTTGTAAACTATTCCAGACTGTCAATTCGTCACAACAATAAAGTAATTGCCATTGTCTTCAAAAAAATTGTTTATTTAATACTTTATTGTTATAGACATTATTGACCACTTATTTCAGCTAATCTGACATAAAGTTCAGAGATTTTCTGACTGTATCTATCAACATGTGAGGAATTACCTGATTGATCACACCTTCACAAGTAGTTGGCAAGCTTGTTGTTAGCCAAAAGGCCAACAAACTGGCATTAAGCCGCACTCAACTCACCCGTTCTTGTTAAATGTCATAGAGGTTAAATTATGAATTAAAAGGGGTTTAACAAATTGACTTGAAAGAAAGTGGTGTGATTGGTGGTGGTTGATATGTTTAACAAGATACAGCCAGAGAGCACCATGCTGTGAAGAAGAGGCAGACTAGCCCAAGAACAACGTTTATCAAAAGAAAAATTTGTAAGAAATAGTACAGAAATACAGCAGCAGAGATGATCACCATCAAAAACATTAAAATTGTACATTTTCTCAGCTTAAACATTGGATATGATTTCCATGTTGTATTGTGAATAAAACATGTATTTATGAGATTGGTAACAATTGCACTGTTTTTGTTTACATTTTACACAGATCTCAATGTTTTCTGAGCATATATGCATGCTAAGACTTCATCTGTTTAGTGTGTTGATGTTGAATTTCTGAAAGTTCTCCCAGACTATATGTACATGTGTACCTATGCCATCAGAGACTGGCACACTTGACACCTTAAACACACCTACATGAAATGACCATTACAATACCTCCACTATCTAACACCTCTATATCCATTGAGTCTATCTAAATTATTGCCTTGTGTTAAGAAGTCTGGTCACATCTTATGAATCTTATAGGCTCAAGTAAACCACTTATAGTTGGATGCTATGTTTGGCATCTCATATGTGTATTACCAGGAAACTCAACATGAACATAGCTTAATATTGTACTTCATGAAAACACTTCAGCAAAGCCTTTAAATGAAAGTGAAATTATATCCCCATGTTTTTAAGTCTGTCTATTGGAAATAGTGGTTTAAAATGTGTTACTTGCTACTTGCAGGCTTACATTGAAATTTATATGCAATAAAACATGGAATGCACATACAAATATGCACATTTACATACACACCCAAACAGTTAGCTAATGATGGGTAGAGGAAGTGAGATTTGTTAGAAGTACAAGCCTCTGTCTTTATACCTTAATGATGGTTATTATTCTGTCATACTGTGACTCTCAGAATGCAGACACGTTACCGACTGCTCGATATTTCCTTCTAAACCATAATTACACATGACTGATTATGAGCGTGTCACAGTGTGTGTGTGTGTGTGTCATGGTGTGTGCAGGCAGTTCCCTATTGCTAGTAATTGTAGTGATGACTGGCAGCTGTAATAAACACAATCACTGCTATACCTTTATTCTGTTGCATTGTTTGCTGGAAAGTATTTCCTAATAATATAACATTTTTATTTTTTTACATGATAAAAATGTTCTATAATTATTTTCTTTTAAATATAAAGCATTTAATAATATAGTTTAAAAAATATACTATTAATAAATAATAGTTCAAAAACTATATTAAAACTGTATATCGATACCTATCTATCGTTATCTCTTCTGCTTATCCAACTCTGGGTACTGGGGGTGTTGCTGGAGCCCTGGAGCAAACTGGCAACCTAACACAGAGAGACAGACAAGCATTCAAACCTTCACACCTTTGGCCAGTTAACAAATCACCAATGAACCTAATTTCACTAACTTTATGTCTCTGAGCTGAGGGAGGAAGCCTAAGTCAATAGACAAAACCTATGCAGACACAGGGGGAACAGAAAGGCCGCAGGTAGATGGTAATTTCGAATTCAGCACCTTCTGTAAGTTATAGAATTAAAAATTTTGTCTTAACTGCATTTAAAACTTTTCTTTGTGTTCACATTCATTGCCATGTTGATGTTTTCTGATGGGGTTATGTTTGTGAAAGATTATGATGAAGTATTGAAAACATCCTTTATATTTAAAATGATGTTAAATTAAAGCTGAAAGTCTGCACTTCAGTTACATCAGTTCGTGTATTTTTCAGTTCAAACTGTAATCTTTAAACACAACAATCAGCTCTCTTCAAACTGATCCCATGGCTTCACCTGAATTCAATAAGAATACTTAGAAATCTATATCTCTCACACTTTGCATGACTCTTTCTTTTATTACTGTGAGCTGGCATTCTTTTAGGATTAACCAACTTACATCTTTCATGAACATTAGTTCAAACATGTTTAGTGAAGTTGCATTTGCTTGAACACATGCAGGTATGCAAAAGGAAACAAACAGCTGTTACCATCAAAATAAAAGCAACACAGTTGTATTGTGATTTCTCACAAAACTCCAAAAAACAGCAAGCCACTGTCTGATGGGGAATTTATCAAACAGTGTTTGGTGGCAGAAATTTCTTGATGTATATATATTTACATTTGAATCCTAATTTCCTTTCCTCCTGTAGATTGCTGTCGATTTAAATCCCTAGCAACCACATTAGCTTACTTGTGACAAATGCTGGTTGTCAGCATGAGGAGGAGGAGGTGCCAGGCTGTTGTGGCTGTGTATGGTTCTTCCAAATGCTACCGAGGCCCTTTGTTAAATAAATAAATTGTTAAATTACCAGTATGTCTTATTTCTTCAGACTTCATCTTCCAATCAAAGAAACAACACCAAACAAGAGTAAGTAGCAGAATAAGCTATTTGACATTGGCACAGATTCAACCCAAATTTGCTTATAAAATAAACTGGTTCCAAAACGAATCCTGCCTGGCTGCCTTCAAAAAATAACTGAAATAAACATGAAAACTTAATGTCAAACGCAGTGTCTTAAAGTCAAAGTTATGCTTTTCAAAATAAAAGTGGAGTGCTCACTGACAGCTTTGTAGAATATTGCTGCTTTACACAGATTTCTGTAAGGACCCCTAAAGAAGTTGTAAATATTTAAAGACTATTAATGTCTCAAACAGCGTGTGCCTGTAATATGCCCAGTACTTCAAAACTTTCATTTATTTATTAGGCCGTTTAATTTTGCAGTATGCACAAGTACACATCTGTATGTGTCAGTGCTTTTCAATAAACTCTCTTCTTCAAATTTATACCCAAGTGAACATTGATTTGGTTTTATTGACAGCGATCCCTTATTTGATGCATGGCCTCAAAATTAATTACAACCATCAATGAAATGTCCATAAACAAACAGAACAATGAAAATTACAGCTGGGTAAATAAAACGAATGAGGTCCTCATGCATTGTGATGCAAGGCCTTTATTTAGTTCATTCTTCGTTATGATTAATACATCAAATATAATTCTTTCTTTCTCATATTTCAAATTGCATTTGAATGCATATTGCTGCAAAATGATGTTATTAGTCATTACTTCTTGCTGAACTGAAAGAACCGACACACACACACATGGCAAGATGATATTTCTTGGAAGACAATCAAATGTTTTCCTGGTGCTTAAATCAGCAGCAAAAGGCATACTATCTGAGAGACAATATTATCTACTAAGTCTATGTGCAGAGCTATATCTTCTTTGCATTTTGATTTTCGGTGAACAGGTATTTTTTTTGGGCATGGGCATGTACTGGTACCAGCCATTCTAACTTACATATTATTTTAAATAATAATTCCATTCAAGAGATATTATATGATATGTGTGGGTGGAGCTTTGGAATGTAAGGAAACCCACCAAGCTGAGATGGCAAACAGTAATTCTACAGAACAAATTTAACTTAGAATCCAATTTTATGGAGTGATTTGATGTGTTTCTTTGACCTGCAGTGGAAATTAATTTGTAGACAGAAAACCTGCAAGTGATGGAACGCAAAACAGGAAAACATTTTAGTTTGTTTGTTTTAGATACATTTTAAACACTTCATTTTAAATCAGTTTTAAATCAATTACATAGTGGTTGAATTGATGTATACAGCATGTGCACATATTGCATGTTACTACAGGCGCTGTCACTTGTTGTTTGGTCGCTCTGCGGTAGAGTATCACTTCCTGTTCCTGCTCATACACAGTGGTGTTTTTGAGTAGCTTATCTGCTTAGCAATTTAATTAAAAACTTTTAAATACATTATTTTTACTCCTTATTTTACCTCCACAAACAGCTGGGACGTGGTTTGCGATACATGTGTCAAAAAAGTGAGGTGTTGTGGCCATACTTGCCAACCTTGAGACCTCAGAATTAGGGAGACATTCAAAAGGGGTTTTTTTTGGGGGGGGGGGATAAATACATTTTACAGTGTTTATTTATCGGATAAAATACGCGAAATGTCACCGTTATTATTGGCCGGCCCGGAAACAGCGGGGGTGTCCAAATTCAGAGGCTGCTTCCACCTGAGGACCCGGCCTTCGCGGTCTAAAGAAAGCCGGGTTGTACGGCACGAGCTCCCTCGGTGGAGTGAAACTCTGCCGTCTGCTCCTTGCTATCTAAAATATAACTGGGCGCTGGCGTAAACTCTCGACTGTCTCACACTTTGTTTAATTAGTTTTCTGTTTGACGTTTATTCAGCTGTGTGAAAACCCCGGAGGAACCCTCCCGAGGGATTAATAAAGTTAAACTTAATTTAATCTAATCTAATAACTTTAATCTCAGCCAAACCGATTTACTCACAAACAAATAAAACACTGAAAAAGCCAAACAATAACATTTTTAAGTTAGCAACGTGACTTATATATCATGTTTAACCCGAGTAGTGAAAGACCGCAGGGGTTTGAAAACCATGTGTCGGTCGGCTCAGATATTTGAAGTTTACACAGCTACATTCTCACCTGATAATATGTTAAAGGTTTTTTTGTGACCCAGAAAGAGAAATAAGAGTAATATTAAAACTAAGTAGCTGCCGCCATTGTTGGAAACTGGAATTGGCTGGGCCGCGCTATGAATTCTGCGATATGGTTTTTCAATTTTGTTGTCCTGGAAAATCGGGAGAAATTCTGGAGAATGGTGGCTCCGGGATTTTCGGGAGGGGCACTGAAATTCGGGATTCTCCCGGAAAAATCGGGAGGGTTGGCATGTATGGTTGTGGCAACAATACTAACTTTGTCAAACACGTCCGAGTAAATCATATCGCAGAATATGACGAGCGTATGTTGAGGCGAACTGAAGAGGAGGACAGGGACAGGTGCTGCTAGGGTGAGACAGACGTTTCTCACGGAGTCCTTTAGTGCTGCAGGCGGGCAAGGTGTTCAAATAGCGCACAACTTCAGTTTTTTTATTTCTATATGATGAACTCTGCATTATTAAGTGATAAGAACAAGTAATCTGATGTCCTGTAATCATTATGGCGCTATAATTTGAGATACAATAAATAAAATACGTTTTTGTACAAAGTATCGGTATCGGATCAGTATCGTCGATACCACCCTGAATATTACTTGGTATCGGATCGGAAAGGAAATCAGTGGTATCGCACATCACTACTTCGCACCCTTCATTCACCCGTAGCTAGCCAGGCCCCTGTAGCTGGTGCAGCTGAAGATAGCTGCTGCTAGCTGTTCCCCGACAGACCCCAAGCAGCTGGGGAAAGAGGGCGGCTGGGTGACGGTGAGGAGGAAGCATAGTCTTAAACAGAAGCCCCAGGTACACCACCAACCTGTTCATGTGTCTAACCGTTTTTCCCCACTCGGCGACACACCTGCCGGGGGTCAAACTCTGGTAAGCTAGAGACACCGGCAACCAGTGTTGGTCAAGTTACTTGAAAAAAGTAATCAGTTACTAATTACTGATTACTTCCCCAAAAAAGTAATCCCGTTACTTTACTGATTACTTATTTTCAAAAGTAATTAATTACTTAGTTACTTAGTTACTTTTTAAAAACACGATTTACAACCTGAATAGGTAATAAAGCAATAGATCTTTCAGCCCAATTCTACTTTTTCTACATAATCCATCATACAAAATGTAATCAAATGGAAAAGTCTCTTTTTAAAACTTGTTTTATTAGTTTTAACCTTTTAACTTTATGCATCAAGCAAAAATTTAATTATATGCAACATTCTCTGACTGGAAGAAATTTGTTTAATATTTAAACCTATTTTCTGCACATTCCAGCACATAAAATATATATTTTTTTGTGTGTTTACACTCAGTCTTTCAAATAGATGCAAGTAAAACACAGCAGAAAATAAATAAAGTCAAAGACTAGCGGTCCTTTTGCTCTATTTTCACCTGTAAAGCAGGAGTAGGGTAGGCGGAGGTTTACCCTGGTGCAGGTGTGCCGCAGCGGTCAGTGGAAGAATCCGCGAGTTTCTCTGTGAATTTCCCATTACGTCATAGCACACTCGGCGCTTGCTTGGAAGTTTAGGGGGTTTTTTTTCGCTGTAAAAAGAAGTTGTCTTCTCACGCACAACGGATGCTAATGTTTTTGTCACTTTTTATGGACTTCCACGCTTTAAACGCTGCACGCTCATACTCTTTCCCGCACTCGATATATGATCCATTGTTGATCTGCACACAGCTGTTGTCACAAACGTCGCACTTGCTTACGTCTTTGTCATGAGGGGTCAAAGACTTTCATCCTGATTTGCTCTGCTTCTGTCTGTGATAATTTATTAATCCGTATGGCAGACTACGATGACCTGGATGACTGAGAACCTTCACAGACACTCTTTGTCATGAGACATTCTTGCAAAAAAAATCACGGTTTTAGTAACGCAGTAACTCAGCGTTCCTATGGGAAAGTAACGGTAATCTAATTACCGTTTTTGCAATAGTAATCCCTTACTTTACTCGTTACTTAAAAAAAGTAATCGGATTACAGTAACGCGTTACAAGTAACTATGGTTGCCGGCAGAGATGGGCAGTAACGCGTTACACAAAGTTGTGCACACTCTTCTCTTCTTCTATGGTCAACTTACTTGTATACTGTATACTGTATACTGTATACTTACTTGTATACTGTGTATTGAAATCTGTTGGTTTATGCTTGCATCTTTTCTGAGATATTTTTTGTATTTTATTGTGCTCTAGTTAAAAAAAAAACTCCTTTTAGTGTGACTACATCTATTTACTACATTACTGAGAGATCTTTTTGAGCTTTTGCAAATGAGTGCATGCAGGAGCAGGCTTAGTATGGACAGTTAATGCTTTTTCACCTATTTGCATTTGGAGCTTAAATTCAATTAATTGTCCATTGTTTTTGACTAATGAATCAGTTCAAAGTAAAGTGCCCTCTCCACAAGTCAATTAAATCCATTCTAAAGCTCTGTCACTGTCACCTGAAGTGTGCAGATACATGCTCGTGTGCGTGTATGTGTGTTGGTTCTCTGTGGTACATGGACATTTCCATATGATGTTACATTCACCTAAAAATGTGGTGGTATTTTGTTTTTGGTGAATATACATGTATGTCTAAAGTCTCCCTTGTGCTATTTATGCATTTGATGTCAAGGATAAATGCCCTGGGAAACTGAGGCTCACAGCAGGTAATACCAATATTTATTAAAACTTTTGGCTGGATATGCATCCACATATTCATAGCCACATAATCAGTACTTCAAACATATAATACACCAGCCTGGCTGTATTTTTGATCTCTTCTGTAGTCAAAGCAGGAGGTAAGATTAGCAAGATGTAAGGAATTCTGTACTTGGCAAATATTTGTTTAAATGTGGTAATGCATGTGTTTTTACTGTGCATTTTAGAGTGTGTTTATTTGCAGATTCGTATAAGAGGCTACTTTTGTTCTAGTGGCAGCACAGAATTATTTTGCCTCCTAGTGAGTACACACATTTTACCTTTGGGAGGGCAGCAGAGAAATGTGAAAACTGCTTGATTAAATCTGGGAGAAGATAGTATTTGGAATTTTTGTCCTGTGATGCCATATGGACCTGATGGTGCAGGATGACAAGGTTTGGACGTGGCATTTTGAAGCAATAATTTGAGGATGTGTTTTAAACTTTTCCAAGCCTTACTAACCGAATTTAAATAATCAGATGCAACATTTTATCACTTTTCTTTGATAGACTGTTCCCCCATGTCATTTGGGTAATTCAAATTCAGGCCTGTTTAGACCACAAAAACAGCAATCCTCCATCTCGACGATGAAGGATCACTTAAATCTGGCCAGCAGTTGTCCTGAGTCACTCATCTAGGTGTATAATAAGCAGAATAGAATTAAAAACTACTAGCTTTTTTTAAATTATAATAAATGTGATTATTAATTACAGTTGGTGTGTGAAAGTTGAGAGGGACATGTCTGGTCTGGCTGTGGAGTTAAATCAGAGTTCAGGCATGATGGCAACTGGACCATGAACTAAGATCGCTAAATGCCTGTACAGCATTTTAATAGGCTACCCTGTCACAATTAATACTATTAGAGACAAACTGACATATGGTTCTGGCAGCATTTTAATTAAATCAACCAAGAAGTGGCTTTGCCCAATCTCTGGCACAGGGTAAAGGCAGTCTCGAATTTCGACGAATTCAAGACTACTATTTGATGAAGCATTTTGCTCATTAGTTTATATTTTTTGAAATTATGTAATTATTATATCATCATACCATTATTGTATTATATTACTTGATATGTGAGGGTAAGCTGGCTCCAACTATCATTTCTCTTCCACTTTTCCAATTCAGGATCATGTGTGGTGTGTTAGTGTGTGGTGGTGGTGGTGGGGATACACCCCAGACAGGTTGCAAGCCCGTTGCAGGGCCAACACAGAGTGACAACTCTTCTTACTCACATTCACGCCTATGTACAATTTAGAATCACCAATTAACCTTAACGCCACTAACTCGGGAGTAAAGGAGGAACATGGGGAGAACATACAAACTCCACGCAGTAAGGCCCTGCAACATGGTGGATTTGAACCCATGATGTGGGGAAACCATTCTAACCACTGTGCCACCATCTAAACTAGTGTTTAGCTATTGCATGTTCACTCCTAAGTCTACACTCACGTCTTTCACAAGAATTATTGAACAGAGACTACATGTACACTTTTGTGTGAATGCCACTTTCCCGTTTTTTAAAAAAGAATACATACTTGTCATGGGGTCCAAGATTTGCCTATAGTTATTAGGACTGACTGAGAGATGTTTATTTTTAATGAAGGTAATAGCTTATTGAACTGGACTGGCACTAGTGGAGAAACTTGAAACAGCCTCATACCAATGGCTAAGACCTTAATGATCTCAGCAAACCACAAGACTTCCACATAAAACAATAATAATTAGAAGTAGGCAGCAAATTGATACTGTGTTTGTGTGTGTGTATGTTATGTTCTTTGTATGTGTGTGCACGCATGCATGTGTTTGCGTGTTGTGCTTGCTTTTGCGGGAGTGTTTGCCTCAGGGGATATAAATCAATGTGTCACGTAATTGCTTGAGTGACCTTTGCTGATAAGAAACGGTAGCCTTTTGAAATCTCTATCTGTCTCTGTCACTTTGGCCATCTTCACCTCTCAACCATTGCCTTCTCCCTGTCACATGCTCTCACATCATTATACTCTCACTCACACATAGTCTTTAAGAATCACCTGGCTCAAGAAGACTCTGCCTCGATCTGCCTATTGTAAACTGATGGATTTTTTTTCTTATGAAACGTCCAAATTTACATAATAATAATAATAATAATAATAATAATAATAATAATAGTAGATTCCTCCAAGCTTCTCTCTCCACTTTTTTTTTTTGCAGCTTGTGCCAAGCTGTGCTCAGTCCTACATCTTTCATAATTCCCACCCATTGTACATATCTCTGGCTTGAGCTCTTCCTTGCTCCTGTATGTTTTGCTTTTTCTGTCTCATCTGCCAATATATCTAAATCCTCTTTGCAGTTCTGTCTTCCCATCCACCCTTCCTCCAGTTTGTTCTTCTCATGTGTCTGACGTTGTTGTCATTTACAGCGGTGTGTTGTGTTAAATCTCTTCCCTGCTGTGGCAGGAGCCTGTGGAGAATGAAAGAAACAGGGGGAGGAGGAGAAATGAACAAAGGAGTGATTTGTCGTTTCAGGTAGTTGCTCCTTTGGGAAGTGTAATGGCCAAAAGCTCTTCAAAGTGTCTTCCATCTGTCATAAATGTTCAGTGCAAATGGACACATAGAAAAGCTCATTGCCTGGCTGAGGTGCAGCTATGTGTCAAAGATTGAGGCAGCATTTGAGCATGTGAAGGATGTTTGTCTGCCACAGTGTGTGTTAGTACACATACTATATGGGATGTGTAGTACAGTAAAGCAAAAGTGCTTAGATCTCTGTAATAGCTAAATAGCTGAGATGGGAAGCAAGCCTCAGTGAACTCTGTTACAATAACTAGAAACCTCAAGTGCTTATAACAAGTCACCTTGTTCTATATTCAAAAAAGGAATTGCTTTACAGGTCTGCTGTCACTTAAACTCCTCACTCTTCATACTATGCTGCCAGTCTTTTCTGTCACGTACTTCTTTCTCCTTTTCTCTCTCTTCTTCTTCCTTTTATCCGCACACTCTCTCTGTCTCGTTATATCCTTTCTCTCTCACTTTTGTACATCTATCTCTGTTTGTTGCTTCACCCAAATTTCCTATTTAAAATTTTTGACCTCATCTTCGAAATATATATATATATATATATATATATATATATTTGTCTACCGCCTAGTTTTGCTTCCAAGTTTAAAAGACGCCACTGCTGTCGTTGTTTTTTGTAATTTGTACCATTCTGCCAGAGGGCATATAGAAAACTGACTTCTCCGCCCTTCTCTGAGTAGTCAAACAAAAACTATTGGCAAAGAGCATGTTTTTCTTCAGTCTAACCACAAAACAAGTCCTTGAATCTGCTTTTGCAAACTGGCACTTTTTTTTCAATCGGAATTTATTAGATTTTCAGTTCTCATGGTCATTTTCCTAATTTTCCTTTACACACACACACACATATATATATATATATATATATATATATATATATATATATATATATATATATATATATATATATATTAGGGGTGCAACGATACACAAAATTCACGGTTTGGTTTGGTTTGATACTTTGGTGTCACGGTTCGATATTTTGTCGATACCAAAAAAAATGTTCATGACTTTTTAATTTGTCATTTATTAAAATTATAAATATATATTTTAACTCAAAAGTACAGTTTTTAAATTGAATGTTGCTGAAACAACAAAGTAATAAAAAAAATTGATCTATCTGATCGAGAAATCACTCATCTTTGGAAAAGAGAGTTTATTACAGAGAAATGTCTCTTTCCAAAATAAAAGCTATACTATACGCTTCTTCTGGGCTATATTCTCAGCAGCATATTAAACATATCAGGTCCCCATAAGGAGAATCATGTGCTAACGGCTGTCTAAATGACTCGGGTAAAGTTTGTAGCATGCGTGCTTGTTGTTTTTGTCTGCTTCCACTTGTCTTTGCGCTAGGATGATGTCGGCGTAAATGTGCAGTCATATTCATTGTGTTCCCACTAGTGCTGTCAGCGTTAATCTCATTGAAATGATGTTAACGCCATAATACGGCAAATCTCCGTTAACGAGCTACCGCGGATCGCCCCGTGCGTGGGGCTGGACGGCCAACACGTTAACGAGCAAACTGCGCTAACGCACTAGTTCCCACCCATGTAATTGAGCATTGCATGGCACATCCAACATACTGTTTTACTTTTGTCCATGACGCGCTTACCTTCAGGGTCATACGTCACATGAAAACCAAAATAGTTCCAAACGCCAGATCTGAATGAGGGTGGGGGAGGTTCAATTTGCCATGTTGCAAGGAGAGCTTAACTTCTGTCTTGCTAGCTTGCCCTGCGCTCAGCGAATCTGCGTTCGACTACTCCACCTAGGCTGCACTGTCGAGCGCAGATCCACTGAGCGCTCAACACAGACAGCATCGTCAGAAGAAAAGTTGATAAAATAAATTTAAAATGTTGTATTGTTCGATACATATGCGTACCGAACCGAAAGCACTGTATCGAACGGTTCAATATCGATACGAGTATTGTTGCACCCCTAATATATATATATATATATATATATATATATATATATATATATATATATATATATATATATAGATATAGATATATATAAGTGTGTGTGTGTATATATATACATATATATATATATACATATATTTCAAAAAGAAATACCAGCAGTAGTACGATTTAGGACAGGCCCTCTGGAGTCTGGACACTCATAGTGGTGAAGATGAAATCTGAAGCTTGGATGGAGCACTAACTGAGGTATCTGTGAGGTGGAGAGGAGAAGGAAGAGGTGGGTTGCAAAAATGAGAATGTCTGAAGGGAAGAAGCACAGTGAGCACAGATTTATACCATGCAGAGTGGAGGCTGATTGAGTCAGAGAAGGTGGGCAAGAAGAATATTGGACTAGAGTACTGATGTCAGCATTGAGGTTGACAGAGCCTGACACAGGTCTTGTTACAACAACCATCTCTCAGTGGCTAAAATAATACTGTTTAAATAAAGTCATGTGAAAAAAAACATGACCAACAGTCATAAGGTAACGTAGTTTATAGAATTTTGATAGGATGCAGAATTTAGGAAGCAGGAAGCAAGAATGTAGAAAGTACAGAAATGTATTGAAAAGAAGAGATTGTTGAGATAAAGAAAGAAAGAGAGAGGTGACAAAGGTGAAGGCAAAAGCTTATGCAAAGCTGATCATTTAGGAAAGAGGGCAGGACTTGAATGGATTAGCTAGACAGAGGGATCTTGCTGGAAAGGATGTGCAGCAGGTTAGGGTTATCAAGGATAGAGATGGAAATATATCAACAGGGTAGGAGAGTGTGTTGAGAAGATGGAAGGAGTATGTTGAGGAACTGATGAACGTAGAACGTAGAACGTAGAACGTAACCTTTGGGGCTTGTCTCACATAGAGTTTTAGCTTTCCACACTCTTTTTCATTGTTGCATTTTTTTTTGTTTCATGATGCATCAATAGATTTTAATTGGTGAAAGGTCTGGACTGCAGGCATGTCATTACACTCTACTATGCAGCCACGATGCTGTAATAGCTGCACTTTAAGGTTTACCGTCGTCTTAACTAAAAAATCCCTTCTCTTCCCTGAAAATTTAAAAAAAAAATACCCTCTCCAGAGTCTCTGAACCATTTAATGATATTATACATTGTGGATGAGGAGGCATTCTTTGCAATTTAACATTGAGCCTCGCTAACATTTTATTCTGAAATTGTTCCACAATTTGCATATGCAGTGTTTTACACACCGGTGAACCTCTGCTCATCTTTACTTCTGAGACACTCAAACTCTCTAAGATGCGCTTGTTATACCCCATCATGTTTCTGACCTTTTCCCAATTAACCTAATTTCTTCAGCTGTTTCTTTTTAGTACCACTTACTTTTTCTAGGCCTTTGTTTGCCCCATTTTATTTCTCATCCCACAAATGCATTTTTCTTACAAATGTGGAGCAATTTAAGGTGGATAAACATGTTTTCCAATGTTTTAAGATTTATTGCTTAAATACGGAGCCCCGCAGGGGACATGGGAGAAAAAAAAAATTAAGACGGACTTTTGCGAGATCTCGCAAAACAAACTCGGGATCTCGCAAAACTTTTGTGAGCTCTCGCAAAACAAACTCGGGATCTCGCAAAACTTTTGCGAGATCTCGCAAAACCTTTGCGAGATCTCGCAAAACAAACTCAGGATCAAAAGTGCTGTTGGGAATAAAAAAGTTCATCTTCTACTGACCATGCATACATTTATGAAGAGACCCAGTCATTTAATTTCTATAATGATAAACACAAACACAAATAAGCAAAAACAAATTAGCAGGTCACAGACAAGCAAAAGTGTTGAGTAGGCTAGTAAAAAACACAGGCAAAGCCTTTTATTTGCACATTTGCAAATCAGTGCAGTATGGGTTTTACATGTGTTTCTCTCAGGAAACACATGTAAATACATGGAAGAAACAGTGCAAGGATGATCAACGTAATACGATTTTAAAAAAAAAGAAATGTGAGAGATGTGTCTGTATCTCTCTGAAAACAATTACATTACATTGAATCATTCTCTAATAGCTGATCTAATTTCCGTTGTTAATTCACACATATGGTTTTCCATGGTTTGGTCCATTTATTCCATTTGCTGGATGCTCAAATTAAACAAAAAGAACAAGACAAAAACAAAGTTTCACAGGGTGATACAGTCTATGACAAGGTCGTCTAAAAATAATAATAATACATTTTATTTATAGGCGCCTTTAAGACCCTCAAGGTCACCGTACAATAACATAAGAACAATAGTAGCAATAAAATATAAACATGGCAAAATAAAATTTAGACATAGGGTAAAAAAACAAACAAGAAAAACCACAAGCATAAAAGTAAAAAAGCAAGTATAAAAGCTGAGCAAGGCAAAAATGGACTAAGACAGATCAGGTGTATGCAATTCTGAATAGATGGCTTTTGAGACGTGATTTAAAAGTGGTGAGAGAGTGTGTGGTCCGGAGATCTGGTGGAAGTGCATTCTCGGGGCAGAACAACTAAAGGCTAAAAATGTTATCTGTCTAGGAAAAGAGAAGGCAATTATGACTTTTAAGGCTGCATTTCCTTTCCATTTAAAGTGTTCTAATTCCTTGTGAGGTGGAGAGGAGAAGGAAGAGGTGGGTTGCAAAAATGAGAATGTCTGAAGGGAAGAAGCACAGTGAGCACAGATTTATACCATGCAGAGTGGAGGCTGATTGAGTCAGAGAAGGTGGGCAAGAAGAATATTGGACTAGAGTACTGATGTCAGCATTGAGGTTGACAGAGCCTGACACAGGTCTTGTTACAACAACCAGATGGAAGGAGTATGTTGAGGAACTGATGAACGTAGAAAATGAGAAAGAAAGGAAAACAAATTGAGGGCAGTTAGTAAATCAGGAAGTTAAGAGGATTAGTAAAGAGGAAGTGAGGGTAGCTACTTTATGAAGAGAATGAAAAGGGGAAAGGTGATTGGTCCAGATGGCATATCTGAGGAGCTATGGAATTGTCTGTGCGAATGGATTGAGAGATATCGTACAATAGTGTTCCAAGAGAGCAATTGTCGTACTGCATGAAGAAGTCGGGAGTGACAGAAAAATATTTGAGGCTTGTGCAGGACATGTATGAGAACGGTGAGACAGTGGTGACGTGTGCAGTAGGAGTAACAGGTGGGGGTCTTCGTGTACTGTGACGTTTGAAAGATGACATTATGACCTGTAGCGAGAGCGGGGACAACCTGGAGAGGTGGAGGCATGCTTTGGAGAATAAGAGTAATAAAAGTAAGCAGAAGGAAGGTTCAAGAAGCAGAGAAGGTGAAGCTGGATGTGTTTGGATGAGCCTGAGGTGGCAGAGCTGAGCATGCTAAGGTTTTCATTGGAGTGACCAGAAAGGACAAGATTAGAAATGAGTACATCAAAGGGAAAGCTCAGGTTGTGTATGTTTTGAAGACAAAGTTCAAGAGGCAAGGTTGAGAAGGTCTGGACATGTGCAGAGGAGGGATAGGGGACTTACTGAATACAGGATGTTGAAGGTGGAGCTACCAGAGAGAAGGAAAAGAGGAAGACCACAAAAAAGATTCACGGATGTAAAGGAGGTCATGGAGAGGGGTGGTGTGACAGAATAGGATACTAGGGACAGGGTGAAATGGAGGTAGATTACACACTGTTGTGGCCCCTAATGGGAAGAGCCAAAAGAGGAAGGATGAGAGGAAAGTGATTTATTTTAAATAACTTGCAATAACCTTGTTCATAAGGCTTTAAACACATTTTTTAGTTCTTAGCATGATGAAACATCACACATTGATAGCAAATAAAACAGTAGATCTGAGATCTCAGTGATTTAAATAAGACAGGTTTACTGTTTACTGGCAGATAACCCTTAAATGTATAGTTATGGGAGTATAAACTTTCTATGCACATTGTCACTTTTATCAGCAATGCACAATTTCTCGTTTTAAGTAAGAAATAGTGTGTATCCGTATCTAAATATGTCCAAAATATTGCTTTATGAGATCCACTTTTTTACATGACTGTAGCAAAAATGTTGAATTTATTGTGTGCTACATATTATGAATGGTAAGCACATAGCACTATGCTTTTAAGAACACTTGTAGGGGGTCTGGAGCTGTCAGATTTATTCCTAAGACGTGTAGGCTTTTTTCTTGACACATATTGAGAATAGATTTTTTTCAACATTTTCCAGCAGTTTTTAATATAAAATAATAATAAAAACCCCTCCATTATTTATGGTTCAAAAATGATGATTTGGTAATACTATACTTATTCATTTATTGCAGCTGCTAGTAGTCTCGGATATCTGAAGGTTTCCTGTAAATTCTTGATGAGGTCTCATTGTAATTGGTGTAAATATTTCATAGGTAGAATAGATGCAGAGAATCTGGGACTGACAACTAGGAAAACAACCTGCTCCTTCAGCCTTGCACACACATACAAACCGAAACTTGCGCGTAAACATACAAACTTTTACTTGATCTTTGTAATGCCAATGTCTCTTTGATATACTGGCACAGAAACAGATGAGATTACCCCCAGTGAAAAATTTCAAGTATAATAAATACTAAATATATCAAAACCTTCCTGATAAAAGTCTTATATTTTTTGTGATGTTTATTTATAGAACGTTATTCTATTTTGTATATGTGACTCTGAAATAATGATACCATAAAAATTTTAAAGTATCCAAGGTTTTGAATAAAAAAATTATTTGATTTTTTTTCTCAGTGTGTTTCAGATGAATATATTTTTTTTTCCTTTAGATATTTGTATCTGCTCCCAGTAAAGTTGTAGAAATTGCATAGAAAAAAGGAAAAAGAATGAATTTGGTGTAGCACTGCGTAACCTTTGGGGCTTGTCTCACATAGAGTTTTAGCTTTCCACACTCTTTTTCATTGTTGCATTTTTTTTGTTTCATGATGCACCAATAGATTTTAATTGGTGAAAGGTCTGGACTGCAGGCATGTCATTACACTCTACTATGCAGCCACGATGCTGTAATAGCTGCACTTTAAGGTTTAGCGTCGTCTTAACTAAAAAATCCCTTCTCTTCCCTGAAAATTTTTTTAAAAAAATACCCTCTCCAGAGTCTCTGAACCATTTAATGATATTATACATTGTGGATGAGGAGGCATTCTTTGCAATTTAACATTGAGCCTCGCTAACATTTTATTCTGAAATTGTTCCACAATTTGCATATGCAGTGTTTTACACACCGGTGAACCTCTGCTCATCTTTACTTCTGAGACACTCAAACTCTCTAAGATGCGCTTGTTATACCCCATCATGTTTCTGACCTTTTCCCAATTAACCTAATTTCTTCAGCTGTTTCTTTTTAGTACCACTTACTTTTTCTAGGCCTTTGTTTGCCCCATTTTATTTCTCATCCCACAAATGCATTTTTCTTACAAATGTGGAGCAATTTAAGGTGGATAAACATGTTTTCCAATGTTTTAAGATTTATTGCTTAAAAGCATTGTTACAACAAAGAAATAATTGACAAACAAACACAAATTTCTTTACTCTTTGTGCTAGGCCTATATAAATAAGTTTTGTTATTCCAATGTAGTCAGGCCAAGGGCTATATTTATGAAGCAGAGCAATTTAAAATGATGAGCAAAAGTGCTGTTGGGAATAAAAAAGTTCATCTTCTACTAACCATGCATACATTTATGAAGAGACCCAGTCATGTAATTTCTATAATGATAAACACAAACTAGCAAAAACAAATTAGCAGGTCACAGACAAGCAAAAGTGTTGAGTAGGCTAGTAAAAAACACAGGCAAAGCCTTTTATTTGCACATTTGCAAATCAGTGCAGTATGGGTTTTACATGTGTTTCTCTCAGGAAACACATGTAAATACATGGAAGAAACAGTGCAAGGATGATCAACGTAATACGATTTAAAAAAAAAAAGAAATGTGAGAGATGTGTCTGTATCTCTCTGAAAACAATTACATTACATTGAATCATTCTCTAATAGCTGATCTAATTTCCGTTGTTAATTCACACATATGGTTTTCCATGGTTTGGTCCATTTATTCCATTTGCTGGATGCTCAAATTAAACAAAAAGAACAAGACAAAAACAAAGTTTCACAGGGTGATACAGTCTATGACAAGGTCGTCTAAAAATAATAATAATAATACATTTTATTTATAGGCGCCTTTAAGACCCTCAAGGTCACCGTACAATAACATAAGAACAATAGTAGCAATAAAATATAAACATGGCAAAATAAAATTTAGACATAGGGTAAAAAAACAAACAAGAAAAACCACAAGCATAAAAGTAAAAAAGCAAGTATAAAAGCTGAGCAAGGCAAAAATGGACTAAGACAGATCAGGTGTATGCAATTCTGAATAGATGGCTTTTGAGACGTGATTTAAAAGTGGTGAGAGAGTGTGTGGTCCGGAGATCTGGTGGAAGTGCATTCTCGGGGCAGAACAACTAAAGGCTAAAAATGTTATCTGTCTAGGAAAAGAGAAGGCAATTATGACTTTTAAGGCTGCATTTCCTTTCCATTTAAAGTGTTCTAATTCCTTGGAGATCTATTTGCTTTTACTCAGAAAATTTTACTTTAACTTTTTCCTTTAGCAAGGTTAAGTCTATGGTGGTCCTTCCCCAGTCAAACATATTGATCAGTTGTTAAACACAGCTTTCTCCTTCATTTCACATCTTGCCATCTTTTTTTTTCCACATCCTCCACAGATTGGTTCTTTTCTGGTTTTGTTTGTTTTGTTGTTTTACTAGGCTGTATTTTCCAACCAGCATTTCTTTTAGCAGCAGGGAAAGAGTGGGCATTTACGTATTTTTTCACATTTGCTTCCCTCCTTAGTAAATTTTTTATTGGCTTGAGGAAATAAAAACATGTTCTACTTTTCTCACTGGACTCTAAATGAACGCTGGCGTCCCCTGCATATGAGCACCTGTGAAATTTTAAGCAATTAAATTGACTGGATCGGGGCCAGCTTTACATTTTTGCTCAAAATGAATTCTAAACATGTGCCAGAAAAACACATTGGCTTCTGGAGCTTTCTAAAAATTGCATAGCTCAATTTTTGTTTTTAAATTAAGGAAAGCACCTCCTCGGATAGAAGGAACAGTGGAAGAAGGGAAAGAGGCAAGGGGAAGTCAAAAGGGAGCTGAAATGAGAGATGACAATTAACAAGTGGGAATAGAGGTGAGCATAGAGGGAGCAAAAACAAACAAATGAAATGGTGCCACCTGCCACTGGATCGCTGAAACATATTTGCCACCACACATGCTCCGCAACCACCTACTACCCTCATACCCGCACACACACACACACCACAAATATATGCACACCACCTGTCTGGGGGTATGGGGAACTATTTAGGCAAGTTGAGCTACGATCTGTCACATTCATCTCCAGCGTAAACAAGAGCAGTTGCCGACGGTTACAGGTCTGTTGGCATAGAACTCTGGAGACTTTGTGTGTGTGCTATCAGTTGGGTTTTTTTGTTTTTTTCATGTGTGCATGTGTGTGTGCGTGTCTGTATGTGTGTGTATGTTTAATCCTGCAATCAGGGGCTCAGAAAGGAGTGTGGAGGGAGAGAAGCAAAGAAAGAGAAAGGCAAAGCTGAAAATGCGTCTAGTCAGGACAGGCGGCTAATGCGACCAAAGGAAGTTCAGTGCCCACACAAACACACACACATTTCAAACACCTGACCACACATAAGGCACAATTAAGTCTGGAATATCTTGGTCTCTGATATGGATTTGATATGGATTTGCCAAAACACTTTACACAAAGCCATTTTAAAGACAAGCACGCAAATCAATCCTCTGCATTCATACAGAAATCAATCCTCTGAGTCAGTTTTTCTGCCTGCATCTTCCTCTCTCTCATGCTCTGTTGCACACAAAAAGACTGAGAAAAACACATGAGCATGCTCAACTGCCTAGTTCTAATATGAAACCAATCAAAACTGGCCTCTCCAAGCAGATAACATTTTTTCTTTTACACTTCTCCCAGGATAGTTCATTGATAAAATCATTTGTGTGATTGTATTTCAGACAAACATAACTTAACTAAGGTCAAAAGTACTGTCATATCAGTGAAGCAACAAATTTAAACCTGATGAATGGGATCCAATTTTCAATTAAATTTTTAGTTTCTTGAAATAAGTTTTTGTCTATCTCTTACATTCTCATACCAGTTGACCTTTACTGATATTCATTAAGGATAAAAAAAAGTTTTTTAGTTTTTTAATATTTACATATGTGTATGTGTGCCTGTATAAGCTCATCTCACCCATGGCAGCGACGAAGCTGTATACGCACATGAGTCAATACATGAATATAACCCAGAAAGTAATACCAGAGGACTAAAGCACCAGAGACCAGAGACCAAACTGAGCCTCGGTTGGATTGACTACAAGGACGCCTACTTAAATGCACACATGAACGCATGGAGAGCTTGGCACTTTCCAAAATTCACAGTATACTAATAACATTCATCAGGAACCAATGGGACTGTGAAAGATCACAGTGAACACCAACTCCAAGACAAAAATCACCATCGTGCGGAATATACCAAAGAGATGCATTATCCCTGCTGTTGTTCTGCACATGTCTAAAGCCCCTAAGCCAGCTTAATAATAGTAGCAGATAAGGATATAAGAGTCATTCCACGAGAATGGTTAAAATTGGACTTGGATGTTTTCACATTTTTTACCAAAATGTATTATTTATATGTATATCCCACATCATTAAGGATATATTTAACTATCAGAAAAATGCATTTTCCCATCTCAGGCATTAGTTTTCTTTTATTATTGATCATATTTTCAAGATGTAGTGACTGTAATTCTTCAACCCTGTTATGGACACTTTGGAGGCTCTCTGAATATTATCATAAAATGTATTTCTAAAGAAATCAATATGTTTACATTAACTAGATGTCCCCCATACTAATTCAATAATTTTACATAGAAAAATGACATAAAATCACAAATTGTTACTCTCTTAGATCCTGAAATGTAACTAATGAGTGAAAGCAATCTTGTCATTTTTCATCAAAAAATTCGTTTAACTAAGAATTGTAATCAAAATCAATGATCATATGATAGCGCTCAATATTTTAGACAGAAATCCCCAAACATTAAATAATTTTTTCAACATTTTAAGAAAATAATATATGAATGTAGGTGTGACGGGGTTGAGACTAGCATAACAGGGTTGAAGATGGTAACAGGGTTGAAGAGACAAATACAGCTTTACATATAAACAGTTGTTTACTCTTAAATTCAATGTACAGGACTTTACATTAGCATTATATCTCACTTTGTAACCATAGGAAGGACACCAGATACAAATTGCAGTAGAATTAGGTTTTATTAATCTAAAGTAAAAACAACCACAACAGCACATTAACAACTAACAAACATTGTAAAGTGAATTGCTCAAATGTAACATAATGCGTGTGTGTGTGTGTATGTATGTGAGGGTGGGTGGGTGGGTGTGTGTGTGTGTGTGTGTCTAGGCATAAAAGAGCCTCATGAGTTGTGCTAAAAGTCACCTCATCCTTGCCCCAATAACATACAATTAAACTTGATGAACTGGTTGAACTAATAACAATAATAATCAGTTAATGATTTCAATGTGTCTGTCTGTATCAGTGCCTGTGTCTGTGTCCATGTCAGAGTGTTTTTGCATGTGTGTGCCTGCATCAGTGTGTGTGTCTGTATATATGCATGAATGTGCCGGTTGTTTCATGAATTCATCTTGTGAGTCGGTTCCACACCTCTTTCAAGACTTCCACATGGCGCCTTGTCACAGCCTGTGGGGGTGGAATGAGTTCAAGGACATTATCAAACAGGTACCAGAGGATATCATCCTGATGCGGCCAGAACAATCAGTTTGACCCAACACGATGCATGCATTTGACCTGGATTCGTGTTGTTTGTATGTTTAGAAGGATGCCTGGATACAAATCATTGTCATATCTGAGAATACACCATTTACCAATCAGCTCTGGACTTTCCCACTGGATTTCTTTTTCTGGATTCCCCCCACTGCCTGTCTGTGATACAGCTGTTTCTATCTTCTGGCCAAAAGTGAAACACTTGGTGTTGAAGCTCTTGCAGTTAAACTGCTTCCATGTTGTCCACATGCAGCTTACATCACGAACCATCAGTTCTCCTGGAGCTACAGTAATGACCTGGTGAATTGTCATGGTTCCAGGAACAGCTGGTATCTGCTTTGGCATTTTCTTCATAGCTTCCTCAACATCTTCACTTTTCACAAAGAACAGTTTCACACTTGTGTTTGTTTCAGAAAAGGCCCTGAATAACTCTTCTGCATCTGGGATGTCATGCCCCTTTGCTACCATCATGTCAGCTGCTCTTTTTAAGGCTCCCCCGACACCATCTGGTGCTCTTTTTCCATGACTGGCCTCGAAAAAATTCCAAGAACCAGCCTTGAATGCTCTTCTGTCCAGTTCTGTAGTGAAAAGGTAGAAGTTTCTTCGTTGTTTGTATCGCGTGCAGGCTTAAAAAGTGCAGCACAGACACTTGTGGATGTTGGCCTTGAAGGTAATCTAGCACAGGATTTAGGTGCTGCCATATTGCTGGAGGGCTTTTATGTCTACTGGGGGAGATGGTGCTAAAGCACACAGGCTCTAAGAGTCCACCAACATACAACACACTAGTATGAAGGGTGGCCTGCTGATGTGAAGCCCCAAAGTGGACAACCTGAATTTGAGAACTGTATTTACAGCTGTAGTTTTCTGAAAAGTCAACATGTATCAAAGTCTCCTCCCCTGACATGTTGTTCTTCAGCTCACGGCAGAAGGCATACTGCTGCTCGATATTAAAGTGATGCATTTTAAATTTCTTTACAAAGCTCTGGAAGAGCTCAATGAGGTCCTCTTGTGTGCCCTCCACAGATTTCTTGACTGTCACCTTGACAGTTGCCTACATCTCTCATGCTCACTCTGTAGGTTTCTCTCCCTTCTTTCAGGATCAGCTTTAAGGCGTTCCCGATACTTCCTTTGCCTTTCTGCTGCTGTTGTTGGTGCCATCTTACTCGCATCCTTAACATGGAATATAAATCACATTCAGCATGCATGCAGTATAAGAATGGTGATTGAACATAATAATTAATTTAAATAATTGGATAACTTAATAACCAAAGTATTAAAATCTCAACCCCATCACAATCTCACAACCCCGTAACAATCAAAAACATAACAGGGTTGAGTGTGACTGGGTTGAGATTTTTGCACAAACTGGCCGCTGCTCAATATAGTGAATACCAGACAGAGAGCACATGGCATGCATGAAATTCAAAATCACCATATATTCATGAACTAACAAAAAACTTTTTCATAAGTAATAGTTTTCTATCTTTTTTTCATGTTACGGTGTTGAGTTATTGAGGTTGACAACTACAATATCACAAGATAAATGACTAAAATAAAGGAAAAGAATGGAGCAACTTGCCTGTCTCTGTGGTCCTGTTGTCCAAAAGACTTCAGTGATGTCACTTCCTGATGTATACGGAATTCTGGATCACACCATTGTTTTTATGGGGGTGGGATCATTCATGTAACGGGGTTGAAGGGTTAGTCAGGTACAGGAATAATTGTGATTTTAATGAATAATTAACAATTAAATTTGAAAAAAAGAAATATTAACAGCAAAAGAGCACAAATAGATGTTTAGGTTGATACCAAAATTTATTGACTTTTTAAATAGTTTTACTTGGTATTTTCAAAGTAAACTTTCATCAAGGCCATGAGGGACATGACAAAATAGGTGGTGTCAAATGAAAAAACTGTATTATTTCCCATAAAAAGATAAAAATTTGTTCATTTTTTTCCACTGTATTAAAGGGTACATTTCAATATATATGTAAAGCTGTTTAAATAGAAACTTTGGTGACCCAATAGATGAAATACACCATAAGAGGTGAGAGGGACTCAAATTGTGCCATTTTCATGGAATGACTCATAAATTCAGAAGTAGAGTGACCATCGCCTATCTCCTAGATGACATCAAGCTATATGCCAGGAGTGTGCGAGAGATAATTTCACTCATCCATTTCACCAGTATCTATAACAATGACATTGGCATATCATTTGGACTGGATAAGTGTGGCTGACTGGTTGCAACACAGGCCAGCAAGAACCAAGTTGCATCTGTGCAAAGGTGCCCCAGAGACTATCCAATAAGTAGCAGTATGTAAGATGCAAGCCTGGACTGCATACAAGTGGCTGAAATAATCTGGAACATCCTCGCACAAACATAGTTATGGCTGAAGATCAGACCAGCCCCTCTGGCACAAAAACAATGCCATACTCACTTAAATCACCTTCCTTCCCCATTCACATGCTTGGTTTGAACTTCATCTTGACCACATTTGCATACATAGACGTATTGACATGCTGTCAGGTGATTGACTGCTTTGACATCTGTATTAATGCGGAGCCAAATAAGTATCCCTAATAAAGTGGCCATAACTGTTTATGTATCGTCAAGTAGGTTTTTTTTAAAAAAAGATTTTATCTTGACTTTTATCTTCTTTTCATATTTTACTCACAGCAAACTTGGTCTTTTCTAGTTTTACTTCTTTGAGGTTGATATCTTGCTCACATAGAGATTTTGCTTACAATACAGAAACTTGGATAAAATCTCACACATCTTGGCTAACAAAACACACATTCATACACAAAATGAGCTTTTGGATTCAATTTTAACAAAGGCCGCGAGTAACTGTGAAGATGCGGTTGACAAGTTGACAAGGGGACAAATTCTAAGTTAACAAAGGGGTGCCGTTTGTCAAAATTCTCATCTTCATGATCCACAATCATACAGACACAGCCTTCAAACTTTCATCATAAAAATGAAAGAAAAAGAACAAAACAAACACTCTCAACAAACTTTGACAAATATTAAGAGCTTATTTTGAAAGCATACAACAATACCTAGTACACAAATGTCCTGCAAAATCAAAATTAAAATAAAAATATTAAATACATGCACAGACAGACTCACACATGACAGTAATTTCATAAGACGTTTTCAATGTGGGTACTATGAATTCAGCTACACTTACATATTTCCATACACATAACAGTAAGACACACACACTCAAACATGACCATAAGCAAACAATTCAGCACCCCCATAAACCTCAGTGGAACTAGCAATGCACAAACCACATACCAATGACTTTGTTATGAGCGACTGCTTTAATCTTTAATGTGCTTTGGTCATCGGTGGCTACCGATGTTCAGGCCTTTGGACTGCCTCAGACTCTACTGTTGTCACACTACAGAGGTCAGTCCAATAACTTACCTCCCCTGAGCTGAAATGCGCAAACCAAATTTGGCCAATTACACACACTGACATGCAAACACACAGGCATGGACACCCAAATGGATAAACACACTGACATTTATAGAGTTGCACAACTAAGCAATCACTTACTACAGAAATAAAATCCCTCTCCCACGAAAAGCACACCTACATACATACATCCATGCACGCACAAACACAAGCACAGTGTTTTGCACACATCTAATCTCTATTCAGCTTAATCTTTCTAATGGACTACATTTTCAGTTCACATTAATTAGCAATGCTTTGTGTAAGTGTTTACCCTGACCTTTTATATTGAAATTGAATGTTATTTTGATTTAAAAAAAAAGGGGGGGGGGGGGGGGGAGTGCAACCATGCAGTATGTCACTGTGACCTGCTTTGCTGACTTAGTTGAAGATAATGCATTTAAGAAGTCAGGTGCACAACCTTTATAAAACATAACTGTCTTAAAGAATCTAATTAAACACACACCTACTTTCACACATATTCATCTGATACCTATATCAACACTATTTATGCATGCATGATAAGTTATGTCTTAATTTTATCTGTTCATTGATGAATGGTGTGCTAGTAATTTATTACAAAAATGCTAAGTTTTTCTCTCCTTTCCCTTCCTTTTCTTGCTTGTTTTTAAATAATATACCTATATTTCCCTATCGCTTAAAATAATTCCAAAAATCTTTTGATAAATTTAGTGTGAACAAATTTATGTAGATTATATCAGTTGCAATAACCTTACGTTAACATCTGGCAGCAATGCAGTGATGATGTAAAAGATTAACACCCTATCTCAAATATATTTTAAAAAGCAACAGTGTTAAACATTCAAATATTTTAGATGCCAAAACTAAAATCACAGGTCTGAATACATTTTATTTATATTTTTATCAACAGTTTATGTCATAAGTATGACTCGGGTAATATCACTGAAAGTACTTGAGTACTTTGCAAGTAAAGAGAACTGTACTTCATTTAGAAAACAAACAAACAAAAAACCCTCTTTTCTTTTGGTTTAGTAGAGTTGGTTTGTGATGTCTTGCTGTAAAAAGGAATAATTTAAGTTTTTGATAGTGTTTTAGTATGAAAATTCTAGGTCTATGAACACATGGATCTGCTAATATTTGTTTACTTTTTTGGCTTCAGGCCATTTAGCATCATTAGCACAGTATTTGTATTACTGACAGGTGGCATATGTTAGGCTCAGTTAAGATGAGTTTTGCTTTTAAAAAAAGTAGGATTGATTTGACTAGGCTGAGAGCCTAATTTTAGATCCCTGCAGCATCCTAAAATCATTCCCTAGAGTCAAGGGTATAAGATGAACTCTCAGAAATGTGCCTGTTTAGAGATGTTGCCAGGTTTTCAGCAAAGTTTTTTTTTATTGCTTAAGCCAGACTTTTTGGAAACAGTGGAAACGATGATGGGGTAATTTTCATATCATAATTCACCATCACAGTCCAGAAAAGTAAGTAGTATGTCTGATTCAATGGCATGCAGTTTTGCAGTTTGAGAAGATTACTGGGAAAAAGCCAAAAAAGTACAGCTTGGCTAAACCTAGGAAGCCAGCCTGTCAAGAACTGAGGCACATAAAAGAATATTTATACACACACCAGACAAACTCATTTTCAGCTTTGTACTCGTGTGCTTTTAATGAAGAAAACTGACGAGAGATAAGTTCATATTTGCCATTCTGGTAGCTTCCATATGTTTGAATAGGCTTCTATTGGTTGATTACAACATAAGTTGTTATCTAAAGAGAGGTCAAGTCCTCTTATGCGATCTAGCCTTGCTGAAACTCAACAGGAGAAGACCAATGACCCCATTATGTTATATTAGCTATGGAAAAGTTTTGTTATCTGAACCTGTTTGGGAGAAAGAACACAGAGGTCTAAAGAAACCATTATGTAGTGGCCATGATACTTATTGCTATGTGAGTGTGTTTAGTAGAAAGAAAATTATGACGGTATTTTAATACTCTTCAAATTAAACGAATATATCATACATCTTGTTGTAGCTCCAGATTATAATTTACCAACTATATACTATATATAACACTTGATAATCAGTTCATGCACAATATTACGTAGGTACAACAGTGTGCCAAAGACACAGCAATGAGAAGAGTTCAAAATGCACAAATGCAGTGCGTTTTAAACCATGATCATGATAGTAGTGTTCTGATTATGATAAAAGTGTTACCTGTGTCCAGGTAAAACATACAGATGGGGTCCCACATCATACAACCGCATACTACAAATAGGGAATAATATTGTATTTATGGTATCATATTCTGCTATAGTGCATCTACACATCTGTTCAGGATAAACACATATTTCTCTGATCAGGTTTTAGCCTAGTATGTCCTCAGTTAGCCTGTAGGGAATAAGGTCAAAGAAAGCAAAAGGACAGAAGATTTAAAGCCAAGCAATTAACTAATACATCTTGATAAGTAGCAATGCCTCCCTGAGGCTAATAAATGGACAACCAACTGAGTGCCATGACCTCAAGATATTTAACTATGTGATTGGTATTTTACAACTTGTGGGGGCTTGCTTTGTAATGCACTTATGCACAACTGCAAATATATTCCTGTGCAACTACCACGGATAATTTACAAATACTGTTCATGAAACTGAATGCAAGTGAAGCAAAAAATTTCCTCTTTAGTCAAACTTAATGGTTCTTTAGTTATCAATTTGATACAATGTTGTCCACTACAAAAATGATTTATATAACTGCTCTGTTAGCACATCAGCATATTGTCAGAGGTAAGATATTAGTGATGGGATTTCCTGCTCTTTTTAGAGAACCGGCTCTTTCGGCTCGGCTCACTAAAAAGAGCCGGCTCTTTCGGCTCCCAACCGGCTCTTCAGGTTGTTTTGTTGCTTTAATTAATTAATTAGTAAAAACAATATAAAATTATGCACAAAAGGAATTACTAATGTAAAAAAATGTGGTTTTATATATATATGTTTATATATAAATATATACGGTGGCCCCTAGAGACAAAGCACATACAAATTCCAAAGCACGTACAAACTCCAAAACACATTTCTAGCATGAACTGAACTTCCAAAACAGAGATCTCGCAAAACAAACTCGGGATCTTGCAAAACTTTTGCGAGATCTCGCAAAACAAACTCGGGATCTCGCAAAACTTTTGCGGGATCTCGCAAAACTTTTGCGAGATCTCGCAAAACAAACTCGGGATCTCGCAAAACTTTTGCGAAATCTTGCAAAAGTCTTAGCCGCATTCTTCCCGTTAGCTCGAAGCTAATGGGAGGTCTCGACCTCCCGTTAGCTTCGAGCTAAAACATCTGCCTGAGGGCAGCAGTTGAAACAGAAAGTGTCCGTGGTGAGATGGATCTTTCGGGATGCTCTGGGCTTTTTTGAGGCAGCGGGAAATGTAAAGATCTTCCAGGGATGGAAGAGGGCATCCAGTGATCTTCTGGGTGGTGGTAGCAATGCTCTGGAGTGCTTTCCTCTCTGCTCCTGTGCAGCTGGCAAACCAGACACAAGCAGCTTTTGGGTGAGGTAGTTCTCCCTGAGAATCCTCAGGAAACAAAGATGCTGCTGTGCCTTCTTTACCAGTGCTGCTGTTTTTAAATCCAAGGCCAGGTCCTCATGTGTGTTCAGGACCCGGAAGTTCCCTCTCCACACAGTCACCACTGATGAAAAGGTGAATGTCTGTTTTCTTCCTCCTGTAGTTAATAATCAGCTCCTTGGTATTGGGGATCTAAAGGATCAGGTTGTTGTCCCTGCATCACCCAGAAAAACTGCTCCACCTCATCCTGATAAGCAGACTCATCGCCCCGTGAGGTGAGCCACACTATGGTGGTGTTATTGGCAAATTAGATGACGCTGTTGCTGGAGTGAGTGGTGGTGCAGTTGTGGGTGTAGAGGGTGAAGAGTAGGGGGCTCAGCACACAGCTCTGTGGGGTGCCAGTGCTGAGACTGAGGACTGAGGAGATCTAGCAGCTTACTCTCACCCATTGGGAGTGATCAGACAGGAAGTCTTTAATCCACATACAGCATGGCACACAGTCAAAAAATAAATTGATCTCAATTTCAAAAAAAAGTGATCTCACATGAAAAAGATGCTTTGTAACATACAGATTTGTTACATTAGGGGCAATTCCCAGGTAACTGAGAAGGCAGTGTACTTTATTTTTGTTTTATTTTACAAATTCAATGCTAAGATAGTCAGGAGACAGTGTAAAATGCAAATAACAATAGACTGCAATGATTTGCAAATCTGACAAACCCATATTTCATTCACAGTAGAACATAGAGACATGCCAGTGAAGCCAAGTGCTGTATTTCTAAAATAATCAAATAACAAAAATAGGATAAAATGCCAGAGTTTAAGAAAAGAATACATAAAATGAGAAAACCTGAGTAAAAACAACAAATTAAAGTACTCTGAATTCATTCTGATTTGAAACCCAGAGAACAAAAATTGGTTTTCAAAAGCTACATTTTATTGTTTCATGAAAAAATATTAGCTCATTTTGAATTTGATGAAAGTAACTTGTCAAAAAAGTTGGGACAGTTTTGAAATTGGGGCCAAAAGCCATGATAAAAAAAACAAAAATGAAACAAAACAATACAAAACACCCACCAACCAACCAACCAACCAAACAAACAAACAAACACCCAGTGATGATGAGCCACATCTGAACAAACATATTTTTTACCATTTCCATATACATCCTCGTTCCCTGTTTATTGTGTGTAACCTTCCAAGTATACACAATTTTATTGTTTAAACTAAGAAGTGATGCTGACATTTAATTGCGTACCTGAAGACTCTCTTTCATTGTCTTTCTGTGAACCTGAGTGAGTGGCTTGATGAGCACAATAGAAATCAGGGAAGTCTATAATGATGCTGTTATCTTTAATCAAACATTATGAAAGGCAACATGACATTTCATGCTAAACAAACATGCACTGGTGTGAAAAACACTTTCATCATATTTTATTGTTGGTATGATGTTCCTTATCTGAAGCGCTGTGGGGCGATCGTGGCTCAAGAGTTGGGTGTTCGCCTTGTAATTGGAAGGTTGCCAGTTCGAGTCCCGGCTTGGACAGTTTTGGTCGTTGTGTCCTTGGGCAAGACACTTCACCCGTTGCCTACTGGTGGTGGTCAGAGGGCCCGGTGGCGCCAGTGTCCGGCAGCCTCGCCTCTGTCAGTGCGCCCCAGGGCAGCTGTGGCTACAATGTAGCTTGCCATGACCAGTGTGTGAATGTGTGTGTGAATGGGTGGATGACTGAATGTAGTGTAAAGCGCTTTGGGGTCCTTAGGGACTAGTAAAGCGCTATACAAATACAGGCCATTTACCGTTTTTTATGGCAGATGTAATGGGACAGACACCTTCCAAAACGTTCAGTTTTTGTCTCATCAGCCCACAGAGTATTCTCCCAAAAGTCTTGGGGATCATCAAGATCGCCCTTTTTCACACAGGGCCAGGTAGGTTTGGATTATTTCCCCCCTTAATAATAAACACCTGCATTTAAAAAACTCCATTTGTATAACAAAACCACAAAAAAATAGAAAATCAGGCAGGGGGCAAACACTTTTTCATACCACTGTAGATGTACATCTACATAATGTAGGAAGCAATTTGTAATCTTAACTGGGAGAGATGTATTTATTATTTATGTATGTATTTATTTATTTGAGATTTGTTTTGGTTTAACAATAATATCATTACTCTTATGTAGTGACATGAGAAAGAAAAAAAGTCTATGTGATTGTCAAATTAAAAATATTCCATTATGATAAAATTTATGTTGCTTCTGTACAGGACCAATATGGATTTTCAACCAAACAATCAAGATGTGATTTACCATCACATGTCCACCTTTAATTCAGTTAAAATCATTCAGGGACCAAAAAGTAAAACTGACATCCTGAAAAGCAGATTCATTGTCAAGTGATAAAGCTTGTCATTGTCAGGGCCTACAATCAAGAAAAAAGAAAATCTTTAGTCTCTTGAAACTAAGATTCTCATCATTCCAATATTTGATCAAAATATAGAGAAGGCCAGGAATGGTTTATAATCCGAAGGATACCACGCAATCTGTTAAACAGAGCTAATGTTCTGGTAAGGCTGCCAATAGATCTTTAGGTCTTTAGGGTTTATTGATGTTGTGACTACCGATCAAAGCAGCTGAATTAATTCTAAAATGTACAGCGCTGTACGCTCTGCTCAGATTCAGGCACAAATGGATAATAACATAAAACAAACTGCAAAAGCAACTGGAGTGTTTCTCAAGGATATTCTTTAATGGTCAAGTCAGTCACCTGATCTAGTGTTCAACTCAGAAAAATGGAAAAGGATTGCTTCCCCCACTGTCTTGCAATTCTCTTGCAATTCTCAGTAAAAGAGGAGAGATGAACCACAGATGACCTCTCCACAGGAAGTCCCTTATCAAATGAGAATCATTTTTTAGTCTGACATGTAGAATCTACTATAGCAAATTTGTTTTTTTGTTTTCACTGCATTTAATCATTAATTATTAGTAATCTCTGGCTCTTAGCCACATCTTGTCTTTTGTCTTGTCTTACTCCCCTCACACTAAACTAGTCATGGCAGATGACCACCCCTCCATGAGTTTAGTTCTGCCAGAGGCTTTTTTACACTAAAAGGGAGTTTTTCCTTCCCACTGTAATGAAAGTACGTGCTCAAAGAGGGTCATCTGATTGTTGGCATTTTCTCAGTATTATTGTAGGGTCTTTGTCTTACTAGATAAAGCTCCTTGAGGTGACTGCTGCTCTGATTTACATAAAGTTAATATAAAAGTGAATTAAACTGAACCTTACATGTGACAGTACAAAGTTAGTTGAAGCTCAAAATTACTCTATAAATATTACATTGACAGCAGTGATAACTACTAAACATCAGATACTGACAAGCTTCAAATAGCAGATCTGGAGACAGATGACAACTTACTGATTTTTAAAATATGTAAAAGAATTTTTGAGTGGAATCTCAGTTGTGGGTTCAAACAACAGGCTAGTGAGCCTGGATTGGTGATGGAAATATCCAGAAAGGGGAATGCAGGTTAGTGTAGAGGTGTCAAACATAAGGCCCAGGGGCCAGAATCAGCCTGGCGAATACTCAAATGCAGCCCACCAGACAAATGTGAAGAATGCATATAGATTTTGAACTTTAACTGTATTTTAGATAGATAGATATTTTTTAGTTTTACAGTTTTTCCCTATTGAGGAAGGAGTCCAGGTTAGGAGTCAAGTAAGTAGTTACATGTGTGAAAGTCTTACTTCCTTATGGTAATTTTGCATGTTTTTTGGAGAGATCCAGCTATCTCTAAATAGAAAGTTTCACTGGGAGTAGGCAGGAAAACAGGATTAGAAAAGGTAAGTACAGGCTCAAAAAGCAAGAAGCCCTGATTACCACCAATAGAGCAACAATAAATGCATGGAGCAAAGCTGCTCAGTCTAGTCCTTAAACAACGTGGTTAATGAGGAAATTGGCAACAGGTGTGATGGCTGGAGCCAGGGAACTGAAGGGCTCCGCCCACAGTTAGGGCAACCACGGAGACAATCTCCATCTGAGAAAAAGAAAGCAAGAGAGGAGACAGATAGAAAAGAGAGAGAGAATAAAAGGTAAGAAAACCCAGACCTGCTTGTACTGTGACAAATCCTAATTAAGACTTACTACTAATAAATACTCTATCAGACTCCAGATTCCCATTTGGTTCCTTTTTTGTCAAGGAAACAAAGTCCCCTATACAATATATACTTCATACATAATTAATTCAGCATGTCCATATGTATTAAGAGGTAAGATCTATTTGTTATTGCTTTCCTTCAAAAGTCTACTTTTCCTTCTATGTGAAATCGTCCTAAACAAGGCATCTCAATCTTTTTGATGTGTGTGCTTCTTCCTGTCTCCCTCCCAGTTTTTTGCATCTCCTTTCCATATTAACAGACTTTCTCCACTTCATTCTACCCTTCTATGTAGTCACTATTCCTAAGGGAAAGCATGGCGCTTCAACACCTTGTGCTTTCTAAGTTAAAAATAGTGCTCTTCAGCAAACGAAAAGGTTATCCAATTAAAAGTAATTGCTTGAGAGGAGGAGTGGATGTACTGTTCTTCTGAGAAAATAAATAAATAGGTAATGATAACGAGAAGCCCATGGTGTCTATTATTGCATTATTCAGTGAGATGTCCCCTCACTCTACATCCCCCCGGTTGTTTCCCATCTTTCTTTTTATCATATTTTAGCATAAAAATCAACACTTCAAACATTTTAAACTCTTAATTTAGTGAATGATAACACAAAACAGGACTGAAAGAAAAAGAGACTGTCAGACTTTTCAAAATTGTTCAGTGGTATCCCGTAAATTTAAAAAAATAAATAAATGAAGTTTAAAGTTAATGGAGTCCTGCACACCTAGAGAGAATGTTAGGTGTGCACTTCAGTAGGCCCGCTAGTTCAGAGCCTTATCACCCATGAGGAAAGCAACACAACAACGTAACCGGGTTTTACTTACTAGCAAGGGAGGCTGGTCGGAACCAGCCATGTCATGTGCTGTGTGTACATGACTTCCTGCCACACAATATATGCTTACAACTGTTTAACCACATTTCCCGTATTACCCGTATATGGCTTAACTTTAATGGTTCACCATATGCAAGCATAGGCGAGCCCCGAAATGGCTGGGAGTGGACATCCTTCACAAGATAAGGAAACCAGAATCTCACATGGAATGTGTCTGCAGTTAAACAGCTACAGCTAATTACCTCCTCCAACATCATAGATGTGTAGGGGAGGAACAGAAGAATATCTAACCATGCAGTTTAAGGCACGGTTTACAAATTTAAGTAAAACAATGACAACATTTAACAATTGCAACCTAACAGAGAATAACTTAAATCAGCCAATGCAAACTGACATAATGGCATATTTGACTGCAATGAGACTATTGTAGCACCTGGACTTTTGTAGTACAGTGTCGTCCTGTCATATGTAGTGTCATAAGTAGAACAGCTGATTTGATTAACTTTGTGTTGTTGAAATGAGCAGGATTTTTCCTTTAAAGAATCCGTCATGGGGATGGCAGCACATGTTGCTCCAAAGGTTGTAGATATGATTTAGCATTAAGGATGCCTCCATAGAAGGCAGATGTCTTCTGTGTCTTATATATGGTAAATGTGGAAATGCCACTGAAATCATTTTTTAAAGCTTCCTCAAGGTAAGATTACAATTTCTTAATTTCTTTCCTTTTTTTTTAAAGTAGGCTTCAGTAGGCCATATGAATTATCAGACAATGAGTTTGCTTTTATTATTCATATATGACATATGAAACACAACAGGCAATAGAGTAGGAGTCACAAAAAATAGAAAGGCACAGATAATAAGAAACTGTCTGACACAGAAATGCATTAATCAAACCCTGATCCGACAACATGCTTCATTGATAGGTTTGTCATATTAGGTGCCACTGCAGTAGTTGGCAAACAAAACAGTGCAACAAATGATTAGCAATACAGGAATGCAGGATAAGAAGAGGGTCATAGAAACAGAGGAGAAACGTGGAGTGAGAAAGGTTAAAGACATCCCAAGAGGTAAGGAATGTTACAGGAGAGCAAGGTATTGAAACAGGTGTGATTGAAAAGCCACAAACAATTGAACAACCACAAAAAAGGAAGGCACATCAAGATTGACAATACGCTACGATGATGAAAGAAGACAACATAGTCGGGGAAGAGAATAGCACTGCACTCTGTTCTTTCTCTGCTCTGCAGTTCTTGTTTCCAAAAGTGGCACAGAGTTGTTGTCTCCCAAATTCTTTCTGTTTCCCACTTCCACTATTGGTCTTGCTTTCTCATTCTGCTCTTATTTCTTTGATTTGTCTTGCATCTTTACGCAGCATTTTCAATTCTGTGATCCTGGTTTTCGACTGTCTCCTATATATCCCCTCATTCCTCTTTTACATTCCCTCTTATATCTATTTCCACCCCCCTTTCCTGCAACCCTGTTTTCAACTCTTACTCTTCTTTGTTTTTATCTTTCTCCTCCCTCTGTCAATCATCTCTCTATCTGCCTCCCACTTCTCTCCACACTGTTTCTTCCTAACTCCCACTAGGCTATTGCATTATTCAGATGTGAATCTTTTATTTTGTTTCCTCTCTCCACTAGCTGAAGATGTCTATAGGATACCAAAGGAAAATGAATGGACAGGCCAAGCCTGCCATTTATCCAGATTTATTGTCAAAGATCTGAGTGATGCCTATACAAGATGATTGAGTGGAACTGTAGTGATTAGAGAGGGCATATGAAAGGAAAGAAATTCTTAGGGTCATGAAGTCTGAGGACATCTTGTCTTTATCTCTCTTCCCCAGATGTCTGTCATCATTAGGCTTACGCGGCTTTTAACCAGGCAAAGGGTGAACTCCAATTCATCAAGGGCCACTGACAAAGTGTGTATAAAGAAGAAGATGGGGGATTTTTGTGTATGTTTTAGCTCCACAATTTGCTGCTTGAAAATGTCTGGAAAGTCCTACTTAGAGAGAGATTATTCTTTTTCTATTCTTAGTCTTTTTGAGAGAGAAGCTGTTTGGGATTGGCAGTGCTGAATCCAATGTAGTTGGGACCTGATTCACTGGAATGCCACATACCTGTTACAAAAGCTGCAAAGTACACACACTAAACAAACACAAGAGCACCAGAACACCTAGCCACTTTAGCACCATGGCCAGCGGCAGCTTCATTATGCAGCCAATGCCAATAAAGGAGCTTAACTTTCAGGACCTTGGACAGCTCTCACTCAGCTTGTGGGCAGGTGCATCCTTGTGTGAGAACTTTATCCTACAATAGATAATAAACTGTCATTCCCTTTAAGTCAGGCAAGGGATTAAAAAAAATAAGAATCTCAAAATGACTTTAAATAAATGACAGCCACAGTGAACTGGTAAAAACTCAATTTCTTCTGATGGCTGCTTCCAAAAGAAAATTAGCCCTTAGTGACTCCCAAATTAAAACACCCAATCTTACAGTAGTATATATATATATGTATGTATGTATGTGTGTGTGTGTGTGTGTGTGTGTGTGTGTGTGTGTGTGTGTGTGTGTGTGTGTGTAAACACATTAATGGGGTAACACTAGTAAGCCTTAAATTTAGATGGCTGATTTGATTGACAAGTGTGCTAACACAGGTAGGTGTAGCCAATTAAATCTGCTAACTTCTGTTCGATCCCAGCACTTTTTGTGGGAGAAGCTTTAAATCCTAGTGACTCATTCAGTCTCAACTGACTGCAGAGTTCCCCAACCTTATTAACAGTACAGTTGCATGACGATCACACCCAGCACCAGCGCATAACAATGAGCCACAAGATTAGTTTCATGGTCATTGATATACAAATTGTCATACCATTAGTCGATGGCCATGAGCACTATTCGCACAGAATTGGGAAATGGCTGCAATCACAGCATTGTGAGATGCTCCCTGTCCAGGATGTGTACATTGGTATCACTGAGAGTGGCCACTGGCCTGTAGGTACAAATAGACTGCAGAGCCCTGGCCTCTGAGGTTGCTCTTTTGTGTTCTGTGCCATCAACTCAGCCAATTGTTTTTTTGGTTTCCCCGATGTATAATTCATGGCAATCTTCCTAGCACTTAACTGTGGACACCCAACGATCCTTCGGGTGGACCGATTTTGTGTTTTAGGGTTTGAAAGCTATGTTTGATGAAAATATGCATATCAGCTGTTCCAGTATTCTTGACAAATATGGAATCACTAGTGGTTTTTGCTTAAACATGAATTGTCCTACTTCTTTTTTGGATAACCTGGAGCATTCCTCAGGTGTCTTCTCTGCTTGAGAAATTGTCAGGTGGGATAACTGCATTTACTCAGGGCCTCTTTGATATAATGTTCCCCTGCTTTGTTGGCCGTTGTGTCTGTAGGGATGGTGTTTGCTCTGTGTTGCAGTATCCTTATGACAGCTAATTTGGGCTCCACTGGATGATGAAAGCCAAACCTTAAACACTGATCTGACCTTCGTTAGTTTATATATCACAGTATACATCAACTTTCAAATGCCCCTTATTCCTGATGATAATTTCACTGTCTCAGAATCTTAGCATGTCATTTTTCATATCTTCCCACCCAGTGTGTTTGTGTACTGAATTAATGTGATTGATGAATTATGGTACATCCTGAGGTTTGATAATCACCCAGGTATCATCTGTTGGGATTGATTTTTATCTTTAAGGCTAATATCTCATAATTAGCACACATATTTGTGTTTTATACTTTACTGCACAAAGTTAAGCATTGTAAAGTAGTATTAGAAGTAGATTCCTATACTCAAATACTAACAGACATAAACAGAGACGAGCCCCCTTCTCTAAGGAATTTGAGGGGAAGGGTCTGTCTCACTATTGAAGGCACCAGAAGGTAAACATGGTTGTAAATTTCTGAGGTTGGAGAAGCTCTCTTTCTCCAACCTCTTCATGCAAGTCTGATCGGTGGGCAAGAGGTGGTTGCTATGGTGATGGGTGAAGTGGCGTCTCCAAATAAGGAGATGCCCAGAAAGTTGCAGGAGAAGAAATGTGAGCCAACATCAGACCTAAGGCCACCCTAAGCTGTTTCAACCCACCGTGTTAACATTATGGTTTTGAGACATGCAATAAAAAAGTGTTTACTGCCTGGGTGCAGCAGCCTTTTGTCTCTGAGCCACAGAGAGGAGGTCCATGGTGCAATGTGAAACAAATTTTAAATTCTAACCATTTAATAATAGATTGTGAAAACTCATAATTTGAGCATTTGTCTTCTCTCTCATAAAAAACCCTACACATTCACATACCTGAACCAATCAATCAGTGGTGTTTTAGCATAGAATATGCAACCCTCTTTTCCACTTTCTCTATGTACAAGTTAGAATGGGCGACTGGGAAAACTATTGTGTACCCATGTTTCTGTCTCTAGTACTGCCCCTTATATGTGAAATATTTAGAGTGAAAGGACACGCTTGGTCAGTAACACCTGCTGTTGCTAAGGGTGGGGTCATCCTGTAATTCTTTGTAACTACTTCCAGTGCTTCAGTACGTGGAACACTTGAAGAGAGATGTAACATAATTATGTGACAGCCACGAATTCACTGGTAATGTTGTTTCTGTGTGACATCGTCTCTCACCTTTTCCTCCTTTTTTACTCGACAAATAGGTGCCATGTCTAAAATATTCAGCTAAACAAACATCAGCAAACACACAAATTGTTAATGTGCAGTTTGTTACTAGCTAAAGGTCCAGCTGCTGAGAGAAAAGAAAGAGAGCTAACTTCACTGAGAGATGGAGAAATGTGTAAGAAAAGACAGGAGAGGGGAGGAAGAAGAGAGGTTATATTTAAAGGTAAGGACTGCTCAGTGAAGCTTGATAAACTGCAGATTTAAAGATTACACGCAATGTCATAATTTGTAATCACATATTGGATTAGTATATGATGTTTTTTGACAAATCATGCATTTTCATTTTGGAAAACAAGCTAGGTATACTAATTTTGTGTTATTCAGATTAAATTTCTGGGTAACTTTGTGCAGGATAAACAGGTCAGCTCCATTAATGTGGTGAATTTGCAGTAAAGCACTGCGTTGGACTGCTACACAGTGGCTGTTGTGGTCAGTCTTAGGTTACATCAAGTGTAGCAGAGATTAATTTACATTTAAGTTGATGAGACTTAGATTCATTCATTCATTCATTTAATTCAATCATTATGCTATAATAGTATTACTAATAGTATACTGTATTATGCACAGTATAATATTAGTGTAGGAAATGGAACTCAGCTGAAATAGCTGTGAAACAGCTACTTACATCTTGTTTTATGTGTAAATCCACAAATAGTAACAGGCCAACTGATCACAGCTTGTCCACTAAGAAAGTCTACTGGAGCTCACATTAGAAGTTTTTGTGAGTTGTTAGTATTTTCCCTATGCTGAACCACCACAACAGATCTTAGTGTTCCTCCACTTTCTGAATCTCACTTGACTGTTTTCATTTTTCTGTTTAGGTGTCAAGTCACCATGTAGGCATCAGAAAGTATATATGCTTTTTTAAACACTTGTACTGCTTGTGCCATAAATAACATATTCAAATAAAGTAGATTTATTAGAATTAGAATTTAGATTCAAATAACATTTGTATTCTCACATCCTAATATTATTTTTTGTACTATATTAATATAACAAAATGTTCAGTGGCGTGTGCATAAAAATAAATGATAGAATTGTCCTTGAAAGAGTTACTTTTTACTTTTAGTAAATTTCAGAGACTTTGCTTTTTCCTTTTTAAGTAAAGAAACTGAATCAGTTCTTCTGTGTTTACTGATGTATTTTTAACACAATTATCTGTACATCTACTGAAGTACAGAATGCCTGTACTTTTGCTACCTCTGCCATTGGGTTGTGGACCAAAGCCAGAAACTTGGAGATGTTGTACATAACAGAACTGATAATACTGAGATATATATAATTCAAAGTATTTCCTATTTAAAGAGCTTAGGTCAACAATATATATTTGATGAAGCCTTCACAAAGTATAATCTGTACTATGAAATCTTGTCAATGCTGTTGTCGCATTCTAAATGCTTTAGACAATCTGCTACCTCTTTACTGTAACCATTCCCTGGATCTTGTGTCAGAGGCTCAAGTATTCCTGTCAGTAAGTGGTAACATAAATGCTCTCATGGCTTGGTCTGCTTTAACTGATTGTCTAACTATAGTCTAACTTGACATTCGTCAATCATTCCATTGATTTTTGTAAAATAATCCAGGAATTAATTTTAACTCAGCCTGATGCTGTAAAGTTTTTTTTCTCCACCTTCAGTTTGCAAAAGATATGATTACATTTTCACTCACAAAACAATAAAGAAAACAAAAATGAAAAGATGTCCAGTTGTCTGTGTAACACTTTCTTTCTGTGTTGTTAATAATCTTAAAATGAATTGCAAAATTTGTGAGTAAAAAAAGCAACAATCGCTCACTGTAACTGTCCTACAGTTCAGGAAAATAAATTCTTTTAAACAATCATTTTGATTATGCTAAAAACGTTTTCTGTCCATGATTACTTCAAAGAGGACCAGACATGTGAAAAATGACACCATAATGTCATGGCGAGTGGGTATGAAGTGGACCCAAACGCAGAACTTTTTTCAAGAGAAAACATTCAGTTTATTTACCATGACACACACATATTTGTGCTGATGTTTGAAAATCATGGTCCGACTATGGGAACCGAGAGAGCTGTTTGAATGGTCTCCCATTAAGTGCGGACAAAAACACCCACTGAAATGCTAATGATACGAAATAACTTTTGGTTTATTTTAAGAGACACTTATTCTGACAGAGTGTTCTGTCTTTCAGCATAAGCTGTTTTTGCCAAAAAAAAAAGGACTACTGTCAGTATTTACCAAAGTAGAACGTTGTCAGTTTTGCGACTGAAAGCATGGGCACATTCATATAACTGTAGGAGTAACATTTTGAGAGCATCATGTATAATGTAACAGCAAACATAAGCATGCATAGTTGTCACTATGAGTGATGACTTATTTGGAATAACAAACATATAATGTAACTTGATCTCCCAAAGTTGGATGTAAATATTTGCAGCAGGGCCTCAGCAGTACTGCTACTCTGATACAGTAGTGCTAAGTCATATGTGGAGTGTCAGAGGAAAGCAAATAACTGTTGCCCAGTGTAAGACACACATATGCTATGAATGTAATAAAGTTAGTTAAGTTAGTTGGTTAAAATGGTTTGCAGTATTAAAACACAGGTATTATTGTGACTTGCTGTGATCGAATAATGACTAAATCTTAAAGTGGGCAACAAACAAAATGCATATTCTTTCTTTTGACTTTCAGGAAAAAAGACCAGTGTGCACATTTATGCACATGACACACTGAATCTGTTATTAGAAAGAGCTGCATCCTACATCCCACAGGTCAGCTGTTACACACACATTTCTAGTTAATATAACAGACTCTGTAATAAAGCAGCCTTCTCTATGAATCATGCCCTTCAAACTTTCTACAGAGCTGAATTATTTGAAAACACTTCTATTCAGATGTCCCCTGCTTTATGGCACATTTTTCAAACTATGAAGCACTTCTTAGTATTGTTTTTCCCTTCCCATTTAAAAATAATATGTCTGTGATTCTCTATTAGTATGCATTACAAAATTCACGGTTCGGTTCGGTTTGATACTTTGGTGTCACGGTTCGATATTTTGTCGATACCAAAAAATGTTCAGGCTTTTTTAATTTGTCATTTATTAAAATTATAAATATATATTTTAACTCAAACGTACAGTTTTTAAATTTAATGTTGCTGAAACAACAAGGGGATAAAAAAATAAATCTGACTGAGAAATCACTCATCTTTGGAAAAGAGAGTTTATTACAGAGAAATGTCTCTTTCCAAAATAAAAGCTATACTATACGCTTCTTCTGGGCTGTATTCTCAGCAGCATATTAAACATATCAGGTCCCCATAAGGAGAATCATGTGCTAACGGCTGTCTAAATGACTCGGGTAAAGTTTGTAGCATGCGTGCTTGTTGTTTTTGTCTGCTTCCACTTGTCTTTGCACTAGGATGATGTCGGCGTAAATGTGCAGTCATATTCATTTTGTTCCCACTAGTGCTGTCAGCGTTAATCTGAAATGACGTTAACGCCACAAATCTCCGTTAACGAGCTACCGCGGATCGCCCCGTGCGTGGGGCTGGACGGCATCAACACGTTAACGAGCAAACTGCGCTAACGCAGTAGTTCCCACCCATGTAATTGAGCACTGCGTGGCCCATCCGACATACTGTTTTACTTTTGTCCATGACGCGCTTACCTTCAGGGTCATACTTCACATGAAAACCAAAATAGTTCCAAACGCCAGATCTGAATGAGGGTGGGGGAGGTTCAATTTGCCATGTTGCAACGAGCTTAGCTTCTGTCTTGCTAGCTTGCGCTGCGCTCAGTGGATCTGCGCTGGACAGTGCAGCCTAGGCGGAGTAGTCGAACGCAGATCCACTGAGCTCTCAACACAGACAGCACCGTCAGAAGAAAAGTTGATAAAATAAATTAAAAATTTTGTATTGTTCGATACATATGCATACCGAACCGAAAGCACTGTATCGAACGGTTCAATATCAATACGAGTATCGTTGCACCCCAAGTATATATATATATATATATATATATATATGTATATATATATATATATATACACACACACACATATATGAATAGATAGATATTTGACTGACGTCTTTATTGTCAACATCACTGTCCACATACCCTGTTTATATCTATGCTGTATTTTCAACAAAGTAGCACATTTACATTTTTCAAATGACTTTCAAAGGTCAAAAAATGTGTAAACCAAAAGCAACAGGAGTCCAAACACGCCACCCTCACTTTCTGGCGTCTTCTTAACCACAAAATCAAAAATGGTGAACCCAGAACTGATTTTGCTTTTTGCAACCAATAAACATGGATGCTCTTCGTATTACATGTATCCATCTAAACATGCATGTTAAGCACAAATTCCATCACATGCAACTTTATATTTTCATCTCTTATTCATGCATAATCTAAACTGGCATTTGCTTTAGCTGTTTACCCTTGCTTCCCACGCACAGCAACATTCACACATTAGGCTTTCTCTCGCATATACCACGGGTGCATGCATGGCCAAATTTCAAATAAGATTACATGTGTCACATCCACTGTGATTCTTCATGCTTAATGTACACGAACATTTGCCACCTTGTTGCCAGTGAATTTTACCCTATCTGGTTCATCCAAATAAGACATATTCATACATTCGGAAGCCTGTCCATCTTAATGTGCAGTAATATATGTTCAAAATTTCTTTGATATCCGCAATTATATAAAACCCTTTGTCATAAGTTATTTTTGTTCGTTTTTTACCCTAAAACAAATTAATTCTTTATATAGCAATAGACAATCCTCGAGTCTAAAGCACTAACTGGGTTCACCAGATTTTCCAGCTTAATTTGTGCAAGCAGACATCAAAAATGTTGGGCAGATGGTGAAAGCATGATGAGTCATATGAATGCCAGACACATAAATAAAGTAAAATAGGCTTTAATGTAAATATAACAGATATGCTATATTGTCAGCCAATTACACAAAATACACATTATGACACTGTGGTGATTCAAACACCACAGTACTATAATGCTGTGATATTTTATAAATGCTATGTATACTGTAGATAGTGGTGAAATAAGTTTCCAAAATGCTTATCAATGGTTATTCAGCTTCAGTTAAAAACATCTTAAAAAATTCAGATTTTTCCCAATACAATAATTTTTCAAGCACAATAAACTGAACGAATACTTGTACTCACCAGTCAAAAAATAATGACTGCAAAAGTTTAGTAATGAAGGTGCAGAAGAGTTAAAAGAGAGCAAGATTACAACACACCATGTAATTTTCTACTTAGGTTAATTGTGAGACAATTATAGGCTAAAGCTGGACAGTATTTCTCAAGAAGGCTAATGCAATAATCACCCAAAATGTCTACTTTGTTATTGTAATATAGTGTAATATACAACCTTGTTCTATATATGGACAAGATTACAACTGACTTTAGTACATTTTGTGAACCTTCGTCATGTAACAATATGCATTTCTTTCAGTTCAGTAGGGTTCCTGTCTGATTTTCTATTCCCTTTCACAAACTATCTCTCGCTCTATTTATCCTTTGTCTGCCTCCTTCCTCTACTCCTAGCTGTCTCCAGCATTATGCTAACACATTTAAAGGCAGGCTTCTGCTGTGCAGAGTAATCCTTCAGTGAAGCTACACTCCCTTAATGTGTTGAGGCTTAGATTACTCCCAAACCAATATATCTCTGGGATGACATCAGACACAAGCATTAAACCAGGGTCACACTCAAGCTGTATACAGCTTGAGAGTGCTCACACTACACACACTACACACACCTGCGCACATATATTCCCAGTTCTTTGATAGCACTGATTTCACTTAAAAGGTACACATATTTCCTTGAGATTTTAGGATCAAACTAAAACAAATATTTGACATTCAGTGGTTTATGAAGTTGTATACTCTAAGAAAAAACTCTAAATCAGAATGAACGGTCATATAGAGAAACACAGCATTTTCCATACTCATCAAGTTATTGATATGCATGTGGTCATCCATTAACTTACGGAGATATCGTTTAAGGTAAAAGCAAAGTTCTACTAGCGATACCTTAAGTACAGTAAGGATTATTCTAACAAATATGAGCTGTCAAAACATCATGTGGATTTGTTCCTTGCAATTGTGCCCCATTTTTTCTTTGTTTGTGTGTGTTTGAATCTTTGTCATTGTTTTTACTATATCATAGAATTGTGTAAAAATTATTCAAAATGAAAACTGAAGCATCAAAATGCATGAAAAAACAAACTCTGTGAAAACATTTGGCCACAATTCTTCATAAACTGACTTTATACTCACTATAGGGTGACTGTGACTCCAGTAGCAGAGTGGGCTTTCTTCTAGTTGGAAACGCAGTGGATTGAACTCTGACACACCCAGTCTATGTTCTTACATATCAGGCAAGTTCCACCTAGTTTATCCATGTGTTCGGATAGGTTGGAAAGTGCTTAAGCACTGTATTCATGTGTGATTGAGACTTGTACAACACATAGTGAGTGAGAAAGGTGACTGAGGAAGAAATGCTCAATGCATCATCCCCCACCAGCCTACACCTATCGCAGCATAACTAAGGGAAGATTCAGGGTCACCTGATCCAGCCCTAACTATATGCTTTAGCAAAAAAAAAAGGTAGAGATAGTGTCTGTTTCCCGAATTCAAACTGGAAGCTGGTTCCACAGAAGAAGGGCCTGAAAACGGAAGGCTCTGCCTCCCATTCTACTTTTAAATACTGTAGGAACAACATAATACATAATAATAAATGCATGAACTAGTTTTCTAGTACCATTCCATTCAACATTTACTCACTAATGCACGAAACACATGACTGGAAACATTAAAATCTACTATTTTTGGACTTCCGGTGTGACGGTAGAGCAGTATGGTCGCATAAGTACAGAGCTCCCGCAAGCCAAGTAGATAAACTCCGCTAAAACACGAATTGAAGCGTGAGACAAAGCAACTTTGGAAGATGAGCAGAGGGACAACAAAAGCAAAGAATAAAAAAACTACGGACACCCAAGGTAAAGACATAAAACATCCGAACAACGAGGACAAGCTAGCACCTGAAGCTAATATGGCCGCGTTTCAAAACGGACTGGATTGTATTAGCAAACAAATTCAATCACTCCAAAATGAATTGAAATCAGACTTCACGACGTTCAAAGAAGAAATTACTGGCCAAATGAGACACGAACTGTCTAAATTCAAAGAAGACATTGACCAGAAGTTTAAGAGCATGACTACAGAACTTAAAGAACAAGAAGGGAAATTAGAAGCTGCGCTGACGCGCACGGAAGAAATGGAGACGTGGAGCCACGAGGCCAATCAAACCCTGACAGAACTAATGAGAGAACAAAAAACGATGATGACCAAATTGGATGAGTTGGAACTGCGATCCAGACGTAACAATCTGCGGATCTACGGAATACAAGAGGGGGCCGAATCTAAGGCAGAATCGCTGGCCCAGTTTCTGGAAGCCTGGCTCAGAGAGGAGCTTAATATTAACATCAACCTCCAGATTCAACGCGCACACCGAGCATTAACCCCGAAACCGGCAGCGGGTCTCCCCCCAAGGTCAGTCGTTGTCAATTTCCAACAATTCACAACTAAAGAGATGATACTTAAAAAGGCATGGGAAAAGAAAATAGTCACTCTGGATGGAAGCAGGGTTTATTTTGACCACGACTACTCGGCGAGAATGGTGCAAGAACGTAAAGCGTACGTGAATATCAAAAAGATATTAAAGAAAGAAGGCATCCGTTTCCAGACTCCTCTCAGCAAGATGCGAATCCACTGGCCAAATGGAGTGAAAACTTATGGCAACGCGGAGGAGGCTGCTAACGACCTGCAAGCGAGAGGATACAACGTGGAAAAAGGGATAAACAGCCGGGAGAGAGAGAGCACCGAGGGACGTCTGTCAATCGGGGCAGCAACATGGAAACCGGTCCGGCCCACGTATGCTGGGGTGGCTAGCAGGCGAGCTCGAGAGAGACTTCAAGAATTTCAGCATAACGATAACCATGCATGAGAGGCGTATAAGGAGACGTATAACAACAAGATGGATTCACGGTGTGTCTGGTAGGATTATATGGAAACACAAAGTTGGCTAGGGATGGACAGTACACAATAATGACTAGTATGAGTGTGACAATCTTTTGTGAGTCATATCTCATTACTGGAGGGGGGCCCTTTCAATATGAGAGACATACCCCCCAAAAACAAAGAGAGGAACAACAGGTGGGGAAGGTGGCTGGTACCTCTTTATTGAAGTCCTCTTATCTGTACATAGTTAAACTAAGTTGTAACTTGTTGATGAAAATGTTTTGTTTGAACAAGGGTTCAGTGGGGTGCCTGTGGGGGTCTCAAAAGATAGCCGGTAGATCACAAAAGGATAATGCTTAGTACAAATGAAGAAATAAAGTGTATGTCCTTAAATGTTAATGGAATTTGTAACCCAGTTAAAAGAGCCAAGATTATGGCTAAACTGAAAAAGGAGAAGACACAGATAACTTTCCTACAAGAAACTCATTTATCGAAAATAGAACACGAAAAATTGAGGAAATTTAGGTTCAAAAACACCTTTTACAGCTCTCATACAAACTCTAGGAAAAGAGGGGATAAGGAAGGTAGATATGTCATTGTGAAGGGTGTGATTAATCAAACAATGGTCACATTGATGAATGTGTATGCCCCCCCTGAAAGTAATAAGGAATTCTTTAAATTAATTTTTGATATTCTTGTGCTGGAAGCAGAAGGTATATGCATATGTGGAGGAGATTTCAATGTGATATTGGATAGTGACTTGGACACAACCAGCCTGAAGAAAAATAAAAATTCAATTCCAAAATTAGTAAGATATACACTGGAAGACACTAGCTATTTTGATGTCTGGAGAGCTTTGCATCCGCTACAGAGGAATTATAGTCATTATTCAGCAACACATTATGTATATTCAAGAATAGACTACTGCTTTATGCAAAAAGGGAATAGAGATATAATAACAGATTGTTGGATTGGAGTGGCAGATGTGTCGGACCATAGTGCTATCTACTTAAAAATCTATCTTAAAGGTAGACCAAAAAACACAATATGGAGATTAAATGTGGGGCTATTAAACAATAAATCTGTGGTAGAACAAATACAAAAAGATGTCAAAACTTATTTAGAAGAAAATGACAATGGTGAAACCGATCCAATTATTCTATGGGACTGTTTGAAGGCAGTTATACGTGGGAAACTAATCGCAATAACAAGCAACCTTAAAAGAGAAAGAATGAAGCAATATAATGAATATGTGGTTGAATTGTCACAATTGGAGAATAAACACAAATGCAAGGCAGATGTCAAGATACAACAACAAATGAAAGATATTAAGAAGAAAATTAATAATTTACTCTTATATGAAATGGAAGTAAAAGCAAGGTATGTAAAACAGAGCTACTATGAATCAGGCCCTAAAGCTGCACGGCTATTGGCAAGACGTTTACAAAAACAACAGGCAGAAACGACAGTGAATAAATTGTATAATTCTAAGACAGAACAAATGACACATAACCTAGAAGAGATAGAAAGTATCTTTACCGATTATTATAAGGACCTGTATCTACAAAATGCACCTACTAATAATGGCCTAAATGATATTAAAATATTTTTAGACTCCTTAGATCTACCCTCTATTGGAACAATACAAAATGATCGCATGACAGCTCCAATAACGATAGAGGAGATTCAGAAAGCGATTGGAAAATTACGAACAAATAAGGCACCAGGCAGTGATGGGTTTCCTGCCGAATGGTACAAGAAATTTGGAAAAGAATTGATACCCATACTCCACCAGACTCTTAATTGGACTCACACTGAACATGTGATTCCCCCCTCTTGGAGGGAGGCAATTATCACGGTGCTGCCAAAACCACAAAAGCAAAGAGAATACTGCCAAAACTACAGGCCTATATCAGTGTTAAATGTTGATTATAAAATCTATACTACAATCCTATCAAATAGGCTCCAGTCGTTTATACCAGACCTGATAGATGAGGACCAAGCAGGTTTTGTCAAAAATAGACAGGCACAAGACAATATTAGGAGGACCCTACACATCATACACCAAATACATAAAGACAAGATACCGGCTGCATTGATAAGTTTAGATGCGGAAAAAGCCTTCGATCGAGTCAGCTGGGACTTCCTGTACCTAACCATGGCAAAGTTCGGGTTCACTACGAAATCAATCCAATGTATTAAATCTCTCTATGACAAACCGACTGCAAGACTAAAAGTTAACGGCTCATTGACAAAAACATTCCAACTAGAGAGAGGAACTAGACAGGGTTGCTGTTTAAGTCCAACCTTACTTGCCTTGTATATTGAGCCACTGGCACAAATGATTAGACAAGACTCCCTAATAACAGGAATAGAAATCAATAAACAAAAGCATGTAATTAGTCTGTTTGCTGATGACGTGTTGATAGCCCTCAAAGACCCCACAAACTCTTTTATGCAGCTCACAGAAATGTTAGGAAAATTTGGTACACTTTCTGGCTACAAAGTAAATATACTTAAAACTCAAGTTCTAATGTTTAATTGTATAGCAACTCAAAATCTTAAGGAATGGGAAATAAAGTGGGAGGCAAAAACCCTTAAATATTTAGGTATAAATATAACGAAAAACTATGCCAAACTATATCAAAGTAACTATGGACATATAAATAACAGGATAAGGCAGGATATGGAAAGATGGAATACATATTCGTTAGGATTTAGTGACAGGATAAATGTGATAAAGATGAATATCTTACCACGATTGCTATATTTATTCCTCTCTCTTCCGATAAACATACCTCAAACCCAATTCTCAGAATGGGATAAGTATATATCTAGATTTGTCTGGGAAGGCAAGCGGCCAAGGGTACGATACACTACTTTACAGCTTACTAAGGAGAAAGGAGGAATGTCGCTTCCTAATTTGAAAGAATATTTTCGTGCTGCACAGATACGCCAGATAACATATTGGTGTAGTGATGACTACGGGGCTCGCTGGAAGGATGTGGAGCTCTCCACACTCAATGTCCCAATTCAAACAAACATGGGTATAAAAAAGATCCCTGAATACGTAACTAAAGACCAAGATAGGAACCCGATAATATCCTTTACATTAAATGTATGGTATGATACAGTAAAGGAGTTCAGAATTGGCAAAGAGCTTGGTTTGCTAAAATGGATAGCCTTCGATGAAGAATTTAGACCAGGAAAATTGGATCTTGGTTTTAAAAATTGGAATGAAAAGGGAATCACAGCAATTTGTTTATTAATCAAAAAAGGAGAAATTAAAAGTTTTGAAGAATTAAGACGGGAATACAACTTAAAAAACAAGGATTTTTTCAGATACTTACAGGTGAGAGATTACTTTAATAAAAACATAAAAATACAGGAAGACAAAATCCATCCTATTATAAAAATGATTATACTGGCATATAAAAGTGTTATTCCAAAAACAGTGTCTACCCTATACAAATGTTTGATGGAATCAAGACAGGAATCAACTGTATATGTTAAAGTAAAATGGGAAAGAGAGCTGGGTGAAGAAATCACTGAGAGGGTGTGGTATGAAACATGGAAAGAACATAAGAATACAACTCACTCATTGAGGTGGAGAGAATTCATCTGGAAAAATCTAATTCGCTATTTTATTACACCTAAGATTAAAAATAAACAAACCAATACACAACAACAATGTTGGAGGCTGTGTGGATGGGATGAACCAGACCATACACACATTTTCTGGAAATGCAGAAAAATTCACACTTTCTGGGTTAAAATTCACTCGGCTCTCTGTGATATATTAGGTTATATAATTCCTAGGACCTGCCTTGTTTTGTATCTAGGGTACTTGGAAGGTACTGTAGATGTAAAGGATCGTTACCTGGCTAAGATTCTACTTTTGGCAGTAAAGAAGGCCATCACCAAAAACTGGCTTAAGACGGAAACACCAGGAAAGCAGCAGTGGGTAGCAATCGTGGAGGACATTATGGAGATGGAGAACCTTACATATAAACTGAAATTACAGGAAGAACGCTTTTTGAAGGACTGGGGAAAATGGTTGACGTACAATGGAAGGGGGAAAAAAAAAAGACTGAACTGAATGGAGATGGACATACAAAAAAAAAAAGGGAAGGAAAAGAAGAAAAAAAAAAGTGAAATGAACGATGGAAATGTTTGACACCACAGGCATGTTTCCTTTTTTTTCTTTTGTTTTACTTTATCTTATTTTTCTAATTATTATTCTATATGTATTTATATTTTTATACATATATATATTTGTTTGTTCCTTTTTCTTTCTAATTTCACTGTCTTGAGTTTGTGACTCTCTTTGTATTCTGTTAAGAAACTGTATGCGTAATGGACAGGTGAGTTGTTCAAATAAATAAAATAAAAAGTAAAAAAAAAAAAAAAAAAAAAAATCTACTATTTTTAACGGATACGGGACCTAACTTTAGTAATAACTTAGCCTTTACTGAAAGTTAAAGCATGTTTTTCAGTGAGAATTCATAGGCTTGGGGGTAAGAGCCACAGATAAGTGGAAGAGAGACAGGTTAACACATTGTTGGTTTTGGTCTTTTTTTTAAAGGAGAGCTGTCTCATTTCCAATGACACTTGGTCAGGACCTATTACCGTCACATTTTAACACACCAGGTAACCCTTTAGCATAATTTTTTAACATGCAGGGTAGCTTGCCAGACTTCACTAGGAGTCCCTCGGTTGCTTAAAAAGGCACCGTAGGTCCCTAGCCAAATGTTTTCTGCTGGCCCTGTCACTGACACAAAACCTGCCTGTGTGTAAAAAAAAAAAAAAAAAGAATATCACCATTTACTGTTTTATGGACTCAGATGCAAACCCAGAGACAGATGATAAGTTTAGAATATTTATTACAAACAACCAGAGGTATATATAATGAGGTAGGATATTGTAGCAATATCCAATAAACTTGCCAAGGAATGTGAGTGGGAGCTTAGGTAGGTAAGTGTTTTCAGAAATCAGTCTCTTGCCTTACAGGCGTAGCTCTCTTAAGGTCTTGCCAGAGAAATTGAATTGGGTTGCGGTCTGGACCTGGGTCATTGCAACAACTTCTTTTCTTTATCAGCCATCATGTTCTTTATCAGCCATCGTGTTATAGATCTTTTGGTGTGCTTAGTATCAAAAAAAATTACCGTTCCATGAGCCAATTTCAGTCAGCTTTTAGCTGTTGGACTCTTAATTCTTGTGGAAGCAGTAAGGGTGTTCTTAAAGGTGCAGAGTCCATTTAAAACTGTCTTTTTCACATGATTGTACTGCCAGAATCATAACAAAAAGTTGCATGGTGCAGATTATTCGAATCCCTTTTTTATTGCATAAATCTTACTGAAGAGCAATTGAAACTAAGAGATGATCAGACCAAGCAAATGTGTGTAACAAGTTGTAAGTAGAACAGTCCTCTGTTTGACAAGTACTTCTTTATGATGTCTAAACTAAGGGATGCATGTCTTTTGTGTATAAGCAGGCATGATGATCTCTTTTCCTGACGTTTTTTATTTTCCACCCAAGACTTTAGGATAATCATCCCCTTAATACCAAAGGAAAGCTGATTCCAAACAAGCTGTAAATGAAGAGAATTGCAAAGAGGTTTTCCATCAGTCCTCATTTATTCAACAAATATATTTCTCTGCCTTGAGGGTGATTGTGTAAGAAAGACTCCTGTGATTGTAAAGATGTTTTGTCCTTCTTCCGAACCCTTTCCACAGGCTGGGTGGAATCATTACATCGTTTTAAGTAAGGAAGGAAATAATTCATAGACTACTAGTTACCCAATAGTTTCTAAAGTTTCTACTTTCCATAGCATTAGATCCTCACCAAGAAAACGTGTTGTTCTCTTATAGTTTCCATATATTTTATGCTTTCTCAGAATTTTGTATCTTTGAGGGCCTTGTGAACTCTGATTTTCAGTTTTTTTGTTGGCATATGTGAGAACAAACATATGTGCACGCTGCTCTTTTTGTTCATGATGTGTGCCTCCTGTTAAAGCTCAGTGTGCAGTTTTGAATCAAAGCTGAGCAGGTGTCACTCTGGCTACAGACAGATGGGAAACCTCATGCTGAAACCACAATCCTATCTATTCATCTTTTTCTCTGATCTCTCTCTGTTTGCCTGTTTCTTTATTTTTATCTTTGTCTCCATACAGGCTGATTATTCTGCCTGGCTGTAAGACTTGGTGGTTCTCCCATTTGGTGCTGGCTCTCATGTGCTACTGTATCACTTCCTGTTCCTGTTCTGTCTGTTGTAACAAAGAGTCGTGTTCTGCTAGCTGATCTCTCTAGCTTGATAACTTGCAGTTTCTTACATAGCAATCAATTTTATATGATAAACTATGCATGCCTTATCAAAGCACTGATTCTGTTTAATCACTTGCAAATTGTAGGTATAGCTTTCATTCATTTCATATCATTCTGCTAGCTTGATTTAAGTTCTATCTAAACTATTAAAACATAGACATAGCTTGTGGGTCTCAAAACTCAGCAAAACTCCCCAAGCAGCCTGGAAGCCAAGCTAGCTGGGTGACTGTGGGGATAATAATCCAAAGCAGCCCTCAACACACCACCAACCCATTCACGTTTCTAATCAATCCTCAAAACTTGGCCGAGACAGGGGAAAAGAGAAAAAAAAAAAAACCCAAAACAGTTAAGGCACCCTCAATCTTGTCTTGACATATGGCATAGAAACTGAACATTTACCAATATTTCCTGAAAATTCTCTTTAGCTTGACCATTTTATCATAATGGTCTACACAGCACTAGGTTCTTACTGTAGATATCTATCTGAAAGTGCTAAATTAAACTTAGGGACATGATTGATTCATTCCATTGTTTTCTTCAATGCCATGTGCCAACACTGCAGACCAGCTATCTAAATTAAAGCAATAAAGAGAGGTTTGACTCTGGTATAATTCAGGCAATATGCTTTAGATCAGTGTCCATGTGCACAGAGATGTGCTTTTCAATCCGATTTACAGATTTTTGGCTAAATCTGAGCAGAGAGTACAGCCCTGTACACTTCAAAATTCATCACACTGCTTCTATCAGCAAACACATCATCAGTAAACACCAATGATACCAGTACATGCCAATGTCATAAAATATACTCCATCATGCCTCAGATCATGTGGTATGAAAATGAAAGGAACAACTCATGTTCCTGTCATTCTCCAGTGTTTATTTTCCCATCCTTCTAGAGCAAGTTCATCTAGGTTTTATCTGTCCAAAGAGTGTTTTTTTTCCTTCTTTTTTCTGGATCTGTGCAGGGCCTTTTATGTACCAGACTGCTCCTGTTTGGTTTTTCAGCTTAATAATGGCCTCATTCACTTGCATCGACATCTCTTTGAACCTCATATTGAGAGATTTAGTGAATAGCTACTAAATGTAAGTTCAACTTTTGGAAACGACTTTCGCATTGTAACTCATGCAGTATATGTTTTCTTTCTCTCACTTCCCTTCTCTCTCTGGAAATCAGCCCCTAGTCTCTTATTTTCCATATCTCACTCATGTTTTGTTTGTTTTTCTCCGTTTGTAATTTCTCTTTCTCTTGATATGTCTTGTTCTCTCTGTCTGTCTCTCTTTCTGTCTCTAAGCAGTGTCTTTCTTCTTTCCTTGATGAGGCCATCCCCTCAATGGTGATGAGACAGGCAGAGGGTGATTAAAGTGGTATCTCATCTGGTAGGAAAACTGACCTCAATCAGAACTATTCTACCAAGAGGACACCCCCCTCTCTGTTTCCTACCATCTATCCCTTCTACTCTGTATTTCCATGACTATCATCCACCATCCTTTATTCTTCCTGACCTGATCCCTCACCATGTCAGTGCTCTCCATCTCTCATCATCCCTCTCTTGTGTTCTACTCTCCTTTCTCATCTTCCCCTATCCACTTTTAGTGATCACTCTCAATTTGTCATCATCCGCTGTATTGTTCTGTGATGGTAATCTCTTTTTCTCAGGAACTCTCAAGTTTGCTGTCATCAGCTGTATGCAAAAAGCATCACATTTACAAAAAAAGCATGCTTTTTAAGAAATGGAAATGCTCTGGATTTCTTGAAATATGAAAGAATCAGATGCTTTGAAATGCAAACACACACACCTGCACACACACACACACACACACACACACACACACACACACACACACACACACACAAAGAGGAGCGTAATCCCAGTATGTCCTTTCTAAATGTCAATCAGGCAATGCGTGTTGTCATGGCAACATTTACTCGTAAACTATCTAAAAAAACACATCCCTGTTTTTAGCTTTGCAATTACTACCATGCATGACTGCCATCTTTTGCTATATTCATCTTCTTGTGCTGAGTATGTAACATGTCTCTCCCACAAACATTCATTAACTGAGCCAACACAAGTGTGTGAAGTATGCAGGTAACTCACGTATGTGTCCTTAAGCTGGTGATCGCAATCCACAATGAAGCTAGAGTTAGATTCTTCAGTCCTTGCGTCTCTATGGCAGCGCCCAGAATAAACTGAATAAGCTTAGAGGAGACTTTTCACTGCCTTGACAGTGTATATTTTGAACATGGATTATTTATTCATTCATTGGTCGTCTTTTGTGGTGTCCTTATTTTATTAGCCGATGGCTACGTAAGCCATCGCTACCTTATCGTGGTGGAGGGGTTTGTGTGTCCCAGGGATCCCAGGGGCTATGTTGTCTGGGGGCTTTTGCCCCCTGGTAGGGTCTCCCATGGCAAATTGGTCCTGGGTGAGGGACCAGACAAAGAGCGATTCAGAAGACCCTTATGAAAAGAACATCGAGGGAACAGTTTACCCTGCCTGGGATAGGGTTACCGGGGCCCCGCCCTGGAGCCAGGCCCGGGGAGGGTGCCCGAGGGCGAGCGTCTGGTGGCCGGGCCTTAGTCCATGGGGCCCGGCCGGGCACAGCCCGAAGAGGAGACATGGGCCCATCCTCCCGCAGGCCCACCACCCGCAGGAGGCGCCATAGGGGTCGGGTGCATTGTGTGCCAGGTGGCGGCCAGGAGCGGAGGCCCTGGCGGACTGACCCCCGGCTGCCAAGACTGGCAATAGGGACATGGAATGTCACCTCTCTGGTGGGGAAGGAGCCTGACTTAGTGCGTGAGGTTGAGAGGTACCGGCTAGATATAGTTGGGCTCACCTCTACGCATGGCTTGGGCTCTGGAACCAGTCTCCTGGAGAGGGGCTGGACTCTGTCTCAGTCTGGAGTTTCCCCTGGTGAGAGGCGGCGGGCTGGGGTGGGTATTCTAATATCCCCTCGGCTTGCTGCCGGTACGTTGGGGTTTTTCCCGGTGGATGACAGGTTTTGTTCCCTGCGCCTTAGGGTCGGGGAACGGGTCCTGACTGTCATCTGCGCTTATGCGCCGAGTGGCAGTTCGGAGTACCCAGCCTTCTTAGAGTCCCTGGGGGAGTTCCTGCCCCAAGTGGAGGAGTTCAAGTATCTCGGGGTCTTGTTCGCGAGTGATGGGAGAAGGGAGCCGGAGATCGACAGACGGATTGGGGCTGCAGCTGCAGTAATGCAGACGCTGCACCGGTCCGTCGTGGTGAAGAGGGAGCTGAGTGTAAAAGCGAAGCTCTCAATTTACCGGTCGATCTACGTCCCTACCCTCACCTATGGCCACGAGCTGTGGGTAGTGACCGAAAGAACGAGATCGCGGATACAAGCGGCAGAAATGAGCTTCCTCCGAAGGGTGGCTGGCCTCTCCCTTAGAGATAGGGTGAGAAGTTCGGCCATCCGGGAGGGGCTCAGAGTAGAGCCGCTGCTGCTCCACATCGAAAGGAGCCAGCTGAGGTGGTTCGGGCATCTGACAAGGATGCCCCCTGGGCGCCTCCTGGGTGGGGTGTTCCAGGCATGTCCCACCGGGAGGAGGCCCCGGGCCAGACCCAGGACACGCTGGAGAGATTATATCTCTCGGCTGGCCTGGGAACGCCTTGGTGTTCCCCCGGATAAGCTGGAGGAGGTGGCTGGGGAGAGGGAGGTCTGGGCCTCTTTGCTTAGGCTGCTGCCCCCGCGACCCGGCCTCGGATAAAGCGGATGAAGATGGATGGATGGATGGATGGATGGATGGCTACGTAAGCGCTGCTAAATAAATAAATAGAATGATACCCATGTGTTGAGGGCAATTGAGGGTTTTTTCTTTTGTTTCTTTGAATACACTACCATGTGATCTTAACTTGCACTTTGAGTTTGTTGGTGATCATGCAAGTTGGATAATTTGCAGGCTTTTGTGCACACTTTACTGCACTGAATTACTTGGCCACCAGAGGCATTTGACTAGCTCTGTTGAACCGGAAGTGATGCAATCATGAGGATATTTAAATCCTTTTCTGCATGGATGGTTTGGCTAGTTCAAAAATGGTTCCCCCTCTGTGTTTGCCTTGTTTTGATTTGATTTGTAAGGGATGTTTATATGAGTGTGTAAGTGTGTGGGTGTGCGGTTGTGCCATTTGATGTGATTTATAAATTTGCATGCATGTGGCCATCCTTTGGTGCTTAATCCACTATCTGCAGAAATAAATATTTTTTCTTCTTCTCAGTGCTCTATCCAGTAAAAGAGAGAAATATTTTTGTTCCAGTTTGCACTGACTCATAATTAACCTTCTAGTTTCTCTCAGCTTAACACAGTGAACTCTTGTGTCCACCTTAGGTTTAAAGTGATCTTTGTGCACCACTGATCAGTAGGTTCTTTCTAAGCAAACAGACACACAAGGAAGAGTAAAAAAAAAAAACCATTGTCTAGAAATTATTCAATATTTCCCAACATGTTTTTATAGCAATGGTGTGACACAGTACTATATAATGCACAGATTTTATTCAACATAATATTAATACTTAGTTTCATGCCTAATTAAATTCCACAATTAAAGAAAAGTGTCCTTTGTCTCTTGGTAGTGGAATGGGCTTTTTCTCTTGAATGAGACATGTTAAGAATAATGACAATAGTGATCAAGATGATGATGGTAATGGTGCAATTATGATTGCCATGATACCTGAAGGGGAAGCGAACAAGTGTCGACAGATGTGCTTTAATGACATTTATTATTTATATAAAACAAAATGGCTGTCTAGTGCTCTCCACAGTTTGTATCCTTCATCTTTAAATGTCCCTTTTGAAGGAAAAGGTCCCCTCAGTCATGGTTTTAAATTAATCCTCGTTTTTATGTTGGAAAAAAAACAATGTTATGGATCAAATTTTTATCTTTACTGATTAAAGTTAGTCACACATATGTTTAAATCAACATATAATTTTTCCTCATGTACAATGTACAATATTCAGCTACAGAATTAATATTATTTTGAGATGCTGGCTGATGCTATAGTGTTTCCTCCATGTTTACTGAAATGATAGGCATGTCATTAGTTGCTAAATTCGATGGCTAAAAATGTAAAAAATCTAAGACAGAATCTAAGAAAGGCTTAAAGTCATAAGGATTCATTGTCTGGAATTCTATGGCTATCCATGTCGGAGATGGTTTCACAATAAATACAAAGTTTGACATGCTGATTCAACAGAGGAAAAACATGTCAGAAGAGCATTATGGATACCATGAATGTCACAACCAATTCAACAGTTGTAGCTTTGTAGCAGATTTTTCAGTCTGCAGCACAGTGCGACTGACAGGCCATGTTGTTCGTAGGTCTAAAACGAAACAATTTACATTCCAGTACAAAAGAAACGCTAACGCCTCTGAATTACATTTTCTACCAGGTTTTTCAGCAAATATAAACAGGTTTCCACATTCAGTCTTGTTTTTTTGTCTGTCTTCAACATAATCTCTTTCAGTGCCATAAAATGGGACAGCTCATTTTTGCCCTGACAAGCCAATCAGAATCAGTGAATGGAATCAAATCAGTTCTAGCAAGAAAACAAACATGTTTACTTTGTGTCTGCACAACATCAAAGGAAGCATTAGCTATATTTAATACGCAGCTCTTCTTCCTGTTTCTTATTTGGTTGCACTTGGTTTAAACAGACAATCGTGTTAGAAGTGCTACAACAACTTGCTAGCAGGCTGTCCATGTGAAATATCAATATTCTCAATGTGACTTGTAACTACATTCAAATGATCAGCGAAGTGGAACAAGTGGGAAAAAAGTGATGCAGGTTCTTCATTCAGTTTTAAAACTGCCAGCTTAAAAGTTTTTATCACAGACAAAAATGGCATTTTAGCCAGATATTTCTCAATAATAGATTATTAGAAGAACATGCATAAAAATCAAGCTATGTTACACTAACAAATACCATAAATTACTTAATTTTTTCATTATGTTTATTCGTTTTTAATGTTTTCACAACCCCATGCATCTCAACCTTAAAACCCACCTCCCCATTCCCTTTTCAGTTTTTGTACTGAGTCTATCCAGAGTTGCTTTTTTGTTTTTCCTCCTCTTATTTATTTACAACAGAAGGTTTTGTGAAAGCATTTCCTTGCGTGTTTCAGACAGGGTCAGGAACCATTCATGCGCCTATAAAAGTTGCACTGTTAGCTCTCACTGGGCAGATGACTTCCCTAAATGAGCCACAGATCAGCGAATGTGAGGGGTGAAACTACTCATGTCAAACAGGTGACATTTTTATGTGTTTGTGTGTAAGTGAGAGTGCTTGCATGTGTCAAATGGTGAGCCTGGCTGTAAGGACCTGGTTCAGTAGGGTTCTGCTTCATTGTCTCTAAACTATTTGTCTTCATCAGATGAAAGTATGACAGAAAAAACCGTGTGGGAGAAAAAAGAAAGAAAGGGAGAAAGAAAGAAAGAAAAAAAGGGAGCAAAAAAGTTGGACAAGGTCAAGTCTATATTCTATATTTGCATTTTAAGGCCTGTGTATATGATTGTGGGGGGAAGGCGTTACGAATCCATGAGAGATGAACTATTTCTAATTTTTCAAGGTTCAGCTTGTCCTGAAAAATTAGCATATGAATTTATTGTGACAGGTGACATTTTACGCACCTTGCTGTTTTTCTGATGTGACTGTCACAGAAATGTGCTCATGGATTTGACTTTCATTATTACTGGTTTTGTAACACCTCACAGGTGATTTTGCAGAGCTCTTAATAGTTCAAATATGGCATATGCATAAAGATATGAAATATATAATTGACACCATTTGCTAACATGTTAATAGCACACGTGTACGCACCCACGCGCCTGTCACATTTGACAGACTTTGATTTTGCCACAGTGTTTTCTCTCTGTCTTTTATGTTGTTTCATCTCCCCACCCCCATCACCCATCTGTGCCTCTGTCGTATCTGTCATTCACCCCAGGAACAAAGACACATTTCTGTTACTGCAACTTACTTGAAGGCATGCTTTCTGCTAAGATGGCTTCTCTTTTAGAAAGTCAGAGAAAAAGACGACTATCCATAAGAAGCGTTGGGCCTCATTAATTTAGTTTTTTTTTTTTTAGAAAGAAATTAACACAAAATCATGCGAAAATCATGTTTTGACAATCTGGAACTAGAATTGAATTATTTGAACACTGATGGAGAATGCTATGTATGTTTTTTGTTAAAAAATATATGTAAAATTATGTATATATTTTTTGTATATATTTTAAAGATTAATTTTTATTGCAGTGCATTTTAATTATTTTATTTTTTGTATGTAGATTTTTTTTAAATTTCTAAATCCTTAAATTTAAATCCTCGTGGTTCATAAAATACATATATTCTATAAGCTCTAGTTTTTTGTTTACCTAACATCTGCTTGACATTTAGCCCTCTGTACCCTATACACCAGGGGTCTCAAACTCCAGGCCTCGAGGGCCGGTGTCCTGCAGGTTTTAGATCTCACCCTGGGTCAACACACCTGAAACAAAAGATTAGTTCATTACCAGGCCTCTGCAGAACTTCAAGACATGTTGAGGAGGTAATTTAGCCATTTGAATCAGCTGTGTTGGATCAAGAACACATCTAAAACCTGCAGGACACCGGCCCTCGAGGCCTGGAGTTGGAGACCCCTGCTATACACCCATAGACAGCCAGCAAGTTTCTTTTACTGTTTGTGTATAAAATAAGAAAAACACTTTTTACACACCATATTTATATAGAAATAACTCAGGGATAAAAAACAACAACAACAAAAATCCCAGATATGTGTCAAATAAATATTTAGTGTTTTTATCTGAGTCACTTCCAACTTTTCATCTGTAGTAAGTGTAGCTTGTCAGTCCACTGTTTACCTCAGCTCTCAAAATGGTGGGTGTCTGAAGTATTAGTTGTCTATTTACTCCAGAGGAAGATGTAGAAATTTGTGAAAGGGCTCCAATACGGGTCGATAAGTCAGTGAAGCTCACTTATGACTGATGGCAGTGATATTCAGGAGAGTTGTCAAAGATATCCTGAAGTTTTCTGTTGGTGGTGTAAGCACTGCTGTTTTGGCAGTGTTACCTAAACTTTCTCTGACGGGCATCTAATATTGTCAGACTTACTGACTTAAGTCTGAATGTGAATGTAATCCAACTATTTATCACAGGCAAACTATAATTTTTAGGACCCTTAAGCCTAATCTTGGCTGGCAGTTACCTTAATAACTAACTGCTCTTATAGCAGGCTCGTGGTTAGCTGTATCGACTATCTCCAACAATGAGGAATAAATGAACGTGATTATGCACATTTTCTTATGTTACAGCTCTCTTTCAATAGCTTTTTTTAAAGATAAATTTAGGTTTTTTGAATTTTTATCAGATTTTCCCCTTTTTTTTTCAAATTTCAGGAATCTGGAACATTCTAATAGGGTTTTATTGGAGTATATTGTATCTTGCATAAATACTGCACTGAGCACTGAGATTTAAAGAGCACAGAACAGAGGGTGATTGGCTCACAGAAGATGGGTAAAAATGATTGGGCCAGAGGGGTGATGACATATTTGAGAACAGGAAACCTGCCATGTTTATCTAGTGGGTCAGGCCCAGAGAGAGACGTTCAAGCCTAAGGAACACTTCTTTAAAATATTGAGTAGACCCGTACTTGACATGGGTTGACTACGGGGATTATATTAAAACAAAAGAAAAGCGACAGCAGTGATTTTTTCTGAGCATTAGAAATTTTAACATTGAGCAAAAAAAACCAAATCTTTCTAACCTACACTGATTCGACAAGCCTCTGTGTGGTACAGAGAAGAAAACTTTGGTGGCCAACTAAAACATGTAGTTTGGGCTACATCCATGTAGAACTGGAGTGAGGTTGATTGATTCACAGAAGACAGGCAAGAGATTTGACCAGAATGATGAGAACAAAATTGAGCTGGAAATTACAGGAAAGCAGAAATGATGAAAAGGAAAATCTGCGCCAATGCTGTTGTCAATTTTTACAAATGTTTGACAGAAAGAAAGCATTTAAGTCTCATTCACAACAAATTCAAAACATGGTAGTGTCAGGGGTAATTTATTATTAACTTTCTTTCTTTGACAAAATAAGAGAGAAAATATATATGTGTAAAAAAAAAAAAAGGAACCAGTAACCACCAGGAATGTGAAGAATACAAAACTTCAAACTCATTCACAGTCTACAGTCTTTATCTCTTTTTCTTACACCAGTAATGACTTCAGTATGAATCCAGGAAGAATGCCTCTTCAGATCATCAGCTCAATTAGTCCCAGAGGCACTGAAGGTAAGGATGTTTTCACAGTCAAAGTGTAAAAATTCTCTTTTCAAAACAATAGCTAACCTGAATACAGGGCTTAGAATGATTCATCACAGTTCTAAACTTTTTGGACATGAGCGCATAAACACAACGTTCTACAGCAACCTCCAAACACATTGCTTCCCGTGGAGTGGCGATTAGAGTGGAAATCAATTTGAGGTGCCCATGGCTAAATTGACATCATTAGGTTTACTGCAGGCTGAATAATGGATGGCTGTATCATTATATGGGAAAATAATGGGATGAGACAAAGCACAGGTAGACAGCTTGCTGCAGGTGAGAGCTATAAATAGATGCTGGCACACCCACACAAACACCCATACATGCACAAGTCTGCGCATATCTACTGTGAAAAATACAAGTGGCAAAAGCACAGCACTAAATGGCAATAACACAAGCGCAAAGTACAAACTGGAGTTAATGAAACTTAATTTACTATTACTAAATTCTTAGTACCTACAAAACATCAATGATGCATCACATTTGCACCTATCAAAATCATCATTCCTAAGATTTTGTGCAGGTTTGATTATATGGGTCATTATAACTTTCTCTTAACTGGATTATTAACTGGATTAAAAGACCAATATGAAAACAGAGACACAGATAACTGGAGAAGAAGACCAAACACAGTTTTTAATTCACTGATTTATTCATATCTTATTTGCAGGAACAGACATGCATATGATGCACAGAGTTCATTGCAGTTGGATCCTAACATTACCTTATTCTCATTTTCTTAAAAGTAATCAGCATGTATACATGATTGCAAGAAAAGATATTCCTACCATAGACATGATTGGCAGTCATTATTTTTTCTACGGTATCACACATTTTGGGATATTGAATGACAATAAAGTTCTGAAGTTATTTAGAGTAAATCAAACATTTGTTTTAAAGGCACAGTGTAACGGTAAAAAGGAAAACATTATTCGGTTTTATAGGTTGATGGGAGGCACTGAGGTTTCACATTTCATGTTCAAAAACAATATGTATTCTTCACATCTTTGTTTAAATTAATGGACCCTTATTTTAAGATATCTTCTTTTTTTTCCCTTTTTTTTTTAAACAAGTGAACACAAATACTGCACTCAAGCCTTGGTCTTCCATGTTAACTGAAAAGTCTGATGCACATCCACATTCAGATCAGTAATATCTACGGTCAGCTCCTGTAAAAGCAAGAGGAGACATCAGTTTTACTTCTTCATTGGTGGCTCACATTTACTATTTTTTAAATAAACATCATCCAGGACTTAAGAGTTGAATGTACAGCACTTGCCTTCTGTTCTGTTCTATAAATTGGATCTGATCTAAAGGCTAATAATTCAGTTTTTCTAATATATACACAGCACATCTTTCCAGTAAAGTTAAACAAGCTGACGCTGAGACATGTGTTTTGTGCATGACAGTAAGAGCAGGCCTATACGTCTTCAAGATGAAACATCTCGTCCTGTGCCAGACAGAAATAGCTCTCCCACCTCACTGTATTTAACTGACACAGCACCAGCTGCTTACTATTTCTTTCAAGTTGTTACCCCATCAGACAACACTTAAGAAGATAAATGGATTGTCTCATGCTGAAAAACTACTTATTACCATGCACATACTGTGTCATGCTCATTCCGTTTCTCTTGTTCCTCGCTGCCCTTTTTCTCCCCCACCCCCACACATCCTTCATTCTTCACGTTTATCTCTTTCACCTCTATTTTTTCCCTCCATCTAGTTACAGTGATGCATTCTCCCTCTCTCCACCAGTACTGCCTGTCCTTCCCTTCCTTCTACAGATGAACCATCTTTCTGTCTTTTCAGTATTCGTAACCCATCCTTGCATCCCCAACACACACAAACACTGAGTCCTCTGTCATTCTGACTTTCTTCATCTGCAATTCTTGCCCTCTCGTCTGGCTTCTCCCTGTCCATCTTCTCAAGAACAGTATAAATGTACAGCTTTTTCATCTACCATTATTTATGGAGCTGCAGTAGCTATCATTTTCATGCTTCTGATAAGTGCACTGAGTACAGTACACAACCTTGACAGAAATATTTTATCATAAGCCAAATGAGGAGAGGGAATACATGCAATCCTCTTGGACTATTAATTCCTTTTTTTCATTTCCCACCTCAAACCAATGTAGCACTGCAAAACAGCTTTAGATCTTTACACATGACCTAAACTCTGCTTTCTTATTTACAATTTGGGTATTTGGATTCTGAGAACTTTATTGCCATTATTTATACTTTTATTTTGAGTATCTTAAGGCTTTAGAAAATCTGTGTTTCATGTCATGTTTTGGTACACACCCTCCTTCTGTGGTTGAACTTTATTGACCATGAACCTCTGGCTTGCCTACAGAGCACCAACGCCCATTTTTGAACATCACAACATTCATTTCAACATTTAATTTATGTTAGGAGCTTTTGTGGTGATAGACCATTTCCTATATGCAGTTTAGGTTTTATACGGTCATCTGTAATTTAGTGAATAATACTTGATTAATTTTATTTTAATGTAGATATACACAATATTTAGACATTGGCATTAACCATAATTGAATTAAGTGTTCCAGAAATGTACTGACCTGTGATTCAAGGTTGTGCTGTGGGGTTAGTGGCTCAGGGCCTCCATTTAAAGTTATGGTAACCTCTGTGATCTCAGTTCCCACGCCCCAAATCCTCACCACACCCAGCTTCAAATAATCTGCAGCATCCAGGCCAGATGTTCCCACATCATTGGTCAAAGTGTTCTAAAATTGAAAGTGATGAAGACAAAGAGGAGGCGTTAAGGGGAATCATATATATGTATATGTACAAAACACAATGTCATTTTGTTGTGTTATGGGAATATATGTATTGTTATAGGAATTGCATGACAGGACAGATAACAACAATCATGAACTTCATATTCACTTTGCTGGAAAAATGTTTAAGCTGAGTCATGAAGTTTACCCAGTAATGCATTATTGTTTATTTTTTGCTTCATCTTTTCAGTGAGTGAGATTTACTATTTGAATCTCTTCCTTATATAGTTCTATTTTTAGTCCTATAGTTTTATATCCAACAGGTAATGTTGTTTACTCTGATTCCTTTTAGCTGTACTGAGGTCCAACACTCATACAGAGCTAAGAGAACACACATATACGAATACACACACACATACATACACACACATACACATCTACATTCAGATAGACATCCAAAATGGCATACGATCTGCTAATCTGCCAGGCTGCTTCTGGCCTCATTGCTCAACTTATCCTCATCTTCTCACATCTGCCTGTTCGCACATACATACATCCCCACAGTCACTTACATACGCATGTGTGCACACACAAAATACGTACACACACACACACACACACACACACACTTCCTCTCTCTCCCTCTTTGGCTGTCAGGCAGTGCCTGTTTTATCGCTGTGTGAAATTGCTTTGAATTGAGCCTGATTGTAGGCAGAGGACAGCCACAGATGTTTGGCCACGGTAGCTTTAAGTGTATGCTGTAGGGTTTTGCATATATGTGTGTGTTTGGGTTTAGATGTGTGTATTAATGTGTGCCTTTGGGTCTTTGCCTGGCAAAGAGGCAAATGTGGCTGGGTTATTCCCACTGGTCCTAGCTATTTGGGAGTTTTTAACATGTCCGACCTGAACTGCTATTAAGTTGTTACCAAACAAACTTTGCCATAACACATAGGCCACCTTTCTTTCTTTTTTTCAACTAACTGAAATACCTTTTGCAGAAGGATATGATCCTTACATAGTAGCAATATTTTAAAATTTACCCCAAAAGACACCAATGAGGCAACTCTGTTGCTGGTGCCAAATTTGAATTCAATTTTGTAAAACTTCATCAGAATCACAAGTGAATCCTTTACTATCTTGTTCCTTATAGATAACACATCCTTTAGGGGTTTGTTTTGAGAATGTGTTCACGTCAGTGGACAAAACTCGTTCATCCACTTCACTCAATAAGCTTGATAGTTGTTTATGCATGGTGGCATGGTGTTGCCAGGGTTGGCACTGTTGTCTCAGACCAAAATTCAAGGAATAAGTCCTTACATGCTCTTCCTGCGCCTGCATGACTTTACTCTGTTATCCTTCCTAACTTCAAAGACATGATCCTGGTTGATCCTGGACTTTAGGTAAATAAAGTATTTAAAGTGTATAAACTAAAGGACTGCATGTGACCTTTCTGGAGTATTGCATGTTCCTTTCTGATTTCCCCAAAACAGCAAGAGGAAATCAAACAGAAAGCATATAGCTGTTCATGTTCATCAGCATATAGACTTTAAAACAGAAAGTCTCAAGAAACATGAGAGCTAATAGAGAGTCAGAAAACCTGTTTAAAATGCACTTCAAAACCGGATTGAGTTGTGAGTCAGAAGGTTTGCATTTCATCATAATTCTGATTTGTGAGGCTGGAGACAGTGTACTTACTGGTTAGAGGTTTTATACAAGGTAGATAATAGGTTTGTCCTAATACCTTTGGGAACTATTTGTCTGATTATTTGGGACTTTTTTTGTTTGTTTCTGTTAGTTAGTTTGTTTCTTTCCACATAAATCCCTAAAAATGTTTTGTTCTACATTAGAGGTTGCCTTAAAAAGGCAGGATTATTAAATCATTTGTAATGCCAGAAACACACCGAAATCTGCATTAACATATCCACTCAACTTCAGGCTCTTCTGTCTAAGCATGTTAATTTTAGGCCACAGAATTCTAATGAGGCTTCATGCACAACAAAAGCCTTGCACCTGATCAAAATTATGTTGACCACAGCCACACACACCACCACAGCCTTTTTAAATGCTAAGGTATCAGCTGATATGCTTGTCTTGCTGCATTAATAGTAATAATGATGATAATGGGGGAAAAAAAGAAGTATGGCTTGTATTTGGCCATTGAACTCACCGACTCCACTGAAAATGTGACATGAAGATATTTTTTGTTCTCCACTGTGTCTGAGGAGAGAAACAGGAGTGAATTACATTCAGAGCAGAGGCATGGAGGGTATGCAGAGTATGTGAATATGCACTGAGTGATGCAGCGACAAATAAGGGATGCATAAAAATTTGTGTTGATCAAGGTTTAAGTTCATATTAATATTACTTAAAGGGCAAGTAAATAATCACCTTTAAAAACCCAATAATTAAGTAAAATAAACAGTTGGCTATGCCACTTAAATATACATAGGTGGTATTAATGCTTGAAAGTAAAACCAGTTGAATACACGAGAGAACACCAGTGGATGACAGAGTAGCACAATGAGTGCTGCAGCTGGACCGACCTGACAGACAGCGGAGTGAATAGCTAAACCTCTGAGGTAAAACTTAAAAATGCGGAAGCCGAAACAAGCAGAAAAGTAGATAGTACAGGTAAGAAAGCGATACGCTGAGAGGCAGCAAGCAAGCAAGCAAGACATAGGAAGGCTACATGGCAGACAGACAGGGAGACGCAGAAGAGAGAAGCAAGGGACCAGATAAAAGAGGAGTGATGGAGAGCATATCTCTAGGCTGCGACACAGGGAATTACTGTAATGGTTTCTGTCACTCCCCTTCTATGCATTCCTCACTTGCTTACTATCTGCCTTTCTCTCCTTTGTCCCAACACAAACAGACCGTGCACAGACGAGTGCATCTTCTCACAGAAGCACTTCTGAGACTGATTCTGTTCGTGTATGTGTAAATATGCATGTCTGAGAACAAGCGAGGAAGTAGAGATAGACGTGTTGTAGCTCAGTGTGTCTTTCTGATAAAATCCATACTGAATTTCATATTCAGTGAAAGTAGCAGAATTACTTTCACTGAATAACTAACTGCGCAGGAGTTTAACACACACTGGGATGAAAAGCCATTAGTGGATTCAGATTTTCTAATTTTCCAAAATGTTCTGTATCTTTCATTAATCAGTGCACATCTTTTAATTTAAACAACAAGCCTGTTATTCTTATCATACAACGTCGACAAGCTTGATCTTTTTTGTTTGCACACCAACTTAGCAGCTGTCATCCACTAAAAAGCATCAAGCACTGGCCGTTGATCCACTTCTGTCTTTTGTGGTATTGATATCAGTCTTTGAAATAGGTGATTTAAACCCATAAATAAAAAACAGAAAATGTAAATTTCAAGATAAGAATGAAACAGGATTTTCCTGTTTGAAAACGTATCTGGTTACGGGGTTGTAAGTACGATTAGAAACTGTGATACAAATACCTAAAATGTTCTACTGCTCTTCCTGTACCATGATATTCATGTGAATGTCATGGTCTGGAGTCGGGTTTTGTTTATTCTATGTTCTGGGATTTTGTGGGCTTTTTGTGGTTTAGTCGTTTGTATTTCGTGTTCCTTAGTTATTCTTTAGCACCTCTGTGTTTTTTAGTCTCTGTGCCTGCCTTGTGTTCCTGGTGTTGTGTTTAGTGTCCTGGTTCAATGTTCATGTCATTTCCTGTTTTATTTTGACGGTCCCATGTCCTATGTCAGTGTATCTACCTTTGCACCCTGTTGTCTCCTTATGTCTTATTAGTCCTGGCTGTATTTCCCTCCTGTTTCTCATTCCTGCATTAGTCCCTTGTATATTTAAGCCCTGTGTTTTCCTTTGTTGTATCGTACCCCCTCATGTGTTGTAAGTCTCCCTGCGTTTCTGGTTCTGGTTTTGGTTTTTCCGTGCTTCTAGTTTCCCAGTATTTTGTTCATAGTTTTATGTTCTAGATTTTTAATTTGTTTTCTGTAAGTTATACTATGAATGATTTTTCTAGCAAATAAAGCTGCTAAATAAAGTTTAGCAGCTTTATTTGCTAGAAAAAGCTGCTAATAAAGTTTATTTTTCCATGCACGAGTTTCTGCATTTGGGTCCACTTCAGGCCTGCTACAGCCTCACTAGACAGTGAAGCTATTAATGCCTGGAAAAAAACTGCTAGTCTGGTGATTGCATTTCTTATGCTAACTCTTATTTATGGCTATTATTAATGGCAACTCCACAAAAAACAAAAGGAAACAAGAGAGAGAAAAAAATTGAATTCTAGTGAGTCATTTTACTATTCATGAATTTATGACTCCATGAACACATACAGTATTTGCTGTTTTGGTGGGTGTACGTGTTCAAAAGTAACCTTTTGCTTACCTATTCCTTCACCATTGTCCCAGAAGAATGATCCCTTGGCAGTTCCAGTGTCACTCAGAGCAACGATCAGTCCTAAAGGATTCTTCCGACTAAACCAAAAGGGGCAGAAAGGGTTGTAATAGATTTGTTGTAATAGAGGACAATGTCTATTTATACCTGCTGCTGAGAACAAATATATTCCTGCTGAGGGGATCCATCTGACCTCTTTCCTGCTGGAACAGTCATCGCCCTCTGACTGTCTCTCTCTCTTTCATTCTCATTCAAACACACAAGTGATATGTGCTCCGTTCTGCATTTCTGCACAGGCACTAAGCCCCACACACACACACGCGTGCACACACAAGTCATACTACACACAGGATGCTGACCTGTAGCTGCAAACTCTCAAGATGTATCAGTCATAATGTATGCTCACTTACCTGTAATATGTAGTGTTCTCTGGTTTCTGCCAGGGTAAGATATATCCTCCTCTGACGTGAAGGTTAATATGATTCAAGGGTGTTGGCATGTCAACCATTGTGGCACGCACTCCAACATCTTTGGCCTGATGAAAGAAATAATTACATACTATTAAAGTACTAGAAATACTACAGGTTATTATCTTTGATTAATTTAATTCAACAGGTCCTTTGCATCGGTAGGGTAGAGACTAAAAGCACAGACTAGCATATGTGGAAATGTGTTAGTATGTGCGCATAGTGACAAGGGGTTGTAATGCTGTTTAACAGATGGGACTCCCTTAGCCCCGCAGAGTAGGTTTTTGTTATTAAGGTGCTCCCTGTAGTGGCTAAGCTGTAGCTCCGTGATGGTGTTGTCATACTGTATTTACTGTCAGGTGAATGTTTGTTGTAGTTTTTAGTTTAGCCTGTTAAAATTGTTAAGTCAGTAAAACAGAGGCACCTTTTAGTTCACAGCATTCTGCAAGAACTTTGACACCAAATACTTTACTGTTGTTACGAACAAGTACTTACAGTGTGAAAGTCATACCAGCGGCCTTTAGGAATATATCCTCTTACAGTTGTGACTCCCTGTCAAAAAATCAGTTAAAGAAAATCAGAGCCAACCTTAAAGCTATAAAAATAAAAACAATACAAAACATGTGCACATGTTGCACCATACTGGGTCCAGTGCAGGGCTGATGAGCAGGGCAGGTCCCCACAGGAACTGTCTGTAGATTTCCCATGTAGTTTTATCATCCACAAACCTACAACATACAACCACAGAGGCCATTAAACATGACTGAAAGAAATGTTACCACTGCTCTCTTATGCGTCCTCAACCCAGATGACTATTCAAGTACTCATTCAGAATTCAACGGTTTGCAGATGCAAGCCAATTAACCCTGCAGACTCACCGTGCCAGCTCTTTAAATACCATCTGTGACTTTATAAGAGTCTTAAAATGAATAAATATGTCTTCTTCTTCAAACAATTTCACACATTCACATTTGGGAGCTGCCAAGTGCAGCCACAGTCATCTATGCTTGGCCTCTACACTACACAGTCACATTGCCTTGTTCAGAGGGTTTTTTAAAGGCAGCTGTTGTGGCAAGAAATACAACTCTAATTTTCTTACCAGTTCAAGTTATTCTCAAGAGCCCATTTCTCAAAGCAACCTTACCTCACTACAAAATTCATTGACATTCAGTTAAAGTCAGTTTTATCTCCCATTTAACTTAGCATTTGTAGCCAATTGTGAAAGCCTTCTTTTAGAAACATGATATAACTTGTGTTGTCGGTCATTAAAAGATACTGGGGTTGAAAACATGTTGTACACTAAAGAGAAAGTTTCCTTTTATTAAATTCAGAAACTTCTTCATGTTACGTTGCACACTGCTCTCTAATGAGAAGCAGTGTAGTATAAAATCAGGTCATCTTGCCAGTGATCAGGATGAAAGATCCATGCTGGTAATAACTCAATTATTTGATAAAGTGACTAAATGTAATGCTAAATCGCCCCAAAAATTATCATCAAAGATAAGAGCCTTGTGTTTTGTCGGTTTACACTTACTCGTGTAAAAGTGGTCTGATCACTGTGCTTCCTTTCGTATGTGCCTCAAACATCAGAGTGTACAGATAGGGCAGGAGGGTGTAACGGATGTTCAGAACATCCCGGGTTGCAGTGGCGAATGCCGCATCCCAAGAAACAGGATCTTGCCTCTAAAAGAAAAAAAAACCAAACCATCAAACATGATATTAACAAAATTTGTATTTTTTTAAAAAAACTGTTGGACAGTGGTAACTAAATACAGAACCTAACAGCACATGAATGAATACACCAATCACCATTTACCAAATTTTCAAGGCATTTTTTTCCCTTTAATAAACTTTTAGGATCAAGTTGGATCTGATTTTTTTTTCATCTTCTTAAATGTAACTGTCTGTGTCTATGTTTGTCTACGGCAAACAGACAAATATATTGTTTTTGCGCTTAGCAAGTCGATATGCGTCGCCTTTTGAAAGAAATTAAAAACACAAATGCGTGTTGAATTAGCCTGTTGATCTCGTACAGCAATGAGTTGTTAACCACTGGCAAACATTGACAAAGAGACACAGCACCCCATCAATCACTGGCTACAGTGTTTCACAGTTGTGTGGATTTTTGCTATCTGGATTATCTAGAAGCTTATATGGCTGTGTGTCTGGGTCGTGCACTGGAAGACTCAAAAAGATACAGAAACTTAGTTTGGTTGTTGATTCTTATGCTGTTTTCCTGCTCTCTGTTACAGTGTGCTGTGTATGTTTGTGTATACATTATATTACTCTAAGTACTTTAGAAGCTTATCAGCACGTGTTAATCTGTCTAAACATCATCACAATATATTCAGGTTAACAGTTACCAAATAGCAGTCCTAGATATTTAAACCCTAGTTTGGGTTTAAATACCTGGGACTCTCCACCTTTTGGTTGTAGAACTGAAGAAGGCTCTAGGATGCAAGGTGAAACAATTTCAAAAACATGGTTCAGTCATCTTTTTCTAAAGCTCTTACACTTGTACCTAAAGCAACCCAAACTCTTTGATTATGAATTTAGGGGATGCCAATATTGAAACACAATTTGTAAAAAAAAAAAAAAAAAAAGGCCAAAAATTTTAAACAAAAGCACATAAGAATTACAATAACCAACATAAAAATATCCCCAAACTTGTTTCATACATTCTAACATCACACCACACATATATTGCATGTCCTGACAGTTATACCACTTTCTGCAAAACCTTCAAGGTAGAATTTTCATTCATAGAAAGCGAGAGATGGGATTGATGGAGATGTGCAAGAAAAGTGGGGCCCATATGTTATGAATTGATATAATTTATAGAGGCAAAATGCAAAAGGAAAAAGGCAAGACATGCGCTCCTTCAAGGAAAATAAAGATGCTATCTGTTTGGCTGCATTACCCATTCTTATATCCTCCTCAGTATATGGTCATTCTTTTCATTTTATCTGTCTCGAATCTACCCCCTCACCTTATCTAATAAACATCTGAGTTTCTGTTTTGCATAGCTCATATCAGAAAAAGAAAATATATTTAGATGAAGAGTAACATGTCCCTTTGGGTGAATAACAATATACATGACTCCAATATAACTGCCCTGCTCAAGCAAGGCTTGGTCGAGAATGTCTCTTGTTTAATTAATTTTGTTCTGATATCACTGTGGACATGGCAGTATATTGCTAGTGTGGTGAAAATTATCTAGAGGTCAACACTGAAAGTTGTCTGAGGGCAAAGAGACACTAGGTGTGACGGAGCTCTGGGAATGACTCTGCAAAAACTCTCCTCTCTCTTTCTGTCTCCCCTGTTTCTGACCTTGGATACCCTCCAGTCTGGTTTGTGCTGTTACATACTTCGTTGTCAAGTGGCTTGTTAAGCAGACTTGATGTTGCAGTCACTAACTGCCTGATGATTGCATGGCTTTTATCTGGCTGTGCTAGATAAAAGCGACATTTTACTCTCATTCAATACATTCCTTTTCAGATTTGTACTTCAAAAGTGGTAAATAGTTTCTTTTTCTTTTCTTTTTTTTTTTTATCTTTTCCCACCTCTCACATCATTATTACTAGCCTGTGTCAAGGCCATTTAACTTACTCAATTGTCATCTTGTGTACATCACCACTGATTTATCCATAGTTTGTCTTGCTTTCTCTCAAAGCATATGACTTCCTCTGCTCTTCCTTCTCTTTTTTTTGCATGTCAGTATTTTCCCTGACAGGTCTTCTGTTTTTTTGTGTGTTTTTTTTCTCCAGGTTGCTATAAATACACAGTGTGCATGCTCATCAGTTCTCTCCTAATACCTCTGACTTTTTCTCTCTCTGACTTTACAGCTTCCTCTGAAATTGTCATTTTGAGCTACCCAATCCTGCCGCGTGAGTACTTTTTTTTCTGCCAGTTTTACCCATGTTTAAACATCCATTTGCAACCCATTATTAAACGATTGGTATCATGGCATGGCGTGCATGTGTGTGTGGAGGTTAGGTGGTGTGCAGTGGTGCCCAGATCACCTTGAGAATTCAATTATATCCCCACTCCATGTTGTTAAAAAGCACAGGCACTGACCCACACACACAAACACACGCCCACATATACATACACAACTGTGTCCTGTCTAGTATTGCAGACTGTAGTGCAGAGAAATTTCGCCTGGTGGGATCGATCTCCGGACGGGCATTATTGGATTTCTCAGATGTGTTCCAACGCTTTTAAAGGTCAGCGCTTGAATGAATGCCACCAACACAACACCGCCGAACAGGTCTATCCTTCTGTGTGTTTGTGTGGGTGTGCACGTATGTCAAACAGAGATTAAGAAAGAGATGGCAAAGGAAATAGGAAGTAACTTAGTTTGCACAAAAGCTGGTATGTGTTCGTAATATATCAGTAGAATTTGACCCCATATTTTCAGAACACAAACACATGCTGGCTATAGGAGAATTCAGATGTAGTGAGCACCTTGATTTGTGTCATTTAAGGCCAGAAGAAGCAGCTCATAACCTTCATCCAACATTCGGAGCTGAATGTTGTGAAGTTTAATCTTAGGCAAATGCAAGTTACAAGATTTCATGAATATAAAAACATGACTACTTTTGAAATATACAATGTCACAGTTTTCGTGGAATTGCTGATATTTTTTCCCCCAGATGAATTTTTACAAATGCAATTTAAAAGTTGAACAAAAATGTATTGATGTATATTTAAATCATTACAACAACATTATATTTTACATATACACTGCACTGGTGACATTTAAGCTTGTTTTTGCTCTTATATACTCATATAAGTAGCCGATGCTGTATCTTCTGAAGTGTGTTTAAGGACATTTTATGTGCTTTTATTCAGTGGTTTAAAAAAAAATTGTTCTTGGACTCCTGGGCATAACTTCACTTTACGAAACGAAAAAGTATGATTAAAAAAAAAAACAAAGACCGCGAGGAAGAAAGTACGGAAGAGGATTAGGGCGCCTTCCGAAAAAAAAAGTGGGTACGTCTTTCTTTTTCTTCTTTTCCAGAATTCTGAGAAAAAAAGTCAAAATTCAGAGATTAAAGTCAGAATTCTGACTTTTTTTCTCAGAATTCTGGAAAAGAAGAAAAAAAACATACACACTTTTTTTTTTTCTGTGACCCTAATCCTCTTCCGTAAGAAAGACACCAAGTCCATATATAAAAATTTTTTATATATTCTCTTGAGTCTACAAAAGTTTATTTTTAATTCACTCACCGGGTTACCCTTGCCATTGTGGTTGCGTGAGTATGGATAGAAGGCACCCAGGTGTGACCAACGAAGACACATCTCATATTCAGCTGGATTAAAGAACCCGCATATGTCTGCCCCAGTCTGAAAGAGACAAAGAGTCTGAGTTTATCAATGTGTGTGTGAGGAGATGGAGATAGACAGAAAGAAGAAACATGTGTATCAAAGAGCAGGTGTATCTACAAAGAACAACTTCTGATCTACAGGAACTGGGGTCATGGTATTTTAGTTTATTTATTTTGCAATCATCGTGTTTCTGAGATGTCTTTCCATCGTATAACCTTGCAGCTGGGCTGGACACATGCAAATGAGTCTTCAATTAAGAATCAATAAGGTGTCAGTTTATAACTATTATTGGATGGACAGAAGGGAGAAAAGACAGAAAGACAATATGCGAGGGGAGAGGAGGCGCAAAGAGAAAGAAGCAAACAAGTAAAGACAGAGAGAGCCAGGACAACAATATAAAATGTAAGATTCATTCAGGACTGCTAATTTAATAACATGTCCTGACGGAGTAATACATGGGAATTTTATTGAGGTGGGGCTTCTAGTCACATGCTTCGCGTTGTATTTCACAATGTCCTTTGATCAAATGGGTCAAGCAAACAAAATAACATAATTCAAGCTACTGTAATCTATTTAGCGAGGGCAAGATCGCTCAATAAGATTACATCTTGTCAAAAGCCGGACAGATGATGATACTTACGTAAGAGATGCCAAACAGACTGAACTCCATCATACCTGTAGAAGAAAGGAATATGGAAAGTTGTGGATTTGTATTTTTTCTTTTGTTTTGGGTTTTTTGTCACTTTTTTCTCTAAGTAAAAAAGACCCAAATAATTATTGTTGAATACCATTAATTATGAATAACAAGTTTTATCTTAAAGAAAACAATTAAAATGTATATCTGTATGTACCTATAATGGATTTGTAAAGCTGATCCCAACTAGAATTGTTGTCTCCAAGCCAATGTCCAACCCATTTTCCACTAGAGGGGTAGGTGGACCTGGTGACCACTATGCCTCTTTTACCTGTCACACCCAGAAGGGCACTGTGGAAAGAAGGACACAGAAATTTGGAAATAAATGGATATGGAAATAAACAACCCAATATCACAAAACGTGTCATAGAAACACCAATTCTGTATGTCGATTTCACACTTTGCCTCTGCAGAAGCTGCATTACCAGCAGGGGGTGATAATATATTTAAAGACAAAAAGTCGCTCATGAACCAAACACATAGAAAGTATATTCCAGGGTTCTTAATCGCTGGAAATGATTAAGCTGGGTGGCTAATATGTATTTATATGTAAATTAGTAGTGTCTTTTTAAATACTTTTCTAGCTTTAAGATATCAGTGTTTTACCTTCCATGTCTGGGTTTCTGATTTAGATTCATCATCAACATCAGCATTTCTTTGGGATGATTTACATTTCTCGGGTGAAATGGCCTGGATGTTGTGATTATTATGTCATAAAACCTGAGCAGCTCTCATATTTGTTGAGTTACATGGATAGCTTATGCTTTCATGTTAAAATAAAATGAAAAGAACTGTGTTTTTGTAGGCGAAAAATGCACTTGTTATATATAAAACAATACCGTATAGCAGCTACTGAAGCTGGCAGGAAAGAAAACAGCAATACACAAAAGCACATATATAAAATACACATAAAACCACACACACAAACAGGCACATATGGCACACATACAAACGCATATATACTTACTCATAGGTAGGCTTGGAGTGGGACCAGCCGTAGAGGCTATGGACATCATAGTGTCTGACTCTTCTTCCATCACTGAGTATCTGTTCACTGTTCATACACAGAGTCTTATGGTTTAAACCAAGATGTTTTGACTCCAAGGCTGCAAAATACGCACACACACACACACACACACACGCACACACACACACACACACACACTGCTTATGTTGATATTGTTAAATAACCTAATTATTTCTCATGGTAAACAAATACAGTAGTCTGTCTTACGTGGCATATATGGCGGATTTTCTAGAACTGGATCACCAAGACACTTTCCTCCAACTGTGCCATGGACAAAACTTGCAGGCTCATTCATGTCCTTCAAAAAACATAAAGTATAGATGATGGAACTGAAAAGAAAATCAGGTAGAATCAGTGGTAAACAGAAACAAGGTGCCTTTATTGGATTTTCTATTTCAGGACACTCACGATCCAAATACCATCAAACTTCATGGTATTCTCATAGAAATCTTTAATTTCTGTGTGCCACCAATCTGCCGTTTGGTTCCGGAAAAAGTCTGGAAATGCGGTGTATGACCTATAGAGCTGGAGATTAGAAGAAAATGAAATTATGAAAACTGAAAGAGCCCAGTAATGATTAATGTCTCTCTCTCTGTCTCTCTACACATACATATACATATATATACACACACATATATATGGAATACGGAAAATATTGTACCTCTACTTGAGTATCCCAGTCCAGACTTTCATCTACAGTGACATTGGGATAATCAGGCCACACCTGTAACAGTTATAATATAAATATAATAATAATAATGATAGCACAAATGATTGCTACACAACATGCAAAATCTCTCTTTTTCAACACAGCAAATCCTGAAGTATATATTGTTTAACTTTTTGTGAAGATTCATTCCTTCTTACCTTCCCCCACACAATGTCATCACTGATGGTTTGGGGCCATTTGATGAAAACATCTGCTGCTATCCCTCTCTCAAAAGCTGGATAGGGCTGGGTCTCATTACCTGAGATGGCGGGATCCTGGAATTGGAAATGCACAAGTCTTGTGTATTCAGTACATGAGAGAATGCAGATTTTCAGTAACATGTATCCTTTATAAAATGGAAATTACACTACATTTGACATTAGAGTCAATCAATTTTTTATTGTATTTACATCTGCCTTGTGGTTGCTAATGATTAAGCATTACTTCAATGTAAAGATCTCAATATCTCATTACCAGAATGAAGATGAACCTCATGCCCTCGCCTCTCATGCTATCAACCAGGGCAGGCAGTCCTCGAAAGTCTTTGTCCAGGACAAAGTTAAGCTGGCGCTCCATGTAGTCAATGTCTGCATACTGCACATCCTGCAAAAGATGCCAATTGAAGCTTAAATGAAATTTTAAACTAACATTTTGTTGCGTGTTCATTTTTGTGTACAGAGTTAGTAGATACAATTACGTTTAAATTAAAGCTGTTAAAAACACATTTCTTACTAAACCTCTAAACAGCTAAAACACTTTGGAAACAAATGATAATAATAACAATAATTAATAAATAATGATAATAACAACTGATAACTTTTCATACACAGGTGTCATATGCTGGGCTGTAGCAGATAAATATGTCGCTAATCTTATAATGCATGCTACACATGGGATGTAGGGGACGTGAGAGTTTTATTTGTTTCTGGGTCTCATTTCTTACAATGAAAGTGACACTTGATCTGCTTTGGTTGCCTAAAATGTCTGTGGAAGATTAAAGCTGGCTCGTGTATAAAGCTAGCTGATGTGTAGCATTTTTAAGTATCTGAATTTTCTGCAATCCTTCATTCCACCTAATGATGCAGGAATCTTTTTGGTTGGTGTCAGCTTCTTGCAGGTTAGGGCTTTGTGAAAGCATATTCTGGGGATCACTTGATTATTGATGGAAAGTCTTGTGTTCTGTTCTGCATAATGAAGAGGATTCGGTTCTGGCCTGTTTCCTCACAGGACATCTTTGGCCAAAATGTTACCCTAATATGCACTTCAGTTTTCACTGTGAGGAAATGTGTAGTACAAACTGGAAATGTCTAGAGGCTGTGAAACATACAATTGATTGAATTTCAAATAAAATTATAGGTCACATTTGATTAGGTTAAACTGGATGTACCCAGTGTAATCCACAAAGTCCACGTCTCCATTTTTCTTCTCCCGAAAACCCAATTTCATGTAATTCAGTTACAGGCCACATACAATCATTATACTGCAAAAACATAGCTAGATACTGTGTTGGGTTTAGTTATGTCTATTCCACTGAGTGTATGGCTCTGCACTATACAACCTACAATGGATAAGCTTTCAGGTTGCATTTGTCCAGATGAAGCCAATGAAATAATTCCTTGTGCAGTTGCACTGACTGAATGAAATCAGACAAAAGCAGACAAATATACTGCTATGTAATTGAGCCACATGTTTTATAGGGAGTATAAGCATTGTGTCCTGTAGACAGAGTTCCTTAAGTTGTTTCACTTGCTCAGGAGGAGGGGTTTGGTTGGCAGGTGAATTTTTTAATTTATCAGAGAAAGAAGTTAAGAAACGTACAATTATTGTTCACCAATCTAAATAAATAAATATGGGATTGTCTTAGATTTCAAAATATATTGTCAAATATTGTCAGAACATAATAGTTTGACTGTAGAGAAAGGGGCAAAGCACTCTTTGAAGAAACAGGATCACTTGGATCCAAAGCATTAGGCAGGTTTGTTCTATAAGAAACAAAAAAAGCATCTTCACCACAGATAAAGGATTTGCTAGATAAAGAAGGCAGAACTTCAATCAGCAGCGCTACTGTCAAACGAACGCGGTCTAGTAATGGTCTCAGAGGATAAGTAGCAATCTCCAACCATTTCTCAAGAGAGAAAAAAGGTCAAACACTCAAGATGGACTAAATCATACTGAAATTGCACTGTGGATAATTGGAAAGAAGTTCTATTTACCAATAAATCCAAATTACAGAACCACATCAGTGTATGTAAGGAGACCAAAATGAGGTAAAATGATACTATGGTGTAGCAAACCCACAGTGCTACCAGTATTCAAGTGATGTAGGTATTTTGCCTACTGTTTATTGGACATCTGGAACAGATCAGTTTTTTTAAATATCTTTCTTAATTTATTCTCCTTCTTCCGCTTTTTTGTTATTATTTTGTATGTGTTTTTTGGTGTATAATAAGATTATTTTCATAATTTATTTCCTGAGGAAAATTCTACGTGTCAACCTATCTTGCTTCCTTTGGAAGGATCTTACGAACATACTTTTTCTGTTTCTCACATGTTATGTTAAATAAACTTTTTTTAAAAAAGTCAAAAAAAAGTCTTGTGTTTAATATAAACAAATATACGACTATACTCGTGCGAACTTTCTTTGAATGATATTTTCTGAACTGCATTTAGTTTGCTGGTTTGGTGCTGTTCTTATGGTGATTTCAGACATCTCAAAAAAAAAATCTTTCACCAGGAACTTACATAGGGGATACCAGCTGTCTTCATTTCTGTGTATAGCGTTTCTATTTCCTTGTCATTCGTGTAACCATAGCGACAGAGCTGGAACCCAAGGGACCAATAGGCAGGTAGAACAGGTCGTCCAATCAACTGTTCAGAAGAAAGCAAACAAGGAAACCAAAACAGTTAAGCACAGGCAAAAGTTGTTTTGCAGGAAAACGGGACAGTGTCCATAAAGTGTTTGTTTGACTATTTGTGTCTGTGTGTGTGTATCACTGTGTGTGTGTGTGTGTGCATATGTGTGTTTAGATTGGCTAAATGAGAGAGCGCAATGAAGCAAAGAAGTCACAGCTGCTGCAGTCCATCAACAGCGGCCCAGGGCCAGACACAAAACACACAGGTGCACACAGGCACAAACAAACCACAAGTCCAAGAAGACTTACTTGAGTGTACTCCTGCACCACCATCTCAGGCGTCGGCCCCATGACCACGTAGAAATCCAGGATGCCTCCCAGAGTTCGGTAGGTTAAAGCTTGACTAGGCAGTAAAGTCACATCTACAAACAAAGCATAAAAGAGATTTTTGTTACTTAAAAATTTATATGTTACTTAGAAATTTACATGAAGCCTAGGTGTGTGTGTATGTGTGTGTGTGTTTCCACTATATATTTTAGTGTTTAAAGCATGCATTCAAGAAAGGAGGGAGAAGATGCAAAAGTAACAAATGAAACATTTTATTTCATTTTGGTACAGTGTGTACTAGCATAAATAGCAGTGTACAGTAATGCCGACAAAAACTTTTAGTGAAGACATTTAGACTACAATATTTAGTCTAATAATCCAATAGGTTACAAGCACGATGTCACAGAAGGCATAACTATCCTCATGAGAAATGTGAGGACAGTTTGTGTGATGCATGTCCATTTGTGTTTCATGGGATGAATACAATATACAGAGGCAGGGATGCGCTTACTACATTATGCAAATATCAAGGCAATTGTTCTCAAACCTTATAAGATGCAATTCATCATTAATTATTAAATGCTTACTTGCATACGTAATTGAGCATGATTGTGTGTACATGTGAAAGTGAATGGATGCACTTAAATCTGTGTATACGCATGACCTGGCAATAGTGTTCATGCGCAAGTTCCGTGGGACTCTGTGCGTGTGTGTGTGTGCTTCTCTCACCCATAGCATTGCTGTTTAGCAGCAGCACACCGTGAGCATCAGCTGTATTCTCAAGACCCATATAGAAGGGATGGACTCCATAGCAATTCATCTTGTACTGTAGGAGAGAGACAAAAAAAGTAAGTATCAAGTTCACAGTGTGAAATGGGTGAATGCTGGTTAAGGAATTTCCATGTGTGGTTTGTGCTAATGCTGAGTTGTGCACAACTTTGTTTTTTTTTTAGCACATTTCTTTTCACCTGACAGTACATTTCTAATTTTATTTATGGATATGACAGCAACCCAGCTATAATGGGCTTGCTCCCAGCACTCTCTGTATTCTGAAGTTTTCCCCAGAGTGAGTAAGAGAAACATATTCCTACAGCTATCTTCTATGTAAATTAACGTGCACATAATAAAAGTTTTAAATATAAAGTTTGAATGCTAATGCTAAGTAAAGGAGCCAGTTAATTATGAGAAGACTGTAGCTTGTTTGCTACCATACTATTCAATGCCAAGTTAGTGTTCCTTTAGTAAAAATCCAAGAGGTTCTCTTGTCTTCAGTGCTTAGATTAGAATAGAACTAGTCAGACATGGCAAAGACAGACAGAAAGGTGGTGGGGGACAGGGAATCTGCCACTTTCAGATGTCACTATCCTGAGACTCATGGGCACGTTACACTCTATCAGCCTCTTGCACTTCTGGTACATAAGAAGTTGTTGAATTGTAATACAGTGTCGCTGAGGACCTGCTCTGCCTTTGTGTCACTTGTGTTTAGATGTGTGCCTCTTCTTGATAAGTGTGAGTGTGTCCTTATGGCCCTGGTACATAGTGTGATGGCTGTGGCTTAAGAGGGAGAAAGGTCATTAGATAATTCACTAACAACAGAGTTGAAGCCTTGTGGTCTCTCTCGACTACTCTGTCATAACAAATGTGCAGACACGGATTTTCATTCTGGAAACATTTACATGGACTCTAATAGTTCAACCATGGACACTCTTCAAAATAAAGCAACATTTGGGTTAACCAGTTTTTCAGGTGCCTTACAAAACCTTTCCTTCAAATGCTCTGGATTTCTACGTGCTTAATGACTGAAGATGCCCTCTCCACAGTATATTTTAGCTCTGATATACCAAGGATTCAGCTATTATTTTTTAAGTGTTTCATTATCCATCTTTAAATTATTTGGCCTCCTCCCCAACTTTAATTTTCTTCCTCTCCAAGAAGCCCATAACAGTTATCTGAACCCTGTGGTGTAATCTTAAAAGCTCAGCAATTACCCTTGATAATGGTGATGTGAACTATATCCTATCTGACCTTGAAATTGTGATGACAAACCCGATAACAAATGGTCATGTCAATGGAAACACAAATATCATTAATAAGAAAAAGAGAGAACTTTACATAGTCTAGAAAGTGGTTTACTCTTCACAATTTCTACAAGTCATATAACCTCCTAGGACCTGGCATCCACATATGTGGACATCACATTTTGGGTTATTTAGACCAAAATACTCAATTTTGCTCTACGAGGGCCTGATATCCACTTACGAGGACATTATACTGCTACTGTTCTATCAAAATTTTGAACGAATATCCTCATATGTGGCTCTTATTTTTTTAAAAACAAAAATAAGGTAAAAAAAAAAATCTGGTAATTCTTTGTTTTTACATTCATCGCTCCCCAATATGCCCAAATATCAAAGAGAAATTAAAAATGCATGCCGTGGAAGAGTTGGGGTCTTAGGAGGTTAAAGATACTCACTGCATAACTTTTACATATGTCATAGCAAGCATAAAAATGGTTTCAATGAAACAATGAAACAAACATTATGTGTTTATGGTATACTTACACCAGGAGGCTGGTCCTTGGAGAACATACCCCAGGTATGATAGTTTAGATCGTGCTTATAAGTTTTATGCTCCGTTTCCCCAAAACCATAAACATACTGAGATGGCAGTCTAGTTGTCACTTGGATGAACATGTCTGAGAAGGTAAAACCTGGCACAGATGAATCCCAACTAGGAGAAAAGACAGGGAATTAAACCAATGAGAGACGAGAGAAAGAAAAGAGAAGGCGTGTGGTGGTTGTGGTAAGGAGTAGTCAAAGGTAGTAATTCACATTATGTTTAAATAAACAGGCATAAAGACCCATGGGGAACTGCAGGCACCCATTCAACATAAATTTTAATTAGTAAAATTTCAGCTGACAGTTCCAAAAAAACATTGGAGGTTTAACTACAAAATAATGTCACCCTTGCTTTGAGATATTCTTTGAATAGACTCCAAACCTGTGCTGCTTCATGTGACATCATCATGAATGCTGAACAAGCGGAAACAACTTCAGGCACTGATGGACTGAGAAACTTTCCTGAGCATATCTCATGTGACTGCGTAACTGCACCAGAGGGTTTGACTCAGCATTGTTACTTTAATCTTTTAAATAAAAGAGTTAAAAGAGTTTCTAGTTGAAATAGTTGAAATGGAAATTTTAACCTATTTTTGACTTTATTACTTGGTGGGACAATTTAGTATTATTTTAGAAAAACTGAGAATATCGATCTATCTATCTATGCTTTATCTATTTATGCTTTATTTAACAAATAAATACAAGTGTTGAAAACACATTTTAACACATGAAAAAAAAATTCCATTAAAGAAAAGCCTCAACATACCTAAAACTTTTGGATACTCACATTATAGTCCCGGTGCTATTCCTAATAATCTGGATGCCGAATGGGTACTGGACAATAGCGACCCTGTAAAGCCTATTGCTCTCTTCAGTCTCAGGAGTTGTAGGAACCGACAACTCCACTGGTACCTCATAGCGATTATCATTTGGGTCATAGATCTGCATGTGGAGGAATTGTTATTGCATCAATTTATGCACATCAATCATGAATCAATTATTGCCCCACTACGTGAACAAAAATAAATAAATAGGCACACACCTTGAATTGCAGCATGTCACTGCTGTGATATTTAATGTCAACACGGAGTGTGTCAATATCACGGGACTGTGGACGACCACTGCTCCTGTACTTTGTGTTCCGAATGATATCAATTATCATCCCCTCATTACTTTCCCTTAATGATGTGACATTGTAACCATAGTCTTTTGGATAGATGCAATTTGGGGCACCTTCAATGGCAATTGGCTATGTAGGGAAAAAAGAAAACATAATGGAGCACTATGAAATAAAGTTTCAAGACTGACACCATCAAATCACCAAAAGGCTATATTTAAGTGTCAATTGTTAGGAAGGCAACAAATCAAATGTTCAAACTGAGATATTGTCATTGCATTTCTAATATGTGCTAACTTTGAATTTGATGCCAGCAACAGGTTTCAAAGAAGCTGGGTAAGTGTAAGTGTTTGGGCACTGATGATGCTCATTTACTGCAGTTTTGAAAGCAAAATGTTTATCCAAATATGCTTGATTTGGATTTCTGCTGGTCTGCATAGTAGTATTTGCCATATAATGAAAGCATTTGCACTTTTCATTAACACAGAATTCCAACTATTTGCCAGAAAAATAAAATGATATGTGTATGTTAGCCTACGACATGAGAAATTCAGTAGGCTACTTACATCCCAGATACAGCCTCTGGCCTCGCACTTAGCCTGATCTGCATTGTCCTCTGGATGACAGTTAATACGTAGTACTTTCCACTCTACCACATAGGTCTCCCCCAAGATCAAGTCAAGGTTCTGCAGGGTCAGCACCTGTGGATTGGATAAATTTTAAGGAAGGAAAGTGTTTGTGCAGGGATTACAGAAGCCATTGAGAACAAAGCCAAGATCTGCCTGGCGATGTGACTGTGTCATCTTTATGACACATCGGGATGTGGACAGCATCACTGCTGCTAGCATTGCTAAGGTTAGCCAAAGTGTCCACACTTTTTTTTTTCTATTTTTTGTCTATTATGTCTATTTTTTTCTCTTCTTTACATCACTAACAAGTTAGTCACCAAGAACATCCCTAACATACAGTAAGAATGAAATGTTTAAAAATCAAATAAAGTAATCAAATAAAACACATTTTAGCTTCCAGGCTGACTTGTTTAACCCTTAGATGCACACGTGGGGTCAAGAATGACCCCACGTGTACAACTCAGTGTCTTGTGATAAATGTAAGGTTGTGCCCGTGACCAAGGAGACCTCAAGGATTTACACAAACACTGCCACAGCCACATATACTTGATAGTGTATGTACATGCAGTTACTCACACACACACACACACAACCAAAAAAATCTAAAAAGTACTGCTTAAAGAGTCTCTCGACACTTTACAGACTCTTGCCTTTTGCTCCTAACCCTGGGCACTTATTGTAGAATCATTGCTCTTAGTTGTTCATTTTCACTCTTTTTTTCTCTTTCTCATAATGACATGCCCCCACACACTCTCACAGATGGGTTTTTTTATGATTTTCACCCAATGTAAATTGTTATCATTTGTTACACTTAGAGGCTAACCTTGAAGTGAACAATAATGGTTTCATTCCTGGTCAAACTGAAACAAATGACAGAAGTGTGGCTGCTGTAGAAGTCATCCATTCTGCATCAGTCATGCAATACTAGAGTCTGTGCTTTCTTATTATTATATTAATTCACTGATTGATAATATTGATATTGATTGTTTCCATTAACTAGTCACTAAATATATCTGTCATATATGTTGCTTGTTTGTGGACATTAGATTAGAGATTTTCTTTTTACTATTCATATATTTGATTTTTTTACTCAAAAAATGGCTTCTGCTGCTGCAGATCACCTATAGTCTGACAAAATCTACATTCATGTGTGTTATAAATAAAGACTGTGTGACAAACACAAACAAGAAAAAAAAACAATAAAGGTTGCTTCTTTTTTTGCATAATTATGTCTAGAAACATGCTTGTATTTACCTTCTTGGCTCCATCGTAGTCTATATTGTTGTTATCTAATATTGTAGTAGTGTTTGTAGCATCAACATGAGTCACAGAGACGGATGCGGGAACAGTAGGTACCCCAAGGATAATAATGTTGTCAAACTTAAGGTTGTTTGGGTCATTGTAACCATTGTTGGTCACCTGCATCGTCAGTGTTCCCTACAAGACAGCAGACTATGACTATGACACAATCACATAATTTGACCTTCTAGAAAATTATCCCAGATTTGCAAATTGCAAACACACAATAAGTTTAGTGCCATCCACCCCAGAGTAATGTAATGTAACGTAATGTATACATTAAACATCCAATTTAGTCCTCAGGGCAGTTTAAAGCATAAAAAAGTTTGATCCAGCAATACTTTAGCATCCCAACATTGGTCAACCATGAGTGGTAAAGTGGAATGTCAAAATTCTTGGGTGGTTTTGAACTTTGGACTTAAGCTCAGATTGAAAGAAATATGTTGGCTCAATTTGAAAAAAAAAGGATGTATGAACTTGTGAGGGAAAGTTACCTGGGTAACAGTGAACTTGTAGTGGATGTAGTTGCTATTCTTAACTGTGTCTGTAAAGAGAAGCACACGCAGAGCTTTATCTTTGTCACAGCACTTGAACACAAATGATGCATAGTTACACAGCAAAGTGTAACAGCTTCAGCTTGTTGATACGTGTGAGCTAACTGAAAGTGATTTAAGAGTCACACTGGCTAATATCCTTTTTTTGTACTCAAAAAGATAAGAACTTTCATTTGATGAAAAAAAATGTATCCAGAATCCAGTCAGTGGTAATAGCATTACACAACATACTAGCAAACAGACAAAAAAAAAGAAAGGAGACAATACCTCGAGAATCACCGTCATCCCAAAATAGCTCTCCAGCTGCGCTGTCATGGTCATCAAGAGCAATGATCAAACCCATGGGATTACACCGACTAGTTAAATATACATAAACACACATAAAATTACAAATAGCGTTCACATGAATAAAACAAATGCACCAAATGTAAGAATACAACGTTTGCCATTATGTCCATGTTTGTGATAATCTCTGTGTGTGTGTGTACCTGTATGTTGTGGTGACATTAGGCTTCTGTGTTGGGAGGATTGCTCCACCCCTGATGTGTAATCCAAGCTTCTCTGCTGGTAGGTACATTTCAACATGCCTTTTGCGGTCTGCCACTTGTTCCATCTGATCAGAAGGATAGCAGAATAAAATATTAATTTAACTGAATTCCCTCTTGTGGGCAAAAGAATCTATGCGATGCAGACTGTTTTTCTTTTTTATTGAAAAAAAATTACTTTTAAAGTGATACATATGTAGTGTATGTAATTTGAATTGTTTTTTACTTCATCATATTTAATCAGAGTTCACCGATCTTTTAAATCAGTTAGTCATCATCAGTAATTGTTAATCAAACTCTAGTCTCATACTATAAGCAGAGCGGGGGGGGGTTAATCACAAATGAGTATGTAAACACATGCAACAATTATGAAGTGACCACCCTGTAATTTGTAAAAGACATCTGATTTGGAAACAAACTAACACTGGGCCTTTTGTGAGGGTGTTCTCCTGTCTCACCCTTGACAACAGGCTTTCTGAAATCTGCATGTTAAACTGGCTTTCAAAATATTATAATATTGTGCTATATTCTGCACATTGACCTGGAAAAACTCATTCACGCATTCGTGACTTCCAGGTTGGACTACTGCAACTCTCTTTACATTGGCCTTTCCTCCACCCTTCTCGTTAGATTGCAGACTGTCCAGAATGCGGCGGCACGCCTTTTGACAGGTAGCAGGAAGTTTTCTTCCATCACTCCTGTTCTTGCTGGCTTGCACTGGCTTCCAATTAAATACCGTATTCAATTTAAAATATTACTTTTCACCTACAAAACCATTAATAACTTGGCGCCGAGCTACCTCAATGAGCTTCTCAGGTTACACACTCCTGTCAGAGCACTTAGATCTGCTACCCAAATTCTTCTGGAGCAACCTCGTTCTCGGCTGAAGTCTCGTGGTGACCGTGCGTTTGCTGTAGCTGCCCCGGTCTTATGGAACAACCTTCCTGTTGCTATCCGGACGTCTGACTCTATGCCACTGTTTAAATCACGGCTGAAGACTTATTTGTTTAATCTTGCCTTTCCACCTAGTTAACACTTGGTGTGCGTTGTACATTTTTATCCGTTATGCTTGTGAACTACTTTTATATCTTATGATTGTCAAGGTTTTTATAATTGATACGTGCCAGGTCCTTTCTCTTTTCCCTCCCATCTCCCTTTTCCTATTTTATTTTTGTCAAGCACCTTGGTATACCCTTGGTTTTTTAGTGTGCTTTATAAATAAAGTTTATTATTATTATTATAAACTTCACATTTCTCTCTGTCTCTCTCTTTTTAAACGTGTCCCTCCATTCATCTCTGGTCCAGTTAGAGCTCAGCTGTTTGATCCCCTGAGGACTAAATCCTCAGAGCAGCCTAAAACTATTTAACAAAAAAAATCCCAATCTCTTCCTTTTCTCCTTTTTACTTACTTCCGTGTCCTGTTTTCTCTCTTGTGATGCTCTAATTCTTTTTTTTTATCCTGTTTCCTCCATTCCCACTGAGCTCTATGTGAGGGTGTGTCCGGGTGTGCATGTGTCTGTTTCTGTGTGTGCGTGTGTGTCATTTTACGCAGTACAATATGGGCGTGTGTGTGGGCTAGAGTTAGTGGAGCATCTATAAGCAATTTCAGATCTTATCTCCCCCTCACTGTCTGTCTTAAGGAGGTCTTCTCTAGCCCTCTCTTCTCTTCCTCCTCTTAGTCTTGCAATCTTTTGCAACTCTTTTCTGCATACTGTAATTTTCATTTCTGTTGCCTCTTTCTCATCCTCTCTATTGTTTATGCTTTCCTCTGTCTCTGTGTAATTGCGCTACCCATCCTTTCCCCTTTCTTTTCATTCAACTCCCATCCCATCTGTTTTATTCTCATCCGAGTGTTTCTCCAGTATTTCTTTGCTCTGTAACTTGTTTTTCATGGTCATTTTCACTACATCATTGCTCCCCCACCCTTCTATCCTCCTACCCAGATAATCACAGGGGACCAACCAGGACAAGGGGCCGGCAGTAAGACAGCCAATCTAATCGTTCATCTGATCAGTGGGTGCTTTACATCGCCACTGTGACGGCTAAATAAGGTCCCAAAGGAACTTAACACTTCTTTTATCTCTCTGTCAGGGAGATAGTCTCTCTCTTTTCTTCCTTGTCCCCTTTCTCGCTCTTTGTCCTCATTCCTACTCTATCTTATCGCTTTAGTCTCTCAGTCTCAAACAACAACTTGAGGCATCAACTTTCATGTGACAGGTTGTGTTTTACATGTTTTTGTGACAAATGTAAGCCCCCCCCCAATCTATCTGATTTATTTTGATTACAAGGCTTATTATGTTAACTCAGCTCAATGAGATTTTTAAGGAAGCTGTTTTTGATTGAGAGTGTATTATATTGAAGATATTTTATTATTTTGCTTCCCTACATGGGATTTAAAAACTGCCTATACTGTGATGTCTGAAGTTAAAACCCAGCTTTCCTGCATTGTGGGTTATACACAGTTTTATGACCATCAAACCATAAAAAGAGTGCAATTTATGAATGTGCACTTAACTTGGACAACCTCCAGTAAGCCTCTGGTAGTTACCTTTGCTATTAAGTAAAGTGAACATTTCAGCAAGAATTTAAAGAATTGTGGTTTCTGCAAGTGTGTAAATTAATGTATACAACTCCATTAAAGGCAGTAGTTGTGCTACTTTACAAATACAGTTACAGACCCATACATCTAACAGATAGTTGTGCTACTTTAGAGGAAACATTTCAAATGAGGAAAAATTACCCTTACCGTCTCGTAGTCGTACCACCGAGCATCAGGTAGATATGCCGACACCTTATCCACACCCTACAAAAACACAAGAACACAACACTTGCATGACTATCTATTTGCATATATATCCAGAGAAAGTGCCTCAAAAAAAGTGAGGATAGCGCTTTCTGCTATATAACTGCAACTTAATTGTAAAAATGAAGATAAAATGTCCCCATCAAAGAAACATATTCTTAAATTGCCTATCATCCAATACAAAGTTTCCACACAGGCCTTGTGACATTTCAGTCTACAATACTATGATGTAAGAGACGATGGGAAAGACGGCATCAAGCAACAACTGATAGGTGACAGCCTTTGATGGCTTAAGGTGGTGGACAGACGGGGGCAATCAATAGACGAGCACCAAGCCTTTGATAGCATTGTCACTTCCCTGTTCTTTGTGACAGTGCAGAACAGAGGGAGAGAGAGCGAGACATTCACAGGGGGCACAGCTAAAGAAAGCGCAAACTACAGGTCCTTCTCAAAAAAATTCTATATTGTGAAATACAGTGTGACAACTGCACAGGCCAAGGCCTGTCACGGGCACTGATGGCAAAAGCATCTCCCTTCCAATTACTCTCTCACCTCCTCTCTCTCTCTCTCTGTCTCTCTCACGCTGTCCTTTATGTGGACTGTTAAGGTCTGTCACTAGGAACATGAAACAGGGGATTCAAGAGGACAAGAAGAATAGTGGCGAGGCATATTTAAACAATGACAAATAACGCCAAATTATTAAATTTGAGAAGTAAAAGAAAAAAACAGGACATAGTAAAAGAAGAAAGACTAAAATATGATCAAATATATAAAAATAATGGCCTGCTAACCAAATTAAATGACTTAACACCCCCTTAAGGGCCACAGATTCACACTTTGACGTAAATCACCAGTCACAACTGCTGCACAGCCTGTGGGATGACAGCCTGGGGAAATGGATGCTCCCCCTATACCTCGTTTTCTGGTGTCGGATTTGCTCGCGGCTCCTATCACTCACACCACTGACTAACGGGAAGGGACTGCAGGACTTAGCATGGCTGCTAACTGTGTTTGATAGGGAAACAGTACGAAGCCTGTATCCTTATTTGGAGCACTGAATCTCAGTTAGCTATAAGGTAAGATTTGATCAGGTGAGCCAAAGATTCATACTGGCAGAATGATCAGATGGCAGCTGAATTAAATGAGAGCGGCAGAGAGAGAGAGAGAAAGAGAGAGAGAGTATGAGACACAGAGTGAAAGAGAAGTGGGATGAAATGAAATGGGATCACAAGGGTGAGTAGACAGCAGCTGATTAAGAGAATGCAGATGAGACGAGGGAGCCAACGTTTGATGAAAGGATGAGCTGAAAAGAAAAAGGGAGAAACGAGCATGAGAGTAGAAGTATGGATGAAGACCAGAGGGGATGACAGAGATAGAGTGCAGGAGATCTCTTCAGTTTATCACAGAGATCAAGGTTAAAGCATTGATTGATCTGCATGATGGAGAAAGCATCATTAGAGAAATGGATAGGCAAGTAGACAAAGGAATAAATAAAGAACAGATAGAGTATAGTAGAGAATAGTTAAAAAGGTGAGTGTAGAATATCAAGGGTTGTTAAAGATCATCCTTTGACCCTTGATGATATCTCTTTATATTGCCCTTCAGAGCATGACACAGCCGTCACATATAGTGAGCATACTCTTGCCACCCGAATCCTTTTGAAATTGCATACAAGAGGACAAAAACACTTCGACGACACTGCAATATAACCCTTCTTAAGCTGATTAATCACATGAAAACAATTTTCATGGTAAAAGAAAATTTACTGTTTTTGTCTAAACAGACAGAAACAGGGGCATCCATTAGGGCACTGGGCTCTGTACCTGAACATTATTTGCATGGCATTGTTTTCCAAAATGGTGAAACGAGAATTTAGACCCTTTTGTAAAAGTCATAACCTTACATAAATGATAGTACAAAAGTTTTAATGTCCATGTATGCATAAATAACTATGCAGACGGGTCAGGATCATACACTATATTGCCAAATGTTTTCACTTACACATCCAAATGACTGAATTCAGGTGCTCCAATCCCCTCCATGGCCACAAGTGGCCACCTATGCATGCTGACTAACTCTACAAATATTTGTGAAAGGATGGGTTGCTCTAAGAAGCTCAGTAAATTCCAGCGTACTGTGAAAGGATGCCACCTGTACAGCAAGTCCTGTAGTGAAATTTCACTCACTATGAAATATTACACAGTCAACTGTTAATGGATTTAAAACAAAGTGGAACCAAATGGGAACTACAGCAATTCAACCATGAAGCGGTAGGCCATGTAGAATCACAGATGCTGAGGTGCACAGTGTGCAGAGGTCACCAACTTTCTGTGGAGTAAATCGCTACTGACCTCCAGACTTCATGTGGCCTTCAGATTATCTAAAGCAGCGGTCCCCAACCCCCGGGTCTCGGACCAGTACCGGTCCGTGAGTCGTTTGGTACCGGGCCGCGAGAGTTGAGGCTCAGGTGTGAAATGTATGGTTTTCAGGGTTTTTATCGGTTTTCAGCGTTATTTTGTTATCGTTTTTATCTTTAACTCGGTCTTCCTGGGTCTTTTCACGTGTGTTATGAATAAATCTTTTTTTCGGTACCGGTACTAGTTTTATTTTGTTGTATTTTTCCGCAACACCTTAAAGGCCGGTCCGTGAAAATATTGTCGGGCATAAACCGGTCCGTGGCGCAAAAAAGGTTGGGGACCGCTGATCTAAAGAACAGTGTGTAGAGAGCTTCATGGAATGGATTTCCATGGCTGAGCAGCTACAGCCAAGCCTTATATCACCAAGCGCCATGCAACATATCAGATGTTGTGGTGTAAAGCATGCTGCCACTGGACTAGGGCGCATTGAGAAGTGTTCTCTGGAGTAACGAGTCACACTTCTGAGTCTGGATTTGGTGGCTGTCAGAGACCAATACTTGTCTAACTGCATTGTGCCAACATGACTGCTCACCATTGCACAAAGCAAGGTCCATAAAGACATAGATGAGCAGGTTTGGTGTCGAAGATCTTGACTGGTCTCCACAGAGTCCTGACCTCAACCTAATAGAAGACCTTTGGGATGAATTAGAGCACAGACTGTGAACCAGGCCTCCAACATCAGTGTCTGACCTCCCAAATGCTCTTCTGGAATAATAGTAAGCTCTCAAACCTTGTGGAAAGCCCCCCCCCCAGAAGAGTTGAAGCTGTTATAGCTGCAAAGGGTGGGCTGACATCATATTAAACCCTATGGATTAAGATGCGACGTCACTGAAATTCATATACGTGTGAAGCCAGATAAGCAAATACGTTTGGGTATAGAGTGTACATTTAAACGCATGACCTCTATAGGTCAGGCTCTGGAAGATGACCCTATTTACCCAAAGTAAGCCTGCAGTTCTTCCCAATGCCACCTACAGGCAAAGACAGCATTGTAAAGCAAATGTTTAATCCAACTCCTGAATAACTTTACCTACTGTAAATTTATTCAAGGGCATGTCTTCACCATCACAAGCAAGGTCATATTTTCCCCTCCTTGGAGGACTTCTAAACATTTCTCTCTGTTCAATTATCAGGGCACTTTGATGGAAAGCACATTGCTTTTAAAGAGAAGGGAAATGAGCAGTGAGTCATAATTGATGCCCCAACACACCCACTGATAATGGATGTCTTTTTATCCTATCCTGTTTCCAACTGCACAACAGCAGTTGAATTGTGTCTCTGGCTGTGAAGGCATCCCAAATAGGTGCATTTGTCTTGGTTCACAAAAATAACATCCTGCACAGTTGCCTCATGCTTCTTCCTTTCCTTTCCCTATACTCTGTAAGACGTAAACTCTAAAGCATCACAAAGCCCCCCCCCACACACACACACACACTTCTTGTATTAGAAACTTTTTCACAATTACACTGATTGAAGTTACTTCATCCTCAGCCCAACAATGAATCCAATTCGCTTTCCACTATTCTGTAATTCACGAGAGGCCGCACTAAATTGCTTATTATTCAGGCCACTTTGACATGACCGCAATCACTGCATATGCACACATACATATGTGCCTACAGGCACACACATTTACATATGCAGGCAGCTGCACGCATGCACACACACACACACACACCAAAACCCAAGCGCACAGACACACACACACTGAAACAAACACAAGAGTACACACTCTATCTACACTTCTAATCTGCTCGTAATGAGGTCAGTGCTCTCATTAGAGCTCAGAGAAAAGAGGGAGGATATGGAAGAGAGAAGAAAGAGGGATGAGAGTAGGGGAGGGCAACAAAGAAAATCCCATGTCATGTTTTCCCAGTGGAGGTCATGCTGTGTGCGTGTGTGTGACTGTGTGAGTGAGTAGCTGTTCAGCTGCAAGACATGTTTCTCCATTTTCTATGTACATTTCTTTAAGTAATGTGTATGATGTCATTTTGACCAAAGTATCTTCATATGTATATGTATTCTGTTTCTGATATGTCTCTCTCTGTGTGTTTTAGCTTACTGGATCCAATACAGGTGTGATGAGCAGGTATTTTCCCCAGAGGAACTGGCGATCTACTGTCCAGGTTTCGCTGTCAGAATAGAACCTTGGGCAAGGAAGAATATATATTAAATTAGGCATCTTTGTTATTATGCTGTGTCCAGCCAAAATGTAATTAAACTACAGCCTGTACATTTTATTTTCCCGTTTATGTTTTAGAAAAGCTTTAGGATGTCTATGCTTTGTTACAATTCTAAACTTTATATTAACATTAAATTAATGTTCACCCTTTGATTTTTCTAATTTATTAGTTCATGTCTTACTAGATCACATTTTCCATGTTTTACCCCGGCTGGCTCATTTAAGCTGTGTGGCTACTAATCTCCAGTCGGTTTCTTGCTGTTGAACTCTACAAGTAGCTCGTAGAGTCATGTCTGTGAAGGTTCTCAGTCATCCAGGTCATCGTAGTCAAAGGAGCTTGCAAAGAAAAGCGTCTGGACTTCTTTAAGTTTACTTGAAGACGTTTCACCTCTCATCCGAGAAGCTTCTTCAGTTCTAAGGTCAAATGGTGGAGAGTCCCAGATATAAACCTAGTGGGAGTATCCCCCCACAGAGGGACAAAAGGACCCCCTGATGATCTTCTAATCGCCTGAGCCAAGGTGTGAAACTGGGTGTGGGTCCCAATCAGCCAGAGTTTCGGGTGTGTTCATTGTGAAACCTGGCCCCACCTTATCATGCGAATTCCTGAGGTCAGATGGCCCAGGATGTGAGTGGGCGTTAAGGCGTCTGGGAAGGGATCTCAAAACTGGATTATAGATGGCAGAGAGTTGGTGTCGTAAACCCCCATTTCACCATAGATGCCCTCCAGATCAAGATCAGCCAGACCCTGCAGGAACTGGAAATCCTTCTACCCTCTCCAATCTTAGAAGAGGTTTACAAGTTTGTGGACAAGGCTCAGCGGGCCCAACACTCTAAAGGAAAAGAAAGACAACGCAGGAAATTTCACACCTTGCTTTCAAAAACACACACTCCTCATCCTGAACCTACACAACCCAGAGAAGAAAACACACCTGAAGTCAGTCAGGAGAAATGGGTTAAGAACTTTTCAGACAGGATTCTCACTGAACCTGAAAAGAGAGTATTAGCCAAAGGACTCAATTTTGCCATTTCTCCACAACAGTTGCCCATAGTGGACCTCATCACAGCCACAGAATCTGCCATACGGATTAATAAATTATCACAGACAGAAGCAGAGCAAATCAGGATGAAAGTCTCAGCCACGCTCTCCAGTGCCAAAGTCCCTCCATTCAACCTCACAATACAGGAAAAGAAGGCCGTCGCTTCCCTGAGCAAAGACCACAACATCACTGTTTTACCAGCTGATAAGGGAAGATGCACCGTGGTCCTAAACACTACAGATTACCATACAAAGATCACTACTCTCCTCAGTGACAACAATACCTACGAAGCCTTAAAGCGAGACCCCACAAGCAGCTACAAAAAGAAAGTTATAGTTTGCCTTCAAGACTTTGAAAAGGACAAAATTATTGACTGCCTTACATATCACCGCCTTTACCCAGGGGATGCCATACCCTGCATCTACGGACTTCCTAAAATCCACAAGGAAGCTGTCCCACTCAGACCCATAGTCAGTAGCATAAACTCAGCCACTTATAACATTGCTAAACACCTTGCTACCATCCTTGCTCCTCTTGTGGGGAACACCCCACACCACATCAAGAACTCCACCGACTTCACCGACAAGGTCCAGAAACTTACCCTGGATCCAGATGAAACCATGGTGTCCTTTGATGTAGTCTCTCTCTTCACTTGCATACCCACCACGGAGGCCGTGGAGACTGTCAGAAAACGACTACAAGAAGACAGCTCCTTGGAGGACAGGACCAACTTCACACCCGATCAGATTTGCACACTGTTAGACCTCTGCCTCACCACTACATATTTCAAATACAACGAAGGCTTTTACAGACAAAAACATGGCTGTGCCATGGGCTCCCCCGTGTCACCTATTGTAGCCAACCTTTACATGGAGGAAGTGGAAAGGAAGGCTCTTGGCTCTTTCAAAGGAAGAGTACCCAGCCACTGGTACAGATATGTGGACGACACCTGGGTCAAAATCAAGACACAAGAAGTGGAATCCTTCACTGCGCACATTAACGCTGTGGATAAAAACATCAAGTTCACCAGGGAAGACACAAAGGACAACTGTTTGCCTTTCCTGGACTGCGCTGTGCACATTGAAGAGAACGGCAAACTCAACATCGAAGTTTACCGGAAGCCCACACACACGGACCAGTACCTCCTCTTTGACTCCCATCACCCTTTGGAACACAAACTTGGAGTAATTAGGACCCTACACCACCGGGCAGAACATGTTCCCTCTAAGCCTGAAGGAAAAAAGAAGGAACACACACATGTAAAGGAAGCACTCAAAACGTGCGGCTATCCTAAATGGGCGTTCTTAAAGTCAGCAAAGAGGCACAGAAAAGAAGACCAGACACCAACGAGGGAGGATAAGAAGGACAGACGCAACAACATTGTCATCCCCTATGTAGCCGGTGTATCAGAAAAACTTAGGAGAGTTTTCTCCAAGCATGACATCCCGGTGCATTTCAGACCCAGCAACATGCTCAGACAAAAACTGGTTCACCCGAAAGACAAAACGCCAAAACACAGACTTAACAATGTGGTGTATGCTGTACAGTGCAGCGAGGAATGCCCAGACCTCTACATTGGAGAGACCAAACAGCCACTTCACAAGCGCATGGCACAACACAGAAGAGCCACCTCCACAGGACAAGACTCAGCAGTCCATCTGCATCTTAAGGATAAAGGACACTCTTTCGAGGATGCCAATGTTCACATTTTGGACAGAGAGGACAGATGGTTTGAAAGAGGAGTGAAAGAAGCCATCTATGTCCACTGTGAGCGACCATCTTTGAACAGAGGCGGGGGTTTACGACACCAACTCTCTGCCATCTATAATCCAGTTTTGAGATCCCTTCCCAGACGCCTTAACGCCCACTCACATCCTGGGCCATCTGACCTCAGGAATTTGCATGATAAGGTGGGGCCAGGTTTCACAATGAACACACCCGAAACCCTGGCTGATTGGGACCCACACCCAGTTTCACACCTTGGCTCAGGCGATTAGAAGATCATCAGGGGGTCCTTTTGTCCCTCTGTGGGGGGATACTCCCACTAGGTTTATATCTGGGACTCTCCACCATTTGACCTTAGAACTGAAGAAGCTTCTCGGATGAGAGGTGAAACGTCTTCAAGTAAACTTAAAGAAGTCCAGACGCTTTTCTTTGCAAGCTCCTTTGACTCGTAGAGTCATGCATATACTTTGCAACTTGTCACTTGGATGCCATTATGTTTTGTTAATGCCCTTGGTGTCTTTTTGAATGGTGAAAGGGATGAACAGTTGTACTGCAACACGGTCCTTGTGCTTCTCGCTATCTGTTTATCATGTGTTTTGCTAGTTGTCTGATTGCCAAAACATTTAATTTTTCTTGTGCTTTTAAAAATAAAACCACTCAAACAGGAGTGTATTCACTCGATTTGGAATTGCTGTCTTGCCAACGTCTTAGTTTCTGTTGGCATGTTGTCCTTTCATTCATTGCCAGTGACATCACTTTTTAGTTTATAGGCCAGGGTTGCCAGGTTTCAGCTACTAGCTTTCAGGCACTTGGAACAGAGCTTTTCACTATGTAAAATTGCTCATTTTCTTTCTTTAGGAAAAAAAGGAAATCAAGGAATTTTTGTTTTTGCCTGCCTTGACAGTTGTTTATACTGTCTATTTCCGTCTTGGTGGGAGTATTTGTGGACAGAGTTACGGTATAGTAGCATCAGGTTGTTTGGATAACCAGGGAGTTATCCAAACAACATGATGCTAGTCTTCTCTTTGCTCCTAGATAACACCTTCAGAGGTACTGTGACATCACCTATGACCTTGCAGATGATAATGTCACACTCCTCTGTGGCATCAGAATGATGGTAGTGACCAAGACAAATGCCCTATTATTGAATAAATTACTTTGCTTGTATGCAACTAGCACAGTGCCCACTGTCACAGGGATCACAGGGACATCAACAAATATGGATGTCACCATCGTTGGAGGTTGATTTATCAACTATGTTGTGTGATCTGGTCATTAGGAGGTCACAGCAGTGTAACATCATCTGTGATCTGTCAGATGATGCCAAAGTGACCTAGCTGAGATGAAAAGACAACCACTCCTCAGAACGCCCCGATTTAGCACTGCACTTACTGAGGTCTCCAGCAATACACAGTATGAAGTACATGAGAAATACTTTTGGAAGATTTAAGGTTTTGGTGGTTAGGAATAGGTATTTGTGAGGTATGTCCACAGGTGAGTTGAAGCAACTGCAGTTTGTTTGTGTCTCTGTTTGAATTGGTAGCATAATGACTTAACTCAATAGTAGATGGGACTTACTCGTGCAGAACAGGACGTACAACAGTCTCTCCTGCAGTGTGGGCTTTGTAGAATAGCGTGTAGAGGTAAGGCAGAAGTGTATAACGTATGTTCAGGTAATGTTTTGAACTCCGGACCAGTGCTGAGTCAGCACCATATACAGCTGGATCCTGAGGCTGGAGATAGAAAGATGGAGTAAAGGGATGGTGTTAATGAACAAGAAATAATAGAGAAAATAAAACACATATTTGTCCATTAGTTACTGAAAAACAATGGGAACGAGATAAGATGGCAAAGGAGTGAATATGCTTGAGCAAAAGAAGGAAAGAAAATCACTGAAATTAAAGGAAGTGAGTGACGATAAAGCAGTAAAGAGGAGGAATGAGAAAGTGGAAAATTACCATGAGCAAATACACATTAACCTTAATCATAATGAATAACCACAAAATTACCTTTACATTGGAGCAATCTAAAAGTACAGTTTATAAAGACAAAGAGCAAAAGAAAAAAATAAATGAAAAAGTGAGAGAAAGAAACAGAGGTATGATGTTAATTTGATGACAGTGGTAAGTGTGGTAAGTGTGAGGGTGATTAGCTGCTTACAGGCCGTGGTCCTCTCATCTGGCTAATCATTTATGCTTCCAGCAACTCTGACAGTCTGATGAAAACTCATTTGTGTCTGTGTGTGTGTTTGGACTATCTGTATGGGATGTGATGAGCGCCATGATTAGGGCAAAGCAAAGGTCACACTTTAGCCGTCTTGTTTAGTGGAAATTGTACATCAGATTCATCATCATCGTGTCCCTGTCTTCAAGCAAGTACTATCACCAACCCCCACCCCAAACGGAAAATGTTGTGGGAGCATCAGTTTTCATGCGATTCAATAGTGTAGAATGATTTTTCGCATAAGCCATTTGTGTTCATCTATATAAATAGCTCAGTGGAAATATAAGCACTCTTCTAGGCTCAGCAGGCGCCTTCCCTGTGTTTCTCAGTGACATTAAGCCACTGATCTGACCTGTGACATTTAACGTTTTAGCCTGCTTGTTAAATATAAACATAATTTTTACTCTGTTAATATTACCACCTGTTGAAAATCATTGTCACTGAAAATGAATACTGACTCTTCTTAAAGAGCAATTGTCCAGTCAGAAAGTTAAGAAAGGCAGTCAGTGCAATACTGCAGCTGATGTGGAGAATCCACCATATTACAATAACTTTATGTATATCAATATCAGTTCCTTTAAATTTCATTGCACCATTGAGATTGTGAGTAATATTTTATTTCAGACTCAAATGTTGTGTTTTTCAGTAGCTTGCATCCTCAGTGTTAAACACAGATTCAGCTGTACTTGCACCAGTGAGGTGATAATCTCCACGGCTACAAAAAGTTTTTAACTGCTCGGATTTCATAGCACCTATACAATGTTATGGAATAATGTGTATACCCTGCAGTACTTTACACCAAACAGCAAAGTTGTAATATATAGATTGACAATCTAATATAATAAATCTGGGAGTACCTTGTACCCCTCAGCGTTGTGGTTCCGACTGAAGGGGTAGAAAGCCCCGACCTGCATCCAGCGACGACACAACTCCTCAGTGGAGTCATCAAAGAAACCGCAGATGTCAGCTCCAATCTGAAAAACATTTACAATGACATTTAGCCAGAACCTACAGGTTCAATTCTAACAACATCCTAATATTGTTATATCGGAAAAATCAAACTGGAATAACATTTGACAAACTCTGAGAAAACTTGAACTTGAAAACAAAAGATCTCTAGATTACTAATGTTTCATTATGGCCTGGTTAAAAAATGGTCCAACTGTAAGGTTAACAAATCTCTTGTAGCACCAGTGTGATAACTGCCTTTATATTTATCTTCTAAAATGCCTCTCTTCATGTTGGCTCCATTTAGTGAGGATTTACTGGCAAACAGTAGATGTGGGTTGTAATCTTTATTTACATTAATTGCTTTCATGGAGTCCAAGAAAGAGACTTCAGTCAAAGGCCAGTCTGCAGAGACTGTTTGCTTTCTATTGTTTACTACCGGCCACATTTTACAACAGCCTCAATGGGAGGGAATCGATCCAAATCCTATTTCTCCTGCTTTCTCTCCGTCTTTCTCTCTGCGTTCGTGTGAGCGTGTGTCTACTGAGGAACCCAAAATCTGCTTGACACAGTCCCAGCAGGAGAAGTTGGCATGTATATATGACTACCTGCTGTGCACAGCTGGAGGCGTGTGCATGTGTGTGTTTGCATGTGCACTGGACTCCCTGTCGTTTTCTTACTGCTGTTTGAAATCTGCACACTAGCGATACACACAAGCAAGTACAAGGTCCACTCGGTTACTGGCTAGGAGTGTGTTTTCTGAACGTGGTGTTGTTCCAGGAAAGAAAACTGCTGTTGGTGCAGACATTTTAATGGATCTTATTCAAGACACACTTCTTCTTGTCTGCTGTTTGAAATTATGTCAGAGCATACATCCCAATGACAACTAAATCTTCTTTAAAAAAAGCAAAAGAGAGAACCATCCAAATGCCAGAAACACATGCTAACAAACAGATTAAGTTCTATGACTGGTTCTGGAGCTTTCTGTAGAGTACAAATTATATATATATATATATATATATATATATATATATATATATATATATATATATATATATATATATATATATATATATATATATATATATATATATATATATATATATATATATATATATATCATATACATACACATTCTTCAATGCTTTGCTGAAGTGAAAATAAAAACTTGAATGGTCATATTTATTTGTCTTATCAAATGATTTTAGCTATTTTAAAAATGATATGACCATTACATGACCTTCTCTGAATGTTTGCTACTCACATAGGGTATTCCAAAGAGGCCAAACTCTAGCATGCCAGGGATAGCCCATTTTATGTCATTCCAGTTGGCACCATTGTCCCCCAGCCAGTGACCTGAATATTTTCCCACACCTGGAAAGGAGGAGCGGGTCAGCAACAGAGTACGGTTTGCTCCAAAAACACGCTGCAGAGCTCTGTGACAGAGAATTCAACAAGAAGACAAGCAGATACAGGGTCATTAAGATAAAAGGACAATGGGACAAAAAAGAGAGTCAGAGAGAGCACAAGGGAGAAACAGATATCACATGCATATGCACAAACACAAATGATCAGAGAGAAAGATAGATAATGCAAGGGAGCATAGCCAGAATTGATTTACCACTACACATTAATATTTTATTCAAACAAAATCGAAGCATTATCAATCTCCATGACAATATAAAGCCCTGATGATGTTTACAAAATGTGTCTCCTGCCAGTAATACATTTTAATTAGTAGACTAAGAAAGAAGAAAAGAAATGAGTAGGAAAGCTGACAAAAGAATGATGAGCTAGCTTTAATACCAAAACAGTGAGTCAGCAAGCTCACTTCAGGGAGCTTGTATTTCATGGTCTTGAGTGGGCTGTGTCTGTGTATGTGTGTGTTACCATATATAGGCAGATTGTTTCTTTCGAGTGTAAATGTGGTTACGAGGGTAATGATGTAACTTCGGAGAATTGACATGAGCAGAGTTTAAACATTAAATAAAAGTTCTAAAACATTTGCCAAACTGAGGAAAATGTATCACGTGCAAGGCTGCAAAATGGTTTTATGAGATTTTTTTGTTAATGATTTTTATTGGCATTCAAGTTAGCTCTTAAAGCTTATGCACTGATGAGTCAGGATACACTAGCAGAAGAATATTACAGTTTTATATTACTTTATATTACTGGCTGCATTGTTAGGAAAATTTGACATCTAGGTTTCTGATACAGATCAGCAGCAACAGTTGTATGGGCTCAAAATGTGGTCATAAATATTTTGTACTTGTAAATCAGTTTTGTATGTGTAAAACTAATTTGTGTGTGTAAAAAGAATTTGTGTGTGCATAAAAAAGTTTTGTATGTGTAAAAAAGATTTGTGTGTGTGTAAAAAAGATTTGTATGTGTAAAAAGAATTTGTGTGTGCGTAAAAAAGATTTGTGTGTGGACTTAGCCAAAAAAAACCCTGCAAGTTACAAGTACGAATTTTGGAGTGTTTTGGAAATGACAGTCTTCGTTACAAAGCTTTCTTCGTTATGAATTAGCAAAAAAAAAAAAAGAAACTTTTGTAGAGGACATAAAGTCAGAGATAGAAACGACAAGGAGCATCTAGTACAGGTAGAGCTGCTGCAAAAACCCACAGAGCCCAGAAGCCAGCGCAACAAATTCTGGATCCTTTGCTTTTAGTTAGCATTAGCAGCACATCCTGCGTCCGATGTGAAAGGACTTTTATGCTGCGCACTGTGACTCACAGCAATGGTCCCGGGTCAGCCCTGACTTTGTGTTAAACTAATCCTAAAGTAATAATGGTATTTCTAACCACTGATATACCACAACTTTATCCTTTCAACAGCTGCTGAAAGTTAGGGGACCTAGCTGCTATTGGATATTTATATAGAGATCCTCCAGCTTCAAACTGTATTACCCTTCAAGGACCTGCAGTTCAAAAAAGTGCCCCTCCGACAGCCAGACCCATCTGTTCTCTGATTGGATTGTTACATTTGTGATTGACATGACATTGACCAATCAGATGAAAGGAATAAAAATAGGGCAAAAATTCGTACTTGTAACTTCCAGGGTTTTTTTTTGGCTAAGTCCACACACAAATCTTTTTTACGCACACACAAATTCTTTTTACGTATACAAATCTTTTTTACACACACACAAATCTTTCTTACACGTACAAATCTTTTTTACACACACACAAATCTTTCTTACACATACAAATCTTTTTTACACACACACAAATTCTTTTTACACATACAAATCCTGATTTATAAGTACAAAATATTTATGACCACATTTTGAGCCCATACAGTTTCCTTCACCATTATTCTGGATCCACAATGCTGTCTTAGGTCTACAAATTGTATTAAACCAACCTGTCAAACTGTAACTTTGAATCATGTCTCTTGTGGGGATGGGTATCGTTTAGGTTTTATCCGATACCAGTACCAAACCGGTACTTTTGAAATGGTGCCGGTGCTTAAACGGTGCTCGAACCGATGCTTAAACAATGAAGAACACAAACTTTGTCCAAAAACCTCTCATGTTTAGCTGTTTCCCACTTTTTCTTTGGTCATTTTAGCCTTTTTGGCCAGGGTGAAGGGAGTATCCGCCATTAAATAAGAAGACAGCCGCATGTAACTACTACGGTGTTTGCTAGTTCACCTTACATGCGTTAATTTAATAACCTTAGCCTACTCAGCGTAAATTACACACGAACAACATTAAGCTACTGACCCAGAGAAGAACGGCTGCTGCTGCCATCATCATCCATCATTATTTCTGCTACACTGGCAGGGCTAGGGGCCAGGACTCTCCTCTTCGGGTTTTTGGGGGATGTTGCTAACTCCGGGACCGATAACAGGCACCACACCCGCAGTAGATGTGCTCGATGTGAGGTCTCGCAGCAAGCTATCAAATACGGTGCATTTCTCGGCTTTTAAAAAAACGCTATGCGTCGCCAGGTGTTTCATCAGATTCGAGGTGTTACCTCCTTTGCACAGTATCAGCTTAAAGCACTTGTTGCAGGCTGCTGAGTTTGCATCTTTTGCTGTGAAGTACAGCCAGACTGACCGCTTCGCCTTGGGCATTTTTAATCTGTAGCTCTGGTCTAAAAGAACGTACGTACCTGGGCCCGCCTACTACGCTCGCAAAGGTAAAATGATTGGCTGGAATCCAAAGTGTGTGACATCTCAGGAAAAAAAAGCACCGAAATAAAGCACCGAAATGTGCGCTGCTTTTCGGTCTGGTTACTACCGTTTATGTCAGTACCGGTACCCATCCCTAGTCTCTTGGTTCTTTAAATGCTGGCTGGCTAGGGAACTTTATTTTATTTTCCCCAGTGTTTTTCTGTCTGCTGAGTATCTTGTCTCTACGAAGAACTCCCACTGCATTGCCTTGGACTGCAGGTAGTGATGGTAGGCCTTGTTCTGCTCTCTGGAGGATCAGCAATGGGCTCAGAGGCCACTGTAATAAGAAATTGCAGTAGGCCAAAAAATGGCTCATAAACATCTATGCCAAATTCAGCAAGGTTGCTGAGAACAAGGACTACTGTAGTTCAAGACAATGGAATTGGAGCCCTTCAACAGCATTCAGATAAAGAAATAAGATGAACCAATGCTAACTGGTTAGCAAGTATAAAACATTAATAATAATAAACCTGCGTATGGTGAAGCACCTTTTTATCCCTCCCCAACAGATTGCCAGCACCAACAGTATATTTAATACTCCTTTCTAAGTTTGTGCACATAATGGGCCATTAAACTGTTTCAGCGCCAGACGCCAATGAGAAATTCATTCAAACACACTGGAAGCTAGACTCATTAAAACAAGTTTTCGGATTTAACACATTGAAGTCAAGTCAACTGCTCTGGACTTTAGCACAATGGGTCAGTGACATCTGATTCTACAACTCTTGATTTAGAAAATTATGTATATTACATTATTTTCACAGTGTATTTTGAGTTTCCCAGAGACTCAATATACTGAATGGGTGGCAGAAAGTTGGCCTTCGTAGCACAACCTGAACTCTTCCTGTCATTGATTATTGATATACTCACTTTTCACTAGCCAGCACCATAGAGTAGCCGTACAGACTGTGGACATCATAATGGTTTCCCCAAGACTGCTTGGCATCCATACACAGAGTCTTACTGTACATCAAGTTGTCCAGAATGTCTGAGGGAGAGAAAAGATAAAGGAGTGAAGAGCTGGAACAAGGGGTGAGGAGGCATGAAGAGAATACGAAAAACAGTGATGGTGTTGCGATGAAGTAAAAGGACAGAAAGAATGAGATAGACATTGATGTATACTCCTATAGGATGTCAGAGCAATGAGGAAATGACAGAAAAGAGAGCAATGCAGGAAGATGACTAAGGAGGAGGGCAATAACAAGGATGGCATCAGGGGAGCGTGCCTTTTCCAGTTATGATCATCCTATCTGGGACACAGTCAGAATAAAAGACATGGCAGAAGAGTCATTTTCAAAATTCTTCTTAAGGGATCTACAATTCTAGATGAGTTTTCTAGAAAACCATCTAGGATACACTGTGCATGTACAATGACAATAAAGGGCTTTTCTATTATTATGTGTGCTAGTGTAGCTAATTTATCAAGTTGTGTAAAATATTTGGGCGATGACCTGCATTTCTATGGTATCCTTTGTTTCTTTGTATTAAATGCATACCAGTATGACTAGTTTTCACAGAAAAGGCAGAAAATGGGGAAAAAATGAAAATCATTAAAACCTGCATCTTTTACTGACATGTGCCCCTTTTGAATTAGGTAGCCACAAAATAAATAAATAATTAACTTAATTAATAATAATACTACTAATAATAGATTACTAATTAAAAATTATTATAATTAATTATAACTGCAGAGTTTAGTTGCCATAGTAAATTATTTTCTACTCTTTCTTGAAATATAATTTCTATAGTTCAGGGCCTCTTCTTTGGTATTTTAGTAGCATAATATTCAGTTTGCATTTTCTTGAGTTATATTTTAAATGACTGCCCAGCTTTTTCTGGATTTCTTTTTTTTTTTTCCTTCTAAAAGCCACAATTTACAGCTATAAGAACAGCTAAGTACGTCAAATGATTAGCATGATCATGGCTCAGAAGGTAAAAAACAACATCTCTTACTTGGAATGAATGGAGGGTAGTTGAGGTTGTTTGAAGCACAGCCCTTTGCTGATCCTTGCTTGAAATTAGAGACCTCATTCATGTCCTGCAAGGACATATAGTAGATTTCAGTGAGAGGACTTTTGTTTTGTTTAAAGACGGTTATGAAGTTTTTTTTTTTTTCATGTTTGTTAAGTTAACAAAATTCTTATTATTAATGCTCTTTCTTGGCCCTTGGCCATTTTGACAATTTTCGGTCAGGACACAACTATTCATACCTCCGTTTTCTGTATTCAAAACTGACTTACAATCCACAGTGCATCATGTTTGACCTCCCTGTAGAATCGCTCATACTCATCCACCCACCAATCTATGCAGGCTTGGCTGGTGTAATCTGGAAATACAGCCTCTCCTGGCCACACCTTTGAGGGAGAGAATGTGAGAAAAAAAAAAACCTTGACTAGTCTACATTAGTTAACATCACTCACAGTTTTGTGTCAGTTCTGTGTAGGTGTAAGTACAATTTTTTTTTATTTATGTGCTCATTTTTTATGCACTTAACATATATGGATGTGAAACATGGCTGAAACAAAGCAGCAATTTAGTCTGCAAAATAATCTATATCAACATAACACAACATCACCAATCAACATAACAGGGCACGATCAGTCAAAATTATGAGCTCTGCAAGAAAAATATAAATGTTCCTATGTAGATGTTGCAGGACCAGCTTAGGGAAGTGGCAATGACAGAAAATAGAGGACAGATGAAATACAGGAGAAGAGGGATTGATGAGAGAGAGATGGCTAAGGAGAAAAGGGATAAAGAGACAAATGAGTTGAGGAAGAGTAGAAAGGAGAGGAGAAATCGATAATGCAATAGAAATCTCCAGACGTGACTGTGTGTTAGAAGTCGTCCTTAATGACATGTATTGAGAAAAATGATTAATCCACTGAGAAAGGAGGAGTTTTTGTGCGTTTGTGTGTGTGTGTATGTTTGTGTGTGTGTATGTGGCTGTATTTCTGTATGTGAACACTCTTGAAGAGCGCACTAGATATTAAATCTCAAGGTTGCTCCACTCTAGCTATCTTTTACCTTTACTTCCATGGGCAATAACTTTACAACCTAGTTTTCAGCAAAGACATGAATCATACTTATGTATGCTCATGTGCTTGCAGACACACACACAGACACCCCCACACACCCACACCTACACACACACACACACACACACACCTACACACACACACAAAGATTTATAGGCAGATGTTTTTGGCAGATGGTCAGAAATCCAAGGTCAAAGCTTATTGATAGTCCCTTGCAGATGCTTTCCCTTGCATCTTTTTTTGAGCCCTTCCTTCCTTCAAGACCAGATTTTGTAATCTCCAGCTGCGTACTAATACTGACAACAGGATAAGTAAAGTGCTGTCATTTGTAGCTGCATATCTCACTGTTTCTTTTACTGTTTTTTATGGTCTTTTGTCTGTCAGTCTGTCTCTCGAAGTTGTTATCCACCTGTCTCTCTTCTCTTCTACTGCTATCAGTCCCTCTGCCTACCTTCTTTCCAAAGTCTCTTTCTACATTGCATATCGTCTACCCCCTTCTTTTTTGTCTGTATCTGATAACCTATCTATTTTGTCTCTTCTGTCTCTTTGCTTCCTGTGCATGTCTCTGTCACCATGCCACAGTAAGACAGCCAGTCTGTTTCCCTTTACATTTTCATCTAATCCATTATTTGTGTTTCTCTGACTGTCTGCACATACCCCTTTCTCTGTGCATGTTTCTGTCAACAGTTAAACCTCCCTTTAAATCCACATAGGTTTCTTTTAGCTCTCCCTACTGCCCTTTATTTTAACTCTCATCTATCTTTACTTTTGTGGTATGAACAGAAATGTCCACCTGTTTGAATGAGGTCCTGCTATGATTTTACTCAGGCACTCCAACATGGGTGCCACCAGGAAAAGCTTTTATCTACATATTTCTCAGCAATTATTATCTATTTTAAAAGCAGAATATATACCAGGTCTGTTTCAGTGCCTACCTGATTACAGAGGCAGCAACAGCAGAGGTTGTTGGCAGAGACACTTGAATGTTCACAATGAGAATACATAGAACTGCATATGTAAATAAACTGCACAAGTATGGCCACACTTGTGTGCAGAAACAAACCACAAATTACAAAAAAGTTTTTTTAACCCACACAGCTGGATGCACATAAATGAATGCAGGGACTATGGGTCTTTTCTTTCTACCTTTCTCTGTATTTCTCACCATTACACATTCACACACAGGCCTACACACACACACGCACAGACCCATGGCTAATGTGTGATGTGGTGATGCAGAACTTTTTAAGATTAAGCACTAATGCAGAATCAATGCATATGTTTGACCTGTTATAAACAGGATGAAAAAACTATTAACAGTGGGGCAGGGTCTCGCTATGTGCATAATCAGAAGCAACACTAAAGAAAGTATTGAGCAAGACATTTTACTCCGCACTTCCACTCTCTTTTTAAAAAAATGTTCTCAGCGGGGAAAAGGATCTCTCAATGAATATATTTATGTTCTATGATTGTTCTATGGAAAATTATTTTCCACGAGAACAAAGCTGTGACCTTGCATCAAATATCAGCTGATTGTGTCAGTAATATATACAGTCCTGTAAAGAGCTATGTGTGCTATTATTGCTTCAATAGAAATTAAGAGGATAAGTAGCAGGAAGGAGCTACTAGTCAACAGAGCTACAAACTATAGATGAAGTAAAGATATTTGTACTGCTTACACTTTCAAAAAAGATTCATTACCTCTAGGGGAGGTATCGATTATTTTGCATCATTGCATGCCTTTCAGGAATTAAACCAGACTGAATCTATATAGTGGGAACCATACCACACACAACCCTACTGGTATATCTACTGGTGCTTATATTTAGTTTTTCACATGACTGCATAAAGTCCTTTATTTTTTACAACTGTTTTAAATTGTTCATAAAAGTTTATATAGTAAAATAAAAGTTTTTAAAGTTATAGTTCACATAGTTTTGTTAATTTTATTATTAGTTAACCCTTTATGAGTCCCCCAAGGTTAAATAAATAACAGACTATGATGAGTCATTTGGATGCCAGTCAAACTGTTTGACTGTCTGATTTAATCAAAATCTGTTATGCTTTTTTATGTTTTGGCTTAAGCAGCTGAAAGGTTTGAAAGGCTTTAGCTTAAAAAGCCAAATTTGATAACTGAAAGAATATGCTAATATATAACCTCTATTTTCATAAGCCTTAAAAGTAGCGGACTCTAAACTGTTTGAAAATAGTTCCCATTCATTCCTGTGTTTAATTTTGATTGAAAGCACAGTTGAAGTTTCAAAGTTAATTAAGTAATTTTCTTTTTAAGTGAGTTTCCTCTTGTTTGTTGTGTGCATGTAATTATTTAAATTAGGTTTGTGCACAAATGTGGCTCACCTCTCCTATTAGAGGAGTCACTCCATCTGATTCAGTGACCCAAGCATTTTTCGCAGTTCCACGGTCATAGGACTCATACGGAGCATCCCCAACCCTCTTACTGGTGGCTATTGCTGGATCCTGTCAAAATAATATAAGTTGAAAACAAATCAGTAAATACATAACAATTACACAGCACCATTGGCATGATTTTGAATTGTTATTTGTTGTATCTGATGTTACAAAGATTGTGTACTGTATTATTGTATCATCACACATTATATACAGAGCTCACATCACAAACTTGCTTGTAATACAAGAATAAGTTCATGTAGTAATGTTTGTTAACATGTCCATTACATAAATTATTTTGTGAACAGCAAAGTATTTCTTACCAGGATAAGGATATATTTCTGCCCCTTCTCATGGAGGTATTCAGCAAACTGTGGAAGTTCTGCAAACTTCACCTTGTCATAGGTGAAATCCTTTTTATCCTCCATGTAGTCTATGTCAGTATATTGAATGTCCTGCATAGGGTAAAGAAAAATGCTGCATTGGTATGTGATGTGCATGCATTTTTTACTTCAGAAATTATATAGGCTAGCATAGCCAAAATCTTTGTGTTTCAAAAAAAGCTTTAAATCTAATAGCATATGAAGTTAATTTACCAAGTTTTATATATGCATTAACCCTTGTGAGTTAATTTCAAATGAGTTTTAGAAATGGGCATTAGATATTCAAAGCTTCTTTTGAAATACAAAACTTTTGGCATGACTTCTATTTATTAAAATTAAATTTGCATCTTGGATTGCAGTGTAATAGATTCCAAATTTCTCATAATGCCTCCTAAATGTACCCACTCGTGTTTTTTTTCTTTTTGTGCTTAATTTTGGCACATCTGCTAAAAAGAATCATCATTTTCAGCATTACTTAAATGTGTCTTTCACGCTGTATATTTTCATCTTAACATAGCTAGCAAAAGAAATATTGAACATTTGCATAGAGTCTTACTAACAGAAAGACCTCTGATGGACTTTTGGAGACCTAATGTGAGTGCAAACAACTTTGGTAATGTGCTGCTAAACCTTGGGAGGACAATAGCAATGTTAACACAGTCTTCCTTTTTTGCCAGGGTGTGACTTTATGCTTGCTCTCTGTCTGTTGCCTGCCAAAATCTACTTCATATCGATGGAGCAGATGGTTTGGAAGGCTCTGCCAGATCCTTCCTCTAATGGTAATCAGCTCCAGACATATTAGGGAGAATGTGATAATACCCTCTGTGGTCTATCTAATGGTTATCAAACATGTCCCTGAGTACAGCCGGAGAGAAAGCAGCTGCATCCTAATGTCTTTGGATATGAAAAAAGAGATTGGAGATTATAAGAGTGAAATATTGAGATGGGTTGGAAATTTGTTTGCATTTGAGCGTTAGATAAAACAGAGTTCAAATGACACCCTCGACTGTTGCCATCACTGCTGAGTTGTGATAGAGTTAAAATGTTTTATTGGGACACATAAAGAACATGGATAGGAGTCTACCTTAGTAATTAAAGACAAAAATGTACAGCATTGCAAAAGACTCGGTATCGAAAAGACTCTTAGCAGTTACCTCTCATGGCTCGACAAAGATAAGCAGTAGGGCTCATTCCAAAGAAAATGTCAACTAGAATTGATATTTACCAAATGTCTCAGAAAGGAATAGGCACTGGAGTAGTTTTAGCATTCAGTTCAGCGTGAATGAGATAATGAAAGGAAGTCGATCGATTGATCTTTGATCGCCACTAACATTCAGTGACGTATGAAAAATAGTGATCCCAGGATTGAACTTATATAGCCCAGCAGACTCGCCATTATTTGACAGAAAGCTGGATTACCCTGTGTAAGCTAAAGGCCATCCCTATCATTCTGTCTGTCTGTCGAATTCCTGTTTCCACCTTCGTATCACGTCTCCACAGATAGTGTAGTGGTTAAGGCTCTTGCCTCCGGAACCACACAGTGGTGCATGAGTGCTTCAAATTTAACAAGGGGTGCACAAGGTGAAGTATTGATTCCCCACATTCCCCGACCTCTGAAAGCTTTACAATTGTGGTAGTAGTCAAAGGAATCCCTCTCTATAAAAACCACGCATTGCCACTACATTTCACACACTCGAGTTTTAAAATGCATGTTTTCTAAGGAAGAAACAAAGAACTAGGAAGAAGTAAAAGGCCAGGTGATGTCAGTGACACCAAGTCACATGTTTTCTGTTTCCAGAATGTTCATCATGATCACATGGTCAGTAACAGTGGTATGTAAATGGACCCTACATTTATTACATACAATGCATGATATTGTGATATAATGGAGGTAAAATATGTAAGCAAAGTTGCTCAACATTTTATCAAAATATTATAAGGACAAAATCACAGATGTTTATGGGGGCGGCAGTAGCTCTGACAGCAATTTTAGATAGTCTGAAGAAAATGTTTTTCTAAAATATGCATGTTATGAAAGACAAATAAGGAATAAAAACCAAGCAGACAGAATCTTACATATGGAAGATCCACAGCACGGTTCCTCTCCACTGTTTCCTTGACTATACTGAGGTTGCCGTAGTTCCACCGAGAAAGCTGGAATCCCAGTGACCAGTAGGCAGGAATGACAGGCTTGCCAATGAGCTGAATAGAACGATTGGAAATACTTTTAATGCAATTACCACGTCAAGGCAACACAAAACCCACTTCACCCAACAGTATTAACCAGAAAACCTGCCAGACATATTTCTGTATTTAGAAAATCACCTCGAGGAATTCATGCACCACTTGTTCTGGTGTGTCACCAAAGAAAATGTAGAAGTCAAGCACCCCTCCAATTGTCCTGTAGGTCACAGCTGGGGCGGGCTGCAGTGTCACATCTGGTGAAAACACAGAGACAAAACGTATAAGTATCAGTATTATGTTTAAAAAGAAATTACAACCCCAAATTGATTGTAAACCATTGTGTACCACCGGTCCTCTGCTTTGATAAAACAACTTTCTTGTTGTTTTAATTCTTCAGAGAATTATTACTTTAGACCTAAACACAATTGTATAAGGAGGACATATCAGTCAATTCCTATGGAAATCAATATATTAAAAAAAACTTACATGAAGCAACTGTAAGCATAAGCGACTGAAACATGTCAGTGGGAATCACTAATGCTTTCAGTCATCTCCTTCTCAGAATAAAACAGTCATGAAATATTCTCTTTGATTTGTCAGCACAATTCTTTGATTGATGCAACAGTAGCTCCTTTTGTGTTGGGGGATGAGGATTAACTGGCGGTTCGTATGCCCTTGAACCATTTAGAGATGATTTTCTTGTCCCGATGTTACATGTATCAGTGTAAACATACTGTATGTTTGTACTTTTTTGGCAGTATGTATGAGAGTGCTTGTGCACATACATTCTGTGGTTTTTAAACACAGTGCTGCTCAAATGTTTTTTATGTGCATTTGTTTGCATGCTCAAACCCATGTGTATTTTCTTTTATCCAAGTACCAACAAGTGTTCTTGCATTTGTGTTAGCGTAACTTTACCCATAGCATTGCTGTTCAGGAGAAAGACCCCAAATGACTTCCCACTATTATCTTCCAGACAGAGGAAAAAGGGATAGTGTCCATAGAGGTTATGTGTTCCCTGTAGAGAAGAAAGGAGGAGACAAATGAATATAGGGCATTGGTGCCTTGTGAGACCACCATGTGGGAGACTTACTGAAACTGAGGGGGTGCCTACACGGCATAATCAGCTTACAAGGCATTCAATTATAAGCCTTTTGTGAAGGCAAATGCACATGTAAAACACACATGTAAACATGCCACACACGCACAACTAAGCAGGCCTTATTTTAAGCACATATGTCTCTTTGTGTGTGTGTGTGTGTGTGTGTGTGTGTGTGTGTGTGTGTGTGTGTGTGTGCGCGCGCTGTCTTTACCCCATTAGGAAAAGCATCTCTTGTGAAAATTGGCCAGGTTCTCCAGTTTGTGTCATGCCGATATTGCCTATGGACATGCTCCCCCAGGCCATAAATATTATGGGATGGGAGCTTAGCAGACAGCTGTATGTACTGGTCTTCAAACACAATTGGAGCCATTCTAGTGTCAAACCTGAATGTCAAACCAGAAAAAAAGTAAAGTTAAGTAGGAAGTGAAGAGACACACTGATGCACTGGGATGTGGAATAAGGGAGAGCAGATAAGAGTGAATTTGTGTGAGACACAAAAATAAAGAAAATGAGCATGAGATGGAGCAAGAAGAGAGTGGGAATGAGACAGAGACTGTTACGTCCCCACATGAAAGCTAGGCGAAGAGGGAGGGGGACAGTAACAGTTGGATCCGGGTTGAAATGAAAAGGACGCCAGGCAGAGGTGTTTAACACAAAATAAATCTTTATTATAATTAATTAACCCAATAATCATATAAGCAGTAACAACAGAAAGAGACAGCAATGCTGCTTTAATGACAAATCAGACAGGCCAACCCAAAGAGATGGTGACCGCTTCAACTAAGAAAACAACTATAAGGCTTCAATAGAAAAAGACAGCAACGCTGCTATTAGGAATAACCAGGCAGGCCAAACCAAGAAATGGAGGCCGCCGTCATTTAAGCAAAACCACTGCCCAGTTGAGTTACTCACAAAAAGCCACGCACAGTGGGGCTGGTCACACTCTCTCACTCACTCACACACCCACCCACCCACACACACAAACACACACACACACACACACACACACACACAGCAGGCCTTTTCCACACCTAGACCAGACTCACTGCTCTCCTCCAGCTTATATCACCTCTGGAGGGTAATTGGTGGTAAACGAGGGCAGATGAGCAGCAGGTGTGCTCTAAAGGAGAAGGCAGGGGCTACATAGCTTTGTCAAAGGGCCCACAACTACCGCAAAGTTCTTACAAAAACAGCGATAGTATCCACTCATGCCCAGGAACCGCTTTAGCTCCCGCCTAAAGGCTGGGGCTGGGTAGCTGAGGACAACCTCGACTTTTGCCTCTACCGGGCGAACCTGCCCGAAACCCAGCGACAGGTATTACAATACCTTGCAACATCTGCCTTCATTGCTGGCCAGAAGAAGTGCTGCAGAATACGGTCATACGTTTTAGTTACCCCCAAATGTCCTGACCATGAATGATCATGGGCTAATTGTAGCACATGCTGACGCAAACTAGCCGGGACCACTATCTGTTGGACTACACTCCAGTCCTCCCCTGGCTTTGAGGTCCACCTGTTAACAGGAGAAGCGATTTTAATCAACCCCATCCCTTTTGGCTTACGTGGTGTTGAGGCTGGCTGTCTTCGCCTGTAGGCCTCGCAGTCCTCTATTAAATGGCCAGATTTAAAACAGTAAAAACATTTCTGGTCTTACCTGGGACGAGGCACAGGTACCTCTCCCCTTGTGTCTTGCTCACCACTAGCACCGCTAGCCTTCGCTAGGGTGCCGCGTCGCTCATGCTTAACTCGTCAGCCAGTGTCGCGGCCAGCTGCAACGTGGAGACCTTCTGTTCGTTCAGATGTACTGCCATCCGCTCGGAGATGCAGTTTTTAAATTCCTCAATGAGAATTAACTCCCGTACCGAAACTAGGTCTGCAGCTTTATAGGCCATACACCATCGGTCAAAGAGGACACTCTTTTCCCTCCACCTCAGTGTCACGAAACACAGGGACCAGATGACTATTCCTGCCTACATCAAACTGTACCTCTGTCTGTGACAGCAAGGCCGCCACAGGAGGGGAGGAGGCCTGCTGGAGTTCCAGCTGTCGCAGCTTGACCTTAGTCTCCGCCTCCACCTCCACCTTCTTCAGCTCGACCTCCCTAGCGCTAGCCAGCTCCGCCTCCAAACGCCTAAGCTCTAACTCCTTTTTCAGCTGGAACTCTCTCTCACGCTCCTCCTTTCCCAGTTGGAGACGAGCCAGACGGACTTTGAGCCTAGCATCCTGCTTAGAACCCTCCGATGACTGGGTGGAGAGCGGATCAAAATGGGGCAGTGTCATTGGCCCACAGGTGTAGACACTGGCGGTTCTACGACCTGGCTTGGAACATGAGGCGCTGTACTTGGTCCAGCCGGACTGGGTGTGCTCGGGGGTTCTTGCATTACAACCACCCCCTTCTCCAACAGCCTAGACACCAGAGCGGCCTTCAGCTCCGCTTTGCGTAGACCAGTGGAGACACTGATCCCGTAATATGTTGCCACCTCATGTCTATCCCTCTTCCTACAAACATCCAGCAGGGCAAGCGACGGCTTTGCCATAAATCCAGCAATATCAAAAGTGGTCATGAAACTCAAAACGGCCTGCAAAACACAAGCTAACCACTCAAGGGCCACACAACACCTTCACTACACAACCAAAAACAGGCGAAATAAAATGTTGTATCAAGACAACCATTAACTAAAATTCTACCAACCCTCTCCCCAGTCCTGCCTACTCAGAGTCTAGCCTCACCTAGCTTCTGGAGCTTCTGGAGCAGAGACATTTTGACAAATTGAGTTGCAGAAAAAAAAAAAACAGCGAGTAGACAGGCCATCCCATCAAGCTCTAATAAGCCCTCTGGGTAGCATTTCTGTAGTCTTCAAAACAAGACATACACTGGTTACTGAAATACCGAGCCTGCAGCTGTCAGATATTACAAGTAAAGGTTTTAAATGCAGTAAATATATGATATTATTTTCATTTAACATCTTAACCCTAATTCTGTTCCAAAAGATCATTTCCACATGACAGGCACACAGGCTTAATAGTAGAGCAGGGCGATATGGCCAAAAATATTTATCACGATATATATTTGAAAATTTGCGATAACGATATAACTGACGATATAATTGATGCGAAACAAAATACAACTCCACAACATTACTAGCGCAAAAAGACAACCTTCCATTTATTTTCACTTAAACAAGAAGCTGGTTTTTATGTACATTAAAGCTTTATAAAAATTTAACAGTGTAAATGCAAATTCCTTGCTGAAAGTTTAACCAAAAGGCATTTCCAGTAGAAATGGGCTGACATATCCTGAGCATAACCATGTATCATATCCACTGAAGTTAAAAAGAGGTGCTTTGCAACATTAAACTGCAGTGTGCAGTACGTATTTTTCGGACCATAAGGTGCACGGGATTATAAGGCACATTAAGTGAAACAAAGCAGTCAGATAAATCAAACTTTATTAAACTCATTCTTCTTGCTTCCTCCACTTCTGTACCATTGATTCATTAATGTTGAATTCTCTGGCAGCTGCTCTATTCCCATTTTGTTGCAGTATATTAATGATTAACCTCGTATTGTGGATGGATTATCTCAGTTGTTCTCCTGACTGAAGTTTGGTCCATTTACAGCATCCTGCCATGCGATTGCATTTGTCTCTAACTATCAGGAACCTTAACGTTAACTTTTATAAGTGGAAAAGTGTTAGCGTTCATCCTGCAGCTTCACTGTTTATGTTATGCTAACATAGCTGTGTCGCTAGCGATCACGTAGCACATCATTATATAGCAGCTACCCCAAATTCAGTAACCCTACAAACGTCACTGCTGTTTAGTTTCCTGTCTTCATTTATGTTGGAAGTGATAGCAGAGCTGTACGTTTGAATTTTTTCAGAAATCTCTCACTCAGAACATGCTATATCATGTTTAGGTAACTAGCGAAACTAGCGAGCTAACTTCCGCTAGCTTCCTGCTAACTTCTAACTCCGTTAAATGTAATAAATTTTGTTTTTATGGATGCCTGGAAGTTAAACTTCATAGTTACACCTGGTAAAGCAGCAACGCTGATCGTTTTATTAAAGATGAAAGAATTTAGATAGTTTTTAACTCTCAGTGATGCTGCAGTGTTCGTTTGACCTGAGGAATACGGAGTTTAGGACCCAGATTACTCCCAGATTTAAGAGCATCTTAGTCCGACAAATATAACGACGGCCGCTTGCATGTTCTGCAAAAAAATGTGCTTTGTCGTGTATCTGATGGTCAAACACCAAACCAGTTCCACACCACTGAAGTTGCAGCATTTTTACAAACCAATTCTGGTTCATCTGTTTCACTCAACAATCGGCTATGTGCGCATGAAAACAAAGGTACTGCGCATGCGCGTTTTACTCATAACTATCGCGATATTTCATTTTCCTATCGTTGCCTAACATTATACCGGTATTACCGTGAACGGTATAATATGGCCCAGCCCTACTTAATAGAATGATTATGAGCAACATTGACCATTTATCTATATAGTAAATAAATAACAGATGTCGGTGGAATTTAATGCCATAATAAATACCTGGGGTAACCTGCTGCAATTTTTATGATTTAAAAGTAAATATGTAAATATTGTTATCACTGTATTTTATGGACTTTTTACAGTTCATGGCCTGCTTATTCTCATATTCTTATCAAACTATAATTACATTATAACAATTTAGATCTTGGTAAACATTCCATGTGCTTAAAAATCCCACAATGGTTGTCTCTATAGCTATGCTTCACCCACAGTGCCAAAAAGGATTAGTTTGGTTGCTAAATCACAAATAATCTTCATCTGCTTATCTTAAAATTTATCTTGAAAATAATTTTAAAGGCCTGTGACTAAAAGTTGTGTGCAGTGTTGAGAAAGATAAATGCAACTTTTATAAGCAGGTCAAACCAACAACTTTCATTTTATGTAACTGTGACTTTAACTTTAATTGTCTTTCATTATTTCTTTTTTGTAAGTAAAGAGTGTTGAAGAAAATAATTAACTGACTCTTTTTTTTCTTATAGAAACATAACTCAACAATGAAAGAAAGCCAATAAAAGACAAAACACTAAAAGCAAAGGATTAGATAAAATGACTGTTGTACATATTTTGTCATTTTGAAATGTGTTGGCATGTCTGACCAATATGAATTCTCTATTGGCAGTGTAACTTTTGTTTCACCACTTTCTGCCAAGAGCAAAGATCAACTACAGGAGTGTAAACTATCGTTATCAGTATTTTAGAGCACAGAGATTATTCTAAGTATTGAACATTTGCAATCAACCAAAGAAATCCCCGTACACTGTAGAGAGTTTGAATCAGAAAAAAATGGACCTCCTATTTTTTTCATGAAATAACTGTGGACCTCTGTCTACAAGCTATTTTTTATACCAATGGAATTTATTAAAAATAAATATATTTTCCTACATTGAATGAAATGATAAAAACCTCCTTTTAACCTTTCCCCACCAATGATAATAATAATTAGTTTTTTATCAAACAACTGCACAAAGGGCGCCTGGTTGTAAATTTCATTATCGTTACATCCAGGAAGACTGATAAGCCGCAGTGATACCTATATCGATGACATCCACACAATTTGCACCTCTACTATAAATTAAACATTTTCAAAGGTTACTTTGGCTTTCACTTTTCCTGTAAATAAATCCACATTTACCTAGTAGGGAAATTTGTCATGCACCATAAAAGCCAATAATGATGTACAAAACACCATTAGCACTAATGTATGCAATTGTTGTTTTGCTCTATTTATCTGTGTTTGTGTGTTCTGTGGAGGAGTTTGTCACTGCAATGTCACACAGGGCCAACAAAGCATGCACTGAATCAACACGAAAATAATGACTTATTGTTTGAGAAACTGTCTTGTAACATGGAATGGTGTCACCTGCCAGTTTTGCATGACAGTGAGTTGGTGTACTGCTGAGACCACCTTTGTGGCTTTCTTACACATCTGCTTCAAGTGATACACATAACCTGTGGTTCCGAATTTCCAGTGACAAATGTCTAAGGGGACAGTTCTGATAAGTAATAATTGTAATTCTAAATAAATATTTAATAACTCAATTTATCTTATATTAAAATTTCAGTACCATGGCATCTTAGCATTATTATGAAAAATCTCCTCCACACTACGCAATCCCCTGCTGCTATACATGCTTTAACTCAGAAATGCCCTTATCCCTCTTTACTAGCGCAACCATAGTATATAAAAAAATGTATAAAGTACATAAGAAATTATAATAACAATTACCTTAATGTAAATCATGTTTTTTTAATGAATACACACAGTTTGCATAGTCTGATATCTTTTGTATATCCAGTCTGAAACAGCAAATATACATGGTATATACACACAATGAGCACTTACACAACGTTTTGGTTCTCCTCTCTGCGTACAGTAAGGCCAAAGGGTTTCTGTGTGATCTGCAGTGTGTTGTTGATGGGACTGGATGGTGTAGGGTTGAGGCTAAGGATGTGCTCATGGGGGACTTCAAACCTCTTATTGTTGGGATCATAAATCTGAGGGAAAGGAAACAGTCATTTTAGGCAGTGAGACAGAACTCTCGCTGTCTCAGTAATACTCAGTTGTGTATATTTCTATTCTTCATTCTCAACAGCTTTTATGGTAAATGGTAAATGGCCTGTATTTGTATAGCGCTTTACTTAGTCCCTAAGGACCCCAAAGCGCTTTACACTACATTCAGTCATCCACCCATTCACACACACATTCACACACTGGTCATGGCAAGCTACATTGTAGCCACAGCTGCCCTGGGGCGCACTGACAGAGGCGAGGCTGCCGGACACTGGCGCCACCGGGCCCTCTGACCACCACCAGTAGGCAACGGGTGAAGTGTCTTGCCCAAGGACACAACGACCGAGACTGTCCGAGCCGGGGCTCGAAACGGCAACCTTCCGATTACAAGATGAACTGCCAACTCTTGAGCCACGATCTTTTATATTAAAGATACTTTGATTAAACTGCTTCTGAAATGAATAGTGTATCTCATAATTTCTTACTTTGCTGTAAAATCTGGCTCTGCAAACATGTATACAAGAATATAAAGCCAGAATGGTGTCAATGTTCACCTTAAATCTGAGTCGATTCTTTGTCTGCATTTCTGCGTCAATTGCCAGTTCTTTTATGTGTTGACCAAATAGAGATGGAGATTCCATTCTTGTCAGTTTTGCCTTTATAGCTGCAAAAATAAACAGATGACAGAAGTTTAATATGTCATCCGCATAATACAATATATTTACATAATGTAGAAATCAGTTACATAAGAAACATAAGTTTAAAAAATGAAAACAAAACAACAATTCAGTTTTGTTATATTTTATTATAAAGAGAAACTGTGTGAGCAAACATTCGTCAGGGTCAGTCGTTCAATTCAGGTGTAGCACCACATTAAAATCTTCAGGTGAACTTAGACTGGACTTTATTTAAACAATATGTATTGCCAACTTCTTTTACCGCCATGATAAAAGGTTACAGAGTACTTAGTTGGCTCTGTTGTACTAATTTGCATAGTATCCTTAAGCAATACCTTTGCCAAATGGATGTCAAAATGTTTGATGACATTTTAAATTAGATATGGATAAAAAAAAAAGGAATGCTTTCATTTTTATGTGTTGGTTCAATTCCCAACGCATACAAATCTCAGGCTGGGCATAACATGACTGTTTTTGAATATTCTACTGAGTCCAAGCACATACAGACTTCTTTCTATTTATGTGCATATTTTTATCAGTTAGTGAGCACATGACTCTGAATTAAAGAATACAGAGGGGGTTTAAGGTTTTACCATAAGAATTTGGTGTCTCCTGTGATTCCACAGTATATCCATAGTTGGTTGGGAAGAAACACCAGGGAACATTACTCTCATCCCGTGGACTCCAACAACAGCCACGTTCCTGACATTTCTCCTGTTAAGAGTATTGTTGCCAATATAATTATTTGTAGTGTCATTACTGTTACTATTAGAAGTGCTTTTTGTCACAATAGCAAATGCTTAAATTGTGTAAATAATATTTATTTATTTAATTATTCATAAATTAATAAATAAACAAAATCCCCATATACACACTTTACACTTTAGGAAATTAGTTTACCTGTGATGCTCCAGAATCAGGGAAGCAATCTACTCTCTCACCCAGAGGCATGCTGGGACATGTTGGCACAAATGTATCTGTAATTTCTGAGAAAAGAACAATGCAACTAAGTCACAATTATAAAGGGTAAACCTTGTAATTTTTCAAACTGACATTAGTGTGCAGATTATTCTCTGGTTTAGAAATGATAATCATGTGAGCAAAAGAAAAGTAAAGGAGGAAGTGATTTTATGTTGCTTAAAACTTAGATGTGTATTTCTCTGTGGTCCACCTACCTTCTTTCACACCAGATTGTCCCGTGGCAAACAGAACTATGAATGCGATTGATATCACAGTCGTAATCGTAAACATCACCATTAACATCACCTCCAACTTAGAGAAGCGTTTTTTCGCCATCTAACAGAGAAAAAATGCACAAGAACAAAATATTCATACGTACACAGTGATTACAAAGGCCAGCATCATTAACACTCGTTAATGATAGCAAGTTTACTACAGGCAAGGTCTCAGAGGTACAAAAACCTTTAGCTGCTTAATGATGCCCATTGGCAGGAGGCACACTCACAGACGTGCAAAAAAATAAAAATAAATAAAAACATATTTAACACACACATGCATTTTCCTTCCATTAACCTTGAATTTTTGGCAAAAAGTCTTACAAAGGTGGGATAGGTATTAAATTCAGTAAAATAAAACCATAAGCGAGAAGGAGACTGGAGTGAGACTGAAAAAGAGAATCTGGAAAGGAAAGATGTCCAACAGGCTTAGCCTACTCTTTGCAAAGGCACCCAACATACAGCTCAAGCAATTAGGCTTCACTCCAGTATAGTCTACTCTTGTAGACAAAAACAAGGTGAATATCTGGATGTGTGTGTGTGTGGCTATGTGTCTGTTTGGGTGTGTGAGAAGCTTATAGCTATCCTGTTTAATGTGCTGTGAAGAGCAGGTGAGGGCGTAGAGAGAGACAGAGAGCCAACTGTCTGCATGCCCCTGTGTGTTAGCAATCAGCTGCACATCATAGAGAAACACTGAAAAGCACCTGCAAACATGCAATGTAAGGCACTGAGAAAAAAAATACACAAACATAGTGTATGTTTAAAGTACAAATTCTTTAGGCTCTCTACTCCTCCTTTTGGCTTCCACTGAATACCTAAAAGTAGGTTTCACTAAATCTTCCAACACACAGAAATCCTGAAACTAACACTGTTTTACAGCTGCACTTTTAAGGTTCCCTGAGTACAGCCAGTTTAAAATATTATATTTAAATAGAACTTTTATTAAACTCAATGACAGACCAGGAGGCAGTTAGCTACCTGTAATTAAGTTTAAGACTAGCATAAAAATTGCGTATGTGATGTGCATCGTAACAACAACAACAAAAAAAAGAAAAGAAAATCCGCATCAAAGAACCCTCATAAGATATCTGTTCAATGGAACCGCAATATAGTTTGCACTATGCTTTTATGCCACTGGCAAAGAGCTTCATATAACCAACATAATCATTAATGCAGTCTTTCTTTGTCCACATTAATGTGAGTATAATTATATAATTTAAGCACCTACAATCTACAAAATGTTAAAAAATGAAGAAAATTCCCACTGAACATCAGCTTCTTGTAGGTATGTAGTCATAACAAGAAAGATCTTTGAATGTAAAATTGTCTTTTCTGTTTATATATCATTATTCAGCAAAATCATAATTCATGCAGTACAATCAAAAGACTGTAATACACACTGTAAGGTATTGTTATTAGTTTTTGACTGAAACTGCCTGCCTCTGTAATCTTACCTTGGCTCTCTTTGGAGGTTGGGGCAAAGTGTGCCCCGTTCAAGAGAGATAACAGCTTTTCAATCCACAGGATGTGGAAGTGTTGCACATGGACAAGGAGGCTCAGCCCCCTTTACTGTTCCATGAATGGTTGTGTGTGTGCAGGGCTGTATCTCTGCTGTGTACGTGTGCCTGAAAACCATCTACTGTTTGAGAGAAGAAGTGAAACCCAAAATCCCCTCATCTGGGTGTTAAAATCATTCATTTACCACAGTCACGGAGTCTGCATGTTTATGCTTGTATGGTTATAGTTTAACTAAAGATTACTGTGCATTTTCAATGGTTTACGTAAGATGTGACTTAGAGAGAGTAATCTTTACACCGTTGTTGCTATAGCACTTCAACTCAGTAGTCAACACATGTACAGATTCAAATTCACTCAGTTGGTAGTAGAAAACTGAATTTTTATACCAGGAAGAAGAAACTTTTTAGGAACTTTTAGAACATAGAATATTATGTAAAGTTTTTTAATTCACTGGTAAATAATTGTTTGTGTAAATGTGAGGACATTACTCTCAGGTTATATCAGCTTAGCAAATAAAAGGTCAACAAATCCAATAATTCAATTTGGAGAACCCCCCACAGCTGGCTGCAAGTGGATATTTACATTCGAGGATGAGAATTAGTGAATTATGTCAACATACTACAGAGCTCTACTTGAAATAAGAGAGCTACATGTTGCCAGCATTGCTCATTTTTATCTTGGCATTATAAAAGCACTTCCTAAGTATTATCCTAAGGAGTTGTATGATGCACTCCTTGTTGATGAGTTTCATGATTTTCCTTGTTAAGATGCAGTCCCATTTTTGACAGAGGGCTTCCTTTCCACATAATTTCATGACTATGAAGTTTCCCTGGTCTCGTATTCATGAGACCAAGAAAAGTTATTCCATGATCGAGTGCTGCTTGATTTAACTCATCCCAAACGTGACATCCAAGACATAATATATGCCATTTCATGTTATACTTTAGTAATAAATTTATTCTATACCATTGCAAAGCAGAATAGTGAGGAAGAACATGAGGTATTTATCATGTAGTGGCACAGTAGTCTTCCAACATAGAGCTCGATGGTAATAAACAATGCAATGAGCCATTCTGTGTGTAATCATTCAAGCAGGTGAGGCTTCTATCCCTGTCGCCATAATTTAACTGTCCAGCAAATACATAAGAGCATATTTAGCTTGCATGTAGTACATGCTGGGGGATGAAAGTGTTCAAGTTCTTCTGTTGATCATTATGCTCCCTCTTGGTCTTTCTCTCCTTACAAATCCAATTCCACTCTGTCACTGCCAATATCTGGTGCTCTCCCTCAAGAATGCACTGCCAGCCAATTTCAATAGAACAAACTGAAATTGGCAATTCACTCCCCTGTATCGATCCAGTCACTTTAAAACTAGGCACTCAACATTGAGAGCTGCCAACCAACCAAGTTATATATGGGGTTCATGTATACCTGTACTTCTTTTTGTTTGCTTGTGGGTCTAGAAAGGAAACCTGTACAGCATATCTGACGACTAAGACCTTGTGTGCGTGTGTAGATATGAACGTGTGTGCTTGTACATTTTGCTGTTGATATTTCGCAACCAACCTGTTTTCTCAGGACACAATAAAACACTCAAGGTCTCAATATTATAAACACAGTAATACAGTTTCAGATATGGCATAATTAGGTATTCTCACCAACAATAAATTCCAGTTAAAATTAATTGACCGAAATAATATACCACTCAGACTAATATGTTTTCTCTGTTTAATGTGTGCCGTTATAGTCTTCATTTGATTTGATTTTGCTGTTCTAATACAATGACTCAACTCATCCCCAGGAGCATAATGATCAACAGAAGAACTGGAACACTTTCATATACCAAAAACTGTCTGTTACATATATTGCATGACACCATATGGACTGTTGCTGAAATGTAAAAACTCCTGTAACTGGTGTGTTACATCTTTTTTTAAATTTACTTTTTCATGAGGATAAAGTTTTGTATTTTTTCATGTGCACAATGTGCCATTTCTTATCTAGCTTATTTATACATTTTTATTTCAGTATTCCTTCGATGTTTTCTTTTGTATTGTACTTGCTAACCATGGCTGCTAGGTGTTCACATGGTGCTGTGTTATGCAGTGAAACAACGGCAGTACTGACAATATAAAAAGTACAAAGCAGACAAGGAGCTGTATGGAGTTTTCATGCACTGATCGCACAAGTTCAGCAAATTCACACATGAAATTTAGGCGCAAGTTCATCAAGCAAGATCTTTAATCACTCATCTGCCTGTTTTCCGGGCTGTTTGGCTGCTAGCAAGTGAGTTCTCATCAGTTCAATTTTGTACTCTTAACAGGTACTCCCAACAGATTTAGGATTCATTTTTAAATTCCTGTATTTACTTTCTTATGCACCAAGAAAGCTGTTTTTGTTAGTTGTTCCTTGTACACGACTAAAGACTAAGAGGGACAGAACCTCTGTCCGTCTGTGGCACCAAAGCTGTGGAACAGCTTACCACTACAACTACATTTAACTGACTCTGTGGCATAGTTTTATTTTTTTTAAACCACCTCTTTATTTTCTTGTGTCTTATTGTGGATTTTTATTAGCTATCATGGCACCACATTTGGAGGTAACTTTACTTAATTACCTATTAGTGTATTCTTTACATTGCTTACTCCTTACAACACTGACAAACTCAATGATGATGTCATAGCTCTAGTCCAGGGGTAGGCAACCTTTCTGATGATGAGTGCCATCTAAAATTTCATCAGAAGTCAATGTGCCATATGCCATATTAATAACGCTCTATATTAACAGTTACACACTATATAGAACAACTTTATAGAATTATATTTGTTCGCAGATGTTGGCAGCTATCAGTGAATAGTTTTCAGCTATTTTGAAACAAAAAAAGACATTTTTTTATTCATAACAAGAACTCCATAACAGCAAATGAACTGTACAACAGAAAATCCAAATGCTATTTATTGTCTCCTCACAGCAATGATAAGAAAAATAAACTGGGCCAATATGGCATGTTTGTTAATACAGAGATACACGTTAATGTGATCTCTGGTCTCCCACTCAGAGACACAGGTCTCCGAGTGTACAGCATTCAGACGGCTACCTGAGGACACTCATGTGAGAGAAAATCTGCTCACACAGATATGTGTTTCCAGCTGCGTTCGTAGTTCTGCAAACTTTGACCCCCACAGAGTCGAGCTTTTCAGTTCAATCAGCTGCATTTCGATGTCCTCTGTGTCCAGCCAGTTAATGCGAGACAAATCCAGCTGCTCATTAAAGCTTTCTGGTTTGATCAGAAAAGAAAACATTGGTCCATACACCTGAAAGTCGCATAGTGAATTCTGTCTCGAGTCTACGGATGTATCCGTGTATTTCCGTGGTGCTGATGCTGCGCTGAGCGGACAGCTCCTGAAGCATTTGAAGTGTTGGAATGTGGAAATTTCAACATTGCTTGAAAAAACTGCCAGCTAGCAACGTCCCCCTCAGTGATTTTTAGCCAATTACAAGTTGAACCGTCATTAAGAAGCGGCACAACTAATGTGTCTATGCGAGCTAATTTGCGATGTGCACCGCTGGCCCGGCCATTTATTTTTTAATGCACGTGCTCAGATTAATTCACTGCGTGTCGTGCCCAGGGCTGGACTGGGACAAAAAATCGGCCCGGGCATTTTGACTAGGGACCGGCCCACCAGGTATTATAGGAAAAGCCATAAAGCCTTTGAATGAAAACAAATGCTGTTGTGACAGTGATGTACACTGTCTTGTTGGTATATGTATGATTTCTATACATTTTACGTCAGATAAAAACTTTGGTTGTAAGCTTCAGATAATTATTTATTAAAAGCTAGACATTTTAAATGAGAACAAGAAAGAAAAGTATTTCTTTGTGCCCCCCTTTCCCTGTTAATGCCCTACCTGGCCCCCTGGCAAAACTTTGCTAGACCCGCCCCTTCACAGTTACCGGCTTTCAGCTACTTAGAAAATAGGGGTGGGTTTTGATAATCGATTTATTGATTAAAATCGATTCTGGCTTGGATAACGTGATATCGATTCATTAAAATCCTGAATCGATTTTTTTAATATTAATTTATTTTGCCGGAAATGCCAGAATCTCAGGTTAAACCTCACAAAATTTCAAGAACCACCAAACAGCTAAAACAGTAAATGAGAGCAGGTACACGGATTCTGCACAAAGACGTAAACACAAACCTCAGACCCGCCGACGGATCAGAATCAGTGAGATGTCGCCTTTCTCACCCGACGGCACGGACACGGTCGGGGCTGAAAGCCGACAGCTGGCTGATTCCGATGTTTCAGCGGTCCGCGCTTTGTGTTTACACCCTTTTTGCGCTGATTCTAAAGCTGTTAGTTTTATCTCTCTCCAAACATTATTGACTGAACCAGCAGCAAAAGAAGATCCAAACTACGCTTCACAAAAACATCCTCATGAATTCCCTCTGATTTTGCTGTTTTGCTTCCACCACACTTCATGCACAGCTCTCTCTCTCTCTCTCTCTTCAAGAACAGTTTCCCGTCTAAAAATCTGTTTTCTGCATTATTCGCTTGCTTGTTACACACAAGTCTACCGTTGTTTACAGCGCTGTCGGCCGCTGTTTTTTCCAACAGCTAATTAAGCTTAAACGTACTGCTGTTGTTTAGCATTTCCTCTTTCTGGCGCAAAGTGGCCGATAAACAAACAAGAGAGAAAAGCCGATCAGCTGATCATTGATCAGTTTTATGATTGAAGTAGCAACAGGAGAGGGAGGGGGAGAGAATGAGAGAAGAAGAGACAGCTGTGCAGCTTAAGATGCAGAATATCTCCAGCTTTGTGTCTTTTTCCATTCTAGCTGAAGTAAGGGACAAACTGCGTTCCTTTTCAGCTCAATATGAAACACATAATATTTTCTCTGAATACGGGACCATTCCATTTTTTAAGGGGCGGTTGGCAACTCTACTAACTACGCTTATGAATAAAATAAAGTTCACTATCAGTAACATCACAGCACCCACCCAGCTGTATAGAAACTCTGTCATGCTAGCTAGTACCCAGTACAAGTTATTGTAACTGATTGTAAAAAGTCAGCACAACGAAAATAAACTCCACCTAAACTTGGTTTATATCTCACCCAGATAGACTGCAGGTCATAACTTCTTACCTGAAGTTCAGTTCACCTGACACTCAGCGGCTGCCTCGGGTCTCTGCTCCTCCTGCCTCCTCTTTCCCTCATCCACCTGCTGGCCTCTGTGGAAGCTCCGCCATAGTCACCACCAAACAACAGAGTTATTTTTACACATCTGCCAGCATCTGGCCAATCCACCACCTTTCATTGTTTATACTGTTACTAAATTTAAAAAAAATAAATAAATAAAAAAAAATCTTCGGCCCATAAAAACGAAAAATCACCATCGGCCCAGATAGCCAGTCCAGCTAATGTTGTGCCAGTTAACCCTTCCTGTGCCAGCTGTGGTACACGTGCCCAGGTTTGCCGACCCCTGCTCTAGTCTAATCTTTTTCTTACCTCCTCTGAGCCAATCAGCCTTCATTCTGCATAGTTTAAATCTGTAATTCTTCCTTTCAGGCAGCCTGCTAGTGACTTTATAAAGTCTGCCTGCCTCCCCTGCATCTCTGCCTGATCCCAGTCACTCAGAGCTCCATTCTAGCTTCCATCTTCATATTCACCACCACCAACATCTAGATTCCTGGGAGTCATGTCCTAATTCCTATCAAATTCGGATTCCTTTCTGCCAAATAGCTTAACTGAATTCTGTATCTCTACTTCTACCAAATGAGCTCTCCTTATTGAAATATTGTCATGTAGTATGTGCACATGGGTTGAATGTTGTTAAGTTTTGTTGTGAGAGTGGATGTGGTTGTTGATTCTTCTTAGCAGGGTTCCATTTGTCAAAATCCTTCTGTGGAGTTTCTTAGATTGAGAAATTTTCTAAACAGTCATGAATTTTCTCAGTCTTCATAGCCAGTTGTGTTTTGTATACACTGAAAAAAATAATCAGTGGGATAAACGTTAAAAAAATTATTGTAATCGGTTGCACGAAATTAAGTTATGTTTGGTTAACCTTAGTTTTTTATGTTATACCTGCACACATTTTTCTGGTAACATGAACATGACTTTTTTATGTTGTTGTCATGTTTTTCATTCCGGTCAAATATTTATAGAAACCACTTGTTTATCAGACATGAAATTTTTGTGTTAATTGTATTGGACTACTATGTGTTATATTGACAAGATTATTTTATGGTAAGCTTATTTTATTTTATAACAAATTTCTAATATATAATCTAATATATAATTGAGTGTTCAATAAATAAAACTAAATTAAGGCTGATCTTACTGTATGTACTGTACACTTTCTCTTCAATCAAAGAAATAAGCAAAACATTTTTGAACAATGACCTGTATTTTTGAAAATACTACACAGTTGTAACAATGGACTTTCAATTCAGGCTTCCAAAATATACATGAGTCATATTTGTACAATGCATCTCTTGAAAAACATTCCACAACATTCCTCAAAGTTATCTTCTGTAAGCTGAATTCAACATTGTGGGGCCTTATGACATCGCGCTTATGTAAAAAATAGCTTTTTAAATGTAAGAGCCATAAGGTAATATGGCAACAGGGGTGTAATTATTAAAATGACACAAAGAAGAGACTTAAAATAACATTATAACCCACAGGCACAAAACCAAGAGACCTAAACTGATTAGTATTGGCTTGCTTCTATCACTAAACATCACAATCACTAATACTAGACGATGCAATCTGTTTGTAGTGGTGCACCTTGGGAAAAAAATTGCAAACTGGTGAAATTGGTGCAAGGCACCATTTCCATTGAGAAAAATGGACATTCAAAGTTTGAATTTTTTTTTAAAAGAGCCATGGCTTGAAAAGTGAAAACTGCAGTAATAAAGGCCCCAAGTTGAAAAGTGCCAGAAAAATAAGTTTCACTATGTACTGCAACTTTACCAGTGCTGGCTTAAAAGAAAGGATGGTACATATTCGAAGAGGTAAACATGTTGTTCCCACATCATAACTGGAAAACTGTTCAATCGTACAGTCTGGTCCTGAAAACCTGGGCCTTCTTTGAAAGGCTGTTCCTTTTGAGCTCCATAACCAGTTTCTATAATACCTCGAAGGTATACTTTTCCAGTGGGTAGGTGAGGTTCAAAGTGTACATTAGTCCAAACAGCATTGCAGCTGCTAGGGTATAGTTATCCAAATCCTGCCAGACTCTCTGGCCTTCAAGGACTATCCCGATGTCCTCAGGGCTGCCATTGGCATCTCTTGACTTTATGATGTAAATTCCCATGGTTGTTTCCTTATTAGATCGTTGGATAATGGCTTCATCTGTGGCCTAGAAAATGCAGAATTCCAAAATTTGATTAAACAGAACACTGGTCAAAGAACATTATACCAAATCTTATTTTAATCTGTGTCACTATTCCAAAAAATGTTAACATTAACACATTAGGTGAACAAAAATGGATTCATTACAGCACGTGATTTGAGTCCTCAGAATGCTCAAAAAGGTAATGCATTTCTGAAGTGAAATCTCCATGCAAAGAAGCTGTCAGAGCATAGAGAGGTGTTCAACTATGAACTCCACACATAGTTCTAATGCAGGTAAAAGAAGAAAAAAAACGCACCCATGGTAAATTGTGAAAATCCCAGGTGATTTTCAACATACTCCTGGCATAGAGTGACAAGCAGCATTTTGTTAAAATTATTATTTTCCCCTTAGTGTATACACAAATTAATTTTTTTCTTACCTGGGCCGTGGGCTCCAGAATGTTCTGAAGTCTTCTTCCTATTTGTCCTCCTCGCCTTTTGAAGACCTTATTAGTTTGTCAGATAGCACATCTATCTGCGAGAGTAATCTGGACTGCAGTGGCATGGTGGTAATGCGCTTAAACTCTGCATTTATCTAAAAAGAGAAGTTGTCACATAAAAATGCTGTCAAAATCTCAAATCTCACAAGGTTACATCCACACAAAGTTGTTATTTTTTGTCATATTACTATTTATTAGCTATGGGTCCCATGTTGCTGAGCAGTTCCATAGTTGCCCTTACTTCCATACCACCCAAAGCCTGTTTGCAACCACAGCAGTTGCCTCCTTCTGGCCATTTTGCAGTTCTGCCAAATGACTGAATGACTGAAAACCGATAAAAACCCTGAAAACCATACATTTCACACCTGAGCCTCAACTCTCGCGGCCCGGTACCAAACGACTCACGGACCGGTACCGGTCCGAGGCCCGGGGGTTGGGGACCGCTGTTCTAAAAGAATGAATATTCTTAAAGAATATGTGAAAATTAAAAGACAAAAATATGTTTAGATGTGAAATTTAAATTAGTCATGCTGGATATATGAAGTAATTCTATGCAAATTCAACAACCACCCTATTGCATTTTTTTCAGTGTATGCTATTACAACATACTCTTACACGCATATGTACAATTGGCAAAATACCTTGTTGTAGTGTTGGGTATTATTAATACCAGGTGGTAAAAATAATATTCCACTGAGTGCAGAGTGGCCTTTGTGAACACCTTTTTATGATCCTGCTATTTACCATCATTATGCTTACTATAATATAACCATTGTTTTAATGTTTTCAACAAGTACCTTCATACGTTCACACTCAACTTAACTCGTGTGACACAGAGGCTCTTAAGGACTCCACAGTTTACCACTTTGCTTACTTTAATGTGGGTCTGCCTCCCTAACAAGTACCTACATTCAGTTGGTAGCTTAAAGGTGCGATATAATCACAGTCCATGCAAACATGGTACTGAGCACTCAGCACCAATAATTAACCTGTTGTCCTAGATTTTTGCATTTAAAATGAAAGTCTTAGTGACACCTAAGTCAGGTGGAAGATAGTGTTGGTAAAACCCAACAGAAACCTTTCAAAGTACCATTTTTACTTTTTTGTAATAAAATATTATTATAGTGCATTATTATTCTGCTTAGCACTACATTTGATATTTGGCATGCACACTGGAGCAGACAGGGATCAAACCACCAACCTTCCAGATTATTAGATGACCTGTGCTACCTCCTGAGTCACACTCACTCCAGTAGTAATGTTATCCCCACTGTCATTTAAGAAAAAAAGTGTCAATAGCAGGCAGATAAAAGTTTACCAACACAGCTAATTATATGTATTGGACTCATAATGTTGTTGGTGCCACAGTTTCTCTGTCTTTTTCCATTGTTGAGTAATCCCACTGTTGCATAACTAGAATGTCTCCAAGGTGCTGAAGTCAACTATGGCACAAAGCAATAATGTAATTTTCCAATACAACTCAGCTTGCTTGTTAAATAGTGGCAACAGTCTTAGAGATCCCATGTGCTGCTGAGTTACAACAGGCTAATTAAATAGAAAAAATTATGAATCCTGGTCAAAATAGCTAAACTTTTCTAATAAACAATAAATGCAATTGACTGTGATAATCTGTGCAGTGTTTCCCAAAACATCTGAATTTACCCACACTATGTCGTGTTCCTTTGCCAAAGGGATAACGCATTTGTTTTTAGTGATCGAAAATAAATATCTTTATATTGTTTTGTTTTGTTTGTCTCACTGAAATCAGGCCCACTAAATGGTGGCATGACAAAGAACTGCCCATGTTGATATAGTTATTCAACCTCCTGGGAGACAAAGTCATCAAGCAATTAGACTGTGGTGTTGTGGTTGTTCTCACTGTGTGATTGTCGGCGTGCATATGTCTGTAGCTGTTATTCCACAAATGGCCGCACAAGCCGTAATATGCAGGTGGCCTGTCTAAGTGCTCCCATTATGCCGTTTTCCCCCATAAGCATGGCACAGATGTTACACCCCTGTGGGGGAACAAACAGCAAAGTAAATGAGGAGAACAACCCATATGTGTGACTTTAACTATATATGAGTGTGCACACACGCACATGCACACACACACAAGCCAAGCTTCTGCTGCATCATATCTTAGGCTAATATGTGCCATTTCTCTAAAACAGCAGGGGTTTTTTGTCCACGTGTAGACACACGTGCTTATAAAACAAGAGTATGACAGCAGCTGTCAGTGTGCAGCGTGACAGTTATTTTAAGTGCTGCATAATGATTAACCGCTATCTTGGTGTGGATGTTTGTGTGACTGATGGTTGGATGGAAAGATCACCAGATGCTGGTATCGAGCATGAAAATGGTCAAAGTGTGAATATCCTTCCTCTCCCTGTAAGTCTTATACAGTCCTATAAAACCTGCTAGTGACTTTATAAAGTTGAGGAGACCTGAGGTTCAGTGGAATATAAGGATATTATACAGAAACTAGAAAAGTTGAAAAATACAGAAAAAGTTTGTGTTCTCTGCTGAGATTTATTTACTGCTGATACACTGCTCTTCTGTGGAGTATCAGCAGAGTTTCATTATTTCATATCTGTTTTCTTCAGGAGAGGAGGAAAGTGTTATGTGTATATTTATGGCTCCTGTGTATGTGCATATAAAATACTCTTTAGGGCTTAGACTGCTCTGTCAGTTTCCCCAGTTTAGTTGTCAGATACCAGAAGATAGTATGATCGTTATACTAACCTAAATTGAGCATGCATACTTAGCATACTTAATCTCACATCAAAATTCTTCATCTGTATTTTCTGAAGACTATGAGGTTTTCAATAATATCTAAAGAGCGCTATTTTGGCACCCAAAATTAAATAACGCTAAATTTAAATAAAGCTTGTTTTATGCATCATGAAATCAGTTAATCAGTGTGAGTTAATATTTGGTGTAATCAAAACTTAAACATCTGAAATGAGTGTAATACAAAGAATGCACATTGCCTATAGTGGTTGTTACAAAAGACCACCATTCACTTGAGATACCTTTACTGGAATAACATACATGACTCCCTGTAAAAATCATTCATCTGGAGGTGTGGCTGTGCTGTTGATCCTGTCCTTCAACTCACCTGTAAAAAGATGAAAGCATATCTTCATTGGTGATAGAGAATGATGGTTATAACCATTAACTGCAACTGTAAGGCTGGTATTGTATTCACTCTATGACTGAAATCTGTCATTCTGCCAAAATGCAGGTCTTAAAGACATCTAATGTAGGGAGAAGTACTTTTGAAAGCCTTTATGGATGATTTTGCTAATGTGGTAGACAAGCAAAGATTAGCAAAACTTTACATGTGTGTAGTTGGAATGCAAATGAAAGAGTTTGAAAGTAGGTTTGGACAAACACATATTTGATTAAACTGAAGAAAGGGAATTCTACATATACAGTAAATTGCATTTATCTAATATATTTATATGTTAAAACTAATTATGCTTTCTTGCATACAGTTTTCTTCAGAAGATGTAATACGGCACGTAATAATACATGTAATACTATATTTGTGTGTGATCTTGCCAAGTACAGAGAGACTTGTAGAACAGTTACTTTTGGCAGCTTCAGCCTTATAAAACACCCACAACTTCACTCACTCATCATCTCTGCCTGCCAAACAAACTCAAAGAAGAAGAGATCAAAGGAAATCTAAACATCAAGAAACTAGCTGACATGTTGCTGAGACAAGGTGTTTCTGGGTCTGTATGTGTTTTACAAAAGTTCAGCCTGTATAGATTTTTGTAAAAAAAAAAAAAAAAAATAGTCAAATGCAAGTTTCCCTTGTTAACAGTCCAATTTTACAATATTTTTATAACAGTCTGATACTTGGTATATATAGTGGAATGCTTTTTATTTATGGACAGTATATAGTATATTTGTCTTCCTTTGTCAGCTGCTCCCATTAGAGGTTACCCAATGACTGTATAAAAGATGGACGACGCGACAGCTCCCCAAAAATGAAGCCAAAGCGTCTCTATCGCCCCCTAGTGTCTGGCTGCAGTATAGGTCATAAACCCCGCCTCCTCCATGTTAGTGGATGGGACGGGGGTCCGACTAAAATAAATTTATTCTCCTCAGATAATTTTTTTCCAAAGATTCTTTCTTTTGTTTTCAATAGTTCTCATCATGCTGATTGATGTCCAAGGGGTCTCCTTTCCCATAAGTTTGATTCTAATTCCTACCGCGGTGATGTTAAATTGGGGTGAAACGTCATCATAACAGCTTTGACTGGCAGCTGCAGTCACGGAGAAACTTGCGTATCTCTGTTCCGGAATAGCAGATAGAGCGTAGGCTCTGAGAGGACGCCCAGCGTTTACGCTACAAAAACACGACCGAGTGTTTTAACCTGACAGCCTGAGGTGTTCTTCAGTAAACCGGACTACCCGACAGAAGGACCCGAGGCCCCGCTGCACTTTTTCGGTAAGTTAAACGTGTTTGTAAGCTAATCCGTAACTACCGTCCTTAGCTAGGTCCTGAGACCTAGCTAGCTAAAATGAGCACTCGGCTGTGGTGGTTCGTTTAGCTGTGCCGGTGAATGAATTTACCCTGACTAAAGAAATCAAGAGAAACGCTCCGGGCTACTCAGTCACTAATTACTGTTACTGTACTTTTATTACAAGTATTATACTGTAAAAGCAACAGGCTGCACCCTGCTTCAGCTCCTGTGCAAAGCTGAATATTAAAGATGTGCAAACAACGGCATGTTTTCAGTCTCTTGCCACATCTGTAAAGACAGTAACATTTTTTTAAAAGCTTGTACTTCAGTAACTCATTAATCAGGAACTATGGATTAAAGTACTGTAGTGTACTGTAATACTGAAAAAATTCAAAAGAACTTCAGATCCTGAGTGTGTGAGGACAGAAGAATCAGCTTTATTTCAATTTTGAGGGATAAAATTTATATTTGAGTTTGATGGTTCTGTTCTCTTTGTGATTACAAGGGCTGCTCTCAGATTCAGACCTCAGCACCACCCAATGACAGCAGACAGATCATCCAACATGTTCACATGTTAACTGCAAAATGAACTGATGAAAACAGTACAAAGGTTAAAGTACCACATGTGCTGTAGTGAAAGCCGCAGCTGTTTTATTGATAAAGTTAAAGACAAAAAAAACAAAAGGATTAATCACCCATGTAACTGTGTCACTATATATCAGCATTAACAGGACCTCAGTTTGGTGTTTCACAGAGCTGCTGATCTCAGACCTGCACAGCTTCTGTTTTAAACACTTGATGTACTCAGCTGCATGAAGAGCACGTTTGAGTTTCTCTGACACAATTAAATAAAACCTGATGAAGGTCAAAGGTCGTCACTTGTATGTTGAACTACAAACTTGTCATCTGGAATTCTTTCACAGTTTTTTGCAGATGGTGTGTTATTTACCATAAAGTGATTCAGAGTTATTCATACCAGAGTAACCAGAGAGGATAATATATTTTTAAATATATAACTTTCTACAGGACTAAATATAATATCTTTATGTAAAAGCCTGGAGCCTCTGGGGAGTATCCGAGTATTTATAATATTACACAAACCAAAGGTCTCCATCACAGTGTTCATGAAATGCTGGGTTTATCCATCTCCTGGGGCGGGCCTACGGAGGAGTGCTGAAGATTTCCCTGTGAGGGAGCTGCTGGTGAAGATCATGAGTCCTGCTTGATCAGTGCGATGAGCTTCAGTATTCCTGGTGTTTCTTAAAGGATGCCTCTTACAGTGGGTCAACAGAACTTATGGCACAGGACAGCTGTGATGAAAGAAAGGGAAGAAGTTTCTCCAAACCTCTGGACCCAGGAAACCCAGCTTGGTCCTGATGGTATCCCTCACTAGTTTCTCCCCAGGGTGAATGTAGCTGTTGATATAATATGGACTCTATTATTAAATGAAAAAAACAAATTAGACTACACTACTGAAACGTTCTGCTGATGTTTTTACCAGGCTGTAGAGGGCTCTGAAGATTTAAACAGTTTTAGATCCATTACACTCACAGTCTTATGTTAAAATCTCAAAGGACAGCATTATATTTTTGATATTAACAGTAACTCTGGGCATCTGTGGAGTGTGCAGCTGATCTCATCGCTGTCTAAAAATGGATAAAAAAAAAAACATAAGGAGTGCTGAATCATTCAATAACACAGACTATTAGAGTAACAGGTGTGTAGCATCACTAACTAGCTAGCAACAAGCCTCCAACACAGTGCGTATGCTAGCGGCTAATCTAGCAAACGAATTAACAACAGAGTGATTTTAGATGTTTTAGAACTATAAGACGATAAGCTGTGTGTCTTTTTTTTATAACAGTGACATGGTTGTATTTACCTTAATTTAATGAGTCATCAGTTGCGGTAAACCAGCAAAAAACTCGAGCCGGGCTACGTAAAAAGTGTAGGGGGGCGTGTTTGCGGTCACGTCCAGCGGGTGTGTGGGCGGGAGCGTTACACAGTCACTCCACCTCAAGTCACTACTGCACAGACTCTGGCTCAAAATTTGCAAGATGGCAGCCTCCACAAGCGGGATATTTTGGCTTCATTTTTGCACAACGGGAGGAGGCGGTGTTGTGTCGTCCATCTTTTATACAGTCATTGAGGTCACCACAGTGCATCATCTGCTTCCACTGTGTTCTATCCACAGCATCCACTTCTGTCACACCAACTCTTTTCATGTCCTCCTTCACTACATTCATGAATTTTCTCTGTGGGTTTCTTCTTTTCCATCTTCAACATGTTTTCTCCAATATGTCCACTATGCTTCTACTCATTCTAATCCTGTCCCTCTTTGTCACTCCATACAAAAATCTTCAAATCTGCCACCTGCAGCTTCACCTTCTGTCTTTGTGTCATTGCCACTGTCTCCAAACCCCCACCTTCTTGCAAACCTTCCATTTAACCCTCACTTCTATTCTTCTGTCATAAATCACCTGTGACACTCGTCTCCACCTGCTCCACTTTGTCCTAAACTCTCTTCTTCACTTCTCTTGTGCACCTTTGCTTTGGATGGTTTACCCCAGTTAACTTCACTATCTCTATTGTCTATCTCTGTTGTTACCAAATGACATGTTGGTTAAATGTCAGTTTTAAAAAAAACACACACACTTTTTCTTCCATGATATTCCAATCATTTCTTTTTTCCAATCAAATTAGGATATTCATTTAAACCTTAATTATCTTTTGCTCTCTCACTCTTTTTCTCTCGTCAGGCTGGCTGTTGGGCCGTATGTGCAGCAACAACGATGTCCTCGTTGCTATGGAAACGTGAGAGGGTGAACTTTTGCCAGATGCCAAGAGCTTGCTCCAACAGAAAGTGTTGGTTGTGTGTGCATGTGTCTGTGTGTCTTAATGTACGTGCACACTTGCACCATGAGTGTGTGTGGTTTGTAGGACAGAAAGAAAACAGTGTGCTTATCTTTGAAGAAGACTGCAAATCCCCCTTCGGTCTGTCACTCTCAGTCCTCCAGCAGCGTGACTCTCTTTCTTTCTCAGCCACACTTTCCGTAGCTTCGATTATCTTTCATTCAGATACACCCTTGCCACATGCTTTCACCCTCCCTGAAGTTGACATAAAGAGACTTTACGTTCTCATCACCTCTTCTGCCAGGGCTGGACTGGGACAAAAAATCGGCCCGGGCATTTTGACTAGAGACCGGCACACCAAAAATGTGACGTCATTCAGGGGTAAAACCGCAAAGGATTCTGGGAACTTGTGGCAAGAGGTACTAGCGCATGCAGGCTTTCAATTGAACTCAGTTACACAGCGATAAAAAGAAACACAAAAAATGGCAAGAAGCTGTTGTATTATTAACTGCAATAGCCGGTGTTGTGCCAAAAAGTGATTGTCTGCCAAAAACTGATTTCCGGTATTTGCCAAAAACTGATTGCTCGTATTTAAATTGCTATAAGTAACTTGTTGGGCTATAATATGTGAAACATATGTCAAATGCATCCCTCATGGATGACATAAAGTCATCTCTCCATCTCTTTCTCCTGATCTTTTATTTCTCTCTCTTGCTCCATCTCTCTCTGCTGCTCTTCTGTCTCCTCTGTCACAGACTTCTCCACTTTTGATGATAAATCAGCCTGGTGCAACATGTAAGGATTGGCACAATTTGTTAAGATTTTGAGGAGTTTGAGAAACTAACCTTAAGCATAAAATAAAATTTACTATCAGTAACTTCATAGCACCCGCCCAGCAGTATATAAACTCCGTCATGCTAGCTAGTACGCAGTACCAGTTATTCTAAGCGACTGTAAAAAGTCAGCACAACGAAAACAAGCTACAACTAAACTTGGTTTATATCTGACACAGATAGACAGCACGTCATAACTTCTTACCTGAAGTTCAGTTCCTCTAACACTATGACCGGCGGCCGCCTCGGGTCTCTCCTCCTCTTGCCTCCCCTTTCCCTTATCCACCTGCTGGCCTCCACCACTTGCTGATGTTGCTAAATCTGTGGAAGCTATGCCATAGCTGCCGCCAAACAATTCAGTTATTTTTACACATTTGGCAGCGTCTGCCTGAAGGGCTTGTTTCTTTTTGGCCCCATTTTTTTCTGCACCTCCTTTCCTTTTTTTGTTCTCCATTTCTTTAGTTCGTCTATAAGATTGCTAAACAAGGGGGAGGGTGCATCCGACCTCCTCGGCTGTAATTGGTCCAGCCCAAAGTCGATCATGACCAATTGGCCAATCCAACACCTTTCATTATTTATACCCTTCCAAAAAATAAATAAATAAATAAATCGATCGGCCCATAAAAACAAAAAAATCGCAAGCAGCCCACCGGGCAAATGCCCGGTATGCCCGATGGCCAGTCCAGCTATGTCTTCTGCTCTCAACTCCTCTCCTGCCTGTTTCTTCCTGTTTCCTTCCATGAAAGTAAAACAAGAAAACTTGCTGTGTGCTTTCCTGTATTTCTGCAACTACACTCCCGCCTTGCATTGTTCCATGATATGCAGATTCTCTCAAAGTACAGACTGCATTGATCTTTTCTGTCCTCCCTCTCATTCACCCCATGTCTCCCTCTATCCATTATCCTCCCTTCATTCTACTCTTTCCCCCTCCTTCTTTTCTAATGACCTCTTTGCTGATTCAGAGACAATGAAGAGTTATGGCATATCTATATAGCTGTAACGATAATTAGGGGAAAAAAACTATTAGACTGTACTGAAAGATAAACAGCATAAGTACAGCACAGCAGCTGGTGACAAAAAATGTTCCTCTCAAAGTGTCTCGTCATGCAGCTTCTGCAGCATTTTGAGAAAGATTCAGGGGTGAGATCTGTGATTCAGAAGTGTGTGTGTGTGTGTGTGTGTGTGTGTGTGTCCTAAATTAGGTGAATGACTTGTTGTTGCTGTGTGGATCTGCCTGCCAACACAAAGGCCCTCTCTTCGACTTCAGTTAATCAGTATGCAGCTCCTCTCCACATCACTGTCCTTGTGTTGTAAAAACATACACACACACTCTGACACACACATAGATGCAAATAAATGCACACTTCATCGGAATTTTGTTCCTGACTTCACCATTGTCCTTGTGGTATAAATATCACATATACAACAAATAACACAGAAGCTGAACTGAGTCCAAAGTCCTGAATGCCCGTGTGTATATATGTGGATATTTTCACATTCGCACAAACTTACTCCAGCTCCTCTCTCACACACACATGCATCCATACCAAAGATATCCTTGTGAGAAACCACGATATTCAAGAACGCACACGCACACACAAACACACACCCACACACACACATGCAAACACACACACACACACTGGGGTGATAAATAAAGCAGTGCGAGCTCAGCAGCAGCCCTTTGCCATGTCAGGCTTTACTGATGTGTCGACCAATCCAAGGGAGTGATTCAATCAGGTCTGCAAAACAACAGCCTAAACTCAGATCTACAATGTGAACACACAGGCAAACACACAAACACACACATCAACACAAACACAGACACAAAGTTATGAGAAAGTGAGTTGTTTTTTTTCATCTTTTTCTCAACATTAGTTTTCTGTTTCTCTTGTTGTTACTATTTTTTAAAAAAGAATCTTGTTCAAATGACTGAACTATTTCTTCTCACTTTTGGCTACACTTTTAAAAGCTAGTTATTGTGACAACACATGAATAGATGACATGTAACTCTTTGACAATGACATTTAAAAAGAAAACAGTGAAGTAAAGCTAATTAAGCAGGGTTAGCACAGAATATAAATAGGAGAGGACAATAGTGGCAAAGGTAAAGATTACAAAACACCCTTCTCAATTTTAAATGTCTTTTGAAAACTCAATCATAAATTTAGCTCTCTCAAGTGTGTGCTGTCAGACAAATGAGTGAAACTCATCCTACTCACACTGTGACAGGCACCTTTAAGATCCCACATACGTTTTTAAGCGAAATCTGGACAAACAAAACAAAACAAAAAAACAGCAAACAGCTTCACCTGCTTGCCTATAGATAGTCACATTTCATGAGTGTTTCACATGTATTTTGAACAACCAAAACAGGAACAAGATGCTGAGGATGTCAAAGTATAAACCCATGAACACAACATTCTCAGGAATGTAAAACAATATGCTCTGACTCTAATGTCATATGTGTGTGTGTGTGTGTGTGTGTGTGTGTGTGTGTGTGTGTGTGTGTGTGTGTGTGTGTGTTTGTGTGTGTTTCTGTCTTAACATGGAAGATACAAGTGCAATGCATTTGCAAGTCATTCTCAGTCCTTTATATCCTACTGAGACCCACTGAGGCCCACTGAGGCATAATAGTTCCCTCTGACATACATAGATAACCAACAGCTCCTGGCCACAATCTCAGTGTCAGTCCACTTCAAGCTCTTAAAGACCCTGGATCTGTGTACTCATGCATACTTGAGCATTCATTCACCCATTTAAGAGTTCAAAATGCAGAAAATAAAGATGGTATATCCATGTCCTCTTGTTTCTCTCTAAACTCAACAATTGAACAATATGTGATCAGTCTGGATGTTGTGTTACAACACAGACAGAGTCATGATAGTAAAGTGAAGGTAAGAGCTTCTATAAGACATTAAGGGAAGTTTATGACATTAAAGCGCTGTTTTATCTCTTAGACACAAAGCACAGTTTAGGTATCCATGACTGTAATCAATAGTTTTCTGCTCTGAGTTTTGGCTCACCATAGATAAGCGCAACATAAAAGCACTATCAACAGTTCTCTGCCATTTCATGTAAACATGTGCTCTGCTGAGACTACTACACGTCCATCTTATGCATTAAATTATGTGTGTCAACGGGTTAATTGTGCAAAGCAGGGTGCTCTTGGATTAAATTAAAAGTGAAAAGCATTTCTTTAAGGAAAAGCGCTATAATGTGATTAGTGTAATCACATTTAAATTAAGCTAGATAGATATCGCCTGGCTGGCACTTCATATTGCAAATGGGTGGTATATAATACAACGATAATACAATGGCTTGAAGCTATACGCATTTTAGGAGAAAATAGGATTAATACAGATAAGCCACAACATTAAAACCAGCTGCCAGGACACGGCTGAACCACTGGATCTCAGAAACAGGACCTATGTGGGGGTATTCTGCAGTATCAGGATTGCATGGGCTTTTTGTTTACGGCCAAAGATCCTGCCACTGGCTTGTGTTTGGTTTGCAACAGTGTCGTGGTGGGTGGGCCACCACGACCGTCACAACTGAAAATTCCCCAACACAACACTGGATTTGTAAAGTGATGATCAGCACTGTTTTCTTAATCATAATGCTGTCATTGTTGTGAGTAATTATTTTTGTTCTGTTCAGTGAGTAAATATATTAGAAGTTATGTTTCCCACAGGTTAGCAGCAGTCATCTCACCTATAAAACAATAATCTGATACAGAAAGACAAAGAAGGGTGGGGCAGAAGCTTGTTGGGGTCAAAGTATTAGCATCTGATAGAAGTGACATAAAGTATGAGGCCCTCAAAGGGAGATGAAAAGAAAAAGAAAAACAGGTGAAGGGGAGAAAGAGGGCGGCCACCTCTCTCTTTTTTCTTTCTGTCTTTTAGAAGCACACACATACACAAATGCACACCATGTCTTTCCTTCTCTCTGTCTCTTACATCAACCTGCCTGTCAACCCTGCCGACCCAAACGATCCATCAAATGCTGCTTCTGCTGCTCCAAGAGATGGAGGGAAGGATAAGGATGTGAGAGAGGACGAAGAGACTCTGGTCAGAAAGAGGGAGTCCACTTTCAAAGCTACTTCTGAGATACAAGAAGACAATGGACTGGCTGACCAAAAGAAGGGGCCTGAGGCCACTGAGGAACTGACAAATGTTTATATGTCCATCCCTGTTTTTCATTATTTTTGGTATTACCGCACCCCCTCTTCCCCTTTGCCTAACTACTAATTTGCCTCCATTTCTTTTCACTTTCAGAGAACTGATGCAAGCAAAAATGCTAAATGCTCCAATTAAATGAAGCAGCAATCTTTCTCTGCAAATCCCAAGTGATGTCTCTCTCGCTCTCTCTCGTTTTTTTGGTGTAATTTTTGGTGTAAATTTGGTGTAATGACCAGTGAAAATTGTGATAAATTACCCTAGCTTTTGCCTTCTGTGCAAGTTCAGATTGCATTGATAAAATATACAGCCTTACATTTTACAGTTCAATCTATTCATTTACATGTCCATCTGCTCAACTCTTCTTTTCGCCGTTCACTCATTCTTGAAGCCAAGAAGCTCCAAAAATTACTCAGCGTAGTTAAGCATGCACATACATTGGACATTGGGAAATACTGTATACTCTTTACAGTACCCCCCTCCCCATCTCCCCTTTCATTCTTTAGTATGGTGTCGATAATTTCACTTGTCTGCAGTGTCTACATTGTTTATCTCCCTTCTTCTCTTCTCTCCTCCTTCCATCTCATCATTCTTTCCTCTTTTCCCCTGGTTTCTTATCACACCCTGCCCTCTCATCTCCAGGCAGGAAAGGAGAGGGAAAACAGACCAGGGTAGAAGAAGAGATAGTGGGAAGAAGAGTGACAGCAGCTTACAGGGAATTGGATGGGGGCTTTTTTCCTGTGTGTGTGTGTTTTTTTTTATCTGACTATCCAACTCTCTCTTTCTCACACACACACACACACACACACACACACACACACACACACACACACACACACACACACACACACACACACGTAGTCCAAGGGTCTTTTCTGTCGAGTTCTGTATGTCTAAGGGTCCTTGGCTTCTCTAACACACACACACACAGACATGCGCACACACACAATGGATACCTTACATGCGCACCTGCCTATATACAACTGTTCACATAAAACCTGCAGGGAAACACAGGAATGTACACTGACAAAAAATATCTGTAAAAACGCACACTCTACATTTGTAAGCAAAGGAACATGCAGCACATGCAGGCATTTGCACCCCTCCCACTCCATCCCATGCAAGCATACTGCCTTTGTCCTACCTGTTACTGTGAATCAGCATTCTGCCTGAATTATAGGGCTGCATTATGGATTCTCTCCACAACCCACACACTCTCTAGACATTGCTCAAAGAAACACACACACACACACACACACACACACACACACACACACACACACACGCACACACAACAGCAACACACAGCAGCAGCAGAAACCTCACCAAGAGTCATCTGTGATGCCTTTAAATGAAAAAAAAAAAAAAAAAATCGCTTACCTTCAAGTTCACCCTGTTCATGTGACTCTATTTACACCACCACAGAAATGATGCAATCACTTAACAGTGACCATACGAAACACAAGCTCTCCTGAGTTCACACTTGTAGACTTCTCCATAAATTCCAAAGATGATATTGCGGGGGGTGGGGAGGGGGTACACTACTCTTATAACCTATTGAAGTGTATCGAAGTGTGTTTGTGAGAGTGTGCTGATCCTCTCAAACCACCAGGCCTTAATTAAGCTAACTCCTCCATTGTTCAGATGACACTAACAACACAAGCAATCCCTGCACATTAGGCAAAACTCTCCACAAACCCCTCTCCCTCTCTGCTGTAGTAGTTTTTACAGAGCACTTTAACAAGCATAACAGCTCCACATCATTACACACACACACACATAATATATGAGTATCATTATGCTCACTAACCAAGCAGAAATGTTTGACTAACATTAGATCAGTGGGGAACACACCAGTTTTCTTCACTGATAAGTCAAATGAACCCCCCACCTGACAAGCCCACCCTATCAACACATACACACACCCACATTAATAAATAAAATAAAAATATCTGCAGCTCTACCTGGGCTCTAAAACACAACCTGTAACACAGTAACTTAACTACCATTAGGCTTCTTAAGACATTACGACATTAGCAGTAGACGTAAATGAACAACGTGCTGTGCCTCATGGGGGAAACATAACAGATACCAGATATTCCAGTGAAAAATCAAAACACACATGTTATTTATTCCCTCTATGCCAGCCTGTTAAGCATACCTCTGCCCTTTCTGTCTTCTGCCATATGTCCTACATCACTCTTTTCCCCCTATTGCTGCTCACTTGCCTCCTCCTCCACCACTTGCCCTCTCTCTGTGCAATTCCCATAGCCTCAGACTAATGGAAGTAAGCAAGCCAAGTGAACAGTCCAAGCCAACAACATACACACAAACACACACACAAATAAGCTATAAATTCTATTCATATGTATAAAAGCAATATTCATGTAGAATAATTACATTTGAATGTATACATCAATTGACCTCATAAATTCAGGTTTGCTCGATGGTAACCCTGGAAAAAACATAAATCATTTATATCACATGCAAATCTAATTTGCTTTACTCTGCAGTACATATTTAAAGCATTAGTGTGGGATGTTCCATCCATAGTCACACAACTTGAGCAGCCAGCAAGTGCACCATAATCTGTACTGTGGAAAAAGCAGATAGAGAAAGACCCAACCCTCTCCCTTCATCTCTACTTCCCCTCTTTTTTCTTCCATTTCTCGCTTCTTCTTCAGTCATCATCTCTGCTTCCCTCTAACTTCTTTTGCTCCTCATTCACAATTGCAATGTCACTCAAATAAGCACGGTATGCTGGCACAGAGGTCGGCATTGCACCATTCAAGGCTGGGTGTACTGGCAGAAATTAAACACATGCTTTGATGCTTTTATCTTTAAATCAGCAGCTACATTTCGCTTTCACTAAATCTCTGAATGCCAAACATCTCTAAATCTGCATCAGCAATCAACCCCCTGAAGGCAGCTTTTACATTATGCACTTAAACAACCAGGCACATCAGCTAAACAAGCAACCAGCGGGTGACCTTGGCCAACTAAACTATTCATGATCTGAGTGGAGCAGCTGAATGTCAAACCACTACACAAAAGCACAAGAGAAACTAGTCTCCCTCATGTTGAACTTAATTTCTCTCTAAAAAAAGTATAAATAGTTGATGAAAGAATTCAATTTAAAGCTCCAATAACATCATGGAATCATATGTACCTTTTTTTTGTTGTCTGCAACATCAAGAAACACAGCAGCCCAGCAGAGAGTCGTGTATTTGATGTCCAAAATAAACTACTCAGGTAGCAGGCTCTCATTTCAAGCATTGTTGCCTATTTTGTTGGGTCACTTGTAGACCCCTAAAATACAATGCACCTGGCTAGCACTGTATAGACAGAAACACACAGTAATCTAGCCTCATCCCTGGAGATTACTAGAAAAAGTATTTCTACCGTGTCAGACAAAGAAAAGCAACTCTACAACTGAACTCATTTTATATTGGTCAAATATTGCCCATCCAAGACATACAGACAACCATCAAGGTCGGTAGGTAAACCGTTTGCTGTTTGTGTAGATATGTACTAAATAACACATACATGGATGGGTAGCTGTACCAGGGGGCAGAAGGGTAGAATATTAGATGGAAAAACAAACAGGTTGAAAGTGAGGCAGAGGAAAATGAAAACCATGTGAAATCAGGACTCATGGGAGGAAACAGATGAGTGACTTTGTGCAAATGTCATCTCATTAGAAGGAGGAGGGAAAGAGGGAGCAGAATAACGAGAAGGCAACTGCAGCAGTCCATAGTAAATTTACTCCACGCTAAAGCACAAAGTAGGCCCCACACTGCGGAACAGAGAGAGAGATGGACTGTTCAGAACACCAGCCAGGGACACCATGCTCCATATTTTATTTTATGAAATTATGCCTCTTGTCCTCCCCTCCTCTTTTCTGAAAAAAAAAAAAAGAGACAACGACACAGATTTGTTAATCTTTCTTACATACAATAGCTAAAACTGTGGCACACTGCTGAGCAGCACAAATGACTGCAACTTTTCCCAAACTTGCAGTATTTTCAGAAAGGAGAGTGGGCCATGGTCTCAGGGGACCTGAAATTCACTAGCAAACAATACGGATGCAGAGCTTTAGAGCAAAGGCAGCAGCAGAACTTGCAGAGGGCTGAGATTCACCTTCTCTCCCTCACTCTCACTGTACAATTTCCTGCACCCATTTCTTCTCTCTTTCTCCCCCACCTCTCACTTTCTCTCCAACATACTGGGTCAGCTGAGCTCCTGCACTGCAGCATAGATGAGTGATGTGTTAAAGGGTTTTTAATGATCTCAGTAGTAAGCAAACTATAGCTTTTTTTTTTTTTTTTTTTTTTTTTGGGGGGGGGGGTGCCTTTTCATTATGCTTTTAAATTCTCTGTTTATGAAAAAGGACAATCTTAAACCTTATATTAATTATATTAATGCTTATATTAATTTGCAGAGTCACTGAAAATCATCACAAAGCTGTTGTGATGAAATGTTTCTATGCAGATGAAAGTGTAGTCTTCTAGGACAATAACGTCCACATCCACAAGGCACAAGAGGTCATCAGTGAGTATGAAAATTATATGCTACTTGCTTTGCAATCACCAGAGCTCCACCCATTTGAACGCTTATGGGAGATTTTGGGCTCATATATTAGACAACATGCTTCGTTACAGACATCAAAGCTCTAAATAAGGGCATAAATATTTAAAGGTTCTATTCCTACACAGAACAGATTTATTTTAAATCACTTAAGCTCATCAGTATTGAATGAAATGTGCTTATATCATGTAAAAGAAAAGTCTTTCTGTTCACAGATGCTAGTGCTATGGCCAAACCTACAGCAGATTTAAATTTAGCACTTTCATGACACCACAAAGACAACCAGAAGTTAGTTGAGTCATCAGCATTATCACAGAAAACTTAGATAAGCTCTGAGAAACAAAATAAATATAGAAAGGCTAGAGAGAGCGTTACCCAAGTCTCCCACCACACACCAACACACATATGCATAAAAAGTAGAACGTGCCATTGTATGCAGCACCTGCAATAGACTGCAACTTCAGCACCATGGTCAGAGACAGATTGGCTTTTTCAGCAAACTGGAGATAATTCTCTGTTTCCCAAATGGAGAAAGCATGTCACGCATTACACACACACACACACACACACACACACACACATTAGCCTTGCCGGTGTAGAAACCTTGAGAGAAGGAATAGGTTAACTCAAATGCCAATTTCAACATCAATAGGTAAAAGCAATTTTCCACATGGAAAAGAAACATGCATCAATCCTGTTCTCCTATTGGTCGCCTTTATCTAGCATTCCACTAAAGTATGGAATCACTTGGAGATATTAGCGCAGGATAACAAGAGGATTTATTGGGATAAAACCACTCAGCATGAGATAATGGGACAAAGCCCAGCACTCATTTGTGAAATACTATAGTGGGTGGGTTAGGATAAAAGGTAGCCAAGTTACTGGGGTAAAGCAAAATTATCAGTGATCCCATTTTTTTTTATGAATCATTAAAAAAGAAGTGATGGTGTGACTTGGGAGTCGACAATGTAATGCGTTATATTTTTAATCAAATTGAGTGCACACTAAAAATGCTGATCATATATTTTGACCTTAGGGTCAGTCAGATAAAGGAAGCTTTTATGTGTGTTGCTATGCATATATATATATATATATATGTGTGTGTGTGTGTGTGTAGTTGCATTTGTGCATAAATGTATCTGCATATGTGTGTAAGTGATACAATTTAAAGCAAGAGCAAATTTCATCACGGAGCAGTGAAAAGCTTTCTGAAGCAGAAAACAAAGACCCTTGACTTTATGCAACCATGCGTCTATCGGCTTTATGTGAGTGTGACTTCTACACATTTGAGCAATAATAATTCGAAAATAAACAATGAATACAACACAATGTAAAATGTTACATACTATGCGAGTTTATAGACCAGATCACTGATATTGGAGATGACTGTTTGACTAGCTAAGGGCATTCTTATTTAACAGGAAAATATCAGGTGCGCTACTTTTCTTTCACTTAGTGTAGGCTGACACATATGAACCAACTCTCACCATTCCTACAAAACCCAGTACATATCATCCCCATTTTCAAAAACAACGTAAACACGGCTTCCTTCCATAGATAATCACAAATATATCAAAAACATAGAACTTCTTCTTTTAATAATTAGAATTTCACAAGATCCTATGACAGTATCTGTTCTATAGCATCTTCACCCAAATGTAGCAGGTTCAACCATATATTTCTTAATTTTTCTTTTTTGTCTGCCATGGGCCCAGAAATGAATGAGGCTTAAACATGGACATTTGAATTATTACAAAACATTAAGTTAATCAAACGTTGAGTCCTGTGGAGGAGAATAATGGGGGTTAATTTACCTTAAACCATTTATTAGTTGTCAACAACAAATAAATATATATGTATATGTGCATGTGCACACACACGCACATGTTTGTGGAACAAAAGGGCAACAAATGTGAAAAAAATTAAGCGGTTATGAAACTGAAGTTAATGAAATTTATGTCACTGCATTTTATTCACATTTCTTTGTTTTATATATATATATATACTTTAAAAATAATTCATATGACCATTCATCTGAATATGAGATTGTATGACCTTTTAGGATGAACAATTTGTGCATCACCTTATAACTGCATCAAATCTAATAAATGCCCAACTGAATCTGAACACCTTTTTATCGCCCTCCAGTGGAGCGAATCCACACTGCTACTGTGGAGGGAGTCACAGAAATTAGATGTGCAAATTCAAAGAGCATCTTCCAATCACGTTTTCATTCACCCTCTCAATTACTGTTTATTAGCCTACATCAGCAATACCCGTTTAGATAATGACAATCGCAGCATGCCTCACTGATTTGGTATCAACTGCTATATCCACTTCAAACCCCGCAGCATTCACGTGACGTGTTGTGGCATTGCACTTGATTTTTGCTCCAGGTATTATCCAACTGAGACCAGCAATGTAGAGGCGAAAAAAACGGTACACTAAGACATTCAGCAGGTAAAGACCATAGGGCATACTATGAATAGACATAAAAAGTTTTAGGAAAAATAAATAAATCTGGTTCTCTTACCAACACTTAACTTAAAACGTATATAAATTTAGTACTAATCTGAAAAATATCACTAAGCTGAACTTAGTTTAAATGTTTTTTCCCGCTACATTCCTGTCTAGCACACTGTTATTCTGACTCTAGCAGCATTTTCTCATGATGGCTGACCAGAGCTTCATCATGCCTTTTTGTAACAGGACACCAAATATAGTCCCTGTCAGTAGTGCTCCACACACACGTCCCTGCCCAATTCAGCCTTTCATCATTTGATTGAAGAGTTTGTTTTTATTAAGAAGGCTATACCAGACGCATAATCACTATACACTGATTTAACATTACCTTTACAATTAAATTCTTCACTGAAATTACAGAATAAATATATGCACATTTTTCTTCAAATCTTTGTGAGAGAGAAAACATTAAAAGTGCCTTCTACAAAGCCGTTAGTGGGTGGCGATGGGGAATCCAGAAGTAATGGAGGGGTGGGGTGGGGGGTTGGGGAGAAGGGGGAGAAGGGGTGGGTCTTAACAAAGTGTGTGGAAATATCCAGAAAACCTTCGGCATTGTCTTATAGTAATATTCACAAATGTTTTTGCCATCCGTGCGTCGGCGCATCCTTTTTACGAGAAGCACCCTGATATAGACAGAAGTCCTCATTAATAGTAATAACCATATTAATAAGATATAAAAATTAAATAGAACACTGAACTGTAAATGCGTTGCAGTATCTCTGTTCATAATGTCATTGGATAGTTCTGAGAAAATCCTCTCACTTCCTGCACCGAAGCAAGTGCATGCAGCAAACTGCAGTTCATTTTAATATATATATGTATATATATTCTTTTTTTCTCTCTTTTGATCATTTCCTACAAACTTAATGTGCACGGCCTCCGGGTGTTTGTACATCCTAGTCAGGGGTAAAAGAGAGAAAGAAAAACCCCAAAATCAGGGAGACGTCCAGCTCCCGTGTGTCTTCAGTGAATCTGGTACAGCATCATGTAATTCCATAAAAATGGATTTTAGTGACAGATGTAGGATGGTTTGTATGTTTTATTCCCCAGTGCCCCTGTTGTTTCTCTTTTCCTCTCTCGTGGACTTATTGAGATATTTATATATTATAAAAATAACGGCTGTTGACATTGCTGGCTACTCTGAAAAAAAGGCACTTAATTGAATTATCTGAGAATGGCCTCTCCTCCAAAGTGATTTGGGGGGGAAACATTGTGACTGTAATATAATATTTTATTTTATATCATGCTGCATTTTCAAGTTGGTTTTTTTATGCTTGTTTTGTTTCATTTTTTTAACATGGATTTTGGGTGAGTTCGTTTTGAGGGTGGCAAAGTGAATAAGTTGACGTTGTGTCTTTTTTTTTTTTTTGTCCATGGGCTAGAGATGTTAAAACCGATAAGACTTTTCCAAGACTTCGAGGTAATCCGGCTTGGTTTGAAGTTTGGCCCTCAACTCAAGGTAATCACTTTGGGACGGGTCGGGGTAGCAACCTTTTCCCGCTGTGAAAAGCAACGTCTCCTTTAGCCGTGCATCCTGCTGCAAATCAGGGTACTGCATGCCTGGTGGGTGTGCATGCGCCACATGCATGTCCTTTAATTTGGGTACTGTCCCATACAAACAGTCTACAAAACCAACAGTAGGCGTGGGCCTCTGACTGTCAATCACTGTTGGGCAGAGCCCTCCATTCTCATGAAATCCTGCCATGTCAGCCGTGGTGTGGTTGACTGTAACAATGGTGTTGAGCTGAGAGTTGGAGACAGCCAGGGTCCACTCTCTCTCTTTCTCTAATAAGGTTCTGTAGTTACTGTTGCTACTGCTCCCATTGTCTTTCTTCTCAGAAAACTGTGCTCTCTCCTCCTCTGCTATCTCCCCTTCTCTAGGTTTATAAATGGGGTTGTTACACATCTGAGTCACAGGATGAGGGATGTAATCATAGACGTGGCCATGAGCATGTGTGTGACTGGCATGGGTGTGTGTGTGCATACTCTGCGTAGGTTTCTCTGGTGTGCCAGTGTTCCCGGAACTGCTTTGCCTTGGTGGGTCCTCAAAAATTCTGCATTGCATTTGGATCCCTGTCAGATCTACCTCAGAACGTTTCCGGAAGGGCAACTTTTTCCGGCGACGAAGAACAAAAGCAAAAAGCCCAGCGGCCACAAACACAGCAGATATGAAGAGGATTAGTAGGCTAAGGATGAGGACAGACAGTGGGACAGCACCTCTCCCACCTGCCACCCCCATGTCAGAGCTCCCTGTGGTGAAGTCATTCCCACCAGGCAGAGCTGGGGATGGGCCTGAAGAATATTTAAGCTCGGGACAGATGACTTCAACCTCAAGTGAACGCAGATCCTTCCCAAAAGCAAACTCTGGTGTCTTACAGATGACATCTCCAACTACAATAACAGAGGAGAGCTTTTCCAACCACTGTTTGAGGGGAATGATATCACAGGAGCAGTCCCAGGGGTTCTGATGGAGATCAATCTGGACAATCGAGGTCAGATGCTCCAGTACACCATGCACGGGCAAGGAAAGGAAGTAATTGTTGCGGAGGTTGAGACGTGCAAGGTTGGTTCCAGCAAAGGCATCAGTGGGGAGGGAACGCAACAAGTTGTCATTGAGAAAAACCAGCTGGAGATTTGGCATCAGGGAAAAGGAATGAGGCTGTATTTCACGAATGACATTATACTCAAAGTAAAGATAACTCAACATATGAAGCCCCCGAAACATCCCAGGGGTGAGTCTCTCAATGTCATTCCCATTCAAATATAAACTTTTCAAGTTCGGTAGGTTGATAAAGGCGCCTTCCTGGACATAAGATATCCGATTGTTACCTAAATGCAGTAAATCCAAACTTGAGAAGTTCCAGAAATCAGAACGATAGATCTTCTGTATTAGGTTTCCACTGAGATACAATTTCTTGGCATTGAGGGGCCGTGGAAGAAGCTCTGAGATGTTATGAAAGCTTTTCTCTTTACAGTTTACCGTTAGCCCCAGGTCATTGATATGAAGATTGCAAATACATCCAGCAGGGCAAATTATTGGAATAGGAGGCCTTGTTTGATAACCTGCAATTGGGGGCTGGTTGATGCCTGGGTAGATGCTACGAGGAGTTGGGGGGTTCTTTGTGGGTCGAGGTCGTTTGGTGGGTTTTACAACTCTTTCCTTGTATTCCACAGAAGAGGCTGTGTTGTGAAAGGAGGAGAGCATTGAGGAAGGTTTAGTAGGCCATGTGTTCTCATTGCTGAATGGAATCCTGGGAATTCCCAGCTTGGCCTCTATCTCTGCATCAGAGAGCAAAGGACAGAGCTCACTGCGTTTGATTTCCCTTAAGTCTTTCCCATGTAAGTGGAAAGGATATTCACATGTGATTTCACCCACTAAAGCTGTGTAGGGAATTCTCTCCAGCCATGTTTTTAACTGGACAATTTCACAGACACAGTTCCAGGGGTTCTCCTCTAGCTGGATTTCCATTAAGCTCCTCCCAATATACTCCAGTGTGCCCTTGTATGGCAATGTCTTTAGTCTGTTTCCTCTCAAGTCCAGATGTGTGAGTGACACAGACCTAAAAAGATAATTTGGGAGCACAGGGATCAGATTGTCATTTAATATAAGTACTCTCAATTTGTGAAGGTGTCTGAATGCACCACTTTCAATCCTTTTGATAACATTGTAATCTGCCTGGAGATACTCTAAACCATCCAAGCCCAGGAAAGTGTCATTCCGGAAAACTTCTAGTTTGTTTTCATGCAGGAACAGCCGTTTGAGTATTCTTAAGCCATTGAACGCTCCGGCGTGAATATCTTGCAAGGCGTTGTTGCCCAGATTAATGGATATGGCATTGTTAAGGTGGAGGAAGCTGTTAAAGTAAAGCTTCCTCATGGAGTTTCTCTGCAGGTTGAGCTTGAAGGGCCGGCTCCATATCTGGGAGATCTGGCTGATATTTGTAAATCCTTTATTGTCACAGTGGACGTGGAAGATGCCCTCTTTGACCTCACAGTAGCAGGGCTCGAAGCAGGGCTCGTCGATCTCCTCTGAGTCCTCCAGTAGTGGGATCGGCGTGGTCCATCCTAAGGCTATGGTGCTCAGCAAGGTAACCCACAGCATCCTTGCTGACACCAAAGGGATGAAGTCTTGGCTCCAGGGACAGAGCCACTTCACAACACTGCAACAGAAAACAGAGAAGGAGCGGAGGAAGGGCGGGGGCGGGGGAGGGAAGCGGGTGTCGTAATTACACATACAGGTACACGCATGCCCTCAACCAAGAAATGTTTGTGTCAAAAAAGACAGGCAGATGGGATAGAGAGAAGAGAGGAGAGGAGAGAAGAGGAGGTCACATTAGTTTCAGTAGAATGCAAGGCAAATCTTGAAAATAATACCAATGAATTAGAAAATCATGGAACCCTACTTTCAATTTTGCAATATTGATGAGTATTTAAAAAATATGTGTGAGGCATCTTTGTAGGGCTAATATGCTGCACAAACAAATCCCTACATTAAGACAGTTAACTTTACCAAATAGGAGGGAAAAAGTCATTTGTTATGCAGCAAATATGCTGGTAAGCACGCAGTAAATCACCTGAGATATTTTTATCACATTGAATAAAGAAGGTAACCACAGCAGGGTGAGGTTAGTGGTGAGTATAAGTTGCCCCTTCGCAGTATTTATTGCATAACAGGGACATCAATCCCTCTTTCAATAAACTAGAGTCCAGAAAAGCTTGGTGGAAATGGGAGCAGGTGCTTTGAAGGTCTAACGCTGGAAGAGGACGGGATAAGGTGCCCGCTTGGTATCCACAGTGGGGCTAAATACGGATTATTTTGACGCTTTCTTATTTTTAGTCTCCTTAAAATTAAATATCAGCACAATTAAATATCACTATTGTGACTCAAGCAAATGTGACAGAAGAAATATATACGCCTGAAAAATACGTAAACAACGCCACTACAGCTTCACGCTAGGCCTGAACTGTCAAATGTAAAAACGTCAGTAACGTGTTGAAATAGGTAAAATAGTTTCGTTAATCCGATCTGCAGAAAACGAGAAATTACAGCCCTTTGCCTGGGGTTAATTCCCTGTATAACTGAAACATTAGTGTCTATTCCAGCGTAGTTAAACCTGTATTTTTTTTCCCTAAAATGCCCTCAATTGAACTTTTTTTTCAGCTACTGAAAACATTTGAAGACTGGATGTGAATCGGAAAAAGTAAAGCGAAATAACGCAGTGGCCGAATCTGCTGCTCCGAGAAGCTAAGATGTAAGGCGGTATCTTCGTGGATCCAACCGTCGTATGATTAATAAGATCATATATATATATATATTGTAAAATGTCCAGTTGCAAAAACAAAAAAAATGTTTTGTTATATAAAAATAATAGAGCCAATCATCTAAAAGGAATAATAAAAAAAAAACTTATCAAAGATTCTTCCACATCTTTATGGTAATAGGGATAAAGTATCTCCATCCTTCTCCCTACGAACAACACACACACACACACACACACACACACACACACACACACACACACACACACACAGAACGTCTTGTCTTAAGGCTGTGACTTTTCATACATGCACGCACAGCGCTCTCTGTTCAAACGAAGGCATTAAAAAAATCCAGGGAGATGCCCTACGACTGTCTGTGAGAGTGAAGACGCTGTCCGTGGTGCTGAAATCAAAAGCCCAGCGACAAGGGTAAAAAAAACGAAAGAAAAAAAAAGACGGAAAACATGTTTTGTAATCCCCAAAAATGATGTGACGGGAAAAAAGTAGGGAAAAAAATCCTTCATGCAATTTCCTCGTTGAAAAATTCTCTGTTTTCATTCCCAACTCTGTGCATAATCCTCCACGATTTATCGTTTCAACTTCCATAGTGGGGATCAAAAAAGCGCCGATGCGATGCCAAAAAAAGTAGTAATAAAATTTAAAGAAAAATTTAAAAATATGTATATATACTAAACGCCGTTTTATATTCCCTTGGGGTGTATCAGATCGTTTAACATACGTACTTAGTTTAGTAGGATTCCAACTTCACATATCCTCCTGCGGTGTGTCCTGTTGTTGCCCGGTGCGTCCCGCTTAGCGTCCGATGTCCGGCTGTGAGGACGAGAAAGAGAAATGGGGGGGTGACCGAGGCGTAAGAAAGGAACAGGAGGAAACAGAGAGAGAGAGAGAGAGAGAGAGGAGGGCATTGAGGATGGAAAGAGGAAGAGATGCGCATGTGAATGAGCCGGGGACGAGTTAAAAGTACTGCTTATCTTGCGTGGTAATTCCAGTACAACCTGGAAAAGGATTAAACTTGAATTTAAATCATACTAAGTTATGGTGAAATTATTATACTGCACAACTTACAGTCCAAAAAAAATAGAGAATATGCCTTCTTCGCGCGCGCGCGCGCACACACACACACACACGAAACCGTTGCCGTCAAGACAGAGCAGAGAGCAGAGCGCTTATTGAAATACATGCCAAGCATAATGCAGTAGGCTTTCGTCGTGACATTGGCAGGACATTTCCGAATAAAGAACGAACGGCCACTGATCAGTTAACTAGATGCCGGTGATCCGTTATCCTCGATATATGAAGAACGCTTGTTGTCCCATTTTGAAGTCTGTGGCTATGCAGACACCGATAAGCACGGCAACACACACACATTCATGCACACATCTGCGTAAGGCTCCCCATATGATACACATGCACATGGAAACAGCCTATAACCACTCACCAATTGCAAAGCATCGGGGAAAGACCACTAGTTTGAATCTTGTTAGATCTCCTTCTCCCCTCCTCTCCTTTTCCCTCTCTCTCTATCTCTCGCCCTCTCTTCTTCTTCTTCTTCTCTCTCGATCTCTCAGTGGCTGAGGCAAAAGAGAGAAGAAATGAAGACGTGATAGGAATGCGATCTCTGCCACTCTCACTCTCCGGTTACTCTGACTCTCTCCCCTTCTTTCTCCTCTACATTTTTTTCCCTCTCAAAGCAGTTTGCTTAAAATGCAAGTCCTCGGCTTGTGTCCGTCCACTTCCCCTTCCACCCCTTTCCCCCCTCCCTCCTTCTCCACAGCCGCCCCCCGGGTGCGCGCTCAACAACGGTATAGCTGGGTGCAAGTATTTTCCTCTCGGTTTCAGGACCGCGTTTCTTTCCGGCTCAGCAGTAGAAGGAATCTGTGGATCATATCGACTGTGGCTGGGTCAGCTGCTATCTTTTTTTCCCTTTCCCTTTCTTTTTTTCCTCGGGTATGTTTCCCTGTCGTGCGTCAGAGAAATGAGGGACAGAGCTGGGGAGGTGGATGGGGGTGAGGGGGTGAGAGACGCAGAAAGAGAGAGAGCGATCTGGCGGCGAGAGAAAGAGGAGGAGGGGAGGAAAGCGAGTGATGGGGACGGCTGCTCTATGGTTCTGGATGCTGCCGAGAGGAGAAGAGGAAGGGAAGAGAGGAGAGAGTGGGGAGCGCTCGGGCTTTCGCGGCGGGGACGCGCGTCACGGATAAATAGATAGATAAATAAATAAATGAGTGAGAGTCTGGGAGCGAGAGCCGTGCGGGCTGGGTGAAACTACGAAACCTGTGGATGACAGTCAGGACTCTCTCTCTCTCTCCTTATGAGGCTTATCTAATTATAATCACAATGATACTCAGTTCTTTCACTGAGCATATTTATTCGGCGTTAGTTGCGAGAGCAAATTGTGGAGTTAGCAGCCCCTCACCCTGCCAATACCTCCTCTCACTGCTGTGGAGACGCAGAGGGTGGCCACGACTATCTACAGCAGGCGGGGGAGAGAGACAGAGAAGCACAGAAAGCTTCATTTTTGTCATCCACTTGCGTGCCTTCCCCCGCCTCGCCTCCAGCGGGCAACACAAGCCCGTGTTGTGAGCGGCAAACCAAGCCACAGCTCACGAAGACGACTGGGATGCACTTGCAAAGTTCTTGTATCTCTGCAAGGAGGAGGATGATTGCTGTGGACTGCTGAATTATTGTTACAGTAGCTGTGGTTGCAGCACAAGGCAAAAAAAAAAAAAGTTTACGCAATGAAACGTCACTAAAATCAGCGACGATATCGGGTTGCTGGAATCCTTCTCTCATAACACGACTGCTGATTATATTTATGATACATTAAAGTCACTTTAGAGAAAGGATACTTCAAATGTGCGCAGGTATTTTAAAGGCTGTAGCAAGTCTTATTAAAATTATTCAGTAGATCCTCTCCGAGTAAAGCAGGATAAGTTAGCTAAAATTGATAATCATTAAGTCTATTTGTGTAGGCGCAACTGTATTTTTTGTTTTTGTTTTTGTAGTCATTTTTGAAAGTGTCCTGTCATGGTATTAGACAAGCAAACCTCCCCATTTGACAATCCTGTAGAGATTTACCACGCATGTCATGGTGGATTACTCCAGGCTAAACTGAGCTCTGGGGACATTCATGCTTACTGCACATATGCAATGTTAATAAATAGTGATGTTCATAGCAAAAAATGTTGAATCTTGGAGTGCAGAGAACCTTCCTATTCATATTGTAAATGTGTTTCCCAATTTCTGCACAGTTCAGTGCCTGTCTCACGCCATGTCATATTAAAATAACTGACACCAACACACACTGGTGTCAACAAAGAAAAAAACATCTATCAAGAGTTACTTCTGGAGTTACAGACGTGTTAGTGGGACATGATGGAAATGTTTTGCCTGATGTGTTTTCCCTTGGTTTTCCAGACCAGTCACCATTCTATAACGATAAATAAAATACACACAAGCCTTAGGCAGTGCACACCCATAGACAGACACATATTGGACACACAAAAATAGATAGGAGAATAGAAAAAAGTGAGAGCATCTGGTGGACTGTAAAACTGCCATTCTTCTTCGTGAGTAGCCATCATTCACCCTTTCAGACTGTCAGCTACTGTCAAAAAGACTGACATAAGGCCACTACAAACCCTTCATTCATCTCACTGGACATGGATGGCCAGAGTTTTTCACAGTACAGCAGCACTAACATACACTTTGGAGATCAGTGCTAATGAGACTACTAGTTAGAGCTTCCACTTTGAATGTTACAGCAAAACATGGACATTGATATGCTTGGGTTTGACAAGTATCGTGTCACAGGAAGGGCAAAGAATGACAGTAAATAATAAAAATGTAATCTGTATAACACAAAGACATGAGGTCACGATGTCAAGGCTAAGACCCGAACATGAAAAAAAATGCTCAACAGGTTTAATGTGAGCACTGGAAGTAAACAAGTTCATAAAGCTGTTTTGGGGAATGAGGTAACAGGCAGATAAGTCCATATATTTATCTCCACTATAATCTCTCAAAGTCTCCAAAGACTGGAAGCATCCATCCATTCATCCATCCATCCTCTTCCGCTTATCCTTGTCAGGGTTGTGTGTGTTTGTTCGTGTATTGGGGGGATAACACTGTTAGTACAACATCTGGCATCAACTGAGGGATTTCTTCAGCCTTAAGTAGCAGACAGGAAACGAACAGTTGTGCGCAGGTGAGAAAATTGATGACAACTCCAGTTGTACAGATCAGGAGGGCAGGTGCTCCTGGAGGAAACTCGCCCCTGAAACAGACACACATGCGTACACATATACTGAGAAAGGAGGGAGACAGATAGAGAGAAAGAACAGGGAAGAGAAACAACTAGAAAACAGAAAGTTGGCACAGGAAGACCAGGGGACCATGACATACGTTTATGGATGTTGAAGCAACAGTATTGTAGTGCTAAATCATAACTATCAGTTAAGATATGAAAACAAGATTTAAATTTACCAGAAAAAATGCTTTGGTTGAGGTTTTTGTTTCTTTACCCGGTGTACTGCTATTAAATCTATTTGGTGTATTATAATTCCATTTATTAAAAAAAATATTTTCTCTCAGTTAGAAAGGTATGGTAGGTCTGTTAATGTTTATAAAGGTCAGTGGGTGAGTGCACTGTCAAGCAATGTCATCACTCTAGGGACACTGATCGAGAAAGCAAAAGTATGAGTATGAATTCGGGTAACATTTTAAGGTTATCACTGAATAATAAACTGACCTCACCGACAACATCAATCATCAGAGACAATAAAGAGTATTGTAGTAAACTGCTGCCAATGAATAGACAAAAGGATGCACCCACAACAGCAAAGGGGTGTCTTTATTTCATAAACGCTTAATAATACATGACAGCAATAATAATATGTCAAGTATTTTTTCAGTGCTTTAGCAACTTATAACCAAACATTCCTATCAAAGGGTTGATTAGCAGGACTGCTTAAATAACATGTAAATATGCAAAATATTCATGAAATTAAGATAATGGTTGGGCATTTAAACTGACAGTTTTAAAAGCTAATGGGTTATTGCATTGTTAAAAAAAGACAAGTTTTAAAAAAAGTTTTGTGTCCCTCAAAAACTTTCCTTCTTTTTCAGCCTTCACCTTTTGAAACTTTCCATTACCGTTTCTCTGCTTGTCATCAGGGGTTTCAGTGACATACCTCATGTCCTTTGTGAACCACAAGGGATGGTGGAAGGCACAGTCAAATAATTCCCTATCTATCTGTCTGTCTATCTATCTAGCTGTCTCTCCTCATGCCAGTCTCCCTGACTGCTTGGGAGTCAGTGTGTCCAATATGTCACTGGTCTGCCTTTCTCACTGTCCACATACACCACAACTTGGCAGCCTGCCAACCAGACCACCCGCCTGCCAGTCTTTCTACTTGATAGCTGCTTATTTGGCCAACCTGCTGCATTCTTTCATGTCCGTCTGTCTCCGTGCCGCTATACCCATTTGCCTATGAGCCTGTCAGTGTTACTACATGACTGACAGATTTCCTTTAGGCACCTACAAGTTCTATCTTGTCTTATATTTATACTTACTAACAAGGACAGATTGACAAAAGAAGATGTGGGTAAAAAATGGAGAGGAAAAAAAGACCCATCTGAGATTTATGTGCCACATGATAGCATGATTTAGTTTGATATTTTGTATCACACAATACAATCATACAATGTATTTCTTTATTATTATCATCACCTATAAGAAAATCTAAAATCAGTATGCACAATATTCATTACCATAGAAGTCTGTATATTTTTCTTTTGTTTTCTGTTTGAGTCTGATGTTGGCTGGGAAAAACAGCTTACTTTACACAGAAGTGTTTGTCATTAAGAATATGTCCTATGTTGAAAATATTCTTAGTGACAAACGTTGTTAAAATATTGTGTTCTCTAATGGTAGGTTTTTATTATTAAATAATAAAAAAGACCTACACTCTTTGTAAGTTTCACATCTAGCTTTGTGTAGTATATCTATGTACTCTCTGCTGTACTAGAGACACAAAATAGCTGTTGTTCTATATTTTATATCTTTTCACGTGCAGAAGTACTGCATGCATTTGCACTGAATTTTTTTTATGAAAAGAACAGACATTGTTTAAAGTCCACATGCATGTTATTAAGACTTGGAAAGAAAGCTATGTATATATATATAGTATAGTACATAGCATTTTAATTTATTCATAGTATAGTATTCACTTCATAGCATTCAATCCCATTGGTGGATAATATTCGCAATGCTCTGGATTTTGTTGAATCATTCTGGTTTTCCTGGCATCCCTGCACCAATGGCTCTGGTTGGTAAACTGGGGTTCAAGTCCCCCTTTTTAAGAATGCAATCCAGAAGGGGTGCCTCAACTGAATCACGCTCTTCAACTTCAACGGGAAAGTCTAGGGTGAGGCACAAAAGAGGAAAGTTCACGTGTTAATCAGAAAAAACAATGCTGCTTTCTGGCTGGTTGTGAACCCCTGGAAGTCTAAATGTATTTTGTGGACTTGGAGAGGGCATTTCACTGACTCCCTCAGAGTATCCTGTGGGGGGTGCTCCAGGAGTGCAGTGCATTGCACCCATTGTCAATGGCCATTGTGGGATACAGATTATGTTATTGACCTAGAAGAGCTTTTGGCAGGGGAGAGAGGTCTTTGCATCTCTCATTAGTCTGGTGACTCCTGCAAATGGATGGATGGATGGATGAATGGATGGATGGATGGATGGATGGATGGAAAATTAATACTTTATGCAGTGGCTCACAGATCCATTGAACATAATAAGAGGTCTTGATTGCCTACAGTAAGAGGCTAAAGATATAAGGAGTCTGAAAAAAGGAGTCCACAGCAACATTCTCTTTCAAAGTCTTGTAGTTCAATGCCTGGCCTTGTTTGAAATTTGAGTGTGAGAATGGGTGAGGGTGAGAATGTACCCTGACCTAGGTTTTAAGAAACAGTGGCTGGGGAGATCTTTGACTTTAAAAACAACAAAGAAAAAATCCTTTGAGAAGATCCATTAATGTTTATATTGAATTTGAAATATTCAGAACCACAGAACATTGTTTCTTTTTTCAATATTCTTTGGCAGTCCAGATAAAATTCTTTGTGGAAATCAAGCTAAACTCCATGTAGATCTTTTTATATCAGGTATTATAAGTTTCTGTTGTAAAGTGGACTCTCACAGGATTAGACATTGCAAATATACAGGGCCAGAGAAGAAGTTAAATGTCACATTGGGGTTTGCTTCAATGAATTCTTTCTAAGTTTATGAACTCTCTCCCTCTCTCTTTGTGTGCTTGTGTGTGCTGGCCACTGAGCAGCACTTTAATGTGGTCACATCTGAGTGATTGGCCCAACAGTACGGATGAAGTTCAGGACAAAAGAGCATCCAAATATAAAACAGATGTCGACATTTTGTTCTCTCACACACAATCTGAGTGAAACAGAGCAAGTGTAGGTGTCATTGTCTGGCGAGAACATTACAGCTTTGTAACATCTTTATAGCGTTCTTACTGTAAAACGTAGTACGAATATTGTCACTGTTACTGAAACGTCTGACAGCATTACAGGAAACCAGTAGCCTGCCTGTGGTAATGCAAAGTTTATTGTAAAGTGCTTACATAATTAGATAATGAATAATGATTTAACTGGACACTGTTTTGTCTGCCCTTGTCACTACATTTCGCTAGTCTATGCTCCTGCTTCTTCCACGTTCCTAGATATAGAAAACCACACATACAGTATTCTACACTACAGAGTGTACATGTAATATTTTCAACTTATAAAGTGGCTGAAAACAGAGGCAAGCTGGCAGGCTGTTAATGGAGAAGGTACTTAACTGTATCACTGAAAACAATCAATCATGCCACACAGTTGCCAAATAATTCCAATAGGCTAACAAAAACCTAACAGAACCAGAACTAACAAAAGGCAGATTGCCAGCAGGGGAAAATGCATGAATGCCAGAATAAAGAGACAATGACCTGAGAAAGATTGATGCCTGAATCCCACCAGGGGTGTTTACGTCAATTTCTGTCTTAAATGTGGCTGTCAGAACGGTTAGTGCTCATTCAAGCCAGTGCTTGTGATTCCACAGAAGAAACCCTCTGCTCTGTGTCTGTAAAATACACGTCAAGTGAATGCATTATCATCCCAGGGCATGATACAATATTTTTTTCTTTTTTGTGAGATGCCACTTGTGTGTCCTTGTTACACTCAAGATGTTTGCTGGATTCAGTGGTTTGACTGGCTGGCCAAAGCAACACTGGTGGTGCCATTTTAGAGGCTTACGAGTCTGCAAAGTCTTAAAAAAAAGGTGGGTAGGGATTGGTGGCATAAATGACATGTTTGCCAGGAGATTAAGTTTCATGAGTAAACTGAAAAGGTACTTTGGCAAAATGGTATTAAGAGAAATCCAAGAAATAAAAAGAGACTGGTCATATCTTTTGACAGAAGCAACTGGACAGAGCAGATGAAGAGGGCACAGAACATGTGGGTAGTTTCACAATAAAATAACAAACACTCCAATTTTAAAAGTCTCTACCTCTGTCTTAAGAGTAAAAAAAGAAAAAGCTGATCTTTAAAATATAACAGAAAGAAGATATCAAAGCCCTGTTTACTGAAGACTGTGTCCTCACTTCATGTCATGTCATGTCAGAAGCCACAAATCAACACAGAGATCACGATGGTGCATAAAAGGCGACCGTGGCTCAGGGGGTTGGGAAGCGTATCTGTAACCGGAAGGTCACCGGTTCGATCCCCGGGCTCTCTGTCCTGGTCGTTGTGTCCTTGGACAAGACACTTTACCCTACCGCCTACTGGTGTTGGCCAGAGGGGCCAATGGCGCGATATGGCAGCCTCGCCTCTGTCAGTCTGCCCCAGGGCAGCTGTGGCTACAACTGTAGCTTGCCTCCACCAGTGTGTGAATGCGAGAGTGAATGAATAGTGGCATTGTAAAGCGCTTTGGGTGCCTTGAAAAGCGCTATATAAGTGGGCACGCCACTGCAACCCCCTCTGGCCTCTGCTCCGTAGCTGCGGGGTGGCACGGTTCCCCCCCCTTTGGTGGTCCTCCTCGGGTCCTTGTACTCTGGGGCCTCTGGATATCTGGGGCCTGGATCTCCTCCATACCTGCTTCATACCCTGGTGGACGGGGCTATGGCTCCCCACACTCCCTAGCAGATCGTTACACGGAGAAACCTTTGGAATACAAGCATGCTGATCCACACAGGTATGCACACAGGTGTACACACGGGTGTTCACAGACGCAGACTACACCTTTCTTGGCTGCTGCCTCAAAGCACATTGTGCGCTGTCTATCTTGCGTGCTGCACAATATCGTTTATTATTTAGTATCTACTGTTATCTACTGCGAGCTAGTTTATTGTGATGGTGCTGTTTTTTATTATGTTGCTCTTTGTTGTTTGCTTTCTCTTCTGTTTTTTTTTCTCCATACAGGTGATCCAGGTGTTTTGTTTGTTTGTTTTTTCCTTTCTTCCCCCCCTTCTCACCGTCTTTTCTCCCCTTTGGTTTTCTTTCTCTCCCTCTCTTTCTTTCATTCTTTCTCCCTGTCCTATCCCCCAGTCACGTCTGTCCCGTTTGTAGCAACCGAAAATAAAATAAATTCATAATTATAATAAAGGTCAATCAAATGGACCAATATGGCAAGGCCATGATGATCCACTTGGTAAAATAAATCCGCTTGGCATCTTTCTTGGCCTTAAGACAACAATTCTGATGGCTAAAGATCCAAACGGGACACAAAAAAAAAAAAAAAAAAGCGCCATATAAATCCAATCCATTATTATTATTATTATTATAAAAGGCAGGCTTATGTAAATTAGATTTCCATTTCACAACCAGGGGTGGTGTGTGTCACCCTGATGCTCAGTTCCTCTACCAGAGGCATGGGAGTTGGAGGCTTCCGTGCATCTTCTCATGCTCCTTGTTTTGGATGTTACTGTCAGCTGAGATTGTCAAAGCTGTCACAACAGCCCTCTTCTGCTCCTTGTCAACCACTATTGTGTCTGGTTTGGTAGTCAACAGCTGCTTGTCATACTAGCTTCACATTGGCTTCAGTCAGTCTTAACTCCTAGTTCTCAAGTCCTTGAGACCAAGTCTTTCTTCCAAGCACTTTGCTCTGCAATGTGAGGCTTTTCTATTGTGTGCCTTTCTCTTGTTCTGTATATATTCCTATTGATTGTATATATTTCTCCCGTTTGTTATTTATTTCTGCTGTCTTACAATTTATATTTTATTCCTGCACAGTTGCCGTGGAGGTTTGACACCCCTACTTTAGCTTTTAGCAGTGGCTCATGGTGAAAATAGCCCTTCATTTTACCTGAATCACCGAATCGCTCCCTTCCTAATTATATCCCTCCATCTATTGTTCACTTCTTCACAGCTGGTGCTAGCAGCAGGAGCCTCTTGTGACTGTGAGTCATGGTTACTAGTTGTTGCTGGTACTACTGCTTATGGTGCAGCAGCTCCAACATCTAACATGTTGATTAATTTGGCACATTTTGCTGCATTTATTTTTACTTTCTTTGTATTGTTTTCTCTCAGCTGTTCAGCTCCACCTTCTCACCACTTCTTCCACACTAAACTTTTTTTCTACAAGCTCCATGAGAGAACAGCAAAGATAGGGGAGGTACCGGTTGAATTAAGAGATGTGATTGGCCAATCCAGTGTCAGTAACGAAAGTAAATGAATCCGCTGACATTAATGCTTGTACAGCAGGTGAGGATTGGCCCTTTGGGCTGGTCCATAAGCCCAAAGGTGGGTTGGCCCACCAGCAAAATGCCCAGTATGCCAGATTACATGTCTAATCCAGCCCTGGTATAATATCTTGTCAGGCCAACCTGTCTTCTGTCTAAAGTATTGTCTGAAATTAAGCTTATATAATCCACATTATCAGTATTGTCTTTGTGCACACTGTAATTTTCTACTTTTGAATTTTTATCTGTCCATTGTACCATTAGATTTAAAAAAACAAAACAAAACCTGGTGGTCATTTAATGATGTTGGGGATTCCCAAAAAGTTGTCTCTTTACATCTAGACGCAATGTTTTCAGTGTGAGAAACGTTATGGAGTGGGGGATATTTCCTTGGTTTGTTTTGGGCACTTTAGGTCTGCCTGAGCTTTGTACAAATGCTACATCAGTGCCATGAAGATCTAAGGCAGTTCTGGAGGTACAAGGAGATTCAACCTTTTACAAGTCAGATAGACATAATTCACATTAACGTCAGTTCCATTACCGTCCGTTGATGAAGAATCCTTGACACACATATACTTTAGAAATTATGAGCTTCATCATTATAAGAACACATATGTTCAAACCATTACAAAAAAGCAAAACTGTTAATGTAAAAAAAGATTGTATATTCAATCATTTAAATGCTAAATACTAAAAAAACTTTGATGAAAAGAATAGAATAGAGTAAAATAGAATTCCTTTGTCATTGTTCAGGCAGAAACAGGCAGGATACTCATGGTGTGTTTTTTTTATTTTTATTCTCCCTGCAGTGTGTTCACATATGAACTCGCGGTGCAACCCCAAAGATCCACAATCTGTCAAAAGAGTCAAGTGCCCACCACCATTCAGTCACAATGGTGTTGCATGCAAGGGGCCATGAGAAACCTTATAAACAGTACATCTGCATAATGACTGAAACTAGGACCACTGAATGAACAGTGGACCGTGAGATCAGTTTCTTGATCATTAATATGCAAATTGTCATGACCACTGATCAACAACCACTGATCAAAGACTCTCACTTCCATTGATCTATGGCCATGGGTACCATTCACAGAGAGCTCAGGAATGATTGCAGTCACAGCATTGTAAGATGGTGAAAGATGTACCCTTAGGCCCCTCCTTGATTCAGAGATGGTCTTTCCCTTTTCACATAAATAGTCTCCTTAACTTCCCACTAAATCCAGCATTCCTCCCTGTCCAGGATGTGTACATCATCATCATTGAAAGAGTGTCCACTGGCCTGTAGGTGTAAATAGACTGCGGAGTCCTGGCCTGACGAGTTAGCTCTTCTGTGTTGCCCATCCACTTAGCCAGGAGTTGTTTGGTTTCCCTGACATATAACTCAAGACAATCCTACTGGCACTTAGCAGCATACACTATATTCAATGCCCTGTACCAACACAGAGCAGAGCAGCTATCTGAACGCTACCCCAACAGAGGTTGATTATCTTGTTAATAATTTCACCTCCTCACTACGTACGACTCTGGATACTGTAGCTCCAGTGAAAACTAAGGTCTCTAATCAGAAGTACCTGACTCCGTGGTATAATTCTCAAACACGTACCCTAAAGCAGATGACTCGTAATCTGGAGAGGAAATGGCGTGTCACAAATTTAGAGGATCATCATTTAGCCTGGAGAAATAGTTTGCTGCTTTATAAGAAAGCCCTCCGCAAAGCCAGAACATCTTACTATTCATCACTGATTGAAGAAAATAAGAACAACCCCAGGTTTCTCTTCAGCACTGTAGCCAGGCTGACAAAGAGTCAGAGCTCTGTTGAGCCAACCATCCCTTTAACGTTAACTAGTAATGACTTCATGAACTTCTTCACAAGTAAAATTTTTATCATTAGAGAAAAAATTACCAGTAATCATCCCACAGATGTAATATTATCTACAGCTACTCTTAGTACCATTGATGTTAAGTTAGACTCTTTTTCTCCAATTGATCTTTCTGAGTTAACTTCAATAATTACTTCCTCCAAACCATCAACGTGTCTTTTAGACCCCATTCCTACAAAACTGCTCAAAGAAGTCCTGCCATTGATTAATTCTTCGATCTTAAATATGATCAACCTATCTCTAATAATCGGCTATGTACCACAGGCCTTCAAGCTGGCTGTGGTTAAACCTTTACTCAAAAAGCCATCTCTAGACCCAGCAGTCTTAGCTAATTATAGGCCAATCTCCAACCTTCCTTTCATATCAAAAATCCTTGAAAGAGTAGTTGTCAAACAGCTAACAGATCATCTGCAGAGGAATGGTTTATTTGAAGAGTTTCAGTCAGGTTTCAGAGCTCATCACAGCACAGAAACAGCTTTAGTGAAGGTTACAAATGATCTTCTTATGGCCTCTGACAGTGGACTCATCTCTGTGCTTGTCCTGCTAGACCTCAGTGCAGCGTTCGATACTGTCGACCATAATATCCTATTAGAGCGATTAGAACATGCTGTAGGTATTACAGGTACTGTGCTGCAGTGGTTTGTATCATATCTATCTAACAGACTCCAATTTGTGCATGTAAATGGAGAGTCCTCTTCACACACTGAGGTTAATTATGGAGTTCCACAGGGTTCAGTGCTAGGACCAATTCTGTTTACATTATACATGCTTCCCTTAGGCAGCATCATTAGAAGACATAGCATACATTTTCACTGCTATGCAGATGACACCCAGCTCTATCTGTCCATGAAGCCAGATAACACACACCAATTAGTTAAACTGCAGGAATGTCTTAAAGACATAAAGACCTGGATGGCCGCTAACTTTCTGCTTCTTAATTCAGATAAAACTGAGGTTATTGTACTCGGCCCTGAAAATCTTAGAAATATGGTATCTAACCAGATTCATACTCTGGATGGCATTACCTTGGCCTCCAGTAACGCTGTGAGGAACCGTGGAGTCATTTTTGACCAGGACATGTCCTTCAACGCACATATTAAACAAATATGTAAGACTGCTTTCTTCCATTTGCGCAACATCTCTAAAATTAGAAATATCCTGTCTCAGAGTGACGCTGAAAAACTAGTTCATGCATTTATTACTTCCAGGCTGGACTACTGTAATTCATTATTATCAGGATGTCCAAAAAACTCACTGAAAAGCCTTCAGCTGATCCAAAATGCTGCAGCAAGAGTACTGACAGGGACTAGAAGGAGAGAGCATATTTCTCCTGTTTTGGCTTCCCTTCATTGGCTTCCTGTTAAGTCCAGAATTGAATTCAAAATCCTGCTCCTCACATACAAGGTCTTAAATAATCAGGCCCCATCTTATCTTAATGACCTTGTAGTACCATATCACCCTATTAGAGCACTTCGCTCTCGCTCTGCAGGCCTACTTGTTGTTCCTAGAGTATTTAAAAGTAGAATGGGAGGCAGAGCCTTCAGTTTTCAGGCCCCTCTTCTGTGGAACCAGCTTCCAGTTTGGATTCGGGAGACAGAAACTATCTCTACTTTTAAGATTAGGCTTAAAACTTTCCTTTTTGCTAAAGCATATAGTTAGGGCTGGACCAGGTGACCCTGAATCCTCCCTTAGTTATGCTGCAATAGACGTAGGCTGCCGGGGGATTCCCATGATGCATTGAGTTTTTCCTTTCCAGTCACCTTTCTCACTCACTATGTATTAATAGACCTCTCTGCATTGAATCATATCTGTTATTAACCTCTGTCTCTCTTCCACAGCATGTCTTTTATCCTGTCTTCCTTCTCTCACCCCAACCGGTCGCAGCAGATGGCCACCCCTCCCTGAGCCTGGTTCTGCCTGAGGTTTCTTCCTGTTAAAAGGGAGTTTTTCCTTCCCACTGTCGCCAAAGTGCTTGCTCATAGGGGGTCATATGATTGTTGGGTTTTTCTCTGTATCTATGAAGCGCCTTGAGGCGACTTTTGTTGTGATTTGGCGCTATATAAATAAAATTGAATTGAATTGAATTGAATTGAATATTACTCGGTGCCAGGGGACCTGATCCTTGGGGTGGACCAAATTTTGGGAGAACATATTTTGGGGTTTGAAAGCAACAGAGATGTTGTGTTTAAAGGAAATGCATCTAAGCTGTTACCGTACTCTTGACATATAAGCAATCACTAAGGGTTTTCACTTAGGCAGCATTTGTCCTTCTTCTCTCCTGGAGCTTTCTTTAGGTGCCTTCCCAGCTTTGACAAATGGGATAATCACATTTACTCATAGCCTTCTTGATGTGATGTTCTTCTGCTTCCCTCGATGCTCTGTCTGTGGGGCTGGTGTTCGCTCTGTGTTGTAGCATCCTGATGACACACAGTTTGTGCTCCAGTGGATGATAAAAGTCAAACCTTAAATACCGATCCAAATGTGTTGTTTGAAAGTTGTTGTGGAAGTTTTCCATTAAATAAAGCCTGCAGACAAGTGGTGAGCGGTAGCTAACAGTCTTTAATCAAAACACAAAGAACAGAAAAACCCAGCTTGGTGGAGAGCCTGCATGATTGCGGGGCAGACAGTCAGCAGAGTCTCCCTGAGCCTAGCATGGCTCTCAGTTAAATACCTTCTTCAGGAACAAAAGGCAGTACACAGCTGTTTCACACCTTAAGGTTCACATTCCCTTGCTACCTCCCAGAGTCCTCAAAGAGACAAAAGACTCTTCCTGTGGAGTTGTCTGCTTCCCCCAACTTCCTTACCAGACCCCCATCATCTGTTTAACTGTATGAGTGTGAGACATGCTAAAATCCAGTGGCACCAAGGCATTATACAATAAAATAATGTGATTAATACATAAATAAAAGAAATTCCTATACACAGTACACAACACTTTTTAAATGCCCCCCATTACTGATGGAAAATTCCCAGTCCGAGAAGGCTAAACTGTCAATTTTCATATTCTCTCTGGTGAATTTGATGTGTTGGTTCACCACGTTGACGTGATCAGTGAATTTTGGTACGTCCTGAGATTGGATTTTCATCCCTGAACCAATCACTTGGTGGTGTTCCAGCCCTCTTTTTCACTTCTTCCATGTACAAGTTGGCCACAAGGGGTGAAACTGGGGAACCCATAACACTGTTAGGGTACCTGGGTCGTCGACTCAGTGTTGTTGTGTTTATGGTTTTTTAGTCTTTTTTTCTTTATTCGTGATGGTTTTTTCTGTGTGACTTGTTCCTAGTTTAGTTATCTGTACCCTCTGGTCATGTTGGTAGGTCATCTAAGTCTTGCCCACGTATAGACTTGTCACTTTTTACTTTACTCCCTTGATCCCCAGTCATGTCTCTGTCCCTCCCACTGTTGCCTGTACCTAGTCAGTCTGCATCTCAGTGTTTGCGTTCCCTGTAGGTCTTAAGGATAGTCTCCTTTCAGTGTGCGTTATGTTCTGTTTTGCTTCTCCACCGTCTCATCTGTCTGATTTGTTACCAGCCGTGTTTCCCAGGTGTTTTCTCTTTGCCCCGTTTCACTCTTGAATTTAGTGTCTACATCTCCCTCTGTTCAGCATCGCGTTCTCCCTCATTTCCCGCTGTGTGTGTTCTGCCTGCCTGCCTGTTTAGTTCACATATTTTCCAGTTTGTTTTGTTATCCTGGATTCCAGCAATAAAGCTGAGGTTTGAGTTTAGTTCTGCCTTTGAGTCTGCATTTTGGGTCCTCCATTCCTGCCTGCTGCACACAGCTTATGACAGGCACACCCATGTTTCTGCCTGTAGTTCTGACCCTTGTATGTGAAATAGGTGGAAGGAAGACACAGTTCCAAGAGCAAACACACTTGCTCAGTGAAGTGAAGAGAAATGTAACATCATACAAGACCAATGTTTCATCTGTCTCAATAATGCCATCTCTCAGCTTCTCAACAAAATCCAGTGGTGTTCTGGATATGGTGTTTAGAGCTGCCTACCAACTTTGAGATGTTATAGGTGACCAAGTTGATCATTCAGACAAATGATCTCAAAGGTAAACCAAGTTTATGTATGTTTGGTCTATCACCCTCTTCCTGTAACCACTTCCTGGGTCTTATTTCAAGTATTTTTGTCACTGAGCAGTGACAAAATATTCTCATGACAGTCTTTCTGGTTTTGCAAAACCGTGCACCTACCCTTGTCTGCCTCTGGCCTCACAGCCCATTTTTGTGTAAGTGGTGGTAGTTTCAGTCAATATGTATATGTACTGTTTATAAGGTTGGGGAAACCTGCAGTCAGCTGAGACTGAAGAAGTCACTTGGATGAGTAACAAAACATTTCTCCCACTCAAAATGCAACATCCAGATTAACTTATTCAACTTAATCAACTTTTTGGGGATATCAGAGAAAACAAAGAACAAATAATAAATTAAGAATCACACAGTATAAGACCAATGAAGACCAGTTAAAATGGTTTACTCCATGCAGCATGTGTGAAGTAGCCTGGCCTAAGCACATCAGCAGAGCAGCATAAGTCACCACAGCTTGAACGAGGCCACATAGGCTAAGTAGCCTAGAGCAGTCTGGCCTGGAAATCTAAAAAGTCCAATATGGCAGGCATTCTGGAGCAAGTATGTTCTGCAATTTAATGCCCAGGTTCCTTTATGTGTAGAGAGTTGAGAATAGCTCTCTAGTAAAATCTGGTATCAGAAATAAACTGGGGAAAACAGCCCCCCCCAAAGGTTTTTGTTGTGATTGTATTTTTGTACCTGTCATTTAAAATGCTATCCTACATCCAGCCGCTAGAGGGCGTATTACGCGCAGTGGTATCGAGTAGCGTTTTGGGGCACAGAGGAAGAATAAACCTTCCTGTTGTGAAACTGACATCAGCTCAACATGTGTCCCTTTTTCTATTCTTTATCACAGGTTAGTAAATGCATTTAAATGAATGTATACTGCAGACCTTACAAACGGACAATGTTGTTTATGTGGGTAATGAGCGCAACTTGCTAAAGAAATGGATTCGTTCTGAGTTGTGTCTGAATTGTGGGTTAAGGCTGCAGGCTAAATGATGCTAATGCTAGCGGACTTGGCTAATGTGGAATACTGAGTGTGTGTGGGGAAGCTAATCTGACCTGTGAGAGACTTCTGGACTGTGAACTATTAATGTATTATGCACTCTGATAAATGGGTTTTATACTATGTTTTATTCTTCTGGTTAATCTTGTGGTTACAAGAACAAGTTTGTGGTTTAATACAAAGACATTTATAGAGTGTTATAAGGAAACTGTATGATCAATGCTGACTGCACAGTAGTAGTGAACGCTGTTAAAGGAGCATTGCACTCTATATAGTTGTAGGTTGTCTAAGCACAGTGAATATGTTTGTTTCATGTCAAAGACATTATTTTCTTGTAAAGAGTAAAATAGCTATATTTAAAAAAACAGAAGTTACATTGTCAGTACAGTGGAAATACATTTCACATAAATAATTTAGTGCTGAACAAGAATTAAAATGTTTAAAAATGAGTTAATTTTATGATGTTTGTAAATGTAGTTAAAAATGAAGTACAGAGTACGCTATTGTGTTTTGTTTATCTTTGTAAAACAAATGTGTTTATTGTGATACATTGTGGATCTGATATTATCAATGGATTTAAGCAACATTTTGTTTATGTTTTGTCAAAGTTGTATTGAGAGATTTATACAGTCTCTAGCTCAGGGAACTGTGGCCATGTATGGTAAACTGGATTGAAACATAAGGCCATTTCTTTGCAGTTAGTATGGTGATACCTGAAGCTGTTCTAAGCTGTTGTGAAGAATAAACCTTCCTGTTGTGAAACTGACATCAGCTCAACGTGTGTCCCTTTTTCTATTCTTTATCACAGCACCACACGTTGTTGAACAGGAAACCAGTTACCCCTCTGGTCATCATCTTAGGGAGGCAACATATGCAGTGTTGTTTATATTGCATTATCTTGTAAAGCTAACTTAACGCATCACTGTGTGGAAAGAAGGCATGAGCAGTTTTCTGATTCAGCTAACAAAAGTTGGTCAGGTTGCTTAACAATAAGCAAATAAACAGAATTTCAAGAACAAATTTTATTTATAAGAACATGTACCACAACCACTATTTTCCATTTCCTAGCATTTGTGCTGGATGACTTTTTGAGCGCATGGCCAGATGGTGCCCTCTCCAAAAGCGTGTGTTGTGGCACACATTGTTGCTCTACCTCTGCCTCTTTCTCTCTCTCTCTGTGTCTGTCTTAGAAACACACAGCGACAAACACACAAACATAGAGTCCAGGAGGCTACCATACCATCCACTATCCCATCTCATTCTACTGGCTATAGCCTCAAACTGTCGAAGCAAAAATACCCACATGTCTGCTGAGAGACCTAATTCTCGCACGCTGCTCTCCCAGGGGAACCACAGAGAGAGAGAGAACGAGGGAAAAGACCAATGGTTTTACTTTAGCCTGGTAAGCATAAATCATAGCACAACCATCTCATTGATGGAAAATCCAAACTAAACTTTAGTTTATGAAAAGGAGAACAGTAAATCAAAAACTTTTTGCAGCCTTTTGATAATTGGCATTGGAATTCATTAGAGCTCATTTTTGACTGAATCTTGGCTTTCATTTTTCATTAGGTTTTCATTAGTCTTGAATGCTATTCCCCAGATTTATGCATCTTTGATAGAAGTCAAGGCACAACAAAGAGCAAAACACAGTCAAATATTCAAAATTATATGTATGTAAGCTATTACCATTGAGTAACTGACCTTGGGTGCTCCAGACAGCTTTAGAAATTCTCCCTAACCAAAGATTTACAGATTTCACATTCCCACATTGTGTCATTAATGGCACTGAAAAAATACTGAGTTAGGTGTCCCATATGGAAAAGAAATAGAAAAAACTTATAAAAGACTTGCATAAGATGTGGCCTACTTCATATAGTGAATCATATAAGGCTTATATGATTTACTCATGAAAGTGGCCACTTTCTCATTACTTTCATATATTGTTTTAGTAAGTATCCAAAACATACAAGTTATTTTCAAGCTTTACTCTTCCCTCCATAACTGATGTATCTAATCTTATTAAAAAATCTAAGTCATCCACCTGTCAACTTGACCCTCTCCCCACTGTGTTAGTTAAAGCCAGTCTTCCCTCGTTAGCACCTCTCATAACCAATATTATTCATTCCTCCCTTAACACTGGTATCGTTCCTTCATCTCTGAAAAATACTTCTGTTATTCCAATTCTCAAAAAGCCTGGTGCAGACCCCAAAACCTTTGATAATCTTCGCCCTATATCAAATCTCCCCTTTATTTCAAAAATTCTTGAAAAAGTTGTCGCCTCCCAGCTTCATTTACATCTCAATGACCATAATCTCTATGAACAATTTCAATCTGGTTTCCGCCCCAATCATAGCAGAAACTGCTCTGTTAAGGATTACCAATGACCTTCTGATGGCAGCTGATTCTGGTCTCCTATCAATCCTCATCCTTCTTGATCTTAGTGCGGCGTTTGATACCATTTCTCACAATATCCTCCTGAACCGGTTAGCATCCATTGGCATTAGTCATACCCCCCTTGCCTGGTTCACCTTCTATCTCTCAGACCGCACTCAGTTTATCCAATTTAAATCCCATTCTTCAAGTCTCTATCCTGTTTCTGCTGGTGTGCCCCAGGGTTCAGTATTAGGGCCTCTTTTATTCATTATTTATATGCTCCGTCTTGGTCATATATACTGAAAATATAATATAAATTTTCACTGTTATGCCGATGACACCCAGCTCTACATTTCTTCTAAAACCAATTCATCCCTCCCACCTACCTCCCTCTCAAACTGTCTTATTGAGATTAGATCCTGGTTCTCCTCCAATTTTCTCAAACTTAACAGTAATAAAACTGAAGTTTTACTTGTTGGTACACCATCTATCTTAACCAAATCCCACAGTTTTTCCATTAACACTGAAGATTCTCCTACCCTTCCCTCCCCTCAGGTTAAGAGTTTGGGTGTCATACTTGATAATACTCTTTCATTCCAGTCTCACATTAATTACATAACCCGGTCTGCATACTTCCACTTACGTAATGTTAACCGACTCCATCCCTTCCTTACTCCCCATGCTGCTGCCATCCTTGTCCACAGTCTTATTACGTCCTGTATTGATTACTGCAATTCCCTCCTATTTGGTCTCCCTAAAAGGTCCCTTCATAAACTCCAACTTCTTCAAAATTCTGCAGCTCGGGTCATAACTCGTACTCCGTTAAGAGCTCATATTACCCCAGTTCTTCAGCAGCTTCACTGGTTGCCCATAGAAGCCAGGATAAATTTTAAAATCTTACTTCTTACATACAAGTGTATCCATAATTCTGCTCCTTCATATTTGTGTGACCTGCTCCATATCACCACTGTTTCCCGCCCTCTCAGATCATCATTAGTGATGTGCGATACCACTAATTTATAGAAGTTAGGAGAACGCTAGTTTCCACTTAAACATGATATAGCATGTTCTGACTGAGAGATTTCTGGAAAAAATTAAAACGTACAGCTCTGCTATCACTTCCAAAATAAATGAAGACAGAAAACTAAACAGCAATGACTTTTGTAGGGTTACTGAAGTTTGGACTAGCTGGTATATAATGATGTGCTACGTGATCGCTAGCGACACAGCTATGTTAGCCTAACATAAACACAGTGAATGATAATGTTTCTCCACTTGATAAAATTTAACGGGAGGGTTCTCGTTGGTTATTGACAAATGCAATCGCTTGGCAGGATGCTGTAAATGGACCAAACTTCAGTCGGGAGAATGACTGAGATAATCCATCCACAATACGAGGTTAGTCATTAATATACTGCAACAACATGGGAATAGAGCAGCTGCAAGAGAATTCAACATTAATGAATCAATGGTACAGAAGTGGAGGAAGCAAGAAGTTGAGTAAAGTTTGACTTATCTGGCTATTTTGTTTCGCTTAATGTGCCATATAATCCGGTGCACCTTATGTATGAAAACAGACCCGTTCATCGACGGTGTTCTTTATAATCCAGCGCGCCTTATGGTCCGAAAAATACGGTAGTGATTAAACTGGGCTAAATCCGAGAAAATCAGGAGCCAGCATTTTGTGTTGTCAAGAAGTCAGAGATTGAGATTTTTTATTTTCTTCTCGACTAAATTTGACACATTTAAACACAGGGACCATTTAAGAGGAAAGCACTGCCATTTCTCATTGTTTAGCCCCCTATAACTGTCTCTGTGACACATTTTGCCTTGCATCCCAGTTTTTGGCATAGGGAATGAACCCAGAACCAAGAAGAACTGGGTCATGACATCTATGACAAGATTAGTTTTGGGTTTGGCCAGTTTTTGTTTGACTGAGATGGTGAGGCACCACTGACACAGATATAAGGTGTGAAAGCTTTAAACAGTATTAACCAAATCAGTGTTTGGCGTATCATTTAAAAATGACACTAGTTAAGCGTTGGAACTACTGAAACCTATAACACGGGAATCTCTTTCAGAAAGAATAACACTTGATGATTATGTTCAGAGAGTGTGAAAATAAACAGTTTTTTCTAGAGCCATCAGTATACTGTGGGTTGATATATAACCCACAGTTTTCCACATTTTACTTCATGTTTAGCACGGTTAAAAAGCATAAACAACAGCTTTGTTTGAATCCGCTGCTTGGCCACTATGCTTTGGGCATAATTGCATTATTAGAGTTGCAAGGTGAATAGGTGAGTCATTTATGTTATATTTAGCCAAGTGATGCCTATGGCAACATGTAGTAAAACAATCTGACAGTGAAGGAGCTCTTGATATTCCCTGTTTAATGCTGAACATAATCTTGGTTTTATTAAATAAAAAGATGTTATGAATGCAAATTAGTGATAACAACTCTACTTGAAGGCCACTGTCCATTGTACTTGTGTTACTTCGTTCATGAGGAAAGAATGTTAGATATAAGGTATCAACTTATTGTATTTACTTAGCAACAATCTCTCTGTCCTGATTTCACATTTTTTAACTATGTCAGATGTGATGTTATATAAAACAATGGTATGGTTTCCTTTTTCTCAGTTAGTCTCTGTCATGTTTTCCTCTTCATCACAGTTTTTGACATAGGGAATGGACCCAGATAAAGACAGAAATAGGTCAACTCTCTAGCCTCTATGTAGAAACAGTAGCTCTGGGCTTTGGCCAGTTTTTGAATGTTTGACTGAGCTAAAGAGGATATACTGAAAGAAGAAATTATAAATACTGGTGTACTGTCTATGAGCTGCATTAAAAGAAAAGCACAAGCACTGTGCAGCAGAAATCGCATTTCAGATTAATTAAGCAGTATCTATCTTTTCATATTTTTCTATATTTAACTTATTTTCCCACTCTGTAAGATAATTTAGCTTCAAATTAAATGTCACACAAATACAAACATGATTTTTTTTATATATACATGAGAGATTAGGTGTGTGCAACTTTTTAAAAATCATTTATTTATTATTTTTATTTACTTTGTTTTACTTCCGCAACTTTAACCTATGCAAAAAAATTATAACTGTCTGATGTGTTGATGCATGCTCCATCAGCCAGGTAAGGAAATCCCCCAAAGCTGAGTCTGTTCATCTGGACGTAGCGTTTTCCGTGGGAGAAACGTTTCGTCACTTATTCAAGTGACTTCTTCAGTCTTGGTTAAATGATGATTCTGGGCAGGATGTGTTGTCACAATGTGGCTGCGTGCAGGCAGGAAAAAGACCCAAAAGCAGACTTCACAGAGGAGAAAACTTAAACTCAAAAAACAGCTTTATTGCTCGCAGGGGAAACATTACAAAAAACTACACTGGGAAATCATAACTAAACATTCAGAGAGGCACGCAGGGAACCACAGCCATGACTGAGGGAGATCGTGACAACAAGCACAGGAAGACAGACACTAAATACAAAATGGATAACGAGGGCAAAGAGGACACACCTGGGAAGCACGGATGGCACAAATTACATCGACGAGATGGGGAAGAGCAAACAGAACATAATGCACAATGATGGGAGACTATCAAAGTAAAACAGGAAGTACAGAGGGGCAGACTGGAGAGAGAGAGGGAACACAGAGGAGCACGAGCTGGGGAACATAGATAAATATAATGGAAGAAAACGCGAGAGGAAAACAACGTATAAGAACTCACACCACAATATAAACATGGACACACAGAGGGAGACACAGAAGGCACAGACACAAGGGGAAATCTAATAACCAAAACTAAACAGAACAGCCTAGGAACCACAAAATAAATCCTTAAAATAAGAAATTGACTTAACATATTACAAACACTCAAGAAAGCTGAGAACGCTGGGTCAAAATGAACCAGGACCATGACATTGAAACAGTGGCCACTGGCCCATAGGTGTAAATAGACTGCAGAGTCCTGGCCTGACTTTCAAACCTTTGAAAGCCCCAGAGACACGGTGTTTAGGGAAAATGTGTCACACTTATTCCAGAACTCCTGACAAATAAGAGACTACTAAGGATTTTTTCTAAGGCAGCAGCTGTCCTTCTGTCTTTATCACCTGGAGCTTTCTTTAGGTGCCTTCCCAGCTTTGACAAATGGGATAACCACATTTACTCAGGGCTTTCTTGATGTGATGTTCTTCTGCTTCCCTGGATACTGGATCTGTGGGGATGGTGTTCGCTCTGTGTTGTAGCATCCTGACGACACCCAGTTTGTGCTCCAGTGGCTGATAAGAGTGAACCCTTAAATACTGATCAGTGTGCATTGGATTACATTGCACATTAACACATTGTTTGGTTGAGGACAGTGTGGAGAAGAGCCTGTCCCTTTCCCCATTTATTAAGGGCTTTACAAACCCGAACATTACAGCTAACAGGTGGATTTTCCCTTTTAAGTGCAGCTAGCTAAATAACAAGGGAACCAATTACTGCATAAGAGATAGAGAGTGAAAGTGGACAGTATATCTTGGTTTTTTAACGTAACAGCATTATTACAGCCAGGGGCAGCACAAACCTGCCCCCCTCCAACTGATTTTTAGTTTTAGTGTCTTTATTTTCCCCTGAGTTATTGGTTTTGCTACTATTTGGTTAACACAAACTAAATTTGTTGTCTATTGACTGCAACCAACCAACTAATCTGGTGACATTTTGTGTTTTCCCCCATAACTGGAAATAAACCCTGTGACTGTAAATAAACACCATTCACTGTAATTCCCTGGTGTCTGTGTGATCTGCTATCTGTGTCCACCTGCTTAGTTATCTGACATATAGCACTTTAAAAACAACACATGGCCGACCAAAATGCTGTACAGCAGAAATATAAAAAGTACAATAAGAACAATAAATAAAATAACAATAAAATAACATTGTCAGTTACCCACTGAGGACATAGGGCTGCAGTAGATTGGACAAATATACAGGCGCCAAACCATTTAAGGATTTAAAAGCCAGTACAGGGCTCTAGACTAACTTTTTGCCACGGTTGCACTGGTGCGCCTAAAGTTAGACGCACCCAAATTTTGCAACCACATCGCTTAAAATCGCAGTTTTACATGTGCACTTTTTTGGGGGGGGGAAATTGCTGTCACTACAGACACTATTAATTTGTAAATGATTAACTAACAATCTTGTCAACACAAAGTTCTTTATTTGGAGCTCATTTTTACAAGAAAGATAAGTTACTGAAAAACTGCTTGTGCTTAAAGTGATTTGGCACTCTTTGGCAATATTGTAGGCAATGTTGAACTTAATCATCACATCAGCCTCCTCTGATGACCTGTTTGTTGCTGCCTGCTGCTGAAAGGCAGTGGGGAGAGGGGACACTTGGGCAGTGCATTTATTGCAGCATATAATGTGTTTTCTGGATACACTGTGCTTTTTCAGCGTTCAGAGATTAATGGCTCCGTGTCAGAGCACTGCCTATGAATTTCAGACAGATCATGTCTTAACTTAACAAAAAAGTTATCAATAGTTCTTTTCATCTTTTCTTATTACCCACAGCTACATCCACTTCTGTCGGGCTTAGGCTACTCACTAGGGCTGGGTATCATCACTGATTTCTATAATCCATTCGATTCCGATTCACAAGGTTCTGATTCGATTCGATACAATTTTGCCTCAGACAGTCAGAAATATTATAATTCTAATCATTTATCAGTACTGATGCATGTGAGACTTCATCAGAGGTGTGATCATCACAGCAGATGCCTTTGTGTCAAAGTAACTGAGGCTAAAACACAGAAAAACATGAAGGAGATTTTCCTGGCCTGGCTTTTTATAGCAGATAACCTTAAAAATATAATGCAATTTTGCATAATTTTAAAAAGTTTAACTTTCTTCAGTATTGAACAGCAGAAATTAGGCTTTCTTTTCCGAGGTCATTTAAGTAAAAAAAAAAAAAAAAGGAAAGACAGCGGCCGACAGCGCTGTAGTAGACTGGGGGTAATAAGCAAATGAATAATGCAGAAAACAGATTTGAGGCGGGAAACTGTTCTTGAAGTACAGAGAGAGAGAGAGCTGTGCATGAAGTGCAATTTTATCGTGGTAGAAGCAAAAAACCAAAAGAAGGTTGTCGACATTTATCAAATGTGAATCGTAGTTTGGATCTTCTTTTTTCCTGCTGGTTCAGTAAATTTTGGTTGGAGAAAGACAAAACCTGCAGCTCAGAATCTAGCCCAAAAAAGACATAAACGCAAAGCGCGGACCCGCCGATGCATCAGAATCTTTGAGCTTTCAGCCCCGACGGCGTGTCCATGTACGTGCCTTCAGGTGAGAAAGACGAGAAAGAGAAAGCTGATTCTGATGCGTCGGGTCCGTGCTCTGTGTTTACTTCTTTGTGCAGAATCTGTTTTCCTGCTCTCATTTGCTGTTTGATTGTTGTTGATACAGTTTTGTGAACTTTAACCTCAGATTCTGGCGTTTCTGGCAAATTACATTTATATTTAAAAGTCGATTCAGGATTTAATGAATCGATATCGCTTTATTTAAGCTACTCACCTCTCTCTATCCGCCTGCACTTTCAAACGTACACACGAAGGACTACAGTAATATCTGGACCACGGCCAATCAGAGAGGTCCCGCCCCTGACTATCTCTGATTGGTTTAGACCACAATAGGGGCATAATGTGCATCAGTTGTTGACCACGCAGAGATTTTCAAAGTTGCGGAGAATTTTATTTAATTTCTTTTACTCAAAAAGTTGGTCGCACCGGTGCGACCTAGGTTTTTTTTTTCAGTCCCACCATTGAAAAATTTGGTCGCATTTGCGACCAAATTGGTCGCACTCTAGAGCAGTGCAGTAAAAGGATTTTAAATTAGATCCTAAATTCAGATGGCGCTAAACATGCCTTTAAAACTTTGACTTTAAACACTTAAACACTAATTCTAGCTGACACATCTATGTCAGTTTTTGAGAGCAGGGCTCCATTGTGTAAATTAGCGTTTATACATTAAGTGTCCATCACAGGACAAACACAAACATTTACAGGAGTAAACAGAACCCAACTAGACTTTCAGTTGGAACGTTTTAAGCCCTAACTGATGTTGTCTTTGATTACCAGGATAGTGATACAGCAGAGACAGCTTCTCCCATCAGCACCTTTGAAATGCGCAGCATCACCACATCAGAAAATACTGAATAGAAGATTCATGGTCAGGGCAGAGGCTAAAAACTGCGATGCCCAGATTTGGCCTTTGCTGTCACCACTCTGTTTTGCCATCTGGTCAAAAAATTTGTTTTATTATTTTGTTTTTACTGATACTTTAAATCTTCTAGTTTATCTCCAGGGGAAGCAAAGGAAAGAGTCAGTTGACACTTGTCTTTTGGACACTTTGGAGAAGGATTATTGATACGAAAAAGGTTGCTTTATGTTTTTGAGTGCTGCTGTCGATAGTTAAAATACTCGATGGATAACTCGATAAACCAACATTTCATGCCCAGTTGATTTTGAATGGTTTTAGCATTTTTATTGTAACGATACTATTTTATAGTATTCCCTCCCTTTTGTCCTGCAGACTGATGCCTCGAACAGAGGGCTGGGAGCTGTCCTGTCCCAGCAGGTGGGGGTTGACCGCCCAGTCCTATACATCAGCCGGAAGCTACCAGAGGGTGAGAGAAGGTACACTACAGTGGAGAAGGACTGTCTGGGCAGTTGACTCCGTTCATTATTACATCCTATGATACAAATTCACTGTCTGCTTGGACCATGCCCCAATGCAGCGGCTCCACCGCATAAAGGATGCCAACGCCTGGAGACCCGGTGGTATCTGGTCCTGCAGCCCTTTAAATTCAAGGTTAATGAGGTTTTTCATTTTGATAATGAGGTCAGAGACCAGAGATTGGCACACACATCTGCCAGCTTTCCAGCTGTGTGTGTGCCAAACCAGGAAGCAGTATGAGTGAAAATTCAATAAAAAACATTAAGCAACCACATGAACAGTATGTCAGGTCATAGTCCTTTACACAAGTAAACCACCAGAGCTCAAAGTAAGGGAATCCTAAACATCCAAAAGACTCTGCAATGGTTCTCTTTCTCCAGAGACAATAATGAAACTTTCTCTCCATTCTGACAGAGCTACATTTTACTCTGCTAAAGTCACCCAGTTGCTTCCTTCTCTAGTTGTCACACCACACACTCACATCTTTCAATAAACCTTTAAAAACTGACAACGGTCATTTGAGTCTGCTCACTGACTCCCATTTGAAGGTAATTATCATGAGGTCCAATTCAGTGGCTCAGATTAGGCTGAGTTGGACCCAACTGGAGGGCTCTGAGACAAAAGAATAAACTAAAAGAGGAAACTTTATTGCTAATATTCTAAAACTTAAAAACATAAAAACTCAAATGAGGCAGAAACAAAGGAACTGTAAAAGTAGGAAACTGTGAGGAACCCAAGGCAAAAGCAGAAACACACTACTTGAGGGGTCAACACAGCAGAGAACAACAGGAGACGCACACAATACATACACAGAGATTAGGGCAGAGTGGACACACCTGAGGAAAACAGCCGAACAGAATCTTACTGAAGAGACAGGGTAGGCAAAATTGAAACCGGGAGACTATCAAAATAAAAAAAGTAACACACACACACACACACACAAACTTAGACTAAGACACTTACAACTTGAACTTCCTACTACACTGGAAACGGAATGGGAATAAACAGACATCAAGACATGACAAACTGGGGACACAAAGGGACAAAACACAGAGAGATGAAAATGGGACAGGAGACAGGACCAAGGGGACTTTGAGGATAACAAAAAACAAATCCAAAGTTGGTTAGCCAGCTGACAGATAAGCGAACTGAAATTTCTGGAAATTGTATGTCACGCAGGAGAAAAAGGACTCAGGCCGCAGACCAGCTGAACTAGAACAGCAGTCGTGAATTTATTTACAAAACTCATTCGCTCCTTCCCAGTTTGACTTCGGCACTCTTCTGCATCCAAACTCGCTCCTCTCGTATTTGTTTTCACACACGTTTGTTTGCACACTCACTCTCACTCCACTCCACACCACACCACCAGGGAAACAGATCGGGGGTACGGACGAGTCCGAGAACCTAAGCACGAGAGAATTGTGGTTAGAATAAACAGAGTAATCACACGAGAAACAGGGTTTATTGGGGCTGTACTGACGAGAGTAACTCAACGATCCAGAGAAGAAGCCTTCTGAGTCCTCAGCTTAAATAGCCCAGGAGTCCGGGTAATCAGGTGAATTCACAGCACGTGCGTGGGCCGAGGGCGGGAGCCCAGCTGAGCTCCGCCCAGGCAGACAGGTGAGAGACAGGAGAGGGAGAGAGAGAGAGAGACACACAACTAAAAACAACATGTAGCCTGAAACCTAGGTACACCAAGGAGACACAGAGACCATGACATTGTAATTTATAGTATTTAAACAAAAATAGTTTTCTATCCTATTACATTTTTTTTGATACAGAAGAGCAGATCTGCCTTGAATGATTTTAGTAAAAAACTCATTTGTAAACATTTTCAGAAACAGATATCAGTGCTGTAGCTGAAACAAGTTACTGTGCCAAGTGCATTGGGACTTGAAGATAATCCAAGAAAGCTTCTTATATTTTAAACGTAAACATTAAAGTCAAAGAAAAGAACATTTACAGAACACTAAAATTCACAACTAGTGCATGTGTAAACCGTTCCACTATGTTAAAAATTACTTGTATTGGTACTTGTAGATGCGAGATGTAAAGTTCTGCTTAGCCTGTAGTATATTCAGTACCCACGATTGTCACTGTTCCACAGCTGAGTAAACATATTAACATATTATTTTTTCCTGATGAATTTGGTCCAATGATTTTTCCACACTGTGGCTACGATAATCCAGTTACAAAGATGAGATCTGTTTGGCCTATGTACGTAATAATATCAGTTCCCACATTGTTCTAGTATCCTTCTTTACTTTACTATGGCCCTATGTTGTCAGCACTTACACAGTTTCAAGTTGTATGGCATCTAAATAAAATATGCACACATAATGTCTAAAACATATAGTGAACTCTATTGAAGTCTATTTTATTTCCATTACATGAAAAAAACATCCTTTTTTGTCCATATAAGGTTTCAATTTATAATGAGAAAATGCATTGTAATTTATAATTCAGAATGCAAAGATACATAAACATAGACTTAGCTGTTATCTTTCTGACTATGAACTTGTATTTATATGACAGTTGAATCCTTGACTCTATTCCTTCCTAATTATGTCCCTCAACCTATTTTCTTACCAGGTTGACCTTCCTCCATGTCTTCCTCACTTGTATGGAATGGGACTGAAAAGAATCACTTACTAAAGGACTTTGGCTGGTACTATTGTTAATGGTGCAGCTGCTGTAGCCCTAGTAGCTAACATTGGTTAAGTTGACCCATTGTCCATCATTATTAACCACTTCTTCCTGTTATGAGACAGCTGTGTGCAGGCAGGAATGGTGGACCCTAAGTGCAGATGCTCGGAGGCAAAAGGTGAACTCAAAACAGCTTTAATGCTGAACTCAAAAAAGGTAACAAAACTGAGACTCCCAAAAAAAAAAAAACAAACTCAGGCAAACAGACAGACCACACAGCCTCATAAACGGTAGATCGCGACACAGACAAACTGAAACACAGGGCTTAAATACACAGAGGGAGCAATCAGGGAATGGGTAACAGGAGGGAAACACAGCTGGGGCAAATCAGGCCTAACGAGACAAAGGAAGCACAACCAGACGCATTTACATGAGACAAGGACTTTCAAAGTAAAACAGGAAACATAACACAGACTGAACTTACAGACACAGACTCACAGGCAGACACTACAACAGAGGGAACAGAGACGTGGGACCAGGGCAGACACAGAGACATAAACCATAAGATAGAACTCTAACAAAGAAACCAAAGACTAGAAATGATAAATAATATAATAAACTCAAAACACTGGGTCAACGACCCAGGCATCCTAACACTTCAACACTAAACTCTGTTTATTGCACAGGGAAAGTAGGGCATGGGACGGTTTTATTGGGCAAGCCAGTGTCAGTAATGAAAATTAATGAATGGGCTGCTGTCAGCACTTGTAGGGCTGTGATGGGGTCTTTTAAGCTGGCGTGTAGCCTGTATTATTATATCGACAAAGAGAAAAAATATATTGAACTATGGCCCACAAGTTTCTAAGCCCACTCGGCAAATGGCTGATATGCCAGATTACCAGGCCAGTCCTGACCATAGCTTTAAATTTATATCAGAACATTTATGAATATGCCTTGAGAAATTTACTTTAGAATTAAGGACACATATTTTTGGAATTCAAGAACACAAAATCAGCACGTTGTCATTGCATAATTGCCCCCATTTAGTGAATCATTTCCCCATAGACTGCTTACTTGCACTTTTCCAATGAAATTCCTCTTTGTTTTATGGGGGCGGGGTTTATGTAATTTGTCAGTAACAAATGACACAAATAATAATCGTACACACTGAGAGACTGCACCACTGATGTCATTCAGTAGTCACATATCCCATATTCACTTTCTTGTTTCTCTTTTGCAGTGTACAAAATCATACCATTATTTATATGGTGCTTAGAGCTTGTTTTTCTCAAATTATTTTTTTAAAAAGAAAGACAATAAGCAACCTAATATTTACATTACTTATATATTTACATTTCTCTTTTGATTTATCTTTACTGTTTGCTTCTGTTGTCTGTAGGCATAGCACCCCACTGTTTTATGCCTTGTGTTACCTCAGACATTTGTATTTTTGATTCTTACTCACACAGACTTAAATGCTTCTTTTTCTGTTTTTACTCCTTTTTACTTTCACTTATTACTATTGCAACTTAACTTAATCCTCCAGACACAGAACGAGTGTAGGTCCATTCCCAATAATATCTTTTTTGGTAGAATATTAATGTTATAAATCATATATAGAAACCTTATGTGGTATTCTTATGTTATTTTTATAATGGAATTCTGCATCTGTCTCAATGAACGTGCAACCACTTTCACACATATACACGTACACACACAAACACATACAGGCACACACAAAACATATTGCAGAAACTGAAATAGCAAGGACAATGTGACTCATACTGTAATAAGAGTGTTAGAGCGTGGGTGTCATTTTATATTAGTAGAAAGAACAAGTCTAATCTCTCTTGACAAAATTGAGCAGAACATACTAATGAACATAACTTTCAACCGTTAGCGTTGACACCACAAATCAGTGTTTGTTACACACTTATTATATCCTTAATATTCAATGACTGTTTGATACACTTTAGCTAGTCGTTGTCTTTTCAGACATTGTGTAACATTTCTGTGATGGTAAGTGATTCAGTTAATGACTGAGGAAAATGTAATTTGACAAATTACTCTTTATGGGACAAACCTAAAGAGTCCATAATAATGAAAACATATTTATAGATTCTCTGAAAACAAGTATTTTAGCTGTTGATATTCCATAATTATTTTCACTTTCTCTTCTTGTTTTTGTTTTTCCATTTGCACTTCGGTAAACCTGTTCCTTTCAGTGGGTGCCTCTCTCAAAGTGTATAATTTGGTTTGAATTTGTTACATGTTTTCATTTCCAGTATTTATGCCAATGTTTGCTTTGCCTTACCAATTTTTTTGTAGTTATTTTTGTGATTGCCATTTTTCCTTGATGTTTGCCTATCTGCATTTAGGTTTTTGTGGCTTTCACAGATTTTTGTAGCCTTTATCTGTCATGGCTGGGGCAGCAGTCGTGTGGTAGAATAAATGAGGACCCAAAATGCAGACGGTGGTGGAGATGCGAGGAGAAGTTTATTTACAGTGAAAATAACAGAGGTGAGGGCAGAACTGAACATAAACCTAAACTGGGTGAAACTAACAAACAAACCTGGGACATAAGGTCAGCGGGAGAAACTCAGAGGTGGCAGATGAGGACGGCTAGACAGCGAGAGCCGCAGAGGACCATAGAGAATGAACACAGACGATCCGACGACGAGCAGAAGCCAACACACACTATAAATACACACCAGGTAATGAGGAGATGACACACAGGGATGGACACAGCTGACACTAATGGACATAACAGGAAGCAGACCTACAAAGTAAAACCGGAAACACAAAGACTGTTTTAGTTTGCCAACCGCCAATACAAATGTAAGAAAGAAGAAGAAGAAAGACTGTTTTACAACACCAAACGCAGGGACCCGAACGGAGCACAGAGGGAAGACACAGGTAGGGACAATAAACACGACAACCAAACCCAAAGAACTAATACAAATTCAGAATAAACACCAAACACAAGATGAAACCAAAATAAAACACAAAATGCGGGGCCAACGACCCAGGACCATGACATTATCAGCTTGTAATTTCTTAAACCTATATGGCTTTAGTCCAGCAGTTGGGGAAAGGAACACTAAATTGTGTTAATGATCCAAAGATGCTTATGGATTGTGGTTTAAAGAATGTTTTATCATCGCTAAACTAGGTTCCTGAAGCATGAGTAGACTATGCATAAAGGAATACAGCTGTTTTCAACTTTTTTTCTCTAGAAAACCTTATTTTTAATGGAATTTTGCATGTTTTTCAAGCAGTGTCACATAACAGTTTGAAGGTCAATGCCATGCAGTGCTGGTTTACATCTTAAGTATTATTTCACCACAGTCTTACACAGAGCAGCAAACCTCTAATCATATTTCTTTCTGAAAGACTCAGCCTTGATATGCTACTCTGTTTTTGAAGATTTGTTTTTGTTTTTTTTTTCCAGTTAAATGTTGGGTCCAAATCACGGCAAATAATTGAGTTCAGTTATTTTCTTCTTCTTTTTTTATGGACAATAAACTCACAAACAGTCCATAGACTCCCAGTGCATGCATGATTTTCTGAGGTTGGAATGCTTCTCTACATAACTGACACTTTTCCCCCAGAAGTCTATCTAATGAATTTACATTCAAATATAGAATCAAATGTAATTTTCTCGAAGACAAAAGAAGATTACATTGAATGCTATAAGTTGTTAATAAGTTATTGCTTTCCAAGTTATTATTTTGGGGCTTCTTTTGAAAGACTGCAAAATTTGCTCCCTTTTCAGGTCTTTTAAAGGAAGAGTTAATGTAATGTATAAAAGTTACAAAAAGCTTCACAAAAATACCCCTAAAAAACACATTTAAAAAAACGAAAGTTTTTTCGTTATGTTATGATGTCACTGAACCATACTAGAATCAATATCTGAAATAGGTACTAGTAATAATGATTTAAAGCAATACTCCCTTTTACAAAGAAGAGGGGAATATTAATGGAGGGAGAAAGTAATGAGGACAGAAAAAAAACTGGCTGGCAGGAGAACTTGGGGCCAAAGAAGATTCCAGTTTATGCAATAAACATTTACCACCCAAAAAAACAAGTTTTCTGTATGCAAAATCAAGTTACAATCAATGTGGGCCACAAACTGAGTGACAAAGAAGTTTTTGGAAGACAAAGTTTTTAATATTCTATGAAACAAGAAAGAAGCTCATATAGTAAAAGTAGGAGCATGGGTAACACATTTATCTCTGCACAAATGTTTGCAGTGTAGTGTTATGTAATAGCCAAGCATAATTCCCACTGTGCACACTGAAACCAGATGTTGGGTGGGCAGGTGAAGATTTGAATCACCTTGTAATAGTGGTTTCAGATGTCATAATCCTTTAGATAGTAGTCAAAAACAATAAACCAAGACATGAGAGAAGGAGAAGATGAGTAAACAACTTATGTCACTACTCCTGGAATCACGAAAAAAAGTTTTTTGAGCAGAGGAATCAACAACATGAGTCACGATGCTGCGTTCTGCCCACAGTAAGATAGGTTTTGTTTCCTTTTAGAGTTGCTGGAGAACTGTATCCAATATCTGGACATTTCAAAAAAGGACAACATATTAGAGTAGTATTTGATCCCATTTCTAAAATCGAAAGACAGCTTTAGATAAGCAGTTGAACATAAAGAAAGTGTATGTTTGGAATAATTAGTGAATACATCTTTTATACCAGCGGTCCCCAACCCCCGGGCCTCGGACCAGTACCGGTCCGTGAGTCGTTTGGTACCGGGCCGCGAGAGTTGAGGCTCAGGTGTGAAATGTCTGGTTTTCAGGGTTTTTATCGGTTTTCAGCGTCATTTTGCTATCGTTTTTATCGTTAACTCGGGTTTCCTGGGTCTTTTCACGTGTGTTATGAATAAATCTCCTTTTTTCAGTACCGGTACTAGTTTTATTTTGTTGTATTTATCCGCGACACCTTAAAGGTCGGTCCGTGAAAATATTGTCAGGCATAAACCGGTCCGTGGCGCCAAAAAGGTTGGGGACCGCTGTTTTATACTATACTGTCCACTCAAGCCCAACTCTGACATTTTAAATGATTTTTCTTTCTTAATCTAATATGACTTTTATCAATTTTAATATCCACATGGAAGTACATAAAATTCATTCACAAAAGATTTTTTACCTAGTCTGGATACTTTTGGTTTGAACCAATATATGGACTGTTCTAACTATTGCCAATGTAGTACATGGACCTTCCTACCTACTCCAAAGGACAGATTTTGGACCATATTTTGTGTACTGGTATCACCCCATTGAACTGTTCTATATCGGACTTGCCTTTTCCACAGATGACTGTGTATCTTATTATATCAGTAGACCTTGAAGATACCTTGGCTCCTCAGAAAACATGAATTATTTCCTTTTTTTGTCCTGCTCAGTGGTATTCATCAGAATGTATTCTTCAAATGTCTCTTCAGGAAAACTGGAGTTACTATTTATAAGGATAAAGTACTACGTCATTATACAATATACATACTACTACATTATATTTAGTATACATACAACTACTACTAGAACAACAGTTTAAAGAAGCTATTTCTCATGTTGACTCAGCCTACTGTGCAGTCGGCTGGCAGAAACGTTCCTACTGTGTTTTCCACATTACATAACATTGTTAAACCCCCAGACACTCTTGCAACACATACACACTCTTCTAAACTCCATAGAAAATTTCTGAACTTATTTTTTTATACCAAAATTGTAAACCTTCATCAACAATTGACCTCTTTTTGCAATATTGTGAACTGTTCTGCATTGACCTTTTCCCCTATCCATCTGTTCTTTATCCTAGTTTTGAACTTCCTAAAATAATTCGAATATCTTCCATTATTAGTAAGTTAAAATCATTCACATGCCAACATGATCCACTGTCCACCCCCCTTTCCTTGCTCACTTATCACTAATATTGTATCTTGATGCATGCTCAATCATCCAGGTAAATAAATCCCAAAACGTTGATTCTGTTCATCTGGACGTAGCTTTTTCGAAAACGCTACATCCAGATGAACAGAATCAATGTTTTGGCACTAATATTGTACATTCCTCTTCAGTTAATTGTGGTGTGCCCCAGGGCTCTGTTCTAGTTCCTTTGCTCTTTATTATCTATCTCCTACCTCTTTGCAATATTTTCATCTAATTTTACTGTTACACAGATGACACCCAGCTCTATGTTTCTTCCCACCCACATCTGTCTCTCTTTAAATAAAATAAAGGGTTGTTTAATCTTAATTTTCTTAAATGTAATGCCAATAAAACTGAATGTATTCTTTTTTTTTTCTTTTTTTCTTTTTTTTTTCTTTTGCCTGTCCCATTTGGTTCTTTAGCCGTCAGAATTGTTGTCTGAAGACCAACAAGGATACCCAATGGATTTACTTTGCCAAATGGATCATCACGGCCTTGCCGTATTGGTCCATTTGATCAACCTTTGTTGTTATTATTTATTTTATTTTTATTTTATTTTCTGTTGTTACAGACGGGACAGACATGACTGAGGGATAGGAAAGGGAGAAAGAAAGATGAAGGAAAAGAAAAACAGAAGGGAAGAGGGACAGTGAGAAAGGGCACTTAAAAAGAGAAAGAAGAGAAAAAAAAAATCTCCTGGATCACCTGTTGAGAGAAAAAGAAGAGAAAACAAGCAAAAAAAACCCAGAGCAACATATTAAACACAACACCATCACGTTAATCTAGCTAAGTGTAAACAGCAGTAAATACTAAATATTGAATGTTGTTGTGTAGCAAGCAGGACCGACAGCGCATAATGTGCATGTAAATAGCAGCCAATAAAGGTGTAGTTTATCTCTATGAACAGTGAACACCCGTGTGCACACCTGTGTGGATCAGCGCGCTTGTATTCAAAAGGTTTCCCCATGTAATGGTCTGCTAGAGGATGTAGAGAGCCATAGCCCTGTCCCCCAGGGCATGAAGCAGGCATGGAGGAGATCCAGGCTCCAGACATCCAGAGGCCCCAGAGTGCGAGAGCCCAAGGAGGACCACCGGTGGGGCATCCGTGCCACCCTCCTGGAAAGAGCTGAGGAGAGCCTCAGATGAGGGGTCACCCAGTAGCCACGGAGCAGAAGCCAGAGGGGGCTGCAGTGGCGTGCCCGCTGGCTCTGCCGGCAGCTAGCTGTGCCAGAGTGAACCGAGCCGCCTGACCGAGCAACAGGCACCAGGCCCCGCCAAGTAGTCACCGGGAGTGAGCTGGTACATACCTGAGCGCCCAGCCCCGGACACCAAGAACCACCAACGCACCGACTCCTGAGGGCATCAGTTACCGGCAGGGAGTGTCCCCCGCGGACCCCAGTAGGCACCCCCGTCCTTCGGCACCCACCAAGGCAAGGGAGCCCAGGCCCATCCAGATCGGGGCCTATGGCAGCAGGACCGCCCAGCCCCACAGGACCCGGGGCAGCCCACCCGACCCCACCGCAGAGGAAACTTTACCCACCCTAACATTCAATCATCTCCCAGACTGCACAAGACAGTAGACACCCAGGTTAAGTTTATTCTCCACCTCTCCTATACTCTCCCCCACCTGCAGAGTGGACACCTGCAAGGATGGAACAAACTCCCTGTCACTTGAAGAGTCCCCTAGTTAGGCCGATGCGCCAGAGGCCCCCTGCACCAGGGCTGAGCCCCCGTGCACCCGCCCGCCCACAACCTCGGCGACATACCAACAAGGACCTAAGCCCCCAAGGCCAAGCCAGAGCCCTAGCACGGAGGCGAAGCACCCCCGAACCCCAAGCCCCCACGCCTGCCCCGGATCCACTCAGGGGCAGCCAGGCTACCAGGCCAGTAACCTACGTCCGCCAGCACAGACCCTCCCCCAGCCCTGCTGCACGCAGCCACAAGGAGAACTGAATGTATTCTTATTAGCACAAAATCTGCTCTGTCTAAATCCAGTAGTTTTTCATTATCTACTGATAATTCTGTTGTCATACCTTCCCCTCGGGTTAAGAATAGGGGCGTCATTCTCGGAAGTACTTTCCCTTAACGGCACATATAAATAATATTGCCTGGTCGGCCAACCTTTATCTTCACAGTATTAATTATTTATGTCTCTCACTTACTCCAAACAATATCACTATACCAGGGGTCGGCAACCTGCGGCTCTTTAGTCCTTATATTGCGGCTCTGCATGGTTTGGAAAAATAAATTATAAGTATTTAACTGAAGTGTATTTTATTTGTGTTAGTTCTTTTTTTAAACTTGTAGTTCTAAATTGGAAGATTATTGTGATCTTGAATAATAAAAATAAAGTTATATTTTATTATTTTTCGTTGCTCAAAATACACGTCACACTCGTGGAAGCTGGTATACCCGCCGAAACGACATGCATTTACCGAGACTTTCAGCCCCAGGTAGGCCATTTAAGGAGAAATGTAAGAAAAGAAAAATATCTGAAGAAAATACAACATTTAATGATGCCTGGGCAGATTCATTTGTATTTACTTCTGACGAGAGTGGCCTACCAGTATGCCTAATTTGTGGAGTGTCGATCATCGGATCCACATACGTATGTCAGCAGCTATTCTCCATCATGAACTAACCACCATGAGCGGTGTTTGTTTTTAACAAACACCACTCATGGCTCACAGACGACAGCTTACAGTCTTGCGTAAAGATGAAAGTGACTTCGTACAGCCCCGATCGTACAGCAGACGCTGTGGGCAGAGGTTCAGGAGCAGAAGTCCGATTGTAAACACATCACGGCAGAACCAACGCCGTTTACATGAACATGCTCTTCAACATCTCTTTATTGACCAGCTCACGGCCTGACACATACAAACAACAACACAACAGCAGAGAGAGCAAGCCGGTGAGGTGTGATTGCGGATGCCACTCAGTTAAGTATGCCTCTCCTGCAGCGTCACTGCGAAGCACATTAACCAGGTAAAATAAATATTATGCAGATATTTTGAAAATATTATTTTTTTAGGAGCGTAGTGCTTTTTTTCCAATTATTTTTTTTTAAATTCTGGTCAAGGCTCCGCTACACTCCGAAAGCCCAGAAGGTGATATAAAGATGACGGCTCACTGTTTTTGTTTGTTACATGGATAATTTAAGTTCAGCTTTTTAATTCATTTAAAAGAGACCTTCAACAGGTAGACTTTATTTTTAGTTATTATTTTTTAAGGGTTGACAATGTGTTCATTACATAAATAAAATTTAATTTTCTCCGTAGCACTTCATGGATTTCATAAGCAACACACTATAGTTGTTTATACAAAGCATAAAGGTAAAAAAAAACCCAGTATACACAGTGTTATCTTCATTTTAGATGACAAAATGTATTTGCTGCTCCCAGTGTTTCCTTTTCCGTAGAAACCGGGTCCAAATGGCTCTTTGGGTGTTAAAGGTTGCTGACCCCTGCACTATACCCACTGCACAAAGTCACAGTGATGTCTTTTATAAGTAATTTTCTTTTTTTCCTTCTACGTCTTTTAAACTAGTGTTAACATCCGTAGGACCTCTATGTACAGGCTTTTATAATCCAAATTTATACATGATCTGCGTGTCTATCCGACGTCCAGTACTTAGTGGGTACTTGTCAATGTGCTTATTGTGCATCTTGAGTATTGTGATTCTCTTCTTTACAGTTTACCTTATAAATCTTTCCATAAACAGCAGTTGGTCCAGAATTCAGCTGCCTGCACCAGAAACAGATCCACTGAATAATTAACACCTGTTATTAAACAGTTCTATAGGCTTTTCAGTTAAGATGAACTGATTCTCACTTTCAAAGCCCTCGATAACCTTGCTCCTCCATATTTGTCCAGTTTTCTTCATACTTACTCAATTTGCTTCTCTTTAGCTTCTATTTTGTCTATTCCATCTGCTTCCTGGGGCTAAGATCTTTTAGTTGCTCTGCCCTAAGATTTTGAAATGCACCAGATCTCTCTTTCAATTTTTAGATCACATTTCAAAACCCACCTGTTCAGAAATGCATACACTTCATTACAACATGGTCTTGGTCTATTGTTACCTTGATCAATTTTATTATTTTGTAGGATATTTTTAAATAGGATATTTTTTCCTTATTTTTAAAGGATTTCCAATCGGTGCAAATTCCTTTGTTATCGGGAAGAATGACTCACCATTCTTGTATCAACTATAGTGGACCTAATAACATTACAGTTAAAAAAAAATATTTCACCAATAATCATCTCTGCTTATGATCTCCTTCCATTTGATCATAGTTAGAGGTGGGGAGATCGATCCAAGTAGCGATAGTATTGATACCAACACAAGTATTGGTATCAGATCGATACTTTTCTTTTATCCTTCAAGTTCAGTATGTAGCCTGCTGAACTGTGTCAATTATTTCTTTGGAAAAAATAAACTCAAACACGCACTACGAAAAATGTCTGAAACTTTTTGTGTGCTTTAGAGACAGAAAAAATAATATTCCAGATCTCCAAAAACCAGAAATCAGTGCTATTGCACATCGCTAATCGTAATAAGAGAGGATTGGAAGATAAATGGCTATGAAGCAGATTTCTGCTTGTTAAAAGGAAATTTTTATTTCCCTCTATCGCCAAAGTGTTGCACATTGGCAGTCATCTAAATGGTGGGGGTTTCTCTGTGTTATTGTAGGGTCTTTTACCTTACAATATTTATCACCTTTGGGTGACTGTTATTGTGATTTGGCACTATTTAAATAACATTGAACTGAAAGTTGAACCAAATTTCTTCTTTTGCTATATCTCCCCAGCACAAGAAAACTACAATGCCAGTGAGTTCTTAGGAGACAAACTTCAGGCTCTATGTTAAAAATAATTATTTATTTACATTGAATTATATTGTGGTAGTGGGGTTTAGTTTCCGGCTTAGCTGCACAAATACAGGGGATGCAGTGGAGGTGGAGGTGAGTGGTATACCTGGTTCACCTGGTGTGCATCTTCCAGTACTTCTAGCTTACTTTCTGTTTAAAAAAGAAAAAAAACAAACCTAAATAGAAAATTTTAGGGGGAAATCCAGAATCAGAATTCTAAACATAGATGATTATTATAATAGCACATGACCCCAAGAACTCTGACATAAAGCAGAACAAGTTACAATGCATTAGTCGATTGCACAGGATGCTGGCATCGTTCAGTGTGGGAGTATGGATCATGGTGAAGTAAACAAAAATAAGTGCTGACAGTCACAGTTACACACCACCGATTGCATATAGGTAGAACAACAGGAGGAAAGGTTGTCGGTTTATACATCTATGAATCATATCATATCTCAATTCCTATTTTTCCATAGGAAATTAGGTTGCAATGTACAGTGTCTTAGCCTAGGTCACATTTGGCTCAGTGACAGGACACATACATGTATCAGTTTAAAGTATTTTAATTTTACTAAATGTTTATATCAGGCCTTTTAGTGGCAGCATGTTTACTATAAAAAAACATATTTTTAATACAGAATAAAGTCTGTTTTCCGCTAGCTTGCCACTTGAAGTTTGTGGGTGGATGCAAAGCACAGTGGTTATGTAAGCACTATCCATCGAAGCTCATGGGATATGGTAGAGTCAGAGCTTGTCTTATGGATGTCAGTGCTTACTCAGGAATATACGGTTTGGAATCTATGCCCATTTCTTTATTTACTCAGAGAACTGCTGACAGTAGGAAGTTGTAGCTCTGAACGAGTCACATGTAAAGGTATAACCAGAGAAGGGAAAAGGGAAAAAGACAACACAGTTTAAGAGGCCAGCAAAGATTAAAGGAAACATAATGCATGGATAAGATAGAGAAGAAGGAGAGAAGGGCATCAGGCATGTGGGGAATAGTGATGACTGAAAACCAAAAGCCAAAAAAAAAAACATTTGGCATTTGACATAGTTCTTGAGGATTTTGCACAACTTATTCTTAATCAAACTATCAATATGTGAGTTACAGACTTTCAGCTTTAATTCAAGGGGTTTGACAAATGTATTTCATTGACTATCTATGAATTACAGCCGTTTTTCTGCAGAGTTTGCTATTTTTAGAGGCTTGCAAATAACACAATTGACTGTGAAGCAGTTTCATGGCAAAGTGAGTCCTGTCCCCTCATTATTCCATGACATATAGAGTTCATATCAAATACTGAATTCTCAATGCAAGAAAAAATTAAATAAATCTATCAGTGAGCAACCAGTTTAATTGTGGCAAAATCAACAATCTGATACATTCTTAAACAGAAGAAATGGACTAGCTAGTTCAACAATACTCAAAGCCCTGAAAGACCACAGAAAACACTTACTGTTGTGACTCATTTCCTTCTTTCATTATAACCTCTTCAACATCTAGTCAAGTCACAAGAAATATAGATGATTTACAACAAGCTTGTGAAATGAAGCACACCAGTCAGTATCTTTAAAAAAGCCACTGAAAATACATGACTTTGTCTATAATTAATAAACACTTTATGCAGTTCTTGTTAAACTCCTTTTAATTAAAGCTAAAAGTTTGCACTTGCTTCTAGAATTTTTGCTAAAAGTCCTTGGTTGTGGTGCATAACAACAAAATTACCAAAATGATGTAACTGTCTTAATACTTATGATGATGATCCTGGGTCATGTTGACCCAGCATTCTTAGTTTTCGTGTGTTTTTGTATTCTGTTCTTTATTCATGCCATGGTTCCAAGGTTGTTCTGTTAAGATGTTGCTAATTTGATTTCCCCTCGTGACTTTACCCCCTGTGTGCCCCCTCTGTGTATCTGTGAGTCCTCGTTTCCCCTCCTTGTGTTTTATTCCATGTTCTCCCCAGCCCGTTATGTCTGTGCTCTCCCCATGCTCTCTCTCTCTCTCTCTGGTCTGCCCCTGTGTGCTTCGTGTTTTACTTTGATAGTCTCCCGTCAGCGTGGGTCAGTGTTGTGTTTGCTCCTGCTGTGTCTCGTTATGATTATCAGTGACACCTGTGTTCCCCGTGTGCTTCTACTTCCCTCGTTAACCCTCTGTGTATTTATGTCCACGTCTCCCTCAGTTTAGTGTCGCGTTGTCAATGTCTTCTCCCTGAACCTTTCTCTGTGTTCCCTTGGTCCCCAGTTTAGCTTTCCCAGTTTAGTTCTGTTTCTTTGTGAAGCCTGCAATAAAGCAGAGATTTTGAGCTTTTGTCTCTGGGAGTTTTGCATTTGGGTCCTCATCTGCCCGCACACAGCTAGTTCATGACAACTTATGGATTTAACTTTATATCTAGGGTAGGGATGGGTATCGTTTAGGTTTTATCCGATACCAGTACTTTTGAAACGGTGCCGGTGCTTAAACGGTACTCAAACCGGTGCTTAAAGAATGGAGAACACCAACTTTGTCCAAAAACCTCTCATGTTCAGCTGTTTTTTTTTTTTTTTGTAAAAAGATAACAATGTTAGCCTTTTCTGCAGCTATGGGGCATATATGGTATCACTCTTGGCTGGAAGCAGTGCTTAAACAATGGAAAAAACACAAACTTTATCCAAAAACCTCTCATGTTTAACTGTTTTCCACTTTTTCTTTGGTCATTTTAGCCTTTTTGGCCAGGGTGAAGGGAGTATCTGCCATCAAACAAGAAGACAGCCGCATGTAGCTATGATGATGTTTGCTAGTTCACCTTACATGCATTAATTTAATAACGTGGTTAGCCTACTCAACGTAAATTACACACGAACAACATTACGCTACTCACGCAGAGAAGAACGGCTGCTGCTGCCATCATCATCCGTCATCATTTCTGCTACACTGGCCAGGCTAGGGGCCAGGACTCTATTCTTCGGGTTTTTGGGGGATGTTGCTCCGGGTCCGATAACTGGCAACCCACCCGCAGTAGATGTGCACGGAGTGAGGTCTCGCAGCAACCTATCAAATACGGCGCATTTCTCGGCTTTTAAAAAAAAAAAAAAACGCTATGCGTCGCCAGGTGTCTCATCGGATTTGAGGTGTTACCTCCTTTGACAGTATCATAGTATCAGCTTAAAGCACTTGTTGCAGGCTGCTGAGTTTGCATATTTTGCTGTGAAGTACAGCCATACCTTTGACCGGTCCTCCTTGGGCATTTTTAATCTGTAGCTCTGCTCTAAAAGAACGTACGTACCTGGACCCGCCTACTATCCTCGGAAACGTAAAATGATTGGCTAGAATCTAAAGTGTATCACAGCTCAGGAAAAAAAAGCACCGAAATAAAGCACCGAAATAAAGCACCGAAATGTGCGCTGCTTTTCGGTCTGGTTGCTACCGTTTATGTCAGAACCGGTGCCATCATGGCACTGGATACCGGTACCCATCCCTAATCTAGGGTCAGGTTTAGACTTGGAAGAAAACACATACCTCAGAGTTAATGTGTTCCTGACATTTTTTTTTTTTTTTACAGTGGCCCTGAGAGGCCAAACAGACTGCAACTTAAGAAAACACCAGCAATAAGAAAAACGCTGCAAAAACACACAAAACACAATGGAAATAGGAAAAACAACAACAGAAATAGGGAAAAAAAATTATTTCCAAAGGCACAATGGAAGTGTTTCTGGGGAGACAATAACCCGACGGACCAGTTGCAGGAAACAAAATATGCTAAGAATTGCGCTGGGAGACACTTAAAAGAAGGGGAGGATTTATCGGTTTTGTGAGGAAAGAAAAGATGAGAGGTAAGTGTGTTAGCCCTAACCTAACTATTCACCTAAAAATCCATCATCAGTATATGAGTCATGATAAAACACGCCTACCATGTTTTGAGTTCCTGCAACTGGTCCGTTGGGTTATTGTGTCCCCAGAAACACTTCCCTTGTGTTTTTTCCTATTTCTGTTGTCGTTTTTCCTATTTCCGTTTGTTTTGTGTGCTTTTGCAGCGTTTTTCTCATTACTTGTGTTTTCTTAAATTGCAGCCCGTTTGGCCTCTAGGTCCACCATACATTTTAGATAATCACATACTGAAGTTTTAGATCAACACTAGAGCCAACAAAACCTTTATCATTCCAGACTTTCCAGAGGTACATTCATAAATTCTCATCTGGTGCACTATGCTTTGACAAGACCATGCCATTTAGAGCCACCAAAGAAAAGATCTAAATGATGCTGAGTGAAAGAAATTACCTTCTTTCAAGAACTTTTGTGACTGCATCATGATTTTTTTAAACATGGCTTTTGCACTAGGCAATCAAAAAATAGGTTTTCTTTTCTCCTTTTTTTCTGCTTCCATCTGTCCATTTTTTCCACTGTAGCAAGTGAATTTATGCATGAAGGTGCATTATCTGTCAATTCATATAGTGACAATTGAATGTTCTTCTCCATTTGCATTCTGTGACTCCCTCACCAACACACACATACACCATTTTGCTAGGAATAAGTGTAAATGGTGTTCAGTGCTCACAGCGCATACCATTACTTAACAATTACCCTTTGAGATGAAACTGCATTACTATTTATGGTCTTCCTCATTTATTTGAGTCAGGCAGCAAAATGCTGATTGCTTCTAAAACCTCACTTTGTGGCTCTGCTGAAAGTGAATTTATTGTAAGTGGTGGACTAGATTGTGTCTTTAACTGTTTATGCATCTTTGTATATGTACTGATGTGTCTTTTTGTATGTGTTTTTGTAGCCTTATAAAAAAATAAATTAACCCTATTAGGAGAGGAAAAAGTGTAGTAAAGTGTAAGCCTATTCAGTAGGTAGGTGCAATCTGCCTTTGTATAGAACGTAAGCTGACAGGGCAATTTTACATACCTTGCACATCATACGGAATACAATTATTCTAATTCACATATAAAACCCACTCAGTGTGCTGCTAACTTGTCATTTATTGCATAAACCCTGCTTCCAATAAATCCATATTCTTGGCATTTATGTAATTAAAGCCCAGACACTCGAGGTATATTTGAACAAGTCAGAAAATGGTTTTAATGTTAGTGGGTAAGACACGTATCTAAGTGTTTTTTCTATGTCTCTAGCCAGCTAAAAAATGGGGCTTTTATGGCTTGTACAATCCAACATTAAATACCTAGTAGGGGTGCAACGATACACATAATTCGCGGTTCGGTTCGATATTTTGGTGTCACGGTTCGATATTTTTTCAATACAAAAAAAATGTTCATGCTTTTTTAATTTGTCATTTATTAATATTAATATATATTTTAACTCAAAAGTACAGTTTTTAAATTTAATGTTGCTGAAACAACAAAGTAATAAAGAAATAAATCTATCTGATCGAGAAATCACTCATCTTTGGAAAAGAGAGTTTATTACAGAGAAATGGCTCTTTCCAAAATAAAAGCTATACTATACGCTTCTTCTGGGCTATATTCTCAGCAGCATATTAAACATATCAGGTCCCCATAAGGAGAATCATGTGCTAACGGCTGTCTAAATGACTCGGGTAAAATTTGTAAAAAGCGTGCTTGTTGTTTTTGTCTGCTTCCACTTGTCTTTGCACTAGGATGATGTCGGCGTAAATGTGCAGCCATATTCATTCACTAGTGCTGTCAGCGTTAATCTGAAATGACGTTAACGCCACAACACGGCAAATCTTCGTTAACAAGCTACCGCGGATCGCCCCGTGCATGGGGCTGGACGGCGTCAACACGTTAATGAGCAAACTGCGCTAACGCAGTAGTTCCCACCCATGTAATTGAGCATTGCGTGGCACATCCGACATACTGTTTTACTTTTGTCCATGTGGCACTTACCATCAGGGTCATACTTCACATGAAGACCAAAATAGTTCCAAACGCCAGATCTGAATGAGGGTGCGGGAGGTTCAATTTGCCATGTTGCAACGAGCTTAGCTTCTGTCTTGCTAGCTTGCGCTGCGCTCAGTGGATCTGCGCTCGACAGTGCAGCCTAGGCGGATAAGTCGAACGCAGATCCACTGAGCTCTCAACACAGACAGCATCGTCAGAAGAAAAGTTGATAAAATAAATTAAAAATTTTGTATTGTTCGATACATATGCATACCGAACCGAAAGCACTGTATCGAACGGTTCAATATCGATACGAGTATCGTTGCACCCGTAATACCTAGATCTGGATTTTATGTCATTTTGGAGTCCTAATTTTTCTACTGTCTTTTTTTTTTTTTTTTTTTTTTTTTAACCAATTCTTCTTCTTCTTAATGGAAAATGTAAAATATTTGAAAAGCTATATATGCTTATACTTTGCCATGCCTTTGATTAGATCCACAGTTGTAAAATATGTACATGTTCTTTGATGACAGCTTCCTTTCACTGTAATGTAATTTTGTGTAGTTGTCTGAATTACTATGTCGTATTGGCAGGGATAAGTAATACTGAGATCATCACCATAACTTTCTCAGTGCCACGAAGGGAAAGGTTTAAAAAAAAATTTAATAATAACATAATAAAATACAACATAATAAAAGACTAAGAATAATGCACTCCTTTTGTTCTTGACAGAACAACTGCCTATAAATAAACACATGAATTAAAAAAAAACAAAAACACATGCATTGCTCGTGCCTCTTTTACTGCACTGATATATATGTATATATATGTAAGATAGATAGATAGATAGATAGATATAAATAAAAGATTCTAACCCCCGATCTGTTGTTCCTCTACATGGATGACATCAAGCTGCCAACACTTAATATGACATTGATTCACTGATCCACACCACTAGCATCTATCTACAGCAACAACATTGGAATGTCATTTGGACTGGAGAAGTGTAGTAGGATTATAACAAAAAGAGGGAAGGTAGTCAGAACTGAGGGGATGGACTACCAACATTGGCAACATTGCATTCATGCCATTAAGGATAGCTATAAGTGCCTTAGACCACCAGTACCTTGGCAAACGGCAACGATGAAGTGGCCATTAGGAAAGCTGCTGAGGTGTCAGCTGAATGGAAAGAACAAGATTTGGGCAATTAATGCCTACACCCTGCCCATCATCAGATACCCTACTGGGAATATGAGCTTCCCAAAAGAGGAGATAGAAGCCACTGGCATCAAGAAAAGGAAGCTTTAAACCATGTCTGGGAGGTTTCACCTCAGATCTAGCACCCTGTGACTGTATCCTAAGTGGGAGGAAGGAGGTCATGGACTAGTGACTGTCAGAATCATATTCCAGGATGAAACAAAGATCCCTGAGTCTATGATCCATGACAAGCACATCTTGATTGACCCTTTATCAGCAAATTCAGCAAGAAGTTGCTGATAAAAACGAAAGAGGAAATGATTGGAAAAAATGTAAACGTAGCTAAAAATTTAAGTGTGCATATCATGCATGATACATTCTGTGGGCATGTGATCATATAAAAGTACCAAATTTGCATTAAGGATATTTTGCTTTGAATAGTAACAGATACATCACATCAACACATCAAAATCTAGTCCTTTTTTAGATCACTTCACTTTTGATTGTGTGTTGTAAGACACTGGCTCAAACCATGCAGTATTCACAGGTGTTGCAAAATGAGTGATACCCTCCTGTGTTCAAGATCCATTTTATCCTGTACAAATCCTCTACTTTTAACATCACTGCAGCATCCCCAAACCATCACAGGAATTCTTCAGGAATTTATTTCTTCTCTCACAAATGTTCTCCTTTCTTAGCCAAACAAGTCAAACTTGGATTTAGTCTCTCTATAGCTTATTTTTTCAGTCTCCTGTCTGTTTTTTCATCCTGCTTTCATTTTTTCAGACCATCTCTGCAACTCTGCCATAAAGGCCAGGATGCTGGACACCCCTTTCCATTACTGACTCTGATAGCAGCATTTTGCCAGTATGATTTGATGAAACTGATCTTATTATTCGAGTCACCTTTTAGTAAACTAGAGATTGTTGCTCAGTTTTCCATCAGGATCTTCCTCTTTTTCTTCTATTCTGGTTTGAAGCAGTTTGAACTCGTTCTTATATAGTGCTTTTCTACTCTGAGCACTTGAAGTGGTTTATTCAACATGCCTCATTCACCCATTCATACAAGCACTTTTTTCTGTGCTTTTCTACCTAAGTGCTTTTAATCATTTCCACACATTCACACTCCAATGGATGTATCAGTGACCAACCTGGGGTTCAGTATCTTGCCCAGGGTAACTTTGGCATGTAGACTGGAGCATCCAGGGATTAAACCATAATCTTTCCAATTAGTAGGTGATCTGCTTTACCTCCTGAGCTACAGTCACCATACGATTAACCTATTTTAAAAACTGAACTAGTATGATAAAATACTTGACTCTCCCCAACAAATACAAAAGGTTTTCTAAGATTTACATTATTTACGATGGAAAAACTCCCACTAGTTGACATGGACAGAGGTAACACAGATGATCTGACACTGAATAAAGGAAGACAGAGGACTTAAGTGCAGACAGGAAGTGATCAGGGGAAGTGGAGACACATGGGGAAACAGCTGACTGAAATGAAAATAATGACGCCACAGGGGAAGTGAAATTAAACAAAATGAACAAAGAAACACAAGACTCTTTTAAAATGAACCAGGAAACACTGAGAGATGTGGACATGACAACTAACACAGAAGACAAGAACAGACTCACAGAAGGGGACATAGATGGAAACCTAAACTAGAATAAAATTCAACCAAATCTTACCTAATAATGGCAACACAAGAACTAAGCATATATTCAATATAAGAACTCCAAAAAACACACAATGAACTAAAAATTGCTGGGTCACAGATGCAGCCCCTGACAATAAGCCCACAATATAATCACATGAACTTAGGCAATACATCTTCAACAGCCTCAGTAAACGAAAGTTTAAATTTGATAGCAAAGTTGTATTCTGACCACAATTCTCCTTTACCTCTTCACTAAAATCAGTTTACTTTAGGGGAATTATAATAATGACTTAAGGTACATAAGAAATTTCAGTACTGCTCACTGAGTTCTGGCTCTCAATGAACTCATTACTAGGAGCATGAACATGAACCAGGTGTTATTTTCTGCCAGTGACTTTTCATGTTTTTGTTGAATATTACAATCATATGTTCCTTTAGCAGATCTCTGCAACTTGAATAATCACATAGTACACTCCATCTGTGCAGTCTTATGTTCACAAATGATGACAGTCCAGGACAAAAATATATTTTGGTGTTGGTGTTTGACTCTGAGTCTAACAGTTTGCAATTGCTTTTCAAGGCAAGAAGTGCAGATCACTCATCTGTGTATCACATGGATATCCCTATATATTCTTAGTCTTCTTAGTCATGTTCCAGCAACAGCACCCTGCCCACGTCTTAGTTAACAGAGCAGCAGGCCCGTTGTCTGCCATTTCTGTTACTAATAGACATGTAACTTTCTATGGTACATTCTATGTCTATGGGTTATATTCGAGCTATATTCATAGAAAACAACACATGAATTTGTTGCAAGAAAAGACAGATTTTAAAGGATTGTTACGTGACTGAGAAAAAAAGCTTTGCATCAATTTAAGTATCAGTCTCGCATATTCTAGTTGCATGTTTTCTTTGTGGCTGCTACATATTCATATTATTATTATTGTTAATATTGCTGTTGTTGTAAATATCAGTTTACATTGAATTTTGTCGAGTTTTTTGAAACAACATTAAGTCATGTTATAGCATTTTTATAATAAAACATTTTCGTCATATACAAAAATATATTACATTATTTAAAAAATAATAATTTTGATATAGAGTTGATAAAGAACAAGTACTCAGTTAGACTGCCTATAATGACATGCATTATACAAAATACCAATCTTGCATATTCTCATTAGCCATATTATGTTATAGAGTCAGGGAAATTATGCCAGAAATATCACATATTCTTTTCCAGTTGTTAAATTTATTGTTTTCTCAACCTTTCCCTCTGTTTGACCTACAGTTAAGGGGATGTCTCTCATATCTCCAGTCTATAAGTGACAGAGCAGAAGTGCAGCATCATTTGGTCCATATGGTTCTGTTGTATTGAGAGTATAAATCCAGCTAGAGTTCCTCTGCAACAACAGTTTGGTTGAAATATGACATCTGGGATTTGAATAGGCTGGTATAGCTGCTGAATACCAAATAAAGTAAGTGAAGCTGTGGAAACATTATTCCTCCTATGAACCTGTTAAGAATAGATATGTCTGACACCACATGGATGACTGTAATGAACCTCAACTGTATGCTTACATCTTTGGGAATATGTAGTTGATTTGACAAGAATTAACATCATATTTCAGTTTCCCTGTATACTTTCCATGTATTGACCTGCATATTAATAGTGGTAACTGCTCAACATCATATTAGAGTTAGGAATATATTTTCTGGATAAAACCTCAGTATGTACTAAACATTCCTTGTTGTTCCTAGATATTCCTAGAGCAGAAATGTAGCTGACTCTAGTTTCCCACAATATTATAAATCTGCATGCTTGTGTATGTTTTTGTGTTTTTTTTTGTTTGTTTTTTGTACATAAAGGGTGGACATAGCAACAATCATGTCCTTTAGTTTGTTAATTGTGCTTTATGAAGCCTTGATTTGCTAGAGCCAGAATTTACTACATTTAGATGAAAGAGTGGACAAGTTAACAGCTAGCAAGCTTGGTTAGGATTCCACATCCATAAAATGGATAGGTCCATTGTGCTAATTAGTGCTAAGGAACATACCAATACTAGAACATATTTTTAGATGTTGGTCTTTAGTTCTTGTTATAATTTCCTCCTTAGGTTTAGACATTAATTTGTTCCCTCATTGCTTCCTATCTTATTCTCTTGTATAAGCTTCCCTAGGTTAAGTTTGTGTGTCTGGATTTTCCTGTTTAGTTATGGTTCTCACTAACTTTTTTCTAATAGTTCTTTGTCTCTTTAGTTTCACTTCTCTTCCTGCCTCATTTTATTTAATCACTGTAACCCGCATCTCGTTACACCTCCTGCGTCCATTACCCCTAATGACCTTGAGTGTATTCAAGCCCTGCTCTTCCTCTGTCTTTTGTTACATTGTTTGTTAACCTCCCCTCTATGTTTCCAGTCAGTCTTTTTACTTTTCTGATGGACTTTGCTTTATGGACTTTTCAAAAGCCAAAGTAAAAGCTCACTTTGAGCCCTCTTTCTGAGAAACCGTGTGTTTAGAAATACTATGGAAAAAAGAGTGACAAAGTTAGTGTTAAGTGTTTTTGCTCGTATGTTTGCTGTTTTTGTAGATGGTTAATTCCCCCAGACTTTGCTGTGACAATCTCCTTAATGAACCAGAGCCTGAGTTGAAAAAGGATGAGGACTCCTTCTTCCTCCCTACTCTCTTATTGGATTTATCTGTCTCTCTCCCCTCCTTTCTTAACCTTTTGTCCAAATTTCTCTATCTCAAACCATTGCTTTAGCACCTGATGGTTATTTTTTCAGCCATCAGGTTATCATTCATGGCATTGACCTTGGCACTTGATCTCACAAAGCACATTTTGACAAATATTATTAATTCCTGTCCTAAAATAAACCTGGAATCAAACACTCTAGTGCGACATCTGTGCAATGGCACCTGTGTGAGATGGTTCTGTCTTAATACTGGTAAACAGTTCAATAGGCCAGGTGCTGATTTCACAGCACACAAATCCTGAATAGCGTCCATCAATTAGTTACTTTTCTGTTTATTTGTTTGTTTTTGCCCCAAGTGTTATAGCAAAGTGCTAAGCCAGTCTGCAAAATTGATTGTTTTCAGATATCTTGAGAAGCGTGCTAACGAGGTTTCGGCAATATCCAAAGCACTCCTCTTTTATTTAACCTAATCAGAGATACTGCAATGAGGTGATATATTTTATACACCACACTACAAAAAGTGCCACCAAAGGTAGTCTCTGTATGTGGAACAGGCAGTTTCTGTCAGAGACATTGATTGCTAGGATACAAATAATATATGATATTCATGCCAAATGATATGGCATGTATATGCAGAAGCCTGTGGTTTTCATCTCATGACATCAAATCCTGTCAAATTAAAAATTACACACAAGGTGTCCTCTATTCCCACGGGTGGTGACTTGTCCAGCCGTGGCAGTATTGTACACACAGAGTAAAAAGGTAAAAAAGAGCTACATAGTCCACATTATGAGGTTTGAGGTGTGGCAGTGAGAAAGTAACAAGATTTCTAGCCAGGAAATTGCAAATGATGAGTGCTTTGTATGTTGAACCTATGTTGCTGTTTCATTTTTATTTTACTCATTTTTCAATTGTTTTGGATATTAGAAAACATGTTTTGTGTGTGTTTGCAACTGGACAATGACACTGGTTTTGTATTTTTGCCATGGTACACCGCTGCCGTATATTTTAAATCAAAAAAGATCTTACTGAAGTGCAGGCTTTCAGCTTCGATGCAAAGAGGTTTAGAAGACTATTGCATTAATGGTTAGGAAATTATATCCATTTTTATACAGTCTCTCATTGGGTCAGAGGCCACTGGAAAGATTTTCTCTCTCTTTTTTATATATATATTTACATGAAAATTCCATTACATTCACTGACTGCCTAAAGTCCAGAATACACAGACATCACCAAATGTTGCATTTCCTGCATCAAGATGCTTTGCTGAGAGTGTTACTTCTTTTCTGCGCGTCTCTCTGCCTTAGGCTTTGTCTTTGTTGCATGCTTTTATGAGTTGTGATCAGGCAAATTGTTTGGCTACTGAAAAATATCCCACTTCTCTGTCTTGAGAAAATGTTGGGTTGCTTTTGCATTGTGCTTTGTGTCATTACCTATTTGCACTGTGAAGCTCTGTCTGATCAGTTTTGCATTTAGCGGACTCTGAGCAGAGAGTATAGCCCTATACTCTATAGAACTGAAAATTCATCTTAATACTTTTACCAGCAATCACATCATCAGTGAGCACTTGAGGCCTGGTTCCCTTAACAGCCACACATGCCCATGGCATATATATTGCTTTCCTCATGTCTGACAGATAATATGGTATGTTTTGGATGATTTTTCTCCTTCTCCATATCTTTCTCATTCTATCATTCTATTACAAAATAAACTGTAACATTTTTCTAAATTATTTATTTAAGAACAATGTAGGCTCTAGATGTTTTCTGGTAAAGTCTAATCTGAGCCTTCCTGTTCTTGATTGTAACCAGTGGTTTGCACCTTGTTGTAATTATTTTCTGTATTGTGGTTTTAGACTTTGAAAATGATAAGTTTTTTTCTTTCTTCTTTTCTGTTTTTTTTTTTTTTTTTTTTCAAATAAGGAAAAACACTGAATATATCTACTTTAGTTAGTGATGTGCGATACCACTGATTTGCTTTCCGATCCGATACCAAGTAAAATTCAGGGTGGTATCGGCGATACTGATCCGATACCGATACTTTGTACAAAAACATTTTTTTACTTTATCTTTTATTGTATCTCAAATTATAACTTGAGAAGTTGTGTGCCATTTGAGCATGTTGCCTGCCTGCAGCACTAAAGGACTCCTCGAGAGATGTCTGTCTAACCTCTTTGACATGTCAATGGCTGTGAACAAAGAGAAACTTGTAAATAACTCATGAAAGAATAAAGTTATGTTGAAACCAAGCACATCATTGTTTTTCTTGTGACATTACCAATAAGTTTGATGTGTCACATGGCCCTCTTCCTATTGAAAAAACAAAAGGTGTATCCAAGATGGCCGACTTCCTAAATGGCCACCATGGTCACCACCCATCTTGAGGAGTTTTCCCCCTCACATATACTAATGTGCCACAAACAGGACTTTAATATCACCAACCATTCCCATGTTATTATGGTGTATCCATATAAATGGCCCACCCTGTAGTAAAAAGGAACTGCATTACAGCACAGCCAGGCAAAGAGTCAGAAATTTAAACTTGGAGCTAACTTTGGTAATTACTTCATCCAAACCATCAACATTTCAGTTAGACCTGCAAATCTGAGAAGAAAATAAGTCTTACCATTAATTAAGTCACTAATTGATTTTAAATATGATTATTTAAGCTGTATTAATAGGCTGCATTTGAAAGACTAGTGTTGCTACTGAAGTCCTTACTTAATCCAACTGTTCTTAGAAATTATAGACAGAATTCTAACCTTCTTTTTTATTTATTTTTAACATTTTGTGAAACCTTTGGTTTAAACCAGCTATTTGATTATTTGCATAGGAATGGCTTGAAAGTATTTCACTGAGGATTTAGAGTTTGTGATAGTGCAGAAAAACAACTAATGAAAGTTACCAAAGACCTTCCTCTGACAGTGATTTTTTTCTCTGTGGTGCCCTGCTAGATCTTAGTGCAGCAGCACCATTGAAACATTTTTAAACAGAGACTTAAAATATAAATCCAGTTCCAAAAATATTGGAAACCTGTATAAAATACATATAAAAACAAAATGGAATGATTAACAACTTTCATAAAAAAATATTAATAACAGAACATAGAAAAAACATATCAGATTTTCAATTAGATTATGAATTCAATGAAAACAATATGTTTAAAAAAAAATACAATACTGCGACCGTTACTGAGACTAACCAGCTGATCTACACTATGGCAGCAGTGATCAATGAGATGCTTGGCTATAAGATGAACAACCACAAGGAGCAGTACCCTCCACTGAGAAGGTGACTAGAGGCCAAGATGGAAAAAGCAGCTCCAATAGTTGGCTAGTGGATCTAAGAGCAGACCACAGCAACCTCCCTGAACAAGGAGCAATAACCATCACAGTGTCAGACATCGAAGAAAGGTTCTCCAGTATGAAGAGTTGGACAGAATATAGAGGCAGGAAGTAATAAGCACTTGTTTCCTCCTACTCTTTTTCAAATGGGAGATGGTCAACTTTTTTTCATGTGAACATGATGGTGTTTGTCTTTTATGTGAATCAACATTTGTTAATTACATGTTCAAAATAAAGATTTGACTCATTGTTTGATTGACAATACAGCTCTGTCTCAGCAGTGGGAATGAGAAAGGGGCTGGATGCTTTGGTTGTTTTTGGAGCAATAAGGGCCCTTTAAGAAAATGATCCTCAATCTGCTATCTGTGAGAACAGATTTAATGCCGGCAGTGACACTGGTATTTAAAGAAAATGTTCATCTGCTTCTGTACTTTGTTAGTTCACACATACTACTAGGTCATCCAGGGGGATCACAGTAATGCCATATGACCACAGACCCAATCTATTACGCTTAAGAACACCAGCTGTCTAGGATAAAACCAGGATTGTCCAGGATTTTTTGCCCTTTAGGCAAAAGGGATGAAAAAAACTGCATCACTTATGTCAGCGGTCCCCAACCTTTTTTGCGCCACGGACCGGTTTATGCCTGACAATATTTTCATGGACCGGCCTTTAAGGTGTCGCGGATAAATACAACAAAATAAAACTAGTACCGGTACCGAAAAAAAGAAAAAATATTCATAACACACGTGAAAAGACCCAGGAAAACCGAGTAAACGATAAAAACGATAACAAAATAACGCTGAAAACCGATAAAAACCCTGAAAACTATACATTTCACACCTGAACCTCAACTCTCGCGGCTCGGTACCAAACGACTCACGGACCGGTACCGGTCCGAGGCCCGGGGGTTGGGGACCGCTGACTTATGTCCTTCGTCATCCCATAAGGAATATGCACATTCTACAGCTGTTGCTCGGTAGCCAATTTGTTGTTCTATAGGACTGTACTCAGTGAGTCCATCACTGCATGGATTTTTCTAGCCACCATAAGCAAACTAGTAGTAAAGTGGATTGTCAGAGGGAGCAAGGTAAATAATTCTACTAGAAAGCAATTTGCCTGTTGATTTCATTAAGAGACTGAAAATAAATGAGCCTTTTTTCATTTTCTGGTGAGCAATAATGTGTCTCATCGAAGACTCTGTATGTGTATATGTATACTAAAACCACCTGTGGGCGTGTGTGTGTGTGTATGTGCTAATATTTGTATATACTTGTATGCCTTTATATGCAATTCTGTTGGCAAATGTATATGTGTCTGTGGCAATTTGTGATTACTCTTTGTTTCCTCTTCCATCCTCTTCCATCCTCTTTACCTCTCGACTCCACACATTTGTCCAAATGTGTATACGTACTTATGTGTGCAGACATAGACATACCTAAAATATGTGCACACATTCTTTTATCTTAATTCACCTGCAGGACCACCTGCTGTCTTTTATCGTGACAACAAAAATACCATTGAGCCTGTGCAATTTTATTATAATGATTAGCATTATTATTAGTATTATTATTACATAATTTGGTGGGGGAAAGGGGGTGTATTACTTTACCCCAATTGTGGTAGTTGGTGCTAGGAATATTAGTGTTTTTTATTATTTTGTTGGAATTAAAGAATTTCTCAGAATAAGTGTATAACTGTTGCCTTTGGAATGGATCAAAGCTATAAGCAAAGTGCCCAAACATTGGCTTTGCCCTTTAGCTCTTTACTGACTCACCATGTTTAGACTTGAGCCCCACTTCTTTCCACTATGCTTTAATAAAAGTATTATTCCAGGGTAGCTTTGGGGTCATAGAATGTCACCTGTTGGGTGTTCAATGGACCTGAGCTAATGCATATCTTTGGTCCAAAGTAAGTATGGTGGGGCTCATGTCTAAGCAGATGGAACCAAACTCCATGAAAGGTGCTGGATTTTTTCCTTTTCTGGAATGGCTCATGGTGAAAGGGACTAGGAGTGGGAATACTCACAAGCAGAGACAGCACACAACTCGGTAACACTTTAGAGTACACAGACACTTTAGAGTACACAGATGAGTACACAGACTCAGTCTGCGGATTTATCAGGAAATGCGTGGAAGATGTCATCCCATCCAGAACAGTTAAATCCTTCCCAAATCAAAAACCCTGGATTAATAGCGATGTTCGCACGGCACTGGCAGCACGGAGCACCGCTTTTGCCTCCGCGAACACATCGGACTACAAACACGCACATTACCAACTCCGAAAGACGATCAAAGCAGCCAAACGTGAGTACAGGGACAGGGTGGAGCAACAGTTTGACAACCCTCGGAGTATGTGGCAGGGACTAAACACAATCACAGACTTTAGAGGGAAAACCAGCACACCGCAGACCACGGCCTCTCTGTGTGAGGATCTAAATGTATTCTACGCTAGATTCGACACAGCGAACACCATGAGACCGGACAGTGGGCACACCGCGGATGACGTCAGTGCGCACACTGTGTCTGAGGAGGATGTACGGAAGTGCTTCAGGAAGGTTCAATTCAATTCAATTCAATTCAATTCAATTCAATTCAATTTTATTTATATAGCGCCAAATCACAACAAAAGTCGCCTCAAGGCGCTTCAAGGTGAACGCAAAGCTACTGGTCTGGACGGGATTCTTGGCCGAGTCCTTAAGTCATGCGCGGCTCAGCTGGCTGGAGTGTTTACACACATCTTCAACCTTTCCCTCTCTCTGTCTGTAGTCCCAGCCTGCTTCAAAATGGCCACCATCATCCCTGTACCCAAATCCTCCACCATCTCCTCATTAAACGACTGGCGACCTGTAGCCCTGACCAGCCCTGACCCCCATCGTGAGCAAATGCTTCGAGAAGCTTGTCAGGGACTTCATCTGCTCTGCACTACCCGACTCACTGGACCCTCTACAGTTCGCATACTGCCACAACAGGTCCACTGATGATGCCATAGCCCTGACACTACATACTGCCCTGTCACACCTGGAGAAGAGAGACACGTATGTGAGAATGCTGTTTGTAGATTACAGCTCAGCATTCAATACCATCGTTCCTTCGAAGCTGGACAGGAAACTGCAGGATCTAGGACTGAGCAGCTCCCTCTAGAGCTTGATCCTTAACTTCCTGTCTGACAGACTCCAAGTGGTCAGGCTGGGCAGCATCACCTCATCCCCCATCACACTGAACACTGGTGCACCACAGGGGTGTGTACTGAGCCCTCTCCTGTACTCACTCTACACCTATGACTGCACAGCCACTAACAACTCCAACATCATTGTGAAGTTTGCGGATGACACTACAGTGGTGGGTCTTATCACCAACGGTGATGAGACAGCTTACAGGGAGGAGGTCAGTGCCCTGACCCACTGGTGTCAAGACAACCATCTCACCCTCAACGTCGCAAAGACAAAGGAGTTGATAGTGGACTTCCGGAGGTGCAGAGAAGTACACACCCCCATTACCATCAACGGCGCTGCTGTGGAGAGAGTGAGCAGCTTCCGCTTCCTTGGTGTACATCTGGCTGAGGATCTTACGTGGTCAGTACACATAAACAAAACAGTGAAGAAGGCGCAGCAGCGCCTCTTCTTTCTCAGGAGACTGAAAAGATTTGGCATGAGCCCCCGCCAGAGGTGGAAAGTAACGAATTGCATTTACTTGCGTTACTGTAATTGAGTAGTTTTTTTGTGTATTTGTACTTTTTAAAGTCATTTTTCAAGTCTGTAATTTTACTTTTACTTAAGTATATTTTTTAAAAAGTATTGTAGTTCGCTACGTTTTCAATCACACCCGTTACTGAGTAAATTAAAAATAAAATAAAAAACATTGCGCTTCGGAAATACTGCAGGGAATGATGGGTAGTAGAACAAATTGGCGCTAAGATGGAGTCTGACATCGGTGGTACGGATCCAGTGAAAAAAGAAGCCCTGTCGAATTCTGCTGACCCTGAATTCGAAGAAACGGATGTGAACCCCTGGCCGTATTTAAGGGACCATTTCGGCTTCAAGTGCAAGAAAGGCAACAGCTTTATTATGCAGTGTAAGCTGTGTTTGCCCAGAGAGACCGAGTTATCAGCTTTTAAAAATTCCACATCAAACCTGCGCAAGCATGTAGAGGTAAGTTAAATACAACTCGTACCGTTATGGTAGCAAAAAGGCTGTGTTCAAATTAATCACATTACGTTAAGACATCTGTGAAGAACACAGTGTTGGTTGGTACTAGCAACTTGCTGTAATCGGGCACGTTGTTGTCCACGCAATTTACATTTTTTTTACTGGGTTGGTAAATTGCCAAAAGAAAATGTGTTTACCTACGTTTTTCCTGTTTGTTAATAATAATAATTTATTTAAAAAAATAGTTAAATTAAAGACAGAAGCGGCTACTTTCTTACTTAACCCACATATGTTCACACTGCAGGCAAAAGAATAACAGAGCGCTCACTTACCTTAGATTAGTCAAAGACAGCTGACTTCTGTTACTTGTTAATTAGCACTTGCAACCTCCCATTAACTAGCCTGTTACTGTCCAATAAAAAAAAAAACACGAGGTATATTGGTATAATTTACCAGCGGTAGCTATGTAATGCATTGATGTCTTATTAGGGACGTCAAAAAACTTTCTCTCAAACTTAACACTGGCCTGCCTGCCTCAGCTGCCTTCGAGCGTCTCTTTAGCTGTGCTGGACTACTGTTCACTGCAAAGTGAGCAAGGATGAACTCTACTAACTTTGAAAATCAACTGCTCCTCAAAATTAACAGGAAGTTCAGAGAGTAACACTCTAGGATGGATACAAAGGAACTTTAATCTAGAGGTACAGTAGGGCAGGGCCAAGTTTAAAAAATTAAAAAACATTTTTAAAGCAGCTGCCGTTCAGTTCAGTACTTGTTCTCTTATTTGACAGTTTAGAACACATTCTCATGTGAAAGAATGATATGGTTTTGTATTGAAAACACTGTGATACCTGACAGTTTGGTTGATTGGTTTGGTGACCATTATCCATTTTCATGTATACACTTGCAGTTTAACTGCCACTGCACTTTAATTTGTAAAGTTTTTCTTTTCACTAAAAAATAACTACTTTGAGATTTATATCCCACTGTCTTTTTTGCACTACTCAGAAGCGGCTGTCCTCCTGCTGACAGAAAAGTAACTATGTAACTTTTACTCTGAGTACATTTTAAATGAGCTACTTTTTACTTTTACTTGAGTACATTTTTAGACAGGTAATTTTACTTGTACTTGAGTAAAATTTCAGCAAAGTAATAGTACTTTTACTTGAGTAAAATATTTTAGTACTCTTTCCACCTCTGGCCCCCGCATCCTCAGGACCTTCTATCACTGTGCCATTGAGAGCATCCTCACTGGATGCATCACCACCTGGTACGGCAACAGCACCGCTTACAACCGCAAAGCTCTCCAGAGAGTAGTGCGGTGCTCTGAACGGATAATTGGAGGTGAGCTTCCCTCCCTCCAAGACATCTACAGGAAGCGGTGCCTGAAGAAAGCGGGGAGGATCATCAAGGACTCCAGTCACCCCAGCCATAAACTGTTCAGACTACTTCCATCAGGAAGGAGGTTCTGCAGTATCCGGTCCCATACCAGCAGACTGAGAGACAGCTTTTTCCATCAGGCCATCAGACTGCTGAACACTTCATAGACACCTCACCTTCACTACTGGAACTTCAACATTATGCACTACATACTGTACATTAATGCCACTGTTTTGCACGTCTCAACCAACTCTGTATATTTTTTATATATTTTATTTTATTGTTTACTCTATTTAATTTGTAAAATATGTATACACACACAGACACACACACACACACACGTACACGTAGAAAAACATATTTAGTATACACATCCAGTAATGCATATACTATTTTCGCTCACATGTACTGTACCAGTATACCTGCACATGTGATGTGACAATAAAAGTGATGTGATTTGATTTGATTTAGTAATGGTTAATCGTGTGACGTTATTATAAAGTATTAGTAAGTGCTTAAATCATCAGTTATAAAGCATTACTCCTTCTTGGTATGTAATTAATAAATAACACATCCCTGTTTCCTGTGGGGTTGTTCTGAGAGTGTGGGGTAGCTGGCATATTGATGTGGATTATCCTTTCCCTGTTAACTGTTGCAAGAACTTACCTGGCATTTCTGGCAATAAGTCAGACTCATTCTTGGTGGGTGTTTGACTTAACCAGGGCTGTCCTTGGTCACTGGTTCTGTTCGCAATTTTTATTTGCAAAATTTGTAGGTGCAACCAAGGGCTGGATGGTTTCAGTGGCCTCAGGATTTTATATCTGCTCCTTGTGCATGATGTGTCATCTTGCTGTCCACTCCAGATGGGGGACAAGAATTTAAGCATCTCAGGATCTTGTTTATGAGTGAGGAGAGAGTGGAGTGGGAGCGTGACAGGCAGATTGGTGCAGTGTCAGCAGTGATGCGTACTGTCCTCTTGTGGTAAAGAGAGACCTGAGCATGAAACCAAAGCTGTATATTTACCAGATGATCTATGTTCCCAACTTCATCTATGGTCACAAGCTCTGGGTAGTACTGAAAGAAGACAATGTTGATCAAAGAGCAGAAATGAGCTTTCTGTGAGGCTCAGAATAGAGCCGCTTCTACTCCATGTCAAAAGCAGCAAGTTAAGGTGGTTCAGGCATGTGAGTGGGTGCAGGTTGGGCTAGGTGAAGTGTTGCATTGGGAGGAGACCACGGGGCAGACACAGGACACATGATAGAAATTACATCTCTTTGCTGGCATGGGGAGACCTCATTTCCAGTGTTCCCCTGGATGAGCTGGAGGAGGTAGACAGAGAGACTGAGACTGAAGCAACAGGAAATGGATGAATTTTTATGTTGTAGTTGTTGCCAACTACTGGGAATAAATTCATTTACTTTCCACCAAGTTTTTAATTAACCTCCTAGGACCTGGCGTCCACATATGTGGACATCACATTTTGGGTTATTTAGACCAAAATACTCAATTTTGCTCTACAAGGGCCTGATATCCACTTACAAGGACATTAAACTGCTACTGTTCTATCAAAAATTTAAACGAATACCCTCATATGTGGCTCTTATTTTTCTTAAAAACAAAAATAAGGTAAATCTGGTAATTCTTTGTTTTTACATTCATTGGGCCCCAATATACCCAAAAATCAAAGAGAAATTAAAAATGCATGCCGTGGAAGAGGTCGGGTCTTAGGAGGTTAATTTGAATTAAATGTTTTAAACAGCAACATATCTGTTAATTGTGAAGCCAAAGAAATGTTTTTAAAAAGGAAATGAGACAGCTAAAGTCAGCTAATCACAGTCTGAGGAATATGAACCCAAACGCAGACTCTCAGGCAATGTAGGTAAAAGTAAAAATTGACCTTTATTTGAGGCAAAAGTCCATAAGGTGCAAATATCCAATAGAACAGGGGTAGGCAACTCCAGGCCTCGAGTGCCGGTGTCCTGCAGGTTTTAGATGTGTCCTTGATCCAACACAGCTGATTCAAATGGCTAAATTACCTCTTCAACATGTCTTGAAGTTCTCCAGAGGCCTGGTAATGAGCTAATCATTTGAGTCGGGTGTGTTGACCCAGGGTGATATCTAAAACCTGCAGGACACCCGCACTCGAGACCTGGAGTTGCCTACCCCTGCAATAAAAGATATTGTTTATACACGTATACATATATGGGTGGATGTAGAAGGTAGAGCAGGTCATCTATTAGGTCATCTGTAGGGCGATCGTGGCTCAAGAGTTGGCAGTTTGTCTTGTAATCGGAAGGTTGCCGGTTCGAGCCCCGGCTCCGACAGTCTCGGTCGTTGTATCCTTGGGCAAGACACTTCACCCATTGCCTAGTGGTGGTGGTCTGAGGGCCCGGTGGCGCCAGTGTCCGGCAGCCTCGCCTCTGTCTGTGGCTACAATGTAGCTTGCCATCACCAGTGTGTGAATGGATGAATGACTGAATGTAGTGTAAAGTGCTTTGGGGTCCACAGGGACTAAGTAAAGCGCTATACAAATACAGGCCATTTACCATCTATTAATTGGATGGTTGGGAGTTCAATCTCTGGCTATTCCAGTCTTTATGCCAAATATCCTTGGGCAAGATACTATGCATCCATTGGGGTTAAATAGAAAGCACTAAATCAAAGCATAGAGAGAAGCCCTTACATGAATGGGGTGTGAAAGAGACATGTTGTATAAACTGCTTTGAGTGCTCAGGTAAAGTAGAAAAGCACTATATAAGAACCAGTCCATTTATCTCTCACATATGGACTCTATACTCAGACCAAGTCCTTTTGCACTGCTTCAGTGCACTTTGCTCCCCACTGTGTGCCTTTCTCTTGTTTTGTATATATTTCTCTACTTTGTATATATTCCTGTTGGCTGTATATATTTCTTCTGTTTGCTATTTATTCCTGAGGTCATTACATTTTTTTTACTCCTGCACAGTTGGCATGGAGCACCCATAATTTTGTTGTGAATGTACAATGACAATAAAGGGCTATTCTATTCTATTCTATTCTATTCTATTCTATTCTATTCTATTCTATTATATCATCTATATATGATGGAAGACCAAGTCCTCCCATAGGATGTACATCAACAGACAGAAAAGTGGCTAACATCAGTACCAATGTCCAGTCTAAAGGTTTACACAAATTATTTAATCTTTAATTATTTAATCTTCCCCATATGTTTAGGGAGAATATACCATTTGCTTTTCCTCAGTTTTTTTTTTTAATGAAAACTACAGGATTTGTGCTCAGACAAATTGAAACAAGGCAGAAATGACTGTGTAATGTCATGCCAAAAAATACTGAACTTAATAATGGTGACTTTGTCACCATGCAAACTTGTTTTATAACACCATGAATGTCATTTTTGTTATTGCCAGGGGTCCGAAACAAAGCCTACCATTCATGTCAAAAGGGCGTGCTTTTGGCAGACTAACTGGTAAATTTGCAAAAGTTTGACCCTTATTCTACATGATCCCAGTTTAACTGGGTACTGTTTTGTTTCTCTGTAGTAAAATAATATGATCAGCATGCCCTGTATTAAAGGTCTCATTAGAGAGAATGTGTACAACCATTCCATTTCCTTGATCCGCCAGACTATGGGGCAAATATCTGAGGAAAAATAGGTCAGATTATTTTTCCAAATCATTTCCCATCAGTTACATCTGTCTTCTGGAGTGGATTGGGTACTTGAGGACACACAGTTTCTGGGCAGAGGTCAATGATGCTTACTCTTTAGTCACAGGGCCAAAGGTGTGCGACAGACTGTGGATAAAGTATGACAGCTTTTAAAAAACCAGAAAAGTGTGAGTTTATTATCTGAGCGAACTGTTCATATTGATGTGGACATCATTAATTCCTAGCTTTTATTTATTTCTCGTGCAGTGCTTTGTGACTATATGTCTGTGAAAGGTGTTTTATGAATAAACTTTTCTTACTTACTTACAGATACAGGTCAAACTGGACCTGATAAATAGATTACAAAAAATATGTCAAGGCAGATGAGCCTGATTATGAAGAAAAAGAAGAACAAGAGACTAATATGGGTCACATCTGTTGGCTTTTTATCCCAGTAAAGGGTGCCTATGGCTAGTAGGCTCCCCTGCACATACACTCAAACAATTTCTGTTCACCTCCTCCTTTCCGAGAGGTTCTAAAAGTGCACACTTCATTTTCAGTTACACTCAAAAATAAATCACACAAATACAGAAGAAGATGCACCCTCAATCACACATAGTTTCAAAAATTAGACACTCATCGCAATTCGGCTGCTTTGGCTGTGTGTGTTCTATTATTTCTCACTTCTTTTCCACTTTTCCCTAGTACTCTTTGGAAACCTTTGCTCAGGGAAGCTAAATCTGTAATCAGCTTAGTCGTGTTGATGCATCAGACATTTTTAATCAGCGGTATTGAAAAGAGCAGCTCAGCACTAAGGCGCTTGGCAAAAGCAATGCGCTGAGAGGACAGGATAGACGGATGAAGAGAGAAGTGTACACACACACACATATATATATATATATTATATATATATATGTGTGTGTGTGTGTGTATATGTGTGTGTATATATATACGTATATGTGTATATATATATATATATATATATATATATATATGTGTGTGTGTGTGTGTGTGTGTGTGTGTGTGTGTGTATATGTGTGTGTATATATATACGTATATGTATATATATATATATATATACGTATATATGTGTGTGTGTGTACATATAATGCAAAACATCTTTGCATCTTTTGAGAAAAGCATTATTACTTTTTATAATGACTTAAGAGGACCTTTTCATAAAATGAGAGTAAAAAGAGTTAAACTGGAATGACTGTAGGTTAACATAGTAACTAACTAAATGTAACATAAATGAACACCATTTTATATAACAGCTTTTCTGTATACAAAAATACAAATGCTTAGAAAAAGAAGACAGCAGACTTTGTTTCTCATTACCTGTCCCAGTAATAACGTGGAATGAATAATAAAAAAAAAAAAATGAATGAAAACTAAAGAGTGAACATGTGCAAATTTAGATATGCTATGGTTGCATTTTCTTTTGTTAGATACAAAGTTGCACTCCTCCCTCACTAAGCAAAAAAGGAGAAATATTCATATAATAATCATTCCCAAATCCCTCACACTCATTTCAAATTTTATCACATATCTGAAAAAATATTCCTTTGAAGTAAAGAGAGTCAACAGCAAGTGAAGCATATGCCTCTTTGTACTGTAAATTCAGAAGGAGGTTAGGACCACCACAGCAAAACAGCTTCTCTCTAGCTTCAAACAGCTTCTTGGGGATCCAATTTTACTCTTAGACTAAAAACTAAAACTATATATATATATATATATATATATATATATATATATATATATATCATCATCACCTTTATTTATAAAGTACTTTAAAACAACCACAGCTGACACAAAAGTGTCACAAAGTGGGTATATATGTATATGAGTGCTGTAAGCGTTAATCTCGTTAAAATGACCTTAACGCCATAACCGCATTAACGCGGGAAATCTCTGTTAGCGAGTTAACGCGGATCGCCCCATGTGTGGGGCTGCACGGTGTTCACGCGTTAGCGTGGTTAGCTCGTTATATATATAATATTACATTTGGTATTATTATTATTAAATGTCATATATATATATATATATATATATGTGTGTGTGTGTGTGTGTGTGTGTGACGTTTAGTATTAATGTATTATTATATATATTATATCATTAATATATTAATAATAAGGTAAATGGCTAGCAGTGGACAGATGCATTGTTAGTGGTGGTTACACCCCCTGCAGTAAACAGGAAGTCTGTTGTAGCACAAGATGGCTGATCAACTTGTTTCACTAATTGATCTAAACAAGGCCTTTTGTAAAGGGTACAGCACCCCTGGTAGTTTTTCTTGAAACAGCAACTCTAATCTGCACATTTCAACTTTTTTCTCTAAAAAGAATTACGACTTTAATCTTGAAATTTTGACTTTATTTTCAAAATGGTCAGTCTTATTGTTTTTCTTAATGTGGCCCTAATACGTCTTTATATTAAACTGGTATATAGTGGAGGAAAATATATTTTTGTTCATATGTGTATTGGGGTGGGAGTCTTGTCACTCCTTGTCTTTCTGTAAAAGTCACCACATGCTAGTGTTCTCTCCTTCTACTCATAAAAAGCCCATTGAAAGCTCGCTCCCTCTTCTTGTATCGTTCATTGTGTCCAAATTCTGTCTCATTTTGATAGAATTCAGTCATTCATTATACTCACATGACTCACAATTTTTTTTCTATAATATGTTTTCTTATTCAGTCACTTTGTGTACATGGTTTATTTTTTGTTTTTTAGTGTGCATGCCAACACTTTCTTTTTATTGTTTGCACTGTCCACAGCATGCTTCAATTCAGTTTTATTTATATAGCACCAAATCACAACAACAGTTGCTTCGAAGCGCTGAATCCTGTACGGTAAAGAACCTACAATAATACAGAGAAAACTTCCTGCCCTATCTCTATATGTTTCAATGCAACCATTGCCAACCTCTTCCTGTATCTCATTCTTTCTTTCTGTTTCTTTTTAGCTGTCTGGATTTGTCCTTCATGTAATCACCTGTCTAATTTGAATGATGGCCTTCTCTGTCTCAACTGACAGCTGAGGTCAGACTCAATCCCACTTTGCCATGGTGTTAAATAGTATTTTCTACATAACTCTAAGGGATGTCTGAAATGCCTCTTGTTATGTGATTAACCAGTTGAGCAATCCTTTCATAGGCATGCCAGTCATGGATATGGGTATACATCCTGACAATTCTTGAAGGTATTTCAGGTTTATGATGTAAGGTATAGGAGACATTGGGATGAATGCTTAACTTTTCTAGTTCATGTGAACATGGTCCATTTTGTTTCTAGCAAATATATAGCTGAAATTATACATGTCTGGAAGATAAATCTGTTGATTTTTTAAACAATGCATTTTTCATTAAAAAACAAACTTTAACACTAGGAGAAAAAAAATCCTCAAATCAAGAATAATTTATTTCTTTAACTAGTAACTGGTGAATTGCTAGCCTCACAAGGTCTTTTAGTTGACTAATGAAAAACATTCCTCATTAATACTAGAACCACCAAGGAGGTCCTTTTGTCCCATTGGCATTTTAAAAATTGCTAAAACTCTGTTAAAATAAAACCCCATGAACTTCCGCTTCCGGCCGATGGAGTAAGTAGCAGCGAAAGGCAGCTCCGCCAAGATTTTTGATTATCCAAGCCTCCTGGGACACATATTGACTTTGATTTTGACCAAGATTCAGCTGTACAAACTCCTGAACAAAGCGAGTCATGAAGAGTAATCGGAAATACAAGCAAAAAACTTTGTCGTCAATTTCTGCTACATCTGGCGGCGAAGAGCTACAACACGACATGGCAAACGAGAACTCACCAATCTCTGTGAGGATCCTTCAGAGCGAATTGCAAGCCTACCGAGACGGTATGATGAACGATATCAAAACGCAGATAGAGAATATGCATGAAAACTTACGTGAGGACATTTCCTCGCTAAGAGAAGAAGCTAAAGCAGACACCAATAAGCTTTGACATGAGCTATCACAGAAAATAGAGGCACTGCATGAAACTTATGCAGAAACAACAAGTATACAGAAGGACATGGAGCGGGCCCTCTGCGACACTACAGACAGGTTAACAGCCTTGGAGAAAGATCACGAGACACTAAAGAAAGATTACAACAAGCTACACGACAAATGCCTGGATTTAGAAAATAGAAGCTGCAGAAAAAAATTGTGTGTGGTGGGCATTAATGAGGACGCAGAGGGGAGAAACCCCAGCCGTTTCATGGCAGAGTTTTCTCAGAAGTGCTCGGGAAAGAAAACGATGATTCGCTTATTATAATAGACCGAGCCCACAGAACCCTTGCCCCGAAACCACGGACAAGGGAGCGCCCAAGAGCCATGATAGTCCGCCTGCACTACTACACAGAGAGAAGATTCTGCGATTGTCCAGGGAAAAAGGCCGCCTCTTCTACAAAGGATCACCTGTACACATCTTCCCTGACATAAATCCCAAGGTCAGCAAACTTCGAGCGTCATTCAACCCCGTGAAAGGGAAACTGCGGAATGCTGGCATCCCATACAGTCTGTACTACCCTGCGAAGCTGACTATAACGGTGAACAACGCCAAGCACTCATTCACAGATCCGCCCGAAGCAGAGAAGTTCGTCAGTACCCACGTCCAGAGTCCAGCCACATCTACCGACAAGGAGGGATAGTGGGTGCCATCTCTACAAACAACATGACCCAGGAGGGAATAGTATATAATAATAGACAATCTTAAGGAGTTTAGTGGTAAGTCTGATGTCTACAGCCTGTAAAAAGCTGGACAAAAAGGGTTTTTCTTTTCTTTTCCATTTGCAGCTCAGTTTTGCTGCAAATGAAAAAAGGGTTCTGGTTTGAGTTCATGAGGTTGTTCTTCAGTTTGGTTCAAGAAAGTTGTGAATTTCAGAGAATCACATTTAGAAAGCTCAGAGTAAGATCCATCAACCATTTAGTAACAGTTAATAACTATTGGCACCTCTACTGAAAGAGCGCCACAAAATCTTGTCAAATTTGTAACATGGAACTGTAGGGGACTCAGAGGACCAGTGAAACGAGGAAACATTTTAGCTCACTTAAAAAATATATATATATATATATATATATATATATATATATATATATATATATATATATATATATATATATAATCTTTTTGCAAGAAACGCATCTAAAAGTACAAGACCACAACAGATTACGTTGCAAATGGATAGAACAAATATTTCACTCTACGTTTAATGCTGGAAGCAGAGGCACAGCCATACTAATCAAAAAATCAGTACCATTTATGGCAGCAAAAATACTATCAGACACTCAGGGTAGATATGTTATTGTAACTGGCAAACTTTATGGTCATTTAGTTACGTTAGTAAACATTTACGCTCCAAATGTGGACGATGAGCAATTTATACGGTCGATAATATCAAAGCTACCGGATATCGACACTCATCAATTAATCATAGGAGGTGATTTTAACTTGGTGTTAAATACTAACCTTGATAGATCATCAAGTAGACCAGCCAAAATATCTAAATTGGCAAAGGCCACCAGGAATTTAGGGGAAATTATGGAATAATTGATCTGTGGAGAGCTCAGAATCCTAATGTGCGACAATATCCATTCTATTCTCCAGTCCACCAGAGATATACCAGGATAGACTTTTTTTTAATCGATTCTAAATTTCTACCATCAGTAAAGCACTACTGTATATTTCTAACCCTGCAAAATCAGTCCTAGTCATCATGGAAATTTCGCAGAATTTTGGAGAAGTGTCAGGATACAAATTGAATTTATCTAAAAGTGTGCTGTTCCAACTCAAGTCAACTCTAAAGCAATAGGTAACCCAAGTAGTTTCAATACCTTACCATTTCGGGTTTCTAATCAGTTCCAATATCTTGCAATAAATATCACTCAGGATTATTATGGTTTATTCAAACATAATCTTTCTAAATTATATGATGAAACCAAAAATAACATGACAAGACAAATGGATTAATCTACCAATTTCACTAGCAGGGAGGATAAACATTGTTAGAATGAATATTCTTCCCAAATTCTTATTTTTATTTCAGTGTATCCCTATTGTGATTAATAAAGCCTTTTTAAATAAATTAGACTCCTTAATATCCTATTTCATATGGAACAGAAAGAATCCAAGAATCAAGAAAGGCTACCTGCAGAGACCGACATGTCAGGGAGGGATGGGATTACCATGCTTCCGTCTGTATTATTGGTCATGTAATGTTCGTTCCATGTCGTTTTGGTTGCGCACTAAGAGGGCCGACTGGACAGCGATGGAAAATGAAAGTTGTTACCCCTCCTCATTAGAAGCTATGATCTATTCAGCTCTCCCTATCCCTAAACACGAATTTAAAAATCCTGTAGTCTCTCATACAATTACTATCACACTTGACTATCTGAAAGAGGCCTGGCAGTGTGACCTTGGTACGAGAATTACAGACAGTCAATGGACAAAAGCCCAGGAAAATGTACATTCTTCCTCTGTTTGTATTCGTCATGGACTCTTACAGTTTAAAGTGCTACATAGACTCCATTTATCAAAGTTGAAACTGTCAAAAATGTTCCCCAATGTAAACTCGTCCTGCGAAAGATGTAACCAGCAACCTGCTTCACTGGCGCATATGTTTTGGAATTGTCCCTGTATAACAACATATTGGAATAATGTTTTTCAAATCTTGTCTAAAATTCTAAAAATAAAAAACACTTAAGCCAGACCCAATCTGTGCTTTATTTGGAGTGAAGCTGGTTGTTGTAGACCTGTCAGCCACCCAAAATAATGTGATACGTTTTGTGATGCTGCTGGCACGCCGCTTAATTCTACTCAATTGGAAACAAAAGGTGCCTCCTACCACATCAGCATTAATACAAGATGTATTGAGACATTTGCAGCTGGAAAGAATTAAACTCCTATTAAGGGGGAGGTTGGAGGAATTCCATTCAACCTGGCAACCTTTTATAGATCTCTTCAATACAGTGCAGATATAAATGATCACTGGAATTCTGGAAAGAAGAAGAAGAAAAAACGATGTGCCCAATTTTTTTCCCCCAGTGGCCCTAATCATTTTCCGTATTGTTGAATTTACACTCATGAGACAAGAATTGATGGAACACCACATAGAACAAGTTGTACATTGTCACAAAGTTTATGTATACAGACATAAAATTCCATGACAGTTACTGCATGTAAATTGTAAGTGTGAGTAAAGTGTAAGTAATATTAAAGTGTGAATATTTTTGTAACAAATATCTTTGTAAACAAAAGTTTTCACCGGCGCCATTTTGCCGCCGGTGAGGTCGGCTGCCGTGCTGGATGCTCTGCCCCAAATTCTCCACTTTTTGCGGTTTTTCGTCACTTTTTGCTATATCTGCCATAATCTTGCATGGGCATCATGCAAAACACACAAATTCGCTACAGTAGAGACTCTCTGGTTTCTATTGGTCTACAATACACGAACATTTCACCATGTTTAACTCCGGACCCAACCTGGCCAAAAGAGATCCTGAGAGAGAACAAAGGACGCGACCCCAAGCGACGGCCTCGAGGGAAACGAGCCGGCATCAGGAACAGGCTACGGGCTCGCGCACACCGCGCCCCATGCCCAGTATCCTGCTAGCCAATGTTCAATCCATCGAGAACAAGCTTGATGACCTCAGAGCCAGAATCAAGTTCCAGAGAGACATTCGGGACTGCAACCTCCTCTGCTTCACCGAGACTTGGCTGAACCCAGCGATACCAGACCACGCCGTGCAGCCGACGGGGTTCTTTTCGGTTTACCACATGGACAGGACAATGGAGTCGGGGAAGAAAAGAGGTGGTGGAGTGTGTTTGATGGTGAACAACAGATGGTGCGAAAGCACAAACATCTCCCCACTCAGACGCTCTTGCTCGCCCAATCTGGAACTTTTGATCGTTAAATGTCGCCCTTTCTATCTCCTTCGGGAATTCACTGCGGTCATTGCCTGCACTGTTTACATTCCGCCTCACGCGGACTCGGACACTGCCTTATGTGAGCTACATGAGGCTCTCACACATCAACAAACACTTCACCAAGATGCCGCACTCATTGTTATGGGAGATTGTAACAGAGTGTATCTCAAACGGACATTTCACAACCTTCACCAGCACATCAACTGCCCCACCCGGGGCACTAGGACATTAGACCACTGCTACACCCCGTTCAAGAACTGTTACAAGGCTCAGCCCCTGCCGGCATTTGGAAAATCGGACCATGCCGCCATCTTCCTCATGCCTGCTTACAAACAAAGGCTAAAGCAGCAACCACCAATCAGGAGGGAGGTCGCTCGCTGGATGGACCAATCAGTGGCCGCGCTGCAGGACGCACTGGATGACGCAGACTGGGACATGTTTCGGCGCAGCTCTGATGACATCAACATGTTTACGGAAGCGGTTGTGGGATTTATCGGGAAACTAGCGGACGACACAGCAGAAAGAACTATCATCCGAACGTTTCCCAACCAGAAGCCGTGGGTGGATAAAAACATCCGCGATGCTCTGAGATCACGCACCGCTGCCTACAATGAAGGGCTCGTCTCCGGTAATATGGACCTATACAAGGCTGCATCCTACAACGTGCGCAGCGCGGTCAGAAAGGCAAAGTGGAGCTATGGGGAAAAACTAGAGTCACAGCTACGACAGTGCGACTCTAGGAGCCTGTGGAAAGGACTGCGGACTATAACAGACTCTAAACGACCAGCTTCTTCAATGATGAATGCCGATGCTTCACTGGCTGATGAGGTGAACACGTTTTATGCTCGCTTCGACACCGCAGCAATTAAAACAACAAACGGCACCAGTGAAGCCAATGCATTCATCATCACAGAGCATGCCGTGAGGAACACCTTCAGGAGGGTGAACACCAGGAAGGCAGCAGGACCAGATGCAATCCCTGGCCGGGTCCTGAGAGCATGCGCTGACCAGCTAGTACCGGTGTTCAAGGAGATCTTCAACCTCTCCCTGGCCCAAGCAGTGGTTCCCACGTGCTTCAAACAGTCCATCATTGTTCCTGTTCCAAAGAAACAACAGCCCGCTTGCCACAATGACTACCGTCCAGTAGCACTGACTTCAATTGTGATGAAGTGTTTTGAAAGACTGATGAGAGATCACATCACTTCTTCACTTCCTGCTACCATCGACTCACTTCAGTTTGCTTAACGGACTAATCGTTCCACAGATGATGCCATATCTCACCTGCTCCACACATCCCTGAGTCACCTGGACACTGGCAGAGGGAATTATGTTAGGATGCTGTTCGTGGACTACAGTTCAGCATTCAACACAATAATTCCCTCTAAGCTTTTCACCAAGTTGACGGATCTAGGACTCAGCTCATCACTGTGTCAGTGGATCCTCAACTTCCTCACAGACAGACCCCAATCAGTGAGGGTGGGAAAACAAGTCTCCCCCTCCATCTCACTCAGCACTGGAGTGCCTCAGGGCTGTGTTTTAAGCCCCCTGCTGTACTCACTGTACACTTATGACTGTGTAGCCACATCAGACACAACCTCCGTTGTCAAGTTTGCTGACGACACTGTTGTTGTGGGCCTGATCTCCGACAACATCGAGACGACCTACCTGGAGGAGATTAGGAACCTGGAGAACTGGTGCCAGGAGAATAACCTCCTCCTAAACATCAGCAAGACTAAGGAGCTGATCGTGGACTTCACTACAAAGCAGGCGAGGAATTACAAGCCCCTCATCATCAGTGGCACGCCAGTGGAGAGAGTGGACAGTTTCCGATACCTGGGTGTCCACATCACTCAGGTCCTGTCATGGTCCTGTCACATCAACACCCTGGTTAAGAAAGCCTGCCAGCATCTCTTCTTCCTCAAAAGACTTAGAGACTTCCATCTGCCACTGAAGGTGCTCAAGAACTTTTACTCCTGCACCATCGAGAGCATCCTGACGGCAAACATCTGCACCTGATTTGGGAACAGCACCAAGCACGACAGACGAGATCTGCAAAGAGTGGTGCGCTTGGCCGAACGCATCATTCAATCAGAGCTCCCTGACCTGCTGTCCATCTACACCAAGCGGTGCAAGACCAAAGCTAGGAAGACTATGATGGACCTCTCCCATCCCAACAATGGACTCTTCTCACTGTTGAGGTCTGGGAAGCGCTTCCGCTCCCTTAAGGCCAAAACAGAGAGAATGAGGAGGAGCTTCTTCCCCCAGGCTATTCGGGCCCTGAACCAGGTGTAGGACTGGACTGTCCCACACACATCACTATAAGACTGGACTCTCACACACATCACATCACCACACGCACTCTGGTTTTTCTTTATGCACACTTCCTATAATTTATAATCTTTATAATCTCTTTCTGCTATTTGCACATTTTTTACTGTAAATTTCTAAGTTAATTTGTAGATTTTTGTAGTAACCTGTGAATTGTAAATACTGTAAAACCACTGTCATTTAATGGTCGGGCATTGCACAGCTACAAGCATTTCACCCCCCATGTCATACTGTGTATGGTTGTGTGTGTGTGACAAATAAAATTTGAATTTGAATTTGAAATAATGTATTTAATGCATCCTTTCTAATACAGATGCATACACTGCTGGCTGCAACTGACCTACTCTGCCACCTGAGGCAAAACATCTCCATATTTTGTAAAGGGTGCTCAGAAACCATTTTAGAGTCACTTTAAAAAAGAGCAATTTAATATATTTTATGTGATATCTTGTTTACATGATGGTGTCCTTTTTATTTTCATTTAAAAGTAAAAGATTTTATCAACTCCTGCAATTAAAAAACTAGCAGAAAACTATTTCCTTTTCCAAAAGACTGACCACTGCAGACTACAGAAAATGACTGGTAGTAGAAAGTGAAGACCGACAGATGTGTATTAAATAACTGTAAAATCAATTAACATATTTTTAAACAGATTTTATACAGGAAAAAAAAAGAAATAAAAAGATCTTCCTCATCTTATTTCCCTTGACATCTTATCTTTGGAGCTAAAAGCACATTTACATTAGCTGATGTGTGTGTGTGTATGTGTGTGTGTGCGACTATTAGTTGTTTTTCTTCCTTCTTGTCCTATCGTTGTTTTAGAAGATAAATTAAAAAAATGTAACATTTGTCTGATGAAGTATACTTTTGCTATGTGGTTTATTATTACAGAGAAAGGGTAATTCTGGAGGTGTATGAGTATTATTTACCCAGTGTGTGATCACTGTTCAGTGAAGTGATGACTGATCCTCCTTACCTCCCACTCAGACTGCCACAACTAACGTGAAAAAGGGAGTAAGACCGAATGCAAATGTGCTCTACCAGCTGAACAAGGCAGAATCCTTATCAGACCCCAATGCAATGCTTCAATACAGATAGCTAAGCCATGGTTAAAATAAAGTGCTTCCTGTTAAGTCTAAAATTTTACATATCGGAACATAACAGACAATTCGGTAGTTCTCACTAGGTCTTAATTTTACTTAATTAGGTAAACCACAGATGAGCAATTACAAATAACATATTACACTGACATTATTTAACAAAACTAAGCCAAAATAAAGAACCACGATGTGGAAAAAACTATACTGTAGAACCCCGCAGAGCCACCTATAGCAGCTATAAAGTAATTGTAGAGAAATTTTGGCTCACTCTTATTTACAACATTGCTTCAGTTCATGGAGGTTGAAGGCTGGACAGAATGGGGTTAACCCGAGACACACGGAAAGAGTTGTGAATTTTCACATGTCAGGGTAATCTCAGAAGGACAGCGACAGGGCTGATGATAGACAGGATCTCAAAGGGACAAACGATCTTGAAGACAGTTTTTTGACTTAGTGTGCAACAAGATATTTTTGATAGGCAACCATATTTTTTGAACTGGGGTGTACTCAGGCGCTGGGACTTGATGGCAGTCAGCACGCTGCTTGTTGCCATTTTCAACAAGGCATCCAGGTTGCCCTCCAAAAGTGCTGGCAGTGGTGGAGATGTTGCTGGACAGAGGGGGTGCTCAACTCAGCATCAAAGGATGACAAGTCTGTGTCGGCAAATGTTAATGAGTTCCAAAAAGTTGATTTTGTTCACCTGGACGTAGTGTTTTCACTAAAAACGCTACATCCAGATGAACAAAACAACTTTTTGGAATATCCTTACCTGGACGATTGAACATGCATCAAGACATGTTGATGAGTTCTTGGCATAATCAGCCCACGCCAGGTGGGGGCTTCAGTTGGTTTGATTGGAGGATGGCACACAACAAAGTGCTGCCTCCAGCTCCTAAATGAGTCTCCCAGTATGTTCATTGGTCTGTGGATGGAAAACTGATGACAAACTGGCAATTTAAATGTAGAATTCTTTCCAGTTTAAATTGGCAGGCTCAATCAAAAACATAGTTCAATTTTTCAATTAAATTTTATTTCATAATGTCCAGGGGAATGCCATGGAGTCAAAATACATGCTAGGTTAGAAACTGAGCAGTTTCCAAAGCCATTGGAAGTTTAGGAGGAGCGATGAGTTGGGCTGGTTTGCAGAAACGATCAATGATTGTAAAAATAGTGGTGTTACATGATGCAGAGGGATGCCCGTTGATGAAATCCAATGAGATGTGGGACCACAGCTGCACAGGTATAGGTAAGGGTCTCAGTAATCCAGCTGGATGTGAACAGGGTGTTAGTTATTTTGTGTTCTTTTTTCAGAACACGCTCCCACATACTCTGCAAATCTTTGACCAAAGATGGCCACCAAAACAGCCTCTGAGGGAATGTTAGAGTTCTCTGGAACCTGGGGTGACAGGTGAATTTGGCTGTGGCTCCCCAATGCAGTAGCTGAGATCTGGTGGAAAGTGGGATGAAAAAACGGTAAGGAGTCCCACTATCTGGATCTGGTTTATTTCCCAGGTTATACAGGATGCCATGGGGCTGTACTGTGGGGGGAGTCCAAGACTGAAAACTGACAGGAGAGAGCAAAGCACCAAAATGTTTGCTTTTTTAGAGTTGGCAACACCTGTTGATGATGCATGTTTCCAGAGCATGTTTCCTGAGCTCACAGATTCCTAGCTCACAGTGTCATTTGATAATAAAGTGTGTGAAATCTTTATTTCAGTATCCAGCACTTGGGTTTCGTTCTTAGCAGCTTTGGAACTTTTCATTCTTCTGGAATTCCCATTTCATTTTCCTAGTTTTGTTAAGTAAATAATAACACAGTGGAATATGTCATTTCTTTGTAGCTTATCTGTTAAATTTAAGAAACTTTTGTGTGTTAAATTTAAGAAACTTTTGTGTGTGGTGCATTTATGTGTGAGTGTGTACGTGTGTGATATGTCTAACCTGACATGCTTTGTATTTTGGGGATACATTTGTTCAAGAGCTGACATTCTTTAGCTCTCATCATCTTTTTTCTGGATGGTTGTAGTTCAGTTTGACATGCTCCTGCTCTTCAAGGGTAAACACAGGCCACTTAATTCCTTCAGACCCTGAATTTCTGTAAAAAAAAAAAATCAAAGCAATTCTGAGGGGGAATCAAGCCCCGGCCATCTGGTCATGCTTACTTTGCTCAAGCTAAGTTGGCCCAGTGTTTCATAAACTTCTTAGACATATTAACTTCCTGTTTTCTGTTTTCTTAATCCCAGAGATGTATTTTGAGGCATTCCAAGAACAAATTCTGTTTCATAGCCATGTATAATGCCCATCCACTCTGGCCAAGGATTGATTGATGAGTGGTGGTCAAATAAATAAACAAAAGTCTCACCACCGTGTTGACATAGCCTACAAAGGTTAAATAATACAGACACATTCATTTAAAATTATCCTTCATCTCACTCTCCCTACCATCATCTGTCACACCAATTCTTTTGCTGTCCTTCACTATATCCATGAACCTCAGTTGAGATATTCCTTTTTTTTTCTCCTGCCAATCAGTTCAGTCTTCAGTATGCTTTGGCCACTATATCCATTATCCCTCTTCTGTACATGTCCTAACCATCTCAACTTTGCTTGTCTGACTTTGTCTCCAAAATGCTCAATCTGTAGTCATCTGTTGTACTCATTTCCAATTTTGTCTATGTCAATTAAAACATCTTCGGGTATACCACATCCTGCTCGGCATCCTGTTTGTTTCTTACTGCCACAGTCTCCAAACCAGACATTATAACAGGTCCTTTTCTATCTTGCTGCTGTTCTTCTTTCACAAATCACCCTGATACTTCCCTCAAACTGCTCCACCCCGCCTGCACTCTCTTCTTCTTCACCTCTCTAGTGAACTGATCATTGTGTTGGATGGTTAACCCTATGCATTTAAACTCATCTACCTTCACTTTCTCTATTCCTTACATGTTCACCTTTCCACCTCTGATTTGATCTTACTCCTGTTGACTTTCATTCCTCTCCAGTGCATATCTCCACTTCTCCAGACTTGCTTCCCTGCTCCCGACTCACACAACAGATCATAATTTCATCTGCATCATAGTCCAACATCATAGTTCACTCCTGCCTAACCTCATCTGTCAAACTATCCATCACCATCACAATCAAAATGGGCAGATCCCTGATGTGATCCCACACCAACCTTGGACCCATCTGTCACCTCTACTGCATACCTCACCACTGTCTCACTGTCTTTATACATGTTATACACCAGCATCATAAACTTCTCTTCCTGACTTCCTCATACTGTACAAGGGTTTCTCACTTGGCACCCCATCATATAGTATCTCTAGACCCACGAAGACACAGTGTAACTCCTACTTACCTTCTGTATACATCTCCATCAACACTCCCAAAGCAAACATCACTTTGGTAGTGCTCTTTCTGGACATGAAGCCATACTGCTGATCAATGATCATCACCTCTCTTTGTAACCTAGCTTCAACAACTTTTCCTATATCTTTATGGCATGGCTTATCACCTTCATGCCCCTATGGTTACTACAATCCCGCACACTAAACCAACTCCCTTTCCAATCTTGATCCTCTTTATAGCTTCCCCTATTTCCTCACTGCTAATCCTTTGCACTTCCCAATTTAGTGTCCTCCATTTATCCTCCCCTCTCATTTCCTATATTTATCAGCTCGTCAAAGTATACGCTTTCTTATTTTGTTTGCTCTTGTTCATGTCTATCCTTAATCACCAACATTCTGCACATTAGTGATGGTAAATTTGATTTTTTTTTTTTACTGAATCGAGTTTTAATGAGTCACTCACCAAAGTGAATCGGGTTTCTTGAGTCATTTGAGTCACTGAGTCAGTTGACCAGAGAGTGCAAAAGTGTATATTTTCACTCATACTTAATTTGTTTCTCTTTTCATGCAAATCCTACTGCTAAGATGAATGATTGTAAAAGAAAACAACTATTTTATAGAGCAAAAAAGAAAAAAGAGCAAAAAAAATTCTAAAAGGAACATTTATTTATTTTTATTTTATTTTATTAGAATTTTCCTTAAATGTGTCAAATATATATTTTCTCATCTAAATGTCCACTGAGCTGTGAGTGAGGGGGCGGTAATGCACCTTAACATTGGTTGCCAACCAAGAAGAAGAAGAAGCTGTGAGCCAGGAGGGAGGGGGTGAGTAAGTGAGTGAGTGAATCGTCTATGCTACGATTCAGCACAGGAAGGGAGGGAGTGAGTGAGTCAGTGATTCGTTCAACTTGTTTGAGCTGTGAGCCAGGAGGGAGGGGGTAATAGACCCTGTGCACGAGAAAATGCTAACTTCCTGATTTGAGACCGGATGTGGGGTTGTACATTTCTGGTAGCTTTACTTTGCGGTCAATCAAAGATATACTCCAAAATCATGTCCAAAACTCGAAAACGGAAAGATCGCGTTAAGTTACAAAGAGCAGAAGGTGGGAACACTCACCACTGTTGTGTCACAAAAAATCTAATGATCAATTTTGACGTTTAAAGAGTTTAGATCGATCAGTTGTTTACATCACTCAACACAAGCAGAACTGCATTACAGAATCAGAAGACACATCGTCCACATTCAGAAGCACATCTCTGTATAGTGACTGGTCTTATGATTTAAACAGGCAAATGTTCAGCATTCAAACTACAGGTGAAGAATAGTCAAACCAGATGTTTCCCCCATTATGTCGATATCAGCTAGTCAAGTACACACTTACACAGCATGTTAACAAACCGTGAAAAAAAGGCACACAAAAAATGAATGATTGCTGGTAACGTTTTCTATACATTAGTATTTACGAACGGTATGTTGTGACTTACCTTCAAAATTACAGTGGTCCCTCGCTATAACGCGGTTCACCTTTCACCTCGCTGTTTCGCGGATTTTTTAGTGCAAGTTTGCATGCTTATTTTTACGTCACATTGTGTCCTGTGTCCTGATCGCTGCAGACGATCTCCTCCGTGACGTCTCTCCTGTACAGTACAGAATTGCTGCATCGATCGCTAGCAGTGTGACTCTGAAGTGCAGTACTGTATGTCCACGATGTCAACGAAATGTTTTGCACCGCCAAAAAATAAAATTGGCTACTTGATTTCACCTATCGCTGGTTGTTTTTAGAACATAACACCCGCGATAAACGAGGGACAGCTGTTTACAGATACTGAGAAATATAACATTTGAATCCCTTTTCTCTTTTGCTCTGAGGCGCGGGGGAAAAATATTGACAAGTCGATGAACATCATTTACAGATATATTTGATAAATGCCCAAGACATCAATAGAAATGTAAATCGCCGCTTGATTCATTCATTTGCTTAACTTGTTTTAGACTGTAAACAAGGTGCGAATAAGACACCGGAAACAAAGCTCCCCACAGGAGTTTCCACACCGGAAGTAGCATATGCTAACGTGCATATAGTCTATTGAGTCCTGAGTTATTCGCTTACGCTATGATTCAGCACAAGGGAGGGGGTGAGTAACTCAAATGTGCTGTTAACATGTTAGCTGAACAATGCTACCATGGGGTGATCGTGGCTCAAGAGTTGGGAATTCGCCTTGTAATCGCAAGGTTGCCGGTTCGAGCCCCGGCTTGGACAGTTTTGGTCGTTGTGTCCTTGGGCAACAACCGAGATTTTGTCTTCACTCACTTCCTCTTCTTGATGTTAAAAGTTGCCTACTGGTGGTGGTCAGAGGGCCCGGTGGCGCCAGTGTCCGGCAGCCTCGCCTCTGTCAGGGCTCCCCAGGGTGGCTGTGGCTATAATGTAGCTTGCCATCACGAATGTGTGTGTGAATGGTTGGATGACAGGTTGTGTAAAGCGCTTTGGGGTCCTTAGGGACTAGAAAAGCGCTATACAAATACAGTATAGGAAGCATAAAATGATAGTCTGTAGGATGACTTTTAACATCAAGAAGAGGAAGTGAGTGAAGACAAGAAGCAAGAAGAAAAGCACTTGTATTGATTGGCTAGGCAGAGAGATCGAGCTGGAAAGGATTTACCATTTACTGTGAGGAGCTATTGTCTTCATGTGAGCTTCTACTCAGGGTTTTTCTTCCAGTTCAGAGCAGAAATGTTTTTGTTAAGAAGCTGGCTGTTGTTTTTTTCCCCACAATTTTAATTATAAGCTAGATATATTTCTACTAATGGAATTAGTTTGCTAACAGCAACAGAGATGAATCAGTGAGTCAGTTGCGCTTGTGAATCATGATTCACGAGTCAGTAAAGTGATTCTCGAGTATTGAACGATTCGTTCACGAATCGAACATCACTACTGCACATCCTTTCCAGCTCGATCTCTCTGCCTAGCCAATCAATACAAGTGCTTTTCTTCTTGCTTCTTGTCTTCACTCACTTCCTCTTCTTGATGTTAAAAGTCATCCTAAAGACTATCATTTTATGCTTCCTAGCTGCATTCTCTCCTGCCACCATCTTGGAGCCTCCTATGCCTTTCAGATTGCACCTTTTTCATACGATGTAGTCCTCCTGTATACGTCCAATATACATCAACTTATAGTTCTTTTTCTTGAAGTCCATGTTTGCCACAGCCATTTCTGTCTTTTTTGGGATCCACATCTCAGAACCTTTTAACCCTAGAAGTTTGTTATATAAAACCACCAGTATATTATCATTTTAGTGAGACTGTTTGTGACTGCATTATTGCATCTGACAAGTTCAACTTTATTACATTTTATTAGAAGTTAATTCTGAAATTATCGTTAAAAATTAGCTGTATATAAATATTAATTTATCCATAGTTAAACCTAATAACTCTCCTGAGTGAATGGAAAGGCCATGACAGTTTTTAATTTCAATATAATAATGTGTGAATTCTAAGAAATGTGTTGAAATGAGTAAGAAGGGGGAATCAAGTATGAGTCTGTCATATAGCTCAAAACCACAGTTATGTGATCAGTGCCAGAAACAAACAAACAAAAACCCAACAATAGTTTTCTGAATAATATAATTATTTAGATATGTACACGATGAATCCCACCCATAAAAAATAAAGCCACAGTGTGGTGATTTTTACAGAAAGGCATGCAGACATGGCCACCACCACCCCATTTTAATTGTGCATACAGCACTACAGCAATGGTGCATTTTACACATGAATAATCATTTAAAATGAACCTAGGCAACTTCTCTTTTTTATTAGGCCTGACTTAGTAAGAACTAGTCAGGCCTAATGTAAAAAAGGCATGAATGAGCTAATGAATGATTGAATGGATGCACATATTTGTTGGTAGTCAACGATCTGACTAAAGCCACAAAGAGCTGCTGTTTTTTGAAAACAGCAGATAGGAAGAGAAGTAAAAATAGATTTTTTTTCATATACATTTTAAAGATTTTAAAATCCTCTATAGCACTTTCTGTTAATATTCATTTATTTTGTGTATTCATTAATCATTCCTATCAATACCCTATGTCACTGAGGTTGATACTTCCATATTTATTATTTATTCTAGTCATTCCTTGCTAATGTACCAAAGGAGTTATTAACAACTTTTCACATTCCATTCTCTACTTCACAGGTTGGCCAAGGTGTTGAGGAAGAGGAAAATCATCTGTCACAATGACAAATCACTGAAGCTTGTGTACTTGGAGATACAAGCTGTGTTTCCACACAGAGGATAGGAACTGATCTCAGAGTATTGAAAGCAGAGCAAGTGGTAGCTTACCATGCACATTTACCATCAAAGACCAGAGGTTCATCCACAATGTGCATGCACAAACCACCAGAAAAAAGCTGCTGGCTTTACCTATGCTCATTGTTTGTCCTAAAGAAAGGTTACAACTTCAACTCCTGTTTCCTTAATTCATACGGTCTGGTAATGAAAAAAATCCACATTGTGGACAAGTTGTTGCAGTGGCCGTTCAGTTTAATTATTCAGTTAGCAGTAGTTTGTGGCTCAGCTGCAGGGGAGGGGTGGAGCAGTGGGTTTAGGGTGTAGGCTGGTCATGCCTTCACTATTTTAGTAGGTTGCCGGGACCTGACAGTTCTGTGTGATGTGGAGCAATGAACGTGACTGGAAAGCTGCTCTCATAAAAGCAAAGGAAAACAGTGCAAATAAATTAGCTCTCATTGGATCAGCTTATGCAGATAAATTTAAAGCATGACTCTACTTGAATATTTCAGAACAAATAGCAGTGTGTTGAGGCTATTCGGTGCTCACAGTTAACTGTCCTAGGGTGTGGTGTACTCAGAAAAAAAATGTCTGCTGTTTGTCTCCTGCTTTGCCTCTTCAGTCTCAGATATTTTTCTACATGGCTGCATTTTCTACAAGTTTTTGGATTGTGTTTTAAAGTAACTTTAAAAACAGCCTGTAAATGTAGACCCAGGGTACACAACAAATCAAACAGGCCCATACTAGGTTTAATAATTGTACAATTGTACGCTTGTTGTACTCTTTAAAACTGTAAATAGGCACTCTTGCACATTTTAGTTTATAACCTCTGGACATAGTATGTGTGAGTGCAAATATATATAATATTTGTATTAATTTATTGTTAAATGTTTTTTTTTTTTTTAATGGAATAGTTAAACGACTTGAGCCCAATGCCCCATGTCAAAGGTCGACTGCCTGTACAGTCCATGCACTCCGGTGCAGGCCCCGGACATTATTTTGAACTGGAAGACCAGTGGTAAAGGGTCACAGGGTCATCCTTCAACCTGCTGACATTAGCTGTCAGCATCCTCTATTGGACATATGTACCATATCCATATGTTCATCCTGTTCACATCGAATGATGAGATTTTCTGCAAACAATTGTTTAAATGTCAAAAGTTTTTTCTTTATAACAGTTCAACACTTTATTGACATCACTGAGTTACTGAGAATTCACTGTCTGAGGGTAAATACAACAGTGCATGCAGACAAAAAAATTATGTATAACTGAAAGAGGAATACATTCTTCGTTAAATACAGTGATAATTTCGATTGATGATTATGTTTCTATTGCTTTAGAAAGAGCAACTCTATCTGTAATTGTTAAGCAATTTGAATTAGGTGTGTTACCAAGTGTAATTCAAAGGGAAATCTAGGCCTGACTTTTACCATCCTTTTGTGACTTTGTGTTTACATCCTTGTTCATCTTTTTTTTAAATACATGTTATGCACAGTTGGATTAACAATTAACAATGCTTTACTTGGACTCTGATACAATATATTGGCACAACAGGCACTGACACACGCCATGTCTCCTTTATGTCTGGTAAATTTACATAAATAGCCCAACTTTGTAGAAGACGGGCCTCTTCAGTCCATCAGTAGGTTAAAGTTATAACCAATAAAATGAGCAGGAACAAATAATTACAGCGGAGTATAATCCCACTTGCATTATGACAAGACACCAGTTTATCTGTGGAGAAAAAAGCACAAGAACATCATGATGATGTTATTTCACAAAGAATCTTTCGCCTTTAGTTTACGTGTGTGTGTGTGTGTGTGTACTGTTAGATGTTTCTCTTTGTTTTTGTCCTTTCATTTTTCCAATAAAAAAATATTTAATCGTCCTGCTATGTGGTGTATGATTACACAGTAAGTTTAATTGTGGAGGTGTATCAGTATTATTCACCCTTGTGTGATCTATGCTCAGAGAAGTGATGACTGACCCTCCTCTCCTCCCACTTAGACCTCCAAAACTTAGGTGAAACACAAGGGGAGCAAGACAGAATAAAACTCTCCTCCACAAGCTAAACGCCTTCCTAACAAAACCTGATGTAATGCCTCCTACTACAGATAACTACAGTAATGGTTAACAAATGTACACTCTCTATCTTCTAAAGTGTTACATATTAAGATATAATGAAAAAGTATCTAGTCCTTACAGGATGTTAAAATTGGGAAAACAGAAACTGAGAGAAAGAATGTGGTGGACATTAGTGTCATTATTTAACAAAAACTAAGACAAAATGCAAAAAAAGGCTATGAAAAACTAAGAGTGACATTTTTCAATAGCTTCCAGAACCAACTTTAGAAGCAATAATTTGAAGTGATCATTTTCTATTTGACTTTATCAGCCTCTCACATTGTTGTGGATGAATTTTGGTGCACTCTTCTTTACAGTCTCGCTTCAGTTCATTAGGGTTCGTTTTTTAAAATAAGCAGAGGTGAAAAAATACAGAAAGTTCTACCTTAGCAGAAGTACAATGCAAAGAAAAAAAGTAGCTATTTCAAGGACATTAGCTGTAACTTTAGCTAACAGACAAACTGTGCACATAAATAGTTTGTGTGTTTGCTGATATTTGTGAAGCTTATAAAAACTTTTGAAATTAGCTGCCACTTAAAAAAGCATTAAAATCTTTATGCTCTCTCCTCTTCTCTAGTGCTAGGTACAGTGCTACAATTCATGACATCTGCACCAAAAGTGCAATAAAATCATTCTGGCCCGATTTAACCCCCTGAGTACAGTGCTGTAAATGATGCTTAAATTATATTTTTTGGACTTTTCATGTCTTTGTATGTGACAAGCTCTTGTGATAAACACACCAATATAGCTGGCTCAATATTGTTCCCTCCATTTAAGCACAAATAAGTTTTGGTTCGCAGGGCAGGGAAGTAAAAACTTCCCTCAAACGTGTTGAACCTTAAGTGAAAACTAGAGTAAAGATCCAGATATTTCTGAAACAATGTAAAATTTGGTCAGAAAAATTAATATTTAAGTAATTTACCGATATCTGGAAACAGTTACAAAGCATTTGTACTTCATCACTTCCCAACTCTAGAGACAAGAGACTTTCTCCTAACAACCTTTCCAAACACGCCATACTTATTCTGTCTTTTTCTAGTTATAGTGTCATGAACTTTAACATTTATGCTTGTAGAATCTGAGATCTACCTGCAGAGTTTTTGGAATTTCTCTGAATTTGCTGAGACATCCATTCCTGGTGTGCTTGGCAACTGTCTTTAATGTTTTCCACTGGTTAATAATTGAAGGACTTAAATTCTTTGGAAATAGCCCTATATCCCAGCAACAATTGTTTCTTCTAAGAGATGGCTGATGTATTTTCCTCAAATCCTCCAGACCAGCAAACTGGCAACATTTCAGTTATTATACGCGTTCACACTTGGTGGTGACCAGTTAATCAAATAGATCTGAGTAGCAACACCTGACTGTAGATCACCCTCTTTATTCCTACAGAAGCACTTACTTTTTCAGAGACGGCTTAATTTTTTTTTTTAAGTAAATAATGACACTGTGGAATGCGTAATTTTTTTTTGCTTCATCTGAGCTTATATTTAAGATTCATTTTAAACCTGCCGAATTTAAAGAAAATATACTTTCATTTAGACTATATATAGAGTGATCTTTATATATGTGTCATGCATGTATGTGTGTTTGTGTATCCAACCTGACACGCTTTGGACTTTTGGGATAAATTTGCTCCAGAGCTGACATTCTTTGGCTTTCATCATTGTCTTTTCTTCTGGATGTTTATAATTCAGTGTGACATACTTCTGCTCTTGAACAGTAAACACGGGCCACTTAGCTCCCTCAAGGCCTGGATTTCTGAAACAGACAATAAATCAGTTCTAAGAATCATCAGGGTCTTCACACTAGTCGAGTGAGTGTCTGACCATCTGGTTATCCTTACCCTGTACGAGCAAAGTTGGCCCAATGTTTCATAAACTTCTTGGTCATATTAACTTCCTCCTTTGTGTATCCCAGAGATGCATTCAGAGGCATTCCGAATACAAATTCTATCTCATACCCATGCATAGCACCCATCCACTCTGGCCAGGGATTGATTGATGAGTGGTGATCAAATAAATATACAAAAGGCTTACCACCATGTTGAGAGAGCCTGCAAAGTGTAAATAACAGAGAGATATTATTATATTATAACAGGTTAGCTCAAGATGGATGAAACATAACAGAAAAATAAATAAAGTGATTCATACAAACTGAGGAAAAAACACAAAAAAATCCAGAAACATTGTTAGTGTTGGTAATTGTCATTTTTATACTGGTTTGCAGTTTTCAACTATTAGTAAGGTGGCATTTCTTTAAACCAGCTCTATTTGTCAGTGTTTTGTCAGGATTTGTTTGCAATAATTGCAAGAACATAAGAGTTGAGTCTTGCAGCAGCTTCCGTAGTTAAGTGTGTTTTGCGGTTTTATTCATAGTTTCTTTATAGTTGTGGATAATTTTGTCTTTTTTTTTTCAGATTTCAGTTTTTACAAACTATGGACCTTAGTCATCTTTTTTGTAATTTTATGGTCCTCACTGTCTTTTTACATTTGTCATGATGAGGGGTAACTCTGAGTGGAATGGCTCTGTGTTTCTATACACTCAGGACCTGGCACTCTCACACTCAGGATCTGGCACTTTCAAAAACACAACACTGCTGCCTGTAGCCAGACTGGTCATCCTGCAGGAACTCAAAAGGTGACGTAATCGGTGCCAGGCCAGAGTAAGAATATAATCAAGGAGAAGGAAACATAAACCCTCCTTTCCACCGGTCATCATAGGGAATGTGAGGTCTCTGACTAAAAAAGTGGATAACTGGTAAAGCATCAGAGTAATCGGCAGTATCGGGAGCGCAGTGTATTATGCTTTACAAAGGTACCTGGACCACACCACCACAGTATCTGACTTTTTCATAGTTTGGCTGACAAAGACGCCAAGCTGAGCAATAAGAAGAAAAGATGGCGAGATTGCAGTGTTTGTTAATAAATGGTGATGCAATCCAGGACATGTTATTTTGAAGGAATCTCTCTGCTTGCCAGACATTGCACTTTTAGCTTACAGTACTGCTCATATTATCTACGATGAGAATTCTCCGCTATATTAATACGTGTTTATGTAGCAGCTGATGGGTCAGCAGCATGTAACATCACACACGGGACTTTCACTGACCTAAAGTATAAACCCCCACAGCCTTTCATCACCATCACTGGCGGTTTCAACCATTTCTGTCTAGCCTCCACTATGCCAACTTTACAGCAGTATCTGGTCCGCAAAACATGGAAAAATAAAACTTTTGATCTTCTGCACGCAAACATGCAGGATGTATACAAAGCCACTGCCCTCACCAATTATGCAGATCAGACCAAAACCAGGTCCTGTTAACATCTCAGTATGTTCTTGCAGTTCTAAGACTTCCTGTTGCCACCAAGCCTGTGAGAAGAAGTCTGGAGTCAGGGAGCCAGTGAGACTACATACTGGGACATGCTGAATGAAAAGTAGAGGATCTTCAGGCCTGGGAACAAGGACAAGTTGAGAAACCTACACCATGACCTAAAGACAGGGCTGAGAAAGTGTAAAGATACCTACAGAGAGAAGCTGGAAACCAAACTCCAGTTGAATAATTTCAAACAATTGTAGAGAGGGATGCAGCTGATCACTGGCCTCAATCAAAGAGATCAACAGCAGCAGGAGGGCAGCATGGATACAGTCAATGAGCTACATGTGTTTTACAACAGGCTGAGTACTAGACCTCTGTTGATCTCTTCAAAGCACCAATCTAACTACACCACCACAATGACTTCATCAAGGCAAAGCTGCAGACCTTGATCACATCAGTCCCAGGGTTCTGAAGTCCTGTGCTGCCCAGCGGTCTGCCATCCTGCCCTTCAGCCTGCCCCATCTATTACAACTGTGGTCTTCTTCTTTTTGTCAGCCATAACTATGTCTGGTTGGCTGGCCAGCAGCTGCTTGTCAATGTGGAAGTCAAAGTCCCAAAGGACCTCGGTCTTGACTACTTAGGCCTTGTTCTGCTGGCATGATCAGAGCCTCTGTGTTGTCCATTAAGCTGGCTTTTTCTAGTCACTGTGGATGGAACCCTTCATGGACTGTGTGGAGTTTTTGTGTCTTGACATCAGTCTTATCTATCTTCTTCTGTGACCACCTTTTTATTTCAGTGTGCTATCTGACCTGTCGCATATGGATTGATACCTTTGATCTTATTCTTACCATTGCGTAAAAGAAAAAGAAATCAGTTTTAATATTACCTTGATTCGCCCCAATATTGATTTTTTAAGCACATATGTTGTAAAGTGGAGTGATGAAAAATACATGGAAAAACATTCCCGATATATCCATAACCATTTTTCTTGTGCTTACCAGAAAAAGTCTCATAACAAATATTCACACACAATCTCACCATTGCAGCACCTTTTTTTAAGTTAACATTTAAATGTATCCATTGCTTTACTACTGTTACTGTAAGATACTACTATACCATAGTATCTTGAACAAATCTCACCTTGTTTGATTTAGCATGCTACTGTATGTTCTTAAAAAACAACTATCAATACAATTCTGAGACTTTAATTAGTCATTTTTGAGTTTATTAACTGTGACTAAAAAATATGATCAATAAGAATTGCTCATTACCTGTGAGCAAAGTCGAGCACTGGACAAATGAACATTTGATCTCCAACAAGACTACATACAGAGTCACGGTTTTTCACCCTGTTGTCCTCATCTGTCCAATCCGTGTAATGGAAAATGGCTGCATCTCTCGTGACATCACTCGCAGTATCCATTGCAAGCGTCACTCCTGCCAAGAATTCATTTCTAGTGATGAGACTCTGACCGGTGATATTAAATCCGGGGACTGCATAAACAGCAAAATATGTCCCTTCATCCTTATTTAAGCCAAACATCACATCTTTCTTTGCAAAGTTACCAGTACTTAGAAGTACCTGCAGAAGGAAGAGAGAAAGTTGTTTAGTGGTTTTTGTGAAGCCAGATGTTTGTTTGTTTGTCTTGTCAGTTAATTTGTTTATACATTTATACACACACACACACACACACACACACACACACACACACACACACACACACACACACATATATATACATACATATATATATATATATATATATATATATATATATATATATATATATATATATATATATATGTATATATACACATGTCCACACGCAGAAGTTGCAGCAAGCTACAGTAACAGCAGAGGGAGATATTTTATTTCAAGCCAACATGAAAATAATCAAGGGAAGGTGTTTAAGCAGACATTATTATTAAACACAGTTACATATATACATATTAGCCACCTAGCTTACTCATTTCTGACAATTAACAACTCTGGAATATACTTCATATTATCTCCCCCTGCTGGTAATGCAGCTTCTGCATGCGTTGCCATTTCACATTTTGGAGAGGCAAAGCGTGAAATAGACTAGCATGTCTAGTTGTCTAGTACACGCTTTGCTGTGATACTAGGTTGTATATGTATATGTATGTATGTGTACATATATATATATATATATATATATATATATATATATATATATATAGTCTGGAGCATTCAAGTATGTGTTGACAGAAAACATATTAGCCATGATTACAAGGAATCAACTGTTTCTGCCCATCAGTCTGGGAAGGCCATTTCCAAACAATGTGATGTCCATGATTCTTAAGTGATCCAACATTAGACCACATAATGATCAGAGAAATTATAAAAAGCCAGATAGCTACAACAGTCCTCTGCTAGTATATTAAATATTAAAATTCATGACAGTACAACTGAAATTCTCTCTCAAAAGTGAACATGACAGCATGGCTTAGGTTGCAAAATTGCAACTGAAGAAGTCACAAAACTTCTGGAACAATGTCCTTTAGACAGACAGGACCAATGTGGAGATGGGATTGTGATAGTAGGCTCAAATGTGAAGCAGTCTCCCTAACAGCTTAACCTTAGGCAAAAGTGGGTCATGCAACAGGACAATTAACCCAGGCACACCAGCAAATCTACAACAGAATGAAAAAAAATGTCCAGACCAAGTGTTTATGGTGGGATGTCAAGAGACTTGTGCATAAGCAAATGTCCATTAACCTCAATGAACTGAAGCAACATTGTAAAGAAGAGTGGGCCAAAAGTGATGAAGAGTCATGAAGTCGTACATAAAGCAGTTACATCAAGTTATTCCTGTGGAAAATGGTTCTACAAGCTGCTGAGTCACAGTGTATACTTTTTTTTAAATATTTTTTTTTCCACACACTGCTTCTTTAACTTTGTTTTTAATAACTAAAAAATCACTCGGTGCAAGATGCCATGTACTGTAGTTCATCTAAGGTTGTATTTTATTTATTTTAAAATCTGGTAAAAACCAGATAATTGTGATTTTTTTTTCATGTATAACCTTAGAATTAAAGAGAGTATACTTCCCTTTGATTGTATAAACGTTTTTTTTTTTTGTTTTTGTTTTTTTGACAACATGTGGACTGGTTGCATGCAACTTTTTCCTTAAACCAGTGTTTCCCAACATTTTGGAGCCACGGCACATATTTCACATTATAAAAATCACACGGCACACCACCAAACAAAAATGTCACAGAAAGCACATTGATATTTTTTCCCGCGCACCAAATATAGGAAAATTTGCTCATCTGGGTAGGAATTTTTTCCAGGATCCAGGTCAGATTGACTACTTTTTCTTTTCAAATATTTATCTATTGCTATTATGTGCTGCGTTGTCTCACTCACAGCATGACTATTATGTCATTTATTCTTCGTCTTCTACTATTTTACTGTCAGTTGACAACCAATTTAATTAGAGCAGATAGTTGTATTGCCCTCTATTTGAAGAGAATGTAATTGTTCTGCCCGTTACTCAGGTGGAACCAGTTAATCATCCACGGCACACCTGATCATTTTTCACAGCACACCCATGTGCCGCGGCACAGTGGTTGGGAAACACTGCCTTAAACCCATTATAACTGAACTTATTTTAAGTATGAACTGCACTTATTGGAGATGCATGATGTAGCGAAAAAAATATTTCTTAAAGAAAGTCAACCAAATGCCAAATATGGGTACTCACATCAACTGCATCTGGTAAGAAGTTCCCATCAACATGAGGCATAAAGGGAAGACTTAATAGCGACGATTGAGTGAGAACCTCAAATTGCTTGGTTGAGACTTTTTGAGGATCAGCCTGCTGCAGACAAGCTTCTAGACGAGCTGCAGGAGATGAGGGACAATCCACCAGTTTTGCCAGCATAAGAGACCTAAATATTGAAAAAGAAAAAGAAAAAAATAAGGAAGAACTCATAGAACCAAACTTTTATATCTGGCTTTAATTATGTAGATCAATGCAATATGATCTCACAGACAGTATGAAAGTCAAATGTAGATTTTGGAACTGAATATTGAAGTCAAAAATCATGTTTTTTTGTAGTAGATAAATATATATAACTGAATGAAAATATATATCCACTCACACACACACACACACACACACATTATTATTTATTTATTTTTACTGTGATCAAAGCCTTTTTTGACAAAAAATAATATATGTTTTTATCTATTACAAAGCCACAATGTTCTTGTTAGTCTGTTAACCTGATTGCTAAGAATTGTTAAAATTAAACGTGTCTGTATACAGAAAGACTACTGTGTGTAAGTATCTTCAAATTTGGCAGATCCTTGTAAACTTAGCTGCAGCCTGGGACAACAGCCAAGCCCTCACTCTAGTAGGATATTTTTAACTGTGTGGGATCACCACAGCCATTGACCTGAAGCACAAAACTAAACACCTCGATACCTGGTTAGTATAAAACTGCAATGAAAAACACCATTGGTGTGCTAGCCAACACTTCAGAATTAGCTATAGCCACTGCTGTGTATTCTTTTTACACTAAACTCTGGAGGGTAGTATCAGAAATAATATCAGAATATCAGGATGTATTAATATTTGTAAGTAATATCAGTTTCAATATTGGTATTGATAAAATCCTAACGGTACCTATATGGACAGAGGATGAATGAAAATGTCGACCTACTGTTGGAGCTAAAGGCAAAGTCATCAGGTTTCAGCCTCTGGAAATCTTCAGACTTTTTAATACACTTGTCATTTTGTCAGTCTAGATACAAGGGTTAAGTCAACCAAGTTGTCTCAAGACAAAGATGATAAAAAAATGTATACTACCTGTCCCAGGCCTCAGTCTGACTAATTGTGCCCCAGTATGCATTGGGGGACCCACTCTGCATCACAGCCCTTTGAAAAAGATCCTGGCTGCCCGGCGAGAGCAGCTGGAAGCCAACAGATGCAGACCCAGCACTTTCTCCGAACAGAGTAACCTGGAAACAATGCCAAATTAAAATTGTTTCAACATGTGAAAAACCTTTCTAGAATTAAGGCATTTACCTTCGAAGGATCACCACCAAAAACTGCAATATTATTTGCAACCCATTTAAGAGCCAAGCGCTGGTCCAAAAGGCCTGCATTACCCTGGATATTTGTGTTGTCGGGAAGAGACAGGAAACCAAATGCTCCCAATCTGTTATTGATGACCACAACAATAAGGCATACTGACAATGTATGACTGAAGCTAAATCACAATATTGCTTACTCTTATTATTCTAAAAAGAATATCACCCAGATTTGTCATACTCAATTTTATTTTCTTGTATAAAAGTGTAGAGTTTCTAGTTATATATAATAACTATATTTAATTACTATTAGTATTTATTACCTCTTACCTGTAATTCATTGATACCACAACAACACTTTCAGATTTACTCAGGAAACGGCCGTCGTAAATGTCCAATGACGATGTTCCTGAGATGAAGCCACCACCATGAATCCAGACAAAGACAGGGGCAAGTGGTGCAGGCTGCGTTTTGTTGAAACGTGGCGACCAGACATTTAGGTACAGACAGTCCTCATTCAGAGGAGTGTTTGGGTTCCACATTTCTACACCTTTGAACCCTGGAAAGAATTTTGTTAGATAACAGCAGTAGTATAATTATATAATTTTAAAGAGCCTGATTGGGACAACATTACTGCAATCTACAAGTTCAAATTCATTTATTCATCGGTCCATTTCATTTTATTAGCTTGAAGAAAAATGAACTTGAATTTATCATTAATGTACTGTGTACAGTTGTATGGTTGTTTTTCTCTAGAATGAGAGTCACTGACAACAACCTGATAACAGTGAGTTAGGTTCATTTCTATCTCGGATGTCATATGTAAATGAAGTGAGTGTGCTTATTACATTGAAATATGTCTGGTATCCGTTGCAGTAGTCCAACAATCTCCGACAGGTGGCTTCATCTATAAATACAGCCAGCTCAACCGCAGTAATTCTCTTGAGTGAGGGGAAAGGCTTTTGAAAAATTTGACTTGTGTATTCGTGTTAAGGAATATATGAAAGTGTAATGTGTAAGAGACACATTCTTTATCAGTCTAGAAAATAATAATACAAAAAAAAATTGCTTAACATTTATGGGTCATGTCCAAGATTTACTTTTGCAATTAAAAAAAGTGTTTAGTTGGGAAAGGGAAGGCGTACACTACGAATGAGATCATGTTTCCTAACTGCCACTCCCCACTAAAACATTACTCTGAAATGAATACAGTGCAAAAGAACTCTGCATCACAAAACTGTCCGAGAGCAAAATGCTACCCTTTATAAGCTAGCGTTTAGGTAACATAAAATGTTTTTTAAAAAACAGTCTAAAGTGGATTGCAATCCTAACTCTCTCTCTCTAAAAAGAAAAAAAATGAAGATTACTTATCAGTCAAACAAGTGCTGAATTAGTGCTATCGGGTATGATAAATATTTTTCTTCTGATTTACCCTCAAATGCAGGTTTTATTTTTAAATAAATTATAAAATAATATTATTCATTTATTTATAGTAATGTAACTCTTTTCTCTGGTTATTGTTTAGATAAAACATGTGTACATAACATATAAATAACAGCAATGTGAAATATGTTGAAAATATTTATTTAAAACTATGTTTGGATTTTGTTTAGTCCTTTGAATATTTCATATTATGTAGTGGCTATATGTATGTAAGTGTACAGATATGCACTATCCATTATACAGTCTGCATGCATTGTACCCACTTGTGTTAACGTGAGTCTTACCAGGAAAGGCTGTATCAGGCATTTGGTAGCAGGAATTTGGAAAGTTGGTAGCATCCTTCACACCATCCCATTTCTCTACTGGCTCTGGCGCTCTGAATCTTAATTTCCCAACAGGTGGTTTTCCATAGGGAATTCCAAGAAAGGCTCTAACATCCGAACCCAGCACAGAAAGCAATTTCCCTTGAATTTTCCCATCGCTTGTACTGATCACAAGGTCATCTTGAGTGCCAAGTGATAATGTCAGAAAATTAAGCAATATAACAAGAAGTACACACTGAGAGTTTGCAGCCATGGAAAATCCTGAGGATAGAAAAATAAAGGCATATTACATTCAAGTATTTCACATACATACAAACAAATGCTAATACAAAAACTGATCCTGCCAGAACACTACAATATGGCCCTAACTTTAACTTTTTAAGTGCAATAAGCATTGTAGTATAAGTAAGACTTTGTAGACACTAAAAAAACCAAAAAAACATATGCAGATAAACACACCAGCATTCCAGATACTATTGAAAGTCAATCAAGCATGCCTCTGTTAACTAAAACAGCTTGTCTTCAGGTCATAGAAAGTTTAGGGTGGGTCGATGTGTGTGGATATATTGCGCAGAGACCGTGGGTGTGTATGTGCGTGTGTGTGTGTGTGTGTGTGTGTGTGCGCGCGCGTGTGTGAAAGAGAGAGAGAAAGAGAGGGAGAGCGAGAGAGGGGATCATTCCCGCTATCAGAGTGTCACTTTAAAAGCGTCTTTAATCCTCGGATATTCAGAAATACTGAAGCTGTTGGCGAGTATAAAAAGTGCAAGTAACAGATCATGTGTGAAGCCGCCTTACTGAAAAGGCACAGACTAAGCGAGGTTAGAGTGAAAATCGCGCACAGCTGGTTTGATGCGCGCAATGGGGACACAAGCGCTCATGCAGAGATTATTATAAATGACTGCAAGAATTAAATCCGCCAGTGCCAGTTTATAAAAGCTTTAGTGATGTCTTACCTTGTCAGCTAGCAGTTTGTGTCTGTCTGGAGTGAGTGAGGAGGGCACGGCACTGATAGGATGAAAACATGGACAACCTCTGTCCAGTGTTCCCTGGGCCGGCCCAGTGCACCACCCACTACTACTGCTGCTTGTACTACTTGTATTTTATATAAAACAACACAGTAATACCTGTCCCTGAATACAATTAATAATAGTAAAAGACAAAAACATTGCCATCCATATTATGAATGATAATAAAGACTGAGTGAAGAGCAAAATTTTGTGAATAAAGTCTTCAGTTTTATTATCTTTAGAAAATACATTTTCTTGAAGAGGAAAAGGAAAGTTTGATTTGCAGTATTATGATTGTAACGATTTGTGAGTGCTGGTGTGATATTAATGTATAAAATGCACTCTTGCTGTAGCATTGTTATTTTTTATTTATTAATGATTTACAACAATTTATTTACACACACACACACACACACATATAAATATATGTATATATATATGTGTATATATATATATATATATATATATATATATATATATATATATATATGGGCTGTTTCTTTTCATAATGACACATCCCTTTATTTATATCACAATCAGAATCTTTGTATTGTCATTAAACTTCAGATGTTCAACAAAATTAGAAGCAACTCCCTGCTAGCAGCATTTAGAATAAATAGCAAAACACAAATAAATAGCTAGAAAAGAAACCCAAATAAAATGTAACTGACAAATATACAAAACGAAAGAAACGTCGGTTTATAATGTAAGGTTGCTCTGAAACACTGTCTTTCTCAAGGTTAATACAGTAATGCATGCAGAAAATGGATCTAAGAAACTGTAAATAAGAAGATTAATGCATAATTAAACCTGGAATACATTTTTGTGTAAACTCTTGGATGTATTGAATGCACTAAAAATGAAAATTAAGGAAAAAGGGCACTAAAAATGAAATTAAGGAATTGTCTTTTATGACTGTTATGTTACTGTTGCTTTAAAAAAAAGAAAAGAAAACAAATATATCTGTAATTGTTAACAAACCTGAATTAGGCATGGTGCCAAGCATAACCCAGAGGGAAATCCAGCCCTGATAATTATCATTCTGGACATGGATATATATATATTTTTTTTAATGAACTCCATGGAAACTTAATTTGATCATTCTATGTAGTCACGCAGAGCCTCCTTAATTCTCATTATACCACTTCCTGTGTCTGTTCCTTGTTTCTTTCTTACACCGCTGTCTGCTTATTATACCTGTCATTTCTTTTTTTTTTTGAAGGGGGGGGGGCATCTTTGCTTTTTTTTCCCACTCCCGTGGTCAAAGCTAGAGAGAAATCTAAACCCCTTTGGAACTTTTAATAGTGTGTGGTTTGAGCACATGTTTGTGTACGCCCCCTGTATACGTGTGTGTGTGTGTGTGTGTGTGTGTGTGTGTGTGTGCATGGTTTCATGTTATTTATAGCATGTTATGTGCAGTTGGATTAACAATAAACAAAGGCTTACTGGGACTCTGATGCAATGTCTTGGCACAACAGACTGAGGCACAGACACAGGCCGCATCTGTGTATGTCAACCTGATTAATAATGCGTTCCCTATCATGGTGCATACTGAAGATTGAAGTTAATTTTAGACATGGAAACATTCAACCCTATACCCTAGGCAAGGATTTGTTTCCTTTTTGTGTCTCTCCATCAGTCTACCACTCACTTTTAAAGCCTCTTGCTCTTTCAGTATGCCAACCAGCTGTAGTCATGGACATCAGCTTAGGAGAAAGGGAGCCATGGGAGTTCTGGCTTTTTAGAGTTATGTACAACTCAGCAGGAGGGTTTGATAGATATGCGGACAGTGACAGAAAAATGCAGAAAAATGAAGCAGAACCATTTGTTTTAGAAACAGCACAGCAGTATTCACTACAAATGCATATTTAATCAAGAATTAGGTTGCCAGGATCCAAGTGAGCATCTGGTGTTTTTCCACTGCCTTCCTGTGTTTAGCTCCGTCCACCTTCTTGACAAAACCCTGGTTCCTCACCTGTCATCCACTCACAACATTCAGCAAGGCTGTATTTAAGATCAGTGCAGTCATCTATTCCAGTTTGTCAGCTGCCGCATGGTGGTAACCAGGCCTCATTGCTTCTTGTTTACATGTTCATGCTCTGTACTTACCTCAGTCTCCTTGTGTCTCCAGTTTCCTCATCAAGTCACCGCTTCACTCCCCTGCAGCTTAATTACCTGGATGCTGGTCTCCTTGTCAAGATTCTCTGCACCTCTCTGCAACCCACTTGGTTGGAACCGCATTCACTCACTCACCTCTCGGACGCTCACTGGGTTGCATTCCCCAAAGCCTCACAACCTCTGCCTGCAAGTAAGCCCACAGAATCAGTATTCCTCTCTCCTCCCCTCATTAACTCCTCACTCTCAGAACCTAACCAAACTCTCCCTCTGTTCTAGTGCCTCCACGTCAGAGACTCAACACTGCGTATCCTCTTGTTGTCATTTCCAGTTTCTGTTTTCACAGTGAAGCTTGTTAAAATCTTAACGCTGTTCCATTAGGTTTCCACATTTGAGTCCCCTCCCACGTACTGGCCTCCGGGCCCCCTTGACATAGGTGTGTAAAGGAAGAAATGGAAGATATTTGATAGGACCCTTTGAGTAAATGTTTTCTTTCTCTCATTCCAGTATCATCAAAATAAGCCTGCAGACTGAAATGGAAACCCCACCCCACCTCAAACACACAAGTTAATTTCAGCCGTGCCCCTTTAATGTCAGTCTTCTGTTATGAAGCCAGGGATAAGCAGCAAAAAAGAAAATAAATAAATAAATGAAAATTAAAAAGAAACAGAAAAAAACCCTATTAAATTCATTTCTGTGTGAAAGCTTGGAGCAAAGAGATATAATAATAATATCCAATCACAGTGTCATAGAGAAGGATATTAGTTTATGCCATGCTCTCTGTATCTGTTTTATTTGAATTTGAGCTGTGTGTGTGCGCGCGCAAGCATGTGTGTCCACATGTGTACTGAAATATTCAAAGTGGAGCTGAGGTACTTTACTCTTGCACTTGGTGATTGTGACGACCCTCTGCACCTTACCTTCCTATCTGTCTGTTTGTTAGGCTGCTGTGTCTTGCAGATCCTGCAGAGGAGGTGAAATCTGTGCAAAATCAGCAGTGGTGGTCAGTGTGGCAGTGCTCCATAAAAACACCTTAGAAGTAGGTTGCTGTGTGGGGCTCCTCCTTTGGATTTTTCTTTTGGATTTTTGATTTTAGTTGCAGTTTGATTTGTTTTCTTCCACGAAATCACTGTATTCATCACACCTTCATTCACTCACTCACTTACATCATTGGTGTGGTGTATAGCTCACTGGAATGGGCAAGCAATCCAGGTTCTGAAAGGTTGCAGCAGCCTGGGTTTGGTTTCATCCCAGACTATTTCCTGCATCATTCTCTCTCTCTCTCTCTCTCCTGTCTGTTCTCTGTGTTTGCTGTCTATTAATAATAGCTAAACATGGAAAAACAGGACTTCATTGGGTAATTGGTATTAATGCATTGTCAAACATGCAGCCTGCTTGGCAGCAAGTGTCTTTAAACAGCATGACAATGATATTTAATGAAATAAATCACATAAAATATCCCACTTAAGGCAGACAAAAGTTACAGCTTTTAAATTTTAGATTTAAACTAGGTGTGGGACTTGATTAAAAATATTAATCTATTTAATTAGAGGCTTTGTAATTAATTAATCTTGATTAATTGCATTTAAGGAAATTTGTCCCTCTAAATTATTATTATTTTTTTTTTATTTTAAAGGGTTTTAGTCGGCGACAGAATAAATAATAGACACGGACATGAATATTGTGAACTCGAGCTCTTTTAACTTTTAACTCTTTTAAAAATGTTTAAACTGCATTTCAGTGCAAAACAGAACAACAAAAATAATATCCCCGGCCAAAATTGGGCAGACTTAAAAATAAAATGCTATTTTAAGTACTTTATGTACATTTTCATACTTTGGTACTTGGTATATATAAATGGTATTTTCTTTAAATAATAATAATAAAAATTTCATAAACTTAAAGTGCAGTTTTTCTTCTTAAAAAAATAACGCAGAAACATAAAAGGTTATTTAACCAGCTTCACCTTTAAACTCCGAGTAACCTTAGCCAACATTATTTTGTACATTGGGCTAAAACAGTGTGATCATCGAATATTTTAGTGCAAAAAATAACAAACCCATTGGACTCACAATACTTCCATGCTTATTTACTCTCCGTCTCTTTCAGCCAGTTACTTCGACAAACTGGCCTGTTCAAAGTTTCAGAGCTCATGGCATCTCTCTTTTTTGTTACTAAGTGAGAACAGTCTCTCACATGGGACAGAAGTGGCAGGACTAATCAAATACTTGCGGGCCAGGAGAGACAGCTGTGGGTGGGTCCCTGCTCGACGGGACCACCACTACAGCAGGCAGTCAGTCTCACTGATGGTGGATTCTGCTCTGTACAAACTCAGGGCCCTGTTACACAGAGCTTCCTCGTCAGAATCAGATTCTGAAGACAATGAAGAGAGGAGGAGGCTCTCTGTCTTTGCTGGCTCCTTTGTGGTGGCATCTTTACACTGTTCCTGCAGCAGGTCCTCAAGGCTGGTCCAAACCTCTTCTAGCGCTCCCCTTGCAAGACACTTTAAATCCTGGAAGCGTGGGTCAAGCACCGTAGCTATCTTGAGTCACTGATAGTTGAGTGTAGCTGTTGACTTACTAATTCTAGTCCTGAAGCCAGACATTTCATCAAGTTCGTGCTGCCAACACCTTTTGTTGGTACTTGGACTGCTAGCGCTAACAGCTCCAGAGTTTCTATGCTCGCTGCAACATGTTTTGCATTTAGATGGTACCGAAAGGTTGAAGTGCTTCGGTAGTATGCAGACTCCTTGTTGCACAGTTTTCACAAAACCACGCTTTTATCAAGGATTCTGTCAGGTAGTCTTTTGAAATTAAATTTGCTTCCAATCAGTCCTAGCAACACGCTTTCTTCTGATTCTTTGTAGCGCTGATGTGTGCATCAGTGTAATCGGTATACCAGGAAATTGTGCAGTGACAAAAGTTCCCCTTTGTTTGGAAAGCAAAGTGCGATTAATGCATTATTTATTTATTTTTGTTTATTTATTTACTTTTTTCAAATTCATTAATCATAATTAACACATTAAATTCCCACCCCAAATTTAAACATAGCAAAATATGCCTGAAACATCACCAAAATAACTACTGAAAGACCTGTCTTCACTCTCCTACATCTCCTTCCATGGCACAAGCTTCACTAAGGAGCACAGATTAACATAAAAGCCATTGAGCTCTTTTAGGGGTGGGAACTTACCAAGTGGAAGATTGAAATTTACAACCTTGGACTTTGGACATTTTGAAATCCACTAAGTATATTTGTTACCAGCCAGAGAATCCCCCGCCGTCCCGCCCTCTCCTCCCTGTGCCGCAAGCAGCAGGCGCACCTCGCAAACGGAGAGCGACCTTACTCCCAGCAAATGGGCGATAGAAAACCGATCGGTGCCTATGCCATTCCCAATATGCGCTGGCATGATGTTGGGGCAGCATGAGTACGAGCAATTGTTTTTTTTGTTGTTGTTTTTTTTTGCCGATGTCCGTGTTGCCGCTCCCCACCACGATGCCGCCCCGGGCAACTGCCCGTGTCGCCCGTATCAAAAACCGTTACTGCTTGTAATGAAGACTGAGTAAATGTTGATGTAACTTAAGCAGTCCAGATAATTTAAGCTTAACTCAGGAGGGAGTCCAAGCCTAATAATACCATATTAAACTATGAGGTTAAACTGTACAACCTTGAAATATGAGAATTTCGAAACAGAACAAATGTTTCTTTCACTATCACCACTCTACAAATGGTGATAATCCACCTATAAACTGGAAAGTAAATAGGAGCTCTCTAATAAAAAGATCATTAACGTAAACTGGACCAGTCCAAAAAAATATCAGTTGAAATTTTTAATACTTGAACCTGAATCAAATTAATAATCGTACCAAAATCACTACCACCAATAATAATACTAATAATATAACACATGATGCCATGATTTAAAGAAACACATGAGAAACAAAGTCATTGACATCTCTTAGTCCAGAAAGAGTTACAAAGTCATTTCTATGGCTTAGCAACTCCACGTTGAGAGCTATTATCTACCAATGGAAAAACCTTGGAACAGTGGTGAAACTCCCCAGGTGTGACTGGCCCATAATTTCTCCAAGAGTCCATCAACAAAAATCTAAAGAACTGCAGACCTCACTTGCCTTGCAGTTAAGGTCAGGGTTCATGATTCAACAATAAGAAAAGAACAGGCAAAATTGCATCTATGGGAGATTTCAAGACATAACCCAATGATTACCAAAAAGAACACAAAGCCTCATGTCACATTTGCCAGAAATCATCTTGATTATCCCCAAGACTTTGGGGAAAATACTCTGTGGACTGACAAGACAAAAAGTGTACTTTTTGAAAGGTTTGTGTCTTGTTACATCTGGCATAAAACCAAGACAGCATTTCATAAAAAGATCATATCAACAACCACCAAATGTGGTGGTGGTAATACAATGAGATGAGGCTGCTTTGTTCAATTTGTGCTTTTTTCTTTACCTAAAAATATTTTGTTACCTAAACAAAACCAAATAGTAACCACAAATAAAACAAAAATCAAAATGGGAGTGACATGCATTGGTTTTCTAAGGAAAAGGTAGCATCGATCATCAGACATTTTTTCTTTAAACAGGTGTTGTGTGTATCAGTGGCATCATGGTCAGAAGCATGAATGTCAAGAATGTCAATTTTGCACTTTTAATTATTTGTTTGAACTTGTCTAATTTCAGGGTTTAATGATCGTGCAATATCTTTATTGGCTTAAAAACCTACAACTCTGATCTCAAGTCTACACAAATACATGTCTGCACATAATAATACCTGTTTCTGGGAAAACCATCACATTTCAATCCCAGCGCCAACATACTTAGGTAAGGGGCCTTTCTGATCGTATTTCAGCTACTCGGTACCCATTCAATATAATTTTTTATTGTGCAAGTTGCGCTCTGCAACAGCTGCTTGTGGTTGTGGTAAAAACAAATTATAATGCCAGTGAAAACAGCATATTAAGTGGAGATTAGTTTCCATTTTACTGATGTAACTCTAGATTAATTTTTGATATTATATTTCTGACAGAGGGGAGGTAAATTCATTGACTACAAACACTTGATGATGCTATGTCCATTCCTCTAAAAGAGACTTTTTGGTCTGCTTGCACTCATGCATGACATAGTGATACTTAGTAATGGGTCATAATCTTGGCTAATGCCCACATCCATATTTGGGTCAGGCTTCACTCTTTGGTGTAAGTCAACAAGGTCCTCATGCCTGTCACAAACAGATTACAAGGGATTTAGCCTATTTATGCTACAGTATGCTGGTGGCTAAAAGGTTACAAAATTGTAAATGCAGCATGACTGCGGGGTAGCCTTTGGTCTAGAGTCCTCTGCGCCTGTTTGTGTGTGGGCTTGTGTACGTGAGGGTGAGAAAGAATAAGAAACAGGATGATAGATTGCAGAGCCATTTCAATGGTGTAAAATTTCATTTGAAATCCTACTTTCAATTCAATCTTAATAAAACACTCAAATGCCTTGCGACCCATTTAGTGTCCCAGTGCACTCATACCTACCCCACACTCACTCACTCTGTCTTTCTGACTACCTCATGTGCACACATGTACACACAAAAGGGTCTTATCAGGCTGCTGTGTGTCTGAAGTGTTGTTTTTATATTGCAGTCATATTTCATTTTGGCCTACTTTCTTTAAATTGCCTATGGGGTTTTGTATGGGGAGAGGAACCATCACATTTATATATGAGATAGAAGGGGGAAAAAACAGAGGTGAGAGAATGTTTATGTTCTTATTCATTTTCTTTGTCTTCTTTTCTCTTTGTGTTGGGTGCATGCTTTTCCACATTGTGTTTTATTTCCTTTACCCTGCTTTCTATTAGATTCTTTTATGTGTTAAAACACATCTCTGTCTCTCTCCCTCTCTCTTTGCCTGCAGATCCCCAACCGTGGCATGCAAGTGAGGTTTAATTGCTGTTAGGACTCTCCAGGTGACTGGGGAATGATGCATGGGAACAGAGGAGCAAAAAAAAGAATGGGAAGATAGTGTGCAGTTTATTATGCAGTGTATTGTAAGAATCTTTTAAAGTTGAAGGCCAAGTTAAATCTGGAAACCTGTCAGTGAATTAAAAGAGTTTTTCTTAAGTTTTCTTTTTTTTCCGCCCCAAAAAGTGGAGCTGGATGGATAAGTAATAATGAGGTAGAAAGTATCTGCTGTCAATTTCAAAATGTGTTTTATAAAAGATATTTTTTCACTGCTATTCATAAAATTATTTGAGTAGCACAAAGAGTAATAAATTTTTGCTCCCTCCTCAAATATTTATTTTCTTTCCTGCTCTTGCATCACAAATTTCCAAATTTTTCCATTTTGTGTGGTAACAAAGAGAAACTCATTGTCAACATAGCTCATGTCCACTGGAGGCTGCAGGTAAAACAGGAAGATTGAATAAGAGATTACAATAAATCTGTAGTTCACAAGCAGAATTTTTATTACGGGTATGGAACTTTATTAACAGGTCAGCTGGGTGGTTAATTATACTACCAGCATATCCAAGAAATCAATGCTCATTTTACTATTTACTCACTTTATTATTTTGTTACCTAGCACTAATTAGCAGGTGTTCATATGATGCAACAATGCTGTCTATGGATGGAAGTTCTGTCCCATTAAACACCTCACCTAGGTGCCTCATGGACACCCAGTCCTAGGATACCTCGGTATCCAGCAGACATTCTAATAAGGCCCTCTAACATGGCTTCGTTCATTTTACAGTTATAATGACTCGGCTCTGAATATTTTACCGAATTACCTATTTCTAAATTGGTGTTCACATGCGAAGAGTCATCGGGATCAAAGCTAACATCTCTCTCTGAGATTGGTTGTATAATTTATAGTCAAAGATCCAGACAGTTATTTTTAACAATAAAAAGGACCTAAAACGAGAAGCACAAATTAGGGGGTACTACCCAAATTAATTTACCAACCCCATATATATATATATATATATATATATATATATATATATATTAGGGGTGCAACGATACACAAAATTCACGGTTCGGTTCGGTTCGATACTTTGGTGTCACGGTTCGATATTTTTTCGATACAAAAAAATGTTCATGCCTTTTTAATTTGTCATTTATTAAAATTATAAATATATATTTTAACTCAAAAGTACAGTTTTAAAATTTTATGTTGCTGAAACAACAAAATAATAAAAAGAAAATCTATCTGATCGAGAAATCACTCATCTTTGGAAAAGAGAGTTTATTACAGAGAAATGGCTCTTTCCAAAATAAAAGCTATACTATACGCTTCTTCTGGGCTATATTCTCAGCAGCATATTAAACATATCAGGTCCCCATAAGGAGAATCATGTGCTAACGGCTGTCTAAATGACTCGGGTAAAGTTTGTAGCATGCGTACTTGTTGTTTTTGTCTGCTTCCACTTGTCTTTGCACTAGGATGATGTCGGCGTAAATGTGCAGTCATATTCGTTGTGTTCCCACTAGTGCTGTCAGCGTTAATCTCGTTAAAATGACATTAACGCCATAACGCAGCAAATCTCCGTTAACAAGTTACTGCGGATCGCCCCGTGCGTGGGGCTGGACGGCGTCAACAAGCTAACTGCGCTAACGCACTAGTTCCCACCAACTGAGCATTGTGTGGCACATCCAACATACTGTTTTACTTTTGTCCATGACGCGCTTACCATCAGGGTCATACTTCACATGAAAACCAAAATAGTTCCAAACGCCAGATCTGAATGAGGGAGGGGGAGCTTCAATTTCGGGTAGCGTTGAGGCAGTTGCTATGTTGCAACGAGCTTAGCTTCTGTCTTGCTAGCTTGCGCTGCGCTCAGTGGATCTGCACTCGACAGTGCAGCCTAGGCGGGCAGAGTAGTCGAACGCAGATCCACTGAGCGCTCAACACAGACAGCATCGTCAGGAGAAAAGTTGATAAAATAATCAGAAATTTTGTATTGTTCGATACACATGCTTACCGAACCGAAAGCACTGTATCGAACGGTTCAATATCGATGCGAGTATTGTTGCACCCCTAATATATATACATATATATATATATATATATATATATATATATATAGTCTTAAAAAAAACCCCGCTCACCCCTGCGGGCAGTCTACCCTTCAGGCTTGGGTCCTGAGAGCTTGAGTGTCCTGCACAGTATCTTAGCTGTTCTTAGGACTGCGCTCTTCTGGACAGAGATCTCCGATGTTGTTCCTGAGATCTGCTGGAGCCACTTGCCTAGCTTGGGACCTAGTGCTCTGATTACCACTGGGACCACTGTTGGTATTTCTCAAGCTTCTCGTGTTCCTTCTTCCTGATGTTGCTGTCATTCAGGACCGCTACATCGATCACTACAGCCGTCTTCTTCTGCTTGTCTACCACCACTATGTCCGGTTGGTTAACCACCACCATTTTGTCCGTCTGTGTCTGGAAGTCCCACAGGATCTTAGCTTGGTCATTCTCCACCACCCTGGGGGGCATCTCCCATTTTGACCTCGGGGCCCCCAGGCCATATTCGGTACAGATGTTTCTGTATACTATGTCAGCCACTTGGTTATGGTGTTCGATGTATGCCTTGCCTGCTAGCATTTTGCACCCCAGTGTTATGTGCTAGATTATTTCAGGGGGACAGCCTGCACCTGGGGTCTTGCCTGGTGTGATAGACCCCAGCCTCTGTGGATCTTGTGCTCAGGGTTTGTTCCTGTGCTGCCTGATTATTGCCTCTGTGCTGTCTTTCAGTTCAACTTTGTCCAGCCACTGGTAGGATTTCTGGATGTCAGCCACTTCGTCTATCTGTCGGTGGTACATAACATGCAGGGGCCTGTCTTTCCATGATCGCTCCTCCTCTTGCTCCTCTTTGTTGGGTTTCTGCTGCCTGAGGTATTCAATAAGTACATGGTCTAACATGTCTTCCTGGCCTTTGCAGTAGCATTTTTGTTGTACCTCATCAATCTCTAGCCATGAGAGCAGTTCCTTCTTCCGAATGTTAGAACACTGAGCTACTAGTTGTTTTGCCATCAATCTGGATGCTGGGTATCGAAGAGTCCATCTGTCCCACATCCTATTTACAGTATGTAACCCCTTCTGCTGGGGTTACTTGAGTAGTAGCATTCCAATAGTGCCCTGTTCTCATCTCTTGCCCACCTGTGCCTTCTTGTGCCAGTAGCCCACTTCTCACACTTCTCATTAGTGCGTTCTGGTTTCTCAACACCTGCCTCTTGCTCATATCCAAGGTAGGCTTGGTTAGCATGGACAGTCTAGCCTAAGGACCCTTACTGGATACAGACACCCTGGTCAGGAGTCGATATATATATGTATATATATATATATAAAAACACCCATCTCGCCCCTGCGGGCGGTTTATCCTTCAAGCTCGGGTCCTCTACCAGAGGCCTGGGAGCTTGAGGGTCCTGCGCAGTATCTTAGCTGTTCCTAGGACTACGCTCTTCTGGACAGAGATCTCCGATGTTGTTCCCGGGATCTGCTGGAGCCACTCGCCTAGCTTGGGAGTCAGGCGAGTGGCTCCAGCAGATCCTGGGGGGCATCTCCCATTTTGACCTCGGGGCCCCCAGGCCATATTCGGTACAGATGTTTCTGTATACTATGTCAGCCACTTGGTTATGGTGTTCGATGTATGCCTTGCCTGCTAGCATTTTGCACCCCAGTGTTATGTGCTAGATTATTTCAGGGGGACAGCCTGCACCTGGGGTCCTGCCTGGTGTGATAGACCCCAGCCTCTATGGATCTTGTACTCAGAGCTTGTTCTTGTGCTGCCATGATTAGTGCCTCTGTGCTGTCTTTCAGTCCAGCTTTGTCCAGCCACTGGTAGGATTTCTGGATGTCAGCCACCTCCTCTATCTGCCGGTGGTACATACCGTGCAGGGCCCTGTCCTTCCATGATGGTTCCTCGTCTCCCTCCTCTTTCTTGGGTTTCTGCTGCCTGAGGTATTCACTGAGCACTCGGTCAGTTGGGGCCATCCTCCCAATGTATTCTTGGATGTTCGTTGTCTCATCCTGGACTGTGGTGCTGACACTCACCAGTCCCCGGCCCCCTTCCTTCCGCTTAGCGTACAGCCTCAGGGTGCTGGACTTGGGGTGAAACCCTCCATGCATGGTAAGGAGCTTTCTTGTCTTTATGTCAGTGGCTTCTATCTCCTCCTTTGGCCAGCCTATTACCCCAGCAGGGTACCTGATCACGGGCAGGGCGTAGGTGTTGATGGCCCGGATCTTGTTCTTACCGTTCAGCTGACTCCTCAGGACTTGCCTGACCCTCTGCAGGTACTTGGTGGTTGCAGCCTTTCTAGCGGCCTCTTCATGGTTCCTATTCGCCTGCGGGATCCCCAGGTACTTGTAACTGTCCTCTATGTCTGCAATGTTGCCTTCTGGTAGTTCAATCCCCTCAGTTCTGACTACCTTCCCTCTCTTCGTTACCATTCGACTACACTTCTCCAGTCCGAACGACATATATATATATATATATATATATATATATATATATATATATATATATACTCTACTGTTAGAAATTGCTGGGGGCTGTGTTTCTTCTTGTAGATTGAGAAAGATTAACAAACAGATTGGTGTAAATCTGACCTCTCAGGTAAAAAAGCTATACCACCTTGTACAACTCAAATCAAGGTTTAGAAGTGAATGAAACATCATATACTCTCAAATCCTGGCTCATCTCTGTGTTAATAAAGTTACTGTTACTTTCAGTCTTTTTTCAGCAGGCTGTGTAGCTGCATGTACCTAATAAAGTCAAGATATTGTAATATTCAGACATATTGTAACACACTTGAAGTCTGTCTGAGTCCCATTAATAGGTGCTTTTTGAGATAGAGTCAGTTCTGTAAAAAGCATTTTGGCTGCCTGTAAAACAAAAGACATCCTTGTTTGCATCATGTTCCTTCCCTTTTTCTGGCACTGAGTTCAGTTAATTTATGCTATTTAGTTTTCATAAAAATACCAGTGTTACTGAGGACCAGAAACATGTGTGGCTCAGTTCCAAACACGGGGGGAGGACTCGGTAAAGAGTTCCAGGACATAGTCACATGTTATGTTCCACTCACACTAGTGTAAACTTAGAACAGCAACTGTCTTGCAACAAGGAAAAATTAGCTCTTTAACAGTGATTATGCTGAATTTTTGTGCTGTGAATCATTTGCAAGTAGTTACGACAACCAGTCGGTTGCAGAGGGGCTGAACATGCAGCAACATGCAGCAACATGCAAACGCTGTGCGACCAGTTTTGACACTTGGCCAGCTGATTATACACTGATTATATTTAAAAGCAAGGTTGTTTTTTAAACTTTTGGCTGAATTGTGAATCGTTTATCGTTTATTTATTTATATAGCACATTTAATTACAACAGCAACGTTGACCAAGTGAATGTAAGTAAGTAGTTAATATGAGATTCTGTATGTAGACAGCAGCAGATTTGTAATTCTCACCAACTTACCACAGTTAATAACCAATTGCATGTAACTGTCAACTTCACCCGACACAATCGTATACTGATAGAAGACTTAATCCGTACTATTGCCATATTATCACTGCCTTCTTAATGCACCAAGGTCACGTTGAAGACTGTTGTTAACTGGAAGTGGTTGCAGACCTGGCTGCCTTCAAAGCAACCATTTCAAAGGCGACAAGGTTGCAAGTGCATTGCACATGATTATAGTGTTTTTGGTCATGTCATAGTTTTCAATTGCTGTTCTCCCTATCATGACTGTATCATTATGTATCACACACATTGGGTGCATAATAAGAAATTATTAATCTGATGATATACACAGCCAGACTAACACAGCCAGCAAATTTTATTATTTGATTTCTTATGAGTACATATTTCCTCAGTTTGAACACAATGCAACCACACAGACACATACAGTACCCACACACATACACACTTACTCCCACCTATTCCATGCATTCTCTTTAAGTATATTTTGTGAAATTATTTGTAACTCTTCAGGTATTACCAAGTACTTATGGAGTCTTGTAGTCACAGCACTTTTTAACACAATAAAAGGTCTGTGCTGGATGCCAAAATGCATTTCTTCATTATGTATCTTCATCTCATTCTAAGGAAAAATGGTAAGATTGGAGGACAGTGTCTTCCTGGTGCAAATGAGGATTTTTTTTTTTTTGTTCTTTCTGAAGAACTGCTGCGTGCATCTCTGCACATATCTACTGTTAAATGCACTAGCTGGCATCTTCCACCTCGTACATGTTTTTTAAACCTTGAAATCATTGTTGTTTGTTGCATTTTTGTCTGAAAATGAAATTATTGGTCCCACACAACCACACACAGCATCAAAGGTTGTACACCATGGTCAAATACCTATGCATATTCTTGTAATGTTTACCTTACTGGTTAAAGAAAACAAAGCATGAACACACAACATACACACATAAGAACACTTAATTAATCAATTTTGAATTCACGATTGATTTAGTCTAGATCTAAAGTTTTTCTCTCATTGCTTGAGGAAACTCTTTGAAAGTCATTTCATATCTTACACCAGTGCATAATTGATTGGATATTGTCATAATTAACTTGGATTTTTACAAAGGCTTGCCTTGTTGCAAATAAAGCCATCAATATTGTAACCTTCCTGAGCACATTCACTCCAAATATAAACTCTGCCTAGATCAATACATAACTTTGAAAAAGTGCTTGTTTTGAGATATTTTAGATAATTAAACAGTGTCAGATAACAAAAAAGCATAGAATGAGACAAAGGCATTGTCAGAGATGGAGAATTGGTTGATCCATTGCAACAAAATTAATGTATATTGTATAAAAATTTGGGCCTTTATGTGTTGAGTTTACAAGCGCTCCTTGTATCTGCATCAGATCTTTCTGTGATGTGATGACTTGTGATGGGTGGGCAACTTGTCTAGGGTTTACATCAACTCTCTCCCCATGATAGCCACTCTAGAACATATAAGCCCTTGAGAAAATGAATGGATGGATGGATTCTTTGAGTGTTGAGTTTCTGTTTCATAATGTTACAGTTGCATGGAAGAAGTGCATCTGTGATGCAGCATTTGATTTCCTCTAGTTTGTCAAAAAAAAACAAACCCAAAAACAAAACAAAAAAACCCCCCAAAAAACTAACCCTTCAACTTCTCTTTAAAATTCACATGGAAAGAATTCACATTAAAACAAAAAAACAGCAATTGGAGAGGTATGACATATTTGTGTGGCAAAACAAACAAACCAAGAAACAAAAAACCTACTTGACCCTGGGGAAGACCCAGTATAACATAAAAGTTGAATCGATTTGAAATAGAAGTTGATGGTTTCTTTTTTATGCAAGGTCCAGACTGAAATTTCAAAGTCACAACAGGAGTGAGCAGAACAGGACTTCTAGGGTGCAATTTTAAAATAGCAAAAGCATTAGAAGTAGTCCAGAGGTGGACAAGGTCAGAACTTAAAGAGAAGTTGGCCAAAACTAAATTACCATATGACACATGTACTTTTGCAGTACGGTGGAGTGGAAAGTCCACAAAAAAGTTTGGGAACACAGTAAGACATTACTCCTAATATGCCATGAAAACTGCAGTTGGACTCACTCCAGTATTGTGTACTGTTTCCTTTGCCAGCTGCTTCAAAAAGCAGTCATTATGTGACATGAAGCACATTGCACCTCTAGACTGACCATTTCCTGAATCATTCAGCAATATGTGTGTGTGTGTGCGTGTGTGTGTGTGTGTATGTGTTTGAGTGTGCGTGCATGTGTGTGTCTGCTATTGTGAATATGTGTGGAGACTTCTCTGTATGGATACTAGGGTTGTGGTTTGTGTTAAAGAATTGGTCCCATTGGCAACGTTGGTACCCTCACTATGAGCTAATAGACCTATCAAACAGTCCCCCCAGGTCATACAAGGCTGTATAATTGAGCCATTGAGGATTTTCTACTAACCTGTAACTACTACATTCTCTCACATTCACACACTTATGCACATTCACTGCTGTGGCCCAAAACACACAGCCACTGCAGTTGCTTTGTGGATATGGGCTTTTCTTTACACATACCTTCATCTCAACTGATGATTCTCTATTCAACTTCAAGCTCTTTTACTGAGTTCCTTTTAAACCTTTAACATTTCTCCTTCTTTTCTCTCACCTCCAGCATGGACAATGGTGGTTCTCATTTTTTAAGAGAACCACCATTGTGCTCAGCCATCTCAGGAAGCTCTACGCCAGGGTACTTTAAAAGAGATTACATCCATTGGTTACACCTCAGATCCAACCACATATCTGTCATCCTGGTCATAGAACACTGGACTAGCTTTGAGGATATTAGATTTCTTGGAGTTTGCCCAGGCATCTATTTTGGGAATTTGTGTACCTCGGAATGTCTTATGGAGGGGTTCTTCTGAAGTATGGCGTAAGAGGCCTATTGTTATGAGCCCCATACAACTGTAATGAGAGGTTTGCTTGAGGGCTGGCAATAAGTCAGACCTGTTCACAGTGGGATTGGACCAGGATGTTTTTGTTTTTTGTTTTTTTTGTTTTTTTTCAGTGATTGTTTGGTTTCAACTCCAGTCCATTCTTAGTCTGTTTTCAGATAAATCTAACTGTCTGTGCATAGTGACAAAAAGAATAAGATCATGGATAAAACAGTAGAAATGTCCTTCCTACATCGGGTGTCCCTTGGTTGTCCCTTGTTTCCGGGCTCCTTACTTCTCAGGCAATTCAGAGGGGGTCAGAGTAGAGCCACTAGTATTCTAGACTGAAAGAAGACACACAATCAAGGTCATTCAAGTATCTGACTAGGATGCCTCCTGAGCACCTCCTAATTGAGGTGTTTCTGTCATGTCCTTTCTCAGCAAACCTAGGACACACTGGAGAGATTACAGCTGCTGGTTGGCTTGGGCTTGGTGTCCCTCAAGAAGAGCTAGAGTTGGGTAGTTGGTGATGGGGGAGTCAAAGTCCTCTGCTTTGACTGATGTCCCCACAACCTGGTGACAGAAAATGGATAGATGGAAACTTCAAGAAATCAAAATGTGCAAATGTTTGCTCTATCTTTGTACACTTTCATATAGTGTACCTCAAGAAAAGTTGCTAGATCAGTTAAACTCTTCTTTCTGGGTTAATTCATAGGAACAATAGAAATAAAATGCCTATCTTGAAGCACTTGAAATACAATTATCAGCAATCTTGAAAAGATTATGTTCAAACAGGCACTGATCTCCAGTATTATCAACAGGCTGTGGATGTCTTGGTTGATACATCCCTGCAAAATCATGCTGAAGTTGGGACCAATGCCTCTGGACTGGCACACTGAAGTGGTGGTTCTCTTTTTTTTAAGAAGAGGGACTAGAGGGTGTGCAAATAATGCTTATTTTAGGGAACTAACTCATTCAAAAAAAAAAAAAAAAAAACCTTGCCATGCTGCTTTATTCAAAATTGTGTGAACTCTTGAGACGTCAAAGGAGCTTGCAAAGAAAAGCGTCTGGACTTCTTTAAGTTGCTTGAAGATGTTTCACCTCTCATCTGAGAAGCTTCTTCAGTTCTTAGGTCAAATGGCGGAGAGTCCCAGATTTAAACCCAGTGGGAGTTTCCCCCCAAAGAGGGACAAAAGGACCCCCTGATGATCCTCTAATCACCTGAGGTCAAGATGTGAAAATGGGTGTGGGTCCCAATCAGCCGGGGTTTCGGGTGAGCTCATTGTGAAACCTGGCCCCACCTTATCATGCAATTTTCTGAGGTCAGAAGGCGTCTGGGGAGGGAACTCAAAACTGGATTATAGATGGCAGACAGTTGGTGTCGTAAACCACCGGCTCTGTTCAAAGATGGTCGCTCACAGTGGTCATAGATGGCTTCTTTCACTCCTCTTTTAAACCATCTGTCCTCTCTGTCCAAAATGTGAACATTGGCATCCTCGAAAGAGTGTCCTTTATCCTTAAGATGCAGATGGACTGCTGAGTCTTGTCCTGTGGAGGTGGCTCTTCTATGTTGTGCCATGCGCTTGTGAAGTGGCTGTTTGGTCTCTCCAATGTAGAGGTCTGGGCATTCCTCGCTACACTGTACAGCATACACCACATTGTTAAGTTTGTGTTTTGGAGTTTTGTCTTTCGGGTGAACCAGTTTTTGTCTGAGTGTGTTGCTGGGTCTGAAGTACACTAGGATGTCATGCTTGGAGAAAACTCTCCTGAGTTTTTCTGATACACTGGCTACATAGGGGATGACAATGTTGTTGCGTCTGTCTTTCTTATCCTCCCTTGCTGGTGTCTGATCTTCTTTTCTGTGCCTCTTTGCTGACATTATAAACGCCACGGTTTAAATCGCACCCTGCAGTTGCCCTGACCAACCAGAAAAAACTGCTAATGCAGGAAAATGCATAACCCCCCCCTCTTCTGTTAGCATAAATGTTGAGAATATTCACCTGAAAGGAGAACGCTCAACTGAAAGGTCAATGTGTATAAGTGTTTTCTATTTTGATTTGGCTTAATTACTCTTCCCCCAGTTTTGTTAATTATAATTAAAAACAAAGATACAAAAATGAATTACATTAATAAACAATTACTTAAAATAAGCTCTCAACCAATTTTTCACAGCAGGTATAAAACTCATTGCACACTTGGTGGCCAGACAAGGCGCACACACATAGGTACATAGGGAGACAAGAATAGTTTGTGTATCACTGATATTCCACTTGGCTTCAGAGACAGCTTTTGCCCACCATGGCACACATACAAAAAAGGAACTAGGAATATTACAATTTATATATTATGGCCAATTAGCAGGTAATCATTTCTCTTAACTGAAGGACAGAAATTTAAATAGAAGAAATAATTTGCAAATGAAAATATGAACCCCGACTGCAATTAAATGTGGATATGAACCATTAAAATTTTACAGTAACCTAACCTAAAATTAAAAAAAAAAATAATATTTACATCAGTGAAAAATTGTGTGTACCTATTGTGATGGAGTTACACCGTCCCGGGCCACAGACAGCTGACCTGAGCGCATACACGCACAACCACCATTAGATTCTACACTTGTTGCGCTGGGTCACCGTGGCTGCGCGTCTTTTAGTCGACTGGGCAGATAAACAGAAACGGGTGAGAGCTATATTTTGAGCGGCACAGAGGGTGGCCAACATATTTTTTTCCACTTACCTTTAATAAAGCCGGTCGTGTAAATTCTCGTGTAAACTGATCGCCAATTATACGAGTAGTTGGGCAAGACGATGGTAGGGTGTTCCGGGGTTCAAATAGTGGGTTCGCGCACTTGGAAAGGTCACGTGAACTGCATTATTTTTTGTTTATTTATTTTTATTATGAAACACTGTAGGCTGCCTGGAAGGGGCCATAAATGTAGGTATATGTATTGTAGGAATACAGCTGGAAATAAGCTGAGCAAAAAAGAGTGTTTTGGGGAAAGAAATGATAAAGGGATGATTATTATGCCCAGTGGGAGGGGCAATGGGATATAAGAGGAGGCCGTCAGGATCTACCGGGGCATTCTGTGAGATGTTACAGTGAGGGTAACATGTAGGCTGTCTTAGCCTCTTGTATTTTGTATATAGATTTTTTTTGTTGTTTTGAATTAAGTCAGTTGTTGATTTTCTTTGTAAATAATCTTTTGTGCACCTGGGAGGCCGGCAGAATAAACTATACACACTGAACGCTTCCTGACTACGCCTACATTCGTTCGGGAGAAGTTTAGGAGAGGACCCCGCGACACCTATAAAGAGTTCCAGAAATATTGTTTCTGAATCAAGACACTAGTGATGTGTCGGTCGCGAACAAAATGGCTCTTAGAGCCGAATCTTTGACGTGAACGACGCGAGCCGTGTTTTTTTTCCCCCTTTCTCTCACCCTCTCTTTCGCACTTTTTTTTCCACTTCACTCTGCACGCGAGCCTTGTGCTTTGCGCTGGGAAGAGGGGGGAGGGGCGGTAGTTACACTCGCAGTAGCACAGGAACAGAGCGGGAGGGAGAGAGAGAGAGAAAGAGAGCCAGGGACAACAACGTCACATTAGAAAGGTATAGTAATCATCCACAACTATTTTCAGTTGCAGATGATAAAGGATTCAGAAAGTTTATTCATGCAGGCCCATATGACAGAGAATATACATGTTCTTTTTGTTTTCATATTTAAATTTATATTTAATTGTGTTGTGGTTTGCAGTGTTTTGTGTTGTTTCACTTTAAATTTGTTTAAAAGGAAAAAGCTGAAAATGTAAATAGTTAAAAGTTGAAATGTGAATAGCTGGTTTTTGTATTATATGATTTATTTATTACATTTTATGTGGAGTGAATAAATAAAAGTATATTTACGGTGGCCCCTAGAGACAAAGCACGTACAAACTTCAAAACAGTTATGAACCCCGAAGCACGTCCAAAAGACAACAGAAGTGCTCCAGAATGCTAGGCGCAGTGTTGAGCTTTTGTTACTTAGTGGCTACACAAGCCAGCAAGTACCAACAACCAGATTTGGTGTGTGGTAGTAACAGGTAAATGAACATTTTCCTGAACATTTTTTTTTAATTTTTTAATTTTTTTAAATAAATAAATAAATAAATAAATATATATATATATAGTGCTTGTGTATAAATACACAAACAATACACATATGCTTTCAATTGTGTAATTTAAGTCATCTAGGTAGCTCTGTTTTGGAAGTTCAGTTAACAGTAGAAATGTGTTTTGGAGTTTGTACGTGTTTTGTCTCTAGGGGCCACAGCATATATTTATATATAAACATATATAAATAAAACCACTTTTTTTACATTAGTAATTCCTTTTGTGCATAATTTTATATTGTTGCTAATAATAAATTAATTAGAGCAACAAAACAACCTGAAGAGCCGGTTTGGAGCCAAAAGAGCCGGCGCTTTTTAGTGAGCCGAGCCGAAAGAGCCAGTTCTCTAAAAAGAGACGGAAATCCCATCACTACAAGACACTGGATCAGGTCAGCAGGGTCTAAGGATTTCTGGTATTGTGGGCTGATTCTGACAATACATAATACCATGGCAATAATTTGGCTTTAACATGCATTTACATGTATTTATGCATCCATGATCCATATATTTTATTTGTTGTTATTTTTGTTTTGTTATACTGGAGCTGCACTACTAACTGCACTACTTTGGGGAAAAAAGATACACTACAGGAAGACAGCAAGCCTCTTCACATTGTTTTTATAGCACCACTGTAATCTTTTGGCTAATTTGATTATGTTGTATTTTGTGTTCAGAGACTAATGGATGAACACACATTGAAAATGTCTGAAAGATAGCCATGATATATTTTCTATATGGCTTTGAAAGTTTGTTTGGCTTTGACACAGTTAGGCTTTCTGGCTGTTATTTCTGTTGAAGGAAATTTTGAATTATTCTCTTTTTGTAGTCCAACCATTCAAGATTTACATGAAGAAACAATTAGTTTGATTTCCTTGTCTTGCTGAAATGGGTCACAATTTGTGCCACAGCTGTTTTAAGCATCTTATGCCAACAAAATTTAGGACAAGCCAAGACCGGTCCCCCAGAGGATTTGCATCGCAAACTCTGCACACACTGGTAAGTAGACAATGATGGAGGAGCCAGATGTGAGAATCATTCGTTTGTCCGATATTTATCTCAAACCCATGAAAACTAATAAAGACGTGAGCCATGTTTTTGTTTGTGTTCATGTTTTTCTAATTTGAAAGTGTTTTCACTAGTTTGCAGGGTACACTTACTTTAACGTTACTTAACCCTCCCCCTTTTCTTTAGTAAGTATTAGTAACATAGTTGCAAATAAAGGCTTTAAGAAAGTGTTCACTGTCTAAAACTGTGGGAGAGTGCGGTGCCTATGACGTAGACATCTCTGTGTCACGAGTCATATATTGCATTTAAAAACTACAGTAGATTGCAAGACTGTCTAGCACCAACACACTGTTCAACACAATGATGTCCTGACTGCCTGATGCCCAGTTCTGTTAAGTGGTTGGGGAATAAGGGACTTGCTCCCTGCAAAGGACAAGATGTTACCCACTGTTTTGTATCATGAGACAACCCTGTCCTCTGTGTTAGTCAGCAGCCCATTCCTGGCAGATATTTTTCAGTCAATAGCTATGGCATTAAACATCCATGTCAGCTTCAGAGCAACACATATTTGGAAATCAACAACTAAGCAAATGTGTTTGGCTACAAGTGGTGGCGTTGTATGATGTTAAGATTTTTGTAATGTCACTAGCAGTGTTGGGAAGGTTACTTTTAAAATGTATTCCATTACAGATTACAGAATACATGCCCCCAAATGTATTTTGTAATGTATTCCGTTACGTTACTCAATGAGAGTAACGTATTCAGAATACTTTGGATTACTTAATCTATTATCATGCTTTTTACAACTACATGAATGTACTATTGCTGTGTGATTTATTACTATTACTGAAGGTTACTCGCCATACCAATACCAACTAGATTTTTAAATCTTAATATAAAATGAGTAACAGTAGGGTGGACATTAGGTAAGGCTGCACTTTATGCAGCGATCTCATAAAGAAAACTATTCTGCGCATATAAAAACACAGGTCTCCGAACCATAGTAAAGGGACCTCTGGCTAATACGTCTGGTTCTGTGTCGGGCTTGTAGCTGAAAACTAGCTTTACTTTGTTGTCTGGGTCAACTTTGTTATTGAGAGACAGAGAGAGAGACAGAGACATAACGAATATGGCAGTCCATTCTCCCTGCAGCACGGACTACACTGCCCATGAGTCTACATTCTTTAGGGCTATGCCTGTAACACTCTGCCTATTGCCTATTAAATTAAATCATTTTTTGAATAATATTTTTTAAAAATATTTCTTCATGTCATTATGCGGGCCGCAGGTAGAGGTGACAGGAGACGCGAGATTGAGGCACAGGCATTAGAGCCTCTTAATGTGAGATGTCTTTACCTAATGGACCATCCCAGCCTTGCCGTAATGGTCTATTTGATTCACCTTTTATTGTTTATTTTATTTTCATTTGTTAAATACGGGACAGACTTGACTGGGGAAAAGAAAGGGGAGAAAGAAAGGGAAAGAAAAACAGCGGGGAAGAGGGACGGGGATAAAGGGCAAAAAACAAAAACCAACAAAATAACTGCACCCAGACCCAGGTAGTGTTACCCTTTTCCCTGGGGTGGAGAGAAGCAGACTGCCCCGGCTCGGCAGCAGCAGGGAGGCCCCACTTTCCAGACCCCGATCAGGCGGCCATCTCCTCCTCCTAGTTCCCCTGCTCCGACAGGCCGCAGAGAACGGGGGTGTGTGAAGACTCCAAACCTCCTTCCGCCCGCTCATATGTAGTGTTGATCCATATGTGTTCTAAGGTACATTTAAAACCCAGGAGGGCATGGAGCTACCTGCCAGAGAGCAGCAGGTAAGCGCATAGCCCCTCCTGATAGCCCTCGATGTCTACATGTATTTAAAATTGAGAGGTGGGCAACAACGCCAGGGGTGAGGTTGTACACCCTGATCGTCTTTTGGATTCCGTGTAGCGTGCCCACCCCCAAGATCCTATATGTATGTGTAATGAGAGTGTGAGTAAGTTGTGGGATAAAATTGAGGCACAGGCAGCCAGAAGGGGACAGAGGGGGGGATGCCTCCCCTGCACCCTGGTGACACACCTTTACCCCAAGGCCCTGCATGTGTGGGTGATTGTGGTGGAGCGGGAAGAGGGAGGCAGCTGGAGATGGGGAGGGAAGGAAGGGGGGGGGGGGGGGGGGGGGGGGGGAGGAAGGAAGGGAGGGTTGTTTCCTCTTTCTAATGGGAGCCTTATCTCTCTGTCTGAAACACAAACACACATACATGCTATCATTCACAAAATGGACAGTGGTTGAGCAATGGTGGAGTTTGAACCCAGATGAAGGGAAAGATAACATTTTTCCACAGCTTACAGCAGCTTGCAAACAAAAAACTAATGAGAGTCTGCTTTCAAGCTACCTCTTTTTGACCACTTGACCAAATGAAGATTCTATACTCAGTCTTATACTTATAAAGGTTGTAGCCTGTGTTATCAAATTCACAAGTGCAGGCTTTTGAGTGTGTTTGACCTCACTTTCACCCCCCCACCCGTCTGTGTCTACTTCTCTTTTAACGCAGTGAATCATTGATTTCTTCTCATATTGAGTAATGATGTTTCAATTCCGCCTGTAACTTTACTTCCCTCTGACCTTTGACATTTCATCAGCCCTGACCTTATCATGACCTAGGCACTGTCACAACGGGATTCAACTCTCTTTATTACTAATGGATGTAACCCAAAATAAAAACTCATTTGGAGATTCTAATTCTTTTCTGGGAGCTCTGTGGCAGTATTGTTTTATGGGGTCAGCTAATCTGGCACATTTCGAAATGAGCAATTATCCCATGTTCAGCATGTGTCTAACTTGGAGAAGAGAGAGAATAAAGACTTGGTCACAGAAGGCCAAGTTATTTTCCATGAGGTCATCAGGTCACTTGTTGACAATAAATGTTGATCAGAGACTGTACAGTGTCTGATGTGCATTCACTTTACAGTAAAAAGTCCAAACCACTTTAGTATCATATCAGTATATAACAGTTGGCGCTTCACCATTTCTTTCTCTGTCTTTATAATTAAAGTCTGTAGGAAAGGACAAATTGAGTTTTAAACAGTAAACTGTAAGACACTGATTCTATAGAATGGACACATGTAGCAAATGGTGAATTTCTCACAAATACCCCCTTGTCTCAGTGAAAGTGAGAACTGTGTCAGGCTTCCTAGAAGTCTCAACTGGCAGTCAGATGGTCCAATTACCCTGCAGTAGCACTTTAGCCAGATCCCCCAGCAGTTTGGTAACAGGATGGTGGTTTAACACTAGGTTTGGGGGGTGGGGGTGGGGGGCTGTCAGTGAAGCCCAGTCTGGACAAAAAAAAGGTCAGACACCGTCTGTTTAATCTGTTTTGGAGGAAGCCAAAGACATATGAATACACCTTAACATACAAAAAAACAAACGACATATAGGTCGTCTGTGTCTCTTTGTGTGTGAGCCTGTTTATCTTCGAGCTTTTGCAGTACAACCTGTAGTCATGGTTCTTTGTCTATCTGTAAATGTGTTGCTGTTTCCCTTTATTGTTCTGTCACTTTGGGCAGACCAGCAGGCGTACAGCAGCAGCCTGCTGAGGCCTAGAGGCAGTCTGTGCTAAACATAGAAACATACAGAGCAACAAGACAGTCACACGCCATTTGTCCCCTACTTCCCAAAAAGGTTATGGCTATTATCACAACCAAAATAAATAAATACAACAATTGCTGACAGCACTATCTCCACACAAAAGGCAGTAGTTTTACATTTCATCCGTGTTATTTTATATCAAAAGGCAAGTTTTCTTGTCAAGAATTTCATTCATGCAAAACCTGTATATCAGATCGCAATTGACTGTGTGGACTTCAACTCTCTCTTGTTTTCTTTTCCACAATCTCACAACTGTATCTTGTTGGTTGCAGGATGTTAATGCAAGATGGTTTTCTTTATAAAAGAAATGTGTAACAGTGTGTAGTATGCCTAACTATATTAATCTTCATTGCATAAACCCTTAATTTGGTGTGCTCCATATTTTCCTAATAAACAACAATATTATTAATTCAGCCATATGCAATGCAGAGCACAGACTCAGCAAAAAGAAGGATAAAAGCTGGACAGATCTGTCAGATTAATAACCTATATATACCCTTTACATTTGCCAGCAGTCTACTCACCCCGTCGCCTAATATGCTTGTTTTAGAATCGGACCAACCAAACCACCAAACCTGTTTCAATACTGTATCCACTACTAAAATCATTTTAGTAGTGGATATCACGATATCCACTACTAGTGGATATCACATTTTTTTTATCATGCTAGATAAAAAAAATGTAAACGAAAAGTGACTTTATCTCTCAATCAGTACAATCACTCAAAGAGCTGTCAAAATGATGGCAGTGCATACACACTCACACCCAAAAAACATTGCAATCAGTCATCACACCAAGCATCCCTGCCTGTTGTCTAAATGAACAGAGTCTGTCCCTGCATATGTGCAGCAATAAGCAGGTACTATAATTAGCTGCCTAATCATAATCATTGTTGCATTTCTCTCATTCACTTCCTGTGCGGAGAGAAATCTCAGTCCAATTTACATCATTAAAGTAATTGCCCAACACTTGCTAATGCACCAGTTAATGCCAACTTATGCCAATCTAACCTCCCTGCTAACTCCCATTTGCCATGATTAGCCAGCGATGCTAACTGAGTAAAACGGTGGGAGACACATCAAGTGGTGCATCCTGGCTCATACTCAAAAAAGTACTTCAGTACATAAGCATACATGCAAACATACACTATCCGCAATACAACTGGACCACTGACAGTTTATATCATAGATTCAGGTAAATAACCTATAAATGTCATCATTACTGAGTCAGAATCAGTTGCCAGTCTGTCACTGGCAAACTACAAAAGAAATCTGAAAAGGCATCTATACTTTCATATCACACCAAGTACACACAGCCATAAACACAGTTTTATTGTAAGCTATAAAGGAAGGTATAACTTTTTAGGTCCTTAAAGAAAGGTTTATTTGAAAGTGAGCGGAGACGCAATATGATCTTTGAAGTTCTTTCTAAGCTGTTTTCTGTAACATTTACACTGTCAAAGCAATGTATAGGACTGAGGCTACAGGGATTCCCACTGGTTATGGATATGTTTGTTTCATAAACTCTCTCACACCACTCTAGTGTAAAACATACCACTCATTCAAATGAGTCTCTTTTCCCCAGGATATATTGGAAATAACTGAATTTACAATCTGCTATAGATAGAAACAGTGGTGTGTTAATAAGGGAGAATTATGGTTCTCTGGGGCAGTGTCTGTCTCTGTGGGTCTTTGTGTTTAGAGAAGCCAGAAAAGGAAGAAAGATACAAGAGAGCTGATAATGATATCTTGTAGGTCAGGGGAGAGAGTTGGAGGCAGACCCTAACCCTGAATGTCTATTTGGAAGAACAAGTGCTCTGCTTGCGGTCAATTAACCTTGAGGGCTATAACTGTGTGTGGTCATTTCAGGCACACATACACACAGAAAGAGAGAGCAAGAGAGAGAGGACCCCTACTAGGAAGAGAGTAATTTACTGGAGACAGGCATAACCCCTGTCGCCCTGATGCTGTCATTCTGTTTAACATGAGCTGACAGAGAAACACAAACATACACTCACTTGTCTTTCTTGCCTCTTTTTCCCTTGCAAAAATAATTCTTAGCTTTCGCTTTCGTGAGTCTGGTTTGACCCTGACACCGACTTGCTGAAGTGTTACAATTCACCACAGTATAAAACTAAAAAGAAGTAAAAAAAAAGTAACAGAACACATTATATACACAACTTGTCATGAATGCAAAAACCATCATGTGTTCATGCACCATTCCACTAAAGCCACCTGTATTACCAGGTTTAGTTTTAGGCTTAAGGTGCCATGGTAAAATGGTAGATAAGCTTTAATAAATGAATATAATTTACCTTCACAGAGACATGTTTCAGTTTTTACCCAATTTTAATGGCAATATAAGAAACCTATGTTGGCATATTACAGATTTGGACAGAGTGATAGACTCAGCGTAGAGCCAATTATGGCAAGAGCTAGGTTCAGTGATTTGACGGAAAGTATTTCCTTCCATTTTCTCGGAAGGAATTCAGCAGTCTTTAATCAGCTAAAGTTGAATTTTATGCTACAGAAATGGACATCAACATAAAGTTGTAAAAGCAAACAAACAAACAAACAAACAAAATAAAAAGGAAGAAAAAAGAAAGAAATGAAAAATCTAGAGAAAGATCTATTGTATTTACTTCACTTTCAAAACCTTTTGCCTCCTCTTGTTGACCTTTGGAACTCTGGTGCAGCATATTTAGTGGTAAATAGGCCTTTTTAAATTCTTAGAATGTGGTGAATGTGGTATTTCTGTGTGTGTCTGAGTATGTGTGTGTGTGTTTGTCAAGCACGACCTTGAATGGGCAACATATCGTTGTTAAGCACGGGTGGCCTGTGTTCACCTCTACTGTAATCTACAGCTTTACTCTGTGTGGGGCCAGACACAGGGGACTGGGTAGAAAATTGTGTGTGTGGGGGGGGGGAGTGTGGTGACAGACTGAGGGAATAAAAAGTGTATTTATCAGGTTTATTGTGTACCACTCTGTAGAGACGGCTACATTCATATCCACACCACAATAAAACTGTAGACACCATAAAGCCGAATTTGCAGTGTTCTATTACAACCATAAATTTAACCCTGGTTCCTGTAGTCAAAATATGAACACACCTCCAGGGATATTATGACAAATCTAAGTGGTTAGCGTTGATGTAGTATATTGTTGTGATAGTTTTTCAGTGTGAGCACTGGCAACAGATACTGTCTCCATAAAGATCTAACTCTAATGGGCAGCACACCCTGACTGATTACAATCAGTACCAGTGAGACAAATCAACACCTGACAACCTCAACTCCAACCCGCTTTGGCTGCTTCTGAGTAAACAAAAGTAAAAAAGTGAGGCAGGAGCAATCAGCAGGGGGAAAGAAGGAGAGAAAAGTCCACAGATGGAAGGTGAATGGTAGAAAAAAAAGGTAATGAGCTATACATTGTCTCTAGAGAAACAAACTGTAGGATGGAGATCAACTGGAACAATATTTCAGGTTTGAATTATGTCAGCTGCGTTTAGCGACCATGATTGATTGAATCTTTATTTTGAACATGTTGAAAAAGTACAACAACATAGAATTAAAAGAGACAAATGAACAAAGCAAAAATATAGGAAAACGAACAACCACAACTACAAATAACTTTCATGTTCAAAAAGGAGCAGGAAGAAGCATAAGCTTATTTAATCCCACCCCTTTTCCACTATCTAGTAATCAATAGACTACAGAAATACCTCCTTGCAATTACATTATATGCCATGTGTATTTTTTTATTTTTATTATTCTTTTATATATATATATATATATATATATATATATATACATATATGTTTCTATCTATCCATACATACGTATATACACATACGCACATATACACATTTTCAATAACCCCAGTAACACCTCAAAGGATTCACAACCTACAGATATATATATATACCCATACCAACATACCCGTGCACCCGCACACACATGGAAAATATTGGACAAGAACACCCTATCAAATCTCTACCTCTTCCCTGTACCCTGTAAAAACCATATCCTTAAACAGCTTTTTCAACTGTGCCATGCTCGGACATTGCTTCATATCTTTAATGTTGTACGGATACGAGGATGTTTTAAATTTAATTCCCCCTTCAAATTGTAACCCCGTTCCCTTTTAGAAAACATTTTTAGAATATTGTCAGGAAGCAGGTTATTTATTGCTTTATATATAATTTGTGCAGTGAGAAAATGAACCAGATCAGTGAATTTTAGAATTTTGAATTTTAGAATAGTGGATTTGTATGATCTCTGTAACCAGTTTTATGGATTATCCTTATGGCCCTTTTTTGTAATAGAAAGATTGATGATAGCGAACATTTGTAAGTATTGCCCCACACCTCTGCACAGTAATTCAAATACGGTGCAATCAGGGAACAATAGAGAATGTGGAGTGATTTGTGGTTCAGAATGTGTTTTACTTTACTCAAGATCATAAAGTATGCACAAGGTGAAAGACAAATGAACATAAAACAATAAAAGGGGCTCAAAAGAGAGAGGTGAGACAGATTGTATTATCCAATGACTGACAAAGGTGCTAATAAAAATACAAACTGTTTCAGAAATATAAAGATGTGATATAAAGAGAAAGAATGTATCTGTATGAGAAGGGTGAAAAATACAGTGCAGAGTAAAATAAAGTTTAGATTTTACACTATTGTCCCACAAACTTAAACTCTGACATGCCACTGTTTGCCTTTTCACTCTGCTCCTTTTCTCTTCCCTCATTACCTCCTTCTTCACCTTTCATGATGCATTATTTCTGTCATTTTCCATGACACTGCATGTGTTGGTAGTAGTTCAAATTCTATGTATTCAAGCATACTTGAATAAATATATGATGCGTGTGATTATCGTATTCCTCTCATTGTAAAATTCATGGCTGGAACTTAAGAAGTTGATACCAATCAGACACTTACTCCAAAACATGGAGATATTTGACTTCTTTACAGCATTGATTATTGCTAGGAGATAACTTACTTAACTAATGTGGCCCATACTGTGGCAAGGTCCCGACAGTTTATTTAGATTTATAGTGCTAACTCACATTAACACTACACCAATTCTTTTAAGCTCCATTAGGTTGGATGGGGAGTGTCAGTGCACAGTCATTTTTAGGTCTTTCCTGAGATTTTCAGTCTCCCAGTTCCTGGTGGTGAAGAACATGATGCAGCCACCACCATGCTTCAGTGTGGGGATGGTATTGGCCAGATGATGAGCAGTGTGTGGTTTCCTCCAGACCTGACTTTGTATTCAGGCCAAAATGTCCAATCTAGGTTTCATCAGACCAGAGAATTGTATTAATCATAAAAGCCTGACTGGTGGAGTTCTGGAGAAATTGTTGTGCTTGTGTAAAGTTCTCCTTTCTGAACAGAGCAACACTGGAGCCCTTTAAGAGTGACGATTGGGTTCTTGGTCACCTCTCTTGGTACAAGTCTCTTGTACAGTCATGGCCAAAAGTTTTGAGAATTACATAAATATTGGAAATTGGAAAATTGGTGCTTAAGTTTTTATAATAGAAATTTGCATATACTCCAGAATGTAATGAAGAGTGATCACATGAATTGCATAGTCCTTCTTTGCCATGAAAATGAACTTAATCCCAAAATAACCTTTCCACTGCATTTCATTGTTGTCATTAAAGGACCTGCTGAGATCATTTCAGTAATAGTCTTGTTAACTTAGGTGAGAATGTTGACGAGCACAAGGCTGGAGATCATTATGTCAGGCTGATTGGGTTAGAATGGCAGACTTGACATGTTAACCCTTGGATGCACAACCTACCAATACCTACACTCTTCCACGAGTGGGGTCAAAAATGACCCCAAATCAAATCAATGCATTTTGCTATAAACTCGGTATTTATTCTTCAAAATCTTTAAAACAAAGAGTTGTAATATTTTCATATTTGAGGTATTCCTCATAAAACATGTTTGTGACATGAGGCACTTTGCATTTTTATTAATTTTTTCATTAATTTTAAGAAATTGCAGTTTTTGTATCAGTTGTATCACTTTTGTATGCTTGCTCGGCATATACTGCAGAAGGTGGGTTTTCCTTCTGGAAAGCACAAGTTGTTCATCCACTGTAACACAATCACTGAGGATGAATTTCTGTCTGCAGTTGACCAGGAACAGGCCCCATATGTAGCGGGAAGCTGCCATATGGTTTGTTTTCAGTCAGTAGGTTCTGGTCCTCTTGTCATCAAAGTGCAAGAAACGGTGAATATGTTCAAATCTTTGAATTGACATAGTGGCCTTGTACAATGGGTTATGCAGAGGACTCCCAAAAAACACACCAACTGGTACATCCCAGTTCTTCTCACTTCCTGCAAGAACGGTCAATCAAATGAAGGCCATGAGCTTATGTTTGATTACATTTTTCCACTCTTTTCCCCTGTCTGTGGCTACTCTTCGTGCCTCCATGTTTGTGCATGTCAGCACCTCTTCGATTATATTATCAGACATGAACATCTTCCATGCATCTATTGGGGAGACAGTACTAAACCCAGGTGCAAGCCCTGGCCGACTAATTCAGAATATTGTGGCTAGAGCAGTAAGAGGGGCTCATTCTGTTAGACTTAATATTCATTTCCTCTTCAGAGGACTCATCAGAGGGCTCCTCTGTGTCTGACTGGCCTTGTCCAGTGGGGGGGACAATAGTCTGGGTCTTCTATATCTGAGATGTCAGATTCTGAGTCAATGCCTCCGATGGGCTCTTCATCCCATCCGTCTTGGATAATTTGTAGGGCAAGGTCCACAGGGATCCTAGCTGGCCTCATAGCAGCCATGTTACTTTAAATATTTTTTAAAAAACACCAGAAAGGACAATGTTTAAAATGCACAGAAAACTATAAACAGGGGTGTATATAAGTGGTCCGCAGGTGCGCGTCTTTTATTTTGACAGCGAATGCACCTGATAAGAAGTTGGAACGCTCGTTTGCGTACATAAGATGTTCTGGAGGAGGACAGATATTTGTTCAGAACTCTTAAAGATGTCGAAGAAGCAAGCTCCGTAAGCAATTACTTTGGTGTTCCTCCACCGCAAAAGAAGCGCGTATTCTCGGAATTTCCGGGAATACTTTTATTTTGGCAGCGAATGCACACCTGCGGACCACTTATGTGCAGCCCTGACTATAAATCATGTTTGGTACTGTGTAAAAATTAATTCCTGATCCATCAGAAGTGTAAGTGGGACAGTCAGAGTTGCTAAGAATGAAAGTTTCATAGAAGATTCCATAGGAACTGCTTGGGTCATTTTTGACCCCACGTGTGCATCTAAGGGTTAAAAGGAGGGTGATGTTTGAAATCATTGTCCTTCCATTGTTAACCATGGTGACCTGCAAAGAAACGCATGCAGCCATCATTGTGTTGCATAAAAATGGCTTCACAGGCAAGGACATTGTGGCTACTAAGATTGCACCTAAATCAACAATTTATAGGATCATCAAGAATTTCATGGAAAGAGGTTCAGTTCTTGTTAAGAAGGCTTCAGGGCGTCCAAGAAAGTCCAGCAAGCGCCAGGATCATCTCCTAAAGAGGATTCAGCTGTGGGATCGGAGTGCCACCAGTGCAGAGCTTGCTCAGGAATGGCAGCAGGCTAGTGATGCGCGAATCATGAACGAATCGTTCAATACTCGAGAATCACTTTACTGACTCATGAATCATGATTCACAAGCCCAACTGACTCACTGACTCATCCCTGTTGCTGTTAGCAGCAATGTATCTAGCTTATAATTAAAATTGTGGAGAAAAACACAACATCCAGTATCTTAACAAAAGAATTTCTGCTCTGAACTGGAAGAAAAAAACCCTGAGTAGAAGCTCACATCAAGACAATAGCTCCTCGGTTCACAGTAGCATCGCTCTGCTAACATGCTAACAGCATATTTGAGCTACTCACCCCCTCCCTTCCTGTGCTGAATCGTAAGCGTAAGCGAATCACTCAGGACTCGCTCACCCCCTCCCTCCTGTGCTGAATCATAGAGCGAACGAATCATTCAGGACTCACTAACCCCCTCCCTCCTGTGCTGAATCATAGAGCGAACGAATCACTCAGGACTCACTAACCCCCTCCCTCCTGTGCTGAATCGTAAGCGTAAGCGAATCACTCAGGACTCGCTCACCCCCTCCCTCCTGGCTCACAGCTTCTTGAGGTGAGCCCGACTATATCTCTTCTTGTCCTCGGGCACCCTCTTCGGGCCTGACTCCTGGGCAGGCCTCCGGTAACCCTAGCCTGGGAAGGGTGAAGTGTTCCCTGGATCTTCTGCTGATAGGGGTTTTAGTAAAATTATTGAAAAAAAAAAAGGTGAATTGTCCAGAATAGAAATGTGACAACTGATTGGCCATAGCTGCCTAAGATGACCAGCATGCACACACACAATAAATAAAATGCATGCAATAGGTTTTAAAGTGTAAACCAAAATGCCAAGATACACAAAACAAATAAATAGATGCTTGCATAAAACACTGGTGAGAGAATTCACTGCAAAATCTTTAACCAAATGGCAGCCACACTTAGTAACATTTCTACAGTGCTCACAAAATTCTCTAATACCAGCTGACACGATCAGTACAATATTTGGACAATATCTGTGAGAATCATAACAAGTAAAACAGCCTAAAGTGAAGCCAAAGACATGCATCTTATCTAGGAAAGTTGAGGATTAACCCTACAGAGGTTGTTAACCTCTGACTGGGGTACATTGCCATGGTAGCTTACACTGCTCTGGAGCAGTCTATATTGTGTGTTTAATCTTTTCATATTTTTCCCACAGTATAGTTTTACCTTACTTTGTAAATTCAATCAATCATGTTAGAGTACGTGAATTCAGATAATGTGAAGATACCCTGTATATGTTGATCTTGCTTCATAGTACAGCCCTCAGAGCATCAGAAACCTCAGAAAAATTAGTTTTGAAAAACTAAAAGGAACATGTTCAGTACTAGCTAGCACAGCTTATATCACTGACATTAAACTAACAACAAAGAAATAGAAGGGGACAACTGCACCTACAGCCCTAAGGTACCTTTAGAAGGAAACTAAACTACTGGCAGGCTCAGTTTATGATTTTTCACAAATCTATCTGGCATGCCCAGATAGATTTGTTTATACTAATAAGTATAGTAAATTCTATACTTATTAGTTTCAATCCTTTAAAAATTCAAGTTGTATTTTATGAGTGTTATTAAGGCTTACTAAGCTAATCACATCAATGCATGTTAACCTGGCTAAATTCTTAAATTGCATTACAGATTGTTAGTATATTATTTGTGAGTCAAATCTTTTGTTGTCACACATTCAAGTGTTGCAGCATGCAGCAATACTTTCTTAATGACAACTTTCTATTAAGGATCTTTATCTTAGTACAGTCTGAGATCCTATTATGAATTAAGTAAATTGTGGGTCATATTTGTACACATTCAGATATGCAACTGGATATGGATATAATGGATATGACATTGCCAACATGAGCATTTAACATCCAAAACACTGAAGCTTGAAGGAGGAAAATTATCTATATTTAATTTTCTCTTGAAAGAACTCCATGTAAGGAAGTTTTAGGATGAGTCCTCACCTCCTCTAATAATAACTTTCTCTCCTTTAAGGCATTTCTTCTTCTCCTCAGGTCTTTTTTAGTGTCTGGGCTTTCCTAAGTCTTACACATAACAGATTTGATTTATGAAAGACCTACTCTTTGCTCAGTCTTTTTCCACTCTACAGTTTGCTTTCTCCTTTTTTGTCTCCCCACTTCGTTGTATTAACAGGAGATGAGTAAAGGATAGAAATGTTGTGAAAGCAGCAGGGGCAGATTAAACTCCTTACTTAGTAAAGTTGTTGTTGGGACTCTTAGTTTCTCATTACTTTAAAATAATTGTTAGCAAGAAAAATTATAAGAAGTGTTTTGCCAGGGCAAAATTGTGGCCGACTATGAAAAAAAAAAAAACAACCCTGATACATACATAGAAATAACAATGAGCAACATTTTAATAACTGATTCAAATCCAGTAAGAAATGTTTTTGGTTGACCAGGTGGACAGAATAAACATTTGATATAAAAATATAAAATCTGTTGAGTCCCTCTGTGTAATCGGGTGGCAAGAGAACCCAGCTGGCCAGTTGATTCAAACTTCTTAGCCTCTGGCTGTGAGGTAACAGTGCTAACCACTGTACAATATCATTATACACAATTTGAAATTACATAATGGCAACATCTAAAACGTTTAAAAAAAACCCTACAAAACATAGTAGCTTGTTTAGTAGCTTGTTCCTTTCATTCAAGACAAAAATATGTATGTCAGTCTATACGTCTTTCAGATGTACAAATTCCATGTTCCTAATATAACACAACATCCCTTTACTGCAACAAAACAGCAGAGATGAAATCACACTCTGTAAATTCGTTCTGATACCTATACAAGGAAGATGTTTACTTTTAGCTCAACTTAAGGGTTAATCTGTAAACTTTTTTAACATATCAAGGCATTCTAAAAACATCACTGATCCTTACCAGGTTCTAAAATTAGGAAATTACAAGCTCAGATGGCAATCAATTTGTCTCATTACACTGTGTCAATATTTATTTAAATTAAATTTAAATTTACTGAAAATATGAAAGCAGTGTTTGAAAAACTAAGTACACAGAGTAGAAGTTTGCGGCACAGCTTCACCGACTTCCAAAATACCTGGAGAAGTACAAAAGTCTAAAGAAGTTAAAGCTCAAGCAACACTTGTCTAACATCATTTTTTTTAATTTGAACATTGTGTAAAATGTAAACATTAATTTGAAAATCTCATAAACCTATATTGTATTTATAATAAAACATAGAAATTATATCAAAAGTTGAAACTGGGAAAATAGCTGTTAATTGAGGAGACAGGTTGCTGGACTTTTGGGAGTGTTGTTGTGTTTTTGTCTGATATGATTCTAGCTGCTCAACAGTCCTGGGTCTTCCCTGTCTTATTTTTGGTTTCATGATGGACTCAATATTTTGAATTTGAAAGATCTTGAGTGCAGACAGGCTAATTCAATTCAATTAACCTAAATTCTTCTTCTTGCAAATTCCATAGGCACTAATTGACCCCCACAGTATAAGAGATTTAGGTTTCTGAACTGAGCGCTGATAACAAGCCGGGTGATTCCTCTTCTCTTTTAGTCTGGAAGTTGAGCAGCCATGTTTTAATTGAAATTTCAGTTTGTCTGATCACAGAACATTTTTCCACAGTTTGCCTCAGTCCATTTCAAATTAGTTTTGGCTCAGAGAAAATGGCAACATTTCTGGATAATGTTCACACATGGCTCCATTTTTACATGATGGAGTTTAACATGCATGGTGAACTGTGTTCACAGACAGTGATTTCTGCAAGTGTTCCTAAGCCCATATGATGATTTGCATGACAGAATCATGCCTTTCTATAATGCAATGCTACCTGAGGGTCCAGACATCCAGGGTATCAGTTTTTTTTGGTCATGTCTGTTCTGCACAGAGATTTTTCCAGTTCTTGGAATCGTTTGTTGATATTATGTACTATAGATGATTAAATATCTACAGTTTTCAGAATTTTACATTGAGAAACATTATTCTGAAATTGTTCCATAATTTGTAGTGTTGTTTGCCAATTTTTGAACTTCTGCATATTATTACTTCTGAGAAACTCTGACTCTCTATGATTGTCACTGTATGTGTAAATTGTAGTTTAAGTTAATATTTTTTTGACTTATTGGTTGTCTTTATTGTTTTCTGCTTATGTTATACTAATAGTTTCTTGTCTTTATGTCTCTGTCTCTGTGCCTTCCCTGTGTTCCACGTTTCTCCTTTAGTTACTCTTATTTCTCTGATCCATGTTCCCTCTGTCTCCCCAGTCACTCATGTTGCCATGTCACAGTGTCAAGTCTGCGTCTTCGTGTCTGTCTCATGTTTCCAGTTTTATTTTGACAGTTCCAAGTCCTGCATTCAGTTTCTTTGCCTGTTGCCAGGTTGTCTGCTTAACTCCCCTTGTGGGTTACGATAGGTTGCTTCCATCGGGTTTTGCACACTATCTCATTTGGTATATTTATTGACTTAATGAATGTATTAGCAGTGTAGAACATCTGACTAATATTGTTCATTAATGCTGCTTTAATATACCTGTTCCGTGTAGTACGCTGCGCACGCATGCAGTGAGACAGCGCGAAAGTGAGACCCGCCCCCCCGGGAGTGAGGTGACTTACGTGTAATGTCTGCTCAGTTACACAGTAAACAAAGCTTGCTAGTAATCACGAATCCAGAGTCTTTACTGAACAACAAACATGGTGTCAGAAGTTGTGGTTTGGTCGTGTGCTACAGCCGTGCCGACGGAGTGGTAAGGCTAAAGTTTTCCCAGCACTTTGCAGATGAAGCAAGCAAGTAACCAGCTAGCGTTGCTCGGCTATCGTAGCAAAGGCTATTGAGCATCAACGACCATGTCAGACGGATTCCGTAGACCAGAACCATTGGTGTTCAGTGGAAACATCGCCGAGAAGTGGCGTGTATTCGAGCAGGAATACGACATATTTATAGCCGCTGCTCATTCCGATAAGGATGCTCGAACTAGAGCGTTCATCCTGCTAAACCTGGCCGGCTCTGAAGCCATCGAGCGGGAGCGCGCCTTCGTTTATGCACCCGCTGTGCACACGTGGGAAGGAGAACACAGACGATTGGTGACCGAAGCAGAATCGAGAGAAGACCCGGAATGTCTAAAGCGCAAATTTCGGGAACTGTGTAATCCCCAAACAAACATAACAATGGAAAGGCACAAGTTTAACACCAGAAACCAACGGCCAGATGAAACAATTGAGTCTTACGTGAGTGACTTGAAAAATAAGGCAGGCAGTTGCAGATTTGGCCAGCTTAAAGACAAGCTCATCAGAGATAGACTCGTTTGTGGCATAAATAGTGACAGCATGAGAAAGCAACTGCTGCGCGACAGTGACTTAACTTTGAGCAAAGCAATTGAAATGTGCCAGATATTCGAGCAGACAGATCAACATACGAAAGCTCTAGCAGCTCCAAAACAAATGGCAGCAAAGGTGGATACCTTGCATCACACAATAAAGAAAAAACATCCACACAAAGTCAAGACAAAGACAGGCAATGAGCGGCGTGCAACACATCCAGAACAGAGGCTCGCTCACGCAATCACAAACTGCAACAAGTGCAAAAAATGGAATCATTTCCAGAAATGCTGCAAGTCATCACAAACACGGCAATTCAAAAAGAGACCCGTTAACCACATTGAGATGCAAGCGCCTAGCAGCAATGAGGAAATGTTCTATGTGAATGGAATTAATATAGACACTATAAATCCCTGCTTTCCATACAAGAATGACATTTTCACCACGGTGCATATTAATGGAAAACCCTTAGAGCTCAAGGTGGACACTGGCGCCAAATGTAATGTCATGCCAGCTGACCTTTTTGAACAATTGAGACAAGATGAAAAACTCCTGCCATCACAGAAAACTAAACTGGTGGCATATGGAGGTGAGGAAATTCAAACAGCTGGCACAGCAACACTCTCATGCCACTCTGCAGGCAAGGAATACCCTCTGCAGTTCTTCGTAGTGAAACGAGACGTACAACCCCTACTTGGCTTACCAGACTCACTCCACTTACAATTAATCACATTGAACAAAGAAGTCCACCATGTAGCCAAGGATGTGGAAAGCACCTTTTCAGAACAGATCTTCTTAGAGTATTCAGACCTCTTCAAAGATAAACTTGGTAAACTTCCGGTTACCTATTCCATGAAAATAGACCCAGAAGTCACACCAGTAGTAAAGCCTGCACGCAAAATACCAGTTCCAATGCAAGACAAGGTTAAAGCAGAATTAACCCGCATGGTCGAGTTGGGTGTGATCACCCCTGTCACCGAGCCAACAGAATGGGTGTCGTCTATGGTGGCGACCCACAAGAAAAATTCAGATGACATCAGACTCTGCATCGATCCAAGAGATCTAAACAAAGTGCTAAAACGCCCACATCACCCTATGTGTACTATAGAGGAGGTAGCCGCCCAAATGCCTAACTCCAAAGTCTTTTCTGTCCTGGATGCGAAATGCTCCTTTTGGCAGATAACGCTTGACCACAAATCATCCATGCTCACGACTTTCAGCTCGGCGTTTGGCAGATTCCGCTTTCTCAGAATGTCGTATGGAATAAACTCAGCCAGCGAGCTGTTCCAGCGTGCAATGGAGCAGATCTTTGCTGGATACCCCTGTGCTGTCATCATTGACGACATAATCATTGGCGGAAGAGATATGAAAGAGCATGAACACAATCTCAGAAAGGTACTCGACCGTGCAAGGGAAGTCAAACTGAGACTCAACCCCCTGAAGTGAAAATTCAGTCTCAAAGAAGTCTGCTATGTTGGTCACGTCTTCACAAGCAAGGGCTTAAAGCCTGACCCAGCAAAGACTAAAGCAATTAAGGAGATGCCCACACCTGAAAACGTCACAGCTCTCCAACGCTTCTTAGGGATGATTAATTACCTAGGAAAGTTCATTCCTAATTTCAGTGAGCTCTCAGCCCCACTTCGGGAGCTAACGTGCAAAGACATTCAGTGGTGCTGGCTGAAGCAGCATCAAGATGCATTCGATGCTTTAAAACAAAGTCTAACCAGTCCTCCCACCCTTAGCTACTACGACGTCCAGAAACCCGTCACGCTAACGTGTGATGCATCGCAGTATGGACTCGGGGCTGCATGCCTCCAGGAAGGCGCCCCGATCGCCTACTCCTCTCGTACTCTGATGCAGACAGAAATGCGCTATGCGCAGATCGAGAAGGAGCTTCTTGCAGTTGTATTCGGTTGTTCCAAGTTCAATGATTACATCTATGGAAAACAAATCCAAATCGAAACCGATCACCAGCCGTTAGTCACTATCTTGAACAAGCCAATACATTCAGCTCCAGCCAGACTGCAACGCATGATGCTTAGACTGCAGAAGTACAACTTTCAGATGGTGTACAAAAAAGGCTCGCAGATGTACCTCGCCGACACTTTGTCCCGTGCTCCCACAACCTCGACAGATCAGCACAGTGATGAAACAGCTGACTACGAGATCATGTCGATCCAACAAATCTCTTCTTCCAGGCTGACACAGCTAAAGGAACACACTGCCTCTGATCCAGAGCTACAGAAACTGAGCACTGTCATAATGAGAGGCTGGCCTTGCAGACAAACTCAGCTGCCCACAGAACTTCGTCAATACCACCCATATCGAGATGAACTCACCCTAGAAGATGGCATTGTCATGAAAGGCCCGAAAACAGTGATCCCCAAGTCTTTGCAAAAGGATTATATTGCCATCCTCTACAGAGGGCACCCAGGAACGGAAGCTACTAAACGCAGGGCCCGTGGTATCGTGTTTTGGCCCACAATGACTGAAGATATAGAGCAAGAAACAGCTGCGTGTCCAGTGTGCAACAGCACCAGGCAACATCAACAGAAAGAGCCACTGAAGCTACATCCAGTGCCGGACTTACCCTGGTCAACTGTCGCCACTGACATCTTTGAGTGGAATGGTCAACATCACCTGGTTGTCGTCGACTCTTACTCAGGTTGGTTCGAGGTAGACTTGCTTCGTGACCTAACCGCCAACACTGTCATTACAAAGCTTAAAAGACACTTTTCCGTCCATGGCTGCCCGCACAAAGTAATATCAGACAACGGCACCCAGTTCACTAGCCAACGCTTTGCAGACTTTGCTTCGGCCTGGGACTTTGTTCATGTGACAAGTAGCCCAGACTATCCGCAGGCCAATGGACTGGCTGAACGTGCAGTTCGCAGTGCAAAGCAGTTGATGGAGAGGTCAAAGAGAGATGGAACAGATGTCTTCCTCAACCTACTCAATCTCCGCAATGTGCCACAAGACCACACATTAGGTTCTCCAGCTGAAAGGCTGATGTCAAGACAGACGCGCACTACCCTACCTGTGTGTAAACGTCTGCTCGTTCCCAGCCCCAAAAGCAACAGAGCTGTTAAAACAAACTTACTTCACAAGCGCCATGCACAAAAGAAATACTATGACAAGTCCAGCAGACCCCTCCGTCCCCGTGCCAGGTGAGGTTGTGCGGATGCAAACGCGTCATGGACATGACTCCTTAGGAACCATCAAGGAAGCCTGCAAGGAGCCCAGATCGTATATCGTCCAGTCAGGAGGTGGAGAGTACAGGCGGAACCGCAGGCATGTCCTCCCAGTCTCTGAACCGCCACCACAACACGGAGATTCCCGTGATGATTACACCGCGGCCCAACCACCAACCACAAGTTCCCCACAGCACATCCAAAGACCTGTGCCACACACTGAAGAACAAACACATAGCCGCACACAACACTTCACACAAGCCCCTGTCCAGTCCCCCTGTCGCCTGGCAAGTGATGCTTACATCACACGATTCGGGAGAGTCTGCAAGCCAAACCCCAAGTATGAACACTAAGGCATAAGAGATGGACTGTAACATTAAAAAAACCAAAAAAAACCAATGGACAGTACATGTGACGTGATGTTAACAAGGTTTAATGCTCACTATGTTCTTACCAATGACACAGTTCCAGGTGTGAAGTAATTCGTTAATGTCCAGGCTAGAATGTTATGGACTAGGATATGTTGTTAATGTATTATTGCTAAAGATGTTGTTAGTCGTTTATGCAGTCCTAAGCTAAAGAAAGGGGATGTAGAACATCTGACTAATATTGTTCATTAATGCTGCTTTAATATACCTGTTCCGTGTAGTACGCTGCGCACGCACGCAGTGAGACAGCGCGAAAGTGAGACCTGCCCCCCCGGGAGTGAGGTGACTTACGTGTAATGTCTGCTCAGTTACACAGTAAACAAAGTTTGCTAGTAATCACGAATCCAGAGTCTTTACTGAACAACAAACAAGCAGTATGCAAGACAATGTATAGGAGATATATTTGTTATTGTTGTGGTACTTTCCCTCTGACATACCTGTTGCCACTAGCTACCATAAACATAATAACCAGCTGATATTTTTCATGAAATAGTAAAATGTACAATTTAAATATTTGACATTTTCTATGTTTTATTATGAACAAAATATGGGTTTACTGGATTTGTAAATCACCATATTTTGTTTTCAATTTACATGCTTTAAGTTGTCTAAGGTTTTTATTTTATAACTGGAGTTTTAGTATGAATAAAAAATCCATTGCTTGACTACTGTGTTTTATATGGGTGATAAGAAGACAGTACTTTGAATATTTGTTTGTGTTTAGTATAGTTTTAGTAAAAATACATTTAAAACACCCAGTCGTATACATCTAGCATATCAACATATGGTATAAAGCCAGTCATTGTCTCTAGAAAGGGACAGTTCTCAGTCTAAAATCAGGGTGATATCATATTTGGCACCTAAGCAGTAAGAGTATAAATTTGGGGTGCTTTTGTCCCATCCAGTGTCACACACATCCATTACAAAGGACACAACATTAAGATTCAATACTTTGAAATAACTTAAAGTGTGTATAAAAAATTATTAGGTCAAAATTTTTTGGTAAGTGTATGCTAAGAAAAAAAGTAAAAGAAAAACTGAACTCGAAAAACACAGCTTTATTGCTGGAATAATTAATACAGAAACCAAAGTACAAACAGAACACACAGTTGGAGAAAGAGGGGGACACAGACTTAAATACACAAAAGGCCAAATAAGGAAACAAATCACAGGAACACACACACAAACACACAGCTGAACATGATCTAGCTAATGAGACAGGGGAAGCACAACTGAACTTGACGCACACCAGACAGGAGACTATCAAAGTAAAACAGGAAACACTAAGACAGATTACTTCACTCAAAATTATACAGGAGCTGGGAGGAGAGAGCATTCAGGGAAACGAGACGGACTTGGGAGACAACAGGAGGAGACACGAAGAGGGGAACACGGGAACAGATAAGGAAGATGAGACACAGAGAGCGAGAGAGGGAGCGAGAGAGGGAGCAAGGAACCGAGAGGGCGAGAGAGCACAAGCAAGCAGGAGGGGACAAGGGAGAGCGAGAGACAGACAGGGGAGACACGGAGTGAAACCCAAGGAGGGGAACATGGAAACAGGAAAGGGAAAAAAGACAAGTACACACACAGACATACACGCACACACAGAGGGACACAAAGGACAAAGACATAATGGGAACCTAATAGGCAAGAAACTAAACTAATCATAAGCAAACTCAGAGCCATAGGATAAACTCAAAACTAATGAATGAACCTTAAACTGTAACATAAGACATAATAGTCACCAAAAACATATGAAACTCAAAACACTGGGTCAAATGAGATGAGATGAGATAGCCTTTATTTGTCAGTTGCACGTCTTTTGCCCACAACCGAGATGACAGACCTTGCCGACCGTACATACAATACACAAACATCACATTGGGGAGACAGGTCAGGCTAGGTAGCGAGGAAAAAAACATCAAAATGTGTAACACAAAAGGATAATACAGGAATGCTCAGATATCAACACACCATAGCACAATAAACACAGACAAGCAACATGGGAAAGTGTTCCAGTGTGTACATCTGATCTAGGACGGCTGCAATCTTCGACTGCGCCTCCATAGTTCAGCTGAGAGAGTGTCCTTCGCCCTGCCAGGCTAAGTAAACAGTCTTCCAGCCAACCCAGGTGGCCTTGCATGGAATGGGAAGGAACAGACTCAACACAGTCGTTATCAGGGAGTTTTTATTCGGCTCCAGCCTTGAGCCCACAGCTGGCGCCGAAGGGGTAGCCGGATTATGATGGTAATTTTTCTTTTGCGACAACTCATGAGAATTTCAAGCTGTTCTTTAACACTCCGACACTGGTCTCTCAATCTCCCGTTGGATAGCCGCGAGTTTCTCCATGATGTTATTAACCTTCATTTCCGTGGTCTTGTCATTCTTTTGCTCAAAGAGCAGATTCTGAGACCTCACGACCGCAGTCAGCTGTTCCAAGATGTAATCCAACTTCCGCTCAGAAGTGTTGTTCTGAGTGGACTTTTCCTTGATGTAATCGAATGTACGATCAGCGCAGGGGTGATTCTAGGATCAGAGCTTTGAGAGTGCTGAGCACCCAGAGAGCTGCCCAGGCAGCCAAGATACACTTTACTTGTCACAATGAGACTAGGGGTGGGTTTTGATAATCGACTTATCGATTAAAATCGATTCTGGCTTGGATAACGTGATATCGATTCATTAAAATCCTGAATCGATTTTGCCTGAAACGCCAGAATCTCAGGTTAAGCTTCACAAAATTTCAACAACCACCAAACAGCTAAAACAGTAAATGAGAGCAGGCACAAAGACGTAAACACAAAGCGCGGACCAGCCGACGGATCAGAATCAGTGAGATGTCGCCTTTCTCACCTGATGGCACGGACACAGTCGGGGCTGAAAGCCGACAGCTCACTGATTCCGATGTTTCGGCGGGTCCCCGCTTTGTGTTTACCCCCTTTTTGCACTGATTCTAAAGCTGTTAGTTTGATCTTTCTCCAAACATTATTGACCGAACCAGCAGCAAAAGAAGATCCAAACTACGCTTCACATAAACATCCTCATGAATTCACTCTTACTTTTGCTGTTTTGCTTCCACCACACTTCATGCACAGCTCTCTCTCTCTCTCTCTCTCTCTGTATACTTCAAGAACAGTTTCCCGTCTAAAAATCTGGTTTCTGCATTATTCGCTTGCTTGTTACGCACAAGTCTACCGTTGTTTACAGCGCTGTCGGCCGCTGTTTTTTTCCTTTTACTTACTTCCAAAGAAAACCTAATTTCTGCCGTTCAATAGGCTTCTGAACAAATGTAAACTTTTTAAAATTCTGCAAAATGCAGAACGCTTAGCCGTGTCTGTAATAAAACCGCTGTAACTTCAAAGGTAATGTTCATATGTTGATTAATGGTTTTCTTTCGTTTTTGATGTACTGCAGAATATTCTTATAAAATCCCAGGCCAGGAAAATCACCTTCATGTTTTTCTGTGTTTTATCTTCAGCTACTTTGACACAGAGGCATCTGCTGTGATGCTTACACACTGAAAAAAATGCAATAGGGTGGTTGTTGAATTTGCATAGAATTACTTCATATATCCAGCATGACTAATTTAAATTTCACATCTAAACATATTTTTGTCTTTTAATTTTCACATATTCTTTAAGAATATTCATTCTTTTAGAACAAATCATGTTGAAAAGAAACAAGTTAGTCGTGTTTTATCCTCAAGCTCCGTCCCCTGGAAAGGAAAAATCGGCTGCACTGTTCGCCATTTTTGTCTCTCGCTTTGGAAAATCTACTACCATCTGGAGTTTTACACTTGAAGGTAAATAAGATTTTAAAGCTAACACACCAGTGAGAAAGAGTGTAGACCCTTTATATATGTGGACTTTTACTGGGGTGTTGTTATTTTACAGGTATGTGGGCTGTTTATCGAAAACCATGAAAGGCCAATGTTAGGCTCCAGTTAGCTAATGGTAACCGAAATTATGCGATAAGCAAATTAGTAATTAACATATATAATGTGAGTTAATATTGTTTGTATATTCTTTCAGTCTAAATTAACAGACTATTACAAACTTGCATCGGTGTCTGTAGTAAGTGGTGGTACCTGCAGTGTCTTAACCATTAAACAAGCTAATGTAGGGCCGGGATATGACTAGTTTGTTGACTAATCACAAAAATAATCGGTGACTAGTCGACTATCAAAATAATCGTTTGTGGCAGCCCTTCTCAACACAGACCCAAGATTCAGTGTAACGGTTATCTAAATGTTGTGTGTCCTGTTTGTAAGCCCAGAAAAAGAAATTAAATAAAATGACGACCTTGAGCTTCAAGCTAATGTAAGCGTAATGCTATAGCATAAAGCGACTAATACAATGATGAGGTTGTTAAATTAGTAAAAATACAGTAAATATATCCAACATGAATCATTTATATTTTTGGTCTAAACATAATGAAGTCTCACGCCTTTCACTTGTTTTAGAAGGATGTTCAGTCTTTTAAAACCAGTCATATCAAAATAACAGAAAATAGTTATGTTTTCTGTTGAAACTCCACCCCCCCCAGGGTGTGTTCTGCGAGGGAAAATTCTCTGTGGCGGTCCGCCATTTTTTGTCTTCGCTTAGTTTACGTTTGGTGCTGAGCTTTACTTTGTCGAGGTAAACTGAAAACTACATGTTTGAGAGGAAACGAAGAGAACATCCATTAGATGGGGAAGTTTTTCTCATGAATTGCTGTTGAGCAACATAATGGAAAAAACAAGTCATTCCTTAAGTTAACTAACGATAATGCTAGCTTAAGCTGCGGGACAATATTATGTGCATTAGCTTTTTTTCAGTGTGTGCCCAGTCACATTCGCTTGTTTTTTCTCAGTGAATACAGACTAACAAACTTGTGTCCATTTAGTTAACTGGTTGTACCTAAAATGTTTTAGTTAAACAGTTAAATAAGCTAGTTTGCCATGGGGTGGGCTCAGTGTGTGTGTGTTGGGGGGGGAGGGGGGGTGTCTTCACTAAAGTCGGTTTATTTAGGGCATGACACCTATGCAGTACTCATTAGGAGAGGAAGTGCATGACGTGGGGCTTTATTTCATATTCTGGGGCAGTGAATGTAATGTACTGATAACATGTTAAAGACACACAAAAACCCAACAAATTATTTTAACTGATTTATAGAGAGACTGAGAGGAGGCCTTAAAGAGATAAAAATAATGACGATAGAAATATGTTAAATTTATTTTTTCTGTATCGATATATGGTGCTTATCCCTGCTGAAGGGCAGATTGGTGTTGCTTCAGAACAATTCTCTAGCGCTGTTACGTAGAGGTGTTACAGTTAAGGTTTTAATAACATTATTTTATTTACTAGTGAAGATTTGCATATGTTATCTCACATTCTGTAAGGTAAATTTTCTGGAAAGGTCAAATTAACTAATTTAACTAAGTATTAATGAAAGACCTTGATGTGTATATGACAATAATAGATGTAGTTTCTGGGTCATTTGGCAGAACTGCAAAATGGCCAGAAGGAGGCAACTGCTGTGGTTGCAAACAGGCTTTGGGTGGTATGGAAGTAAGGGCAACTATGGAACTGCTCAGCAACATGGGACCCATAGCTAATAAATAGTAATATGACAAAAAATAACAACTTTGTGTGGATGTAACCTTGTGAGATTTGAGATTTTGACAGCATTTTTATGTGACAACTTCTCTTTTTAGATAAATGCAGAGTTTAAGCGCATTACCACCATGCCACTGCAGTCCAGATTACTCTCGCAGATAGATGTGCTATCTGACAAACTAATAAAGGTCTTCAAAAGGCGAGGAGGACAAATAGGAAGAAGACTTCAGAACATTCTGGAGCCCACGGCCCTGGTAAGAAAAAAATTAATTTGTGTATACACTTTAGGGAAAATAATAATTTTAACAAAATGCTGCTTGTCACTCTATGCCAGGAGTATGTTGAAAATCACCTGGGATTTTCACAATTTACCATGGGTGCGTTTTTTTTCTTCTTTTACCTGCATTAGAACTATGTGTGGAGTTCATAGTTGAACACCTCTCTATGCTCTGACAGCTTCTTTGCATGGAGATTTCACTTCAGAAATGCATTACCTTTTTAAGCATTCTGAGGACTCAAATCACGTGCTGTAATGAATCCATTTTTGTTCACCTAATGTGTTAATGTTAACATTTTTTGGAATAGTGACACAGATTAAAATAAGATTTGGTATAATGTTCTTTGACCAGTGTTCTGTTTAATTAAATTTTGGAATTCTGCATTTTCTAGGCCACAGATGAAGCCATTATCCAACGATCTAATAAGGAAACAACCATGGGAATTTACATCATAAAGTCAAGAGATGCCAATGGCAGCCCTGAGGACATCGGGATAGTCCTTGAAGGCCAGAGAGTCTGGCAGGATTTGGATAACTATACCCTAGCAGCTGCAATGCTGTTTGGACTAATGTACACTTTGAACCTCACCTACCCACTGGAAAAGTATACCTTCGAGGTATTATAGAAACTGGTTATGGAGCTCAAAAGGAACAGCCTTTCAAAGAAGGCCCAGGTTTTCAGGACCAGACTGTACGATTGAACAGTTTTCCAGTTATGATGTGGGAACAACATGTTTACCTCTTCGAATATGTACCATCCTTTCTTTTAAGCCAGCACTGGTAAAGTTCCAGTACATAGTGAAACTTATTTTTCTGGCACTTTTCAACTTGGGGCCTTTATTACTGCAGTTTTCACTTTTCAAGCCATGGCTCTTTTAAAAAAAATTCAAACTTTGAATGTCCATTTTTCTCAATGGAAATGGTGCCTTGCACCAATTTCACCAGTTTGCAATTTTTTTCCCAAGGTGCACCACTACAAACAGATTGCATCGTCTAGTATTAGTGATTGTGATGTTTAGTGATAGAAGCAAGCTAATACTAATCAGTTTAGGTCTCTTGGTTTTGTGCCTGTGGGTTATAATGTTATTTTAAGTCTCTTCTTTGTGTCATTTTAATAATTACACCCCTGTTGCCATATTACCTTATGGCTCTTACATTTAAAAAACTATTTTTTACATAAGCGCGATGTCATAAGGCCCCACAATGTTGAATTCAGCTTACAGAAGATAACTTTGAGGAATGTTGTGGAATGTTTTTCAAGAGATGCATTGTACAAATATGACTCATGTATATTTTGGAAGCCTGAATTGAAAGTCCATTGTTACAACTGTGTAGTATTTTCAAAAATACAGGTCATTGTTCAAAAATGTTTTGCTTATTTCTTTGATTGAAGAGAAAGTGTACAGTACATACAGTAAGATCAGCCTTAATTTAGTTTTATTTATTGAACACTCAATTATATATTAGATTATATATTATATATTAGAAATTTGTTATAAAATAAAATAAGCTTACCATAAAATAATCTTGTCAATATAACACATAGTAGTCCAATACAATTAACACAAAAAGTTCATGTCTGATAAACAAGTAGTTTCTATAAATATTTGACCGGAATGAAAAACATAACAACAACATAACAAAGTCATGTTCATGTTACCAGAAAAATGTGTGCAGGTATAACATAAAAAACTAAGGTTAACCAAACAACTTAATTTCGTGCAACCGATTACAATAATTTTTTTACGTTTATCCCACTGATTATTTTTTTCAGTGCACCTTTGATAAAGTCTTGCGAGTGTCAGCTTCCTTTTTATAGATACAAAAATATGTAAATATACTGATCTGAATTATAATATTCCTGACTGTCTGAGGCAAAATTTCCCAGATTTAAATCGAATTGAATCGAATCGAATTGAATTGAATCGTGGATCGAATCGATTCGGGACCTTGTGAATCCGAATTGAATCGATTCTAGAAAACAGTGACGATACCCAGCCCTAAATGAGACTTCTTCCCTGTCTCTGTCAGTCCCTGCATCAGTTATGCATCCAATACAGATGCATAAAAAAACACTCCCAAAACAGAATAAATTATTACAAATAAATTATTACAAAATATTAAAAAATATATATATAAAAATGGAGGCAACTTTGCCTTTGGTAGAACGTATACAATGCATGAAAAAATCTTTACTGCAGATACTAATTTTGTGTTGTAAGATTTATGAGTTTCATGCTTTCATAGTGGTACTTAGGAGAGCTTGACATTTTTTATCAGGTGGTACACACTGTAAAAAGTTTGAGAAACACTGATAAGGTAAGTGTATGTGTGCTTTTGGAAAACATTTAAAGCTGCTGTACAGAATCTTTGAAACAAGCTTAAAGCATTTTTAGAATATAAACAGAGCACTCTGCTTCTCTTTACAGCTCCTCACGTACGTACTGCGGCAGTCATACAGACAACTGTACGGTCCAAAAGTTGGCCGACCTATTACTGGCTGAGGTTTTAGTAGAGTTGTGGCTGAACTACATAAAAATATATCATTAATTTTAATCTCCCCAATCAATGATAATGTTATGTTGGAATGTTGTTAAAGAGGGCCAAAAATGTTTCAACCCAGTTTGTTTAGCAGATTCTGTATAGCAGCTTTAATATAGGGAGAACACAACTTCCAGATTGTGTGAGTAAAATCAGGTTTTTTTTTCTTTGTCAGTTTAACAGTTTCTGTTTTGCCTGTCACTTTTCCGTGTCTGTTTTCTTACCTGGTTCTTCCTGATCTTGTACTTTCTCCTCACATTCTCCTCTTTCCTCTCTCCCTGTTCGGACTGACAATCATACACAAATAGATTGTATTCAATTAGATGAAAAATTACATTAATATGAAAAAATACTATTAAGATCACTAACAAAAAGTCCTCTCTCAGTGTACTTTCAACCAAAAGGCAAATAACCAAACCACATGAACATCTAATAAAAGATATAAATATTGAAACACTGATCCAACATTATTCTTGATTGACGGATCATTTGATCTTACACTTTTACCTGAATGTGGCTCCTTTTTTTGAAAAAACCTCCTTATATCCATTATGAACCTGGCTGCCTCTCTGTACACACACACACACACACACACACACAACAGGAGTTATAAGGTTAATGGGCATCCAGTCAGTTAGCTAGTTAGTATCCATTTCAAACAGGATAGCGGTAACAACAGTAGGCTGCGGACAATTTTAAGTTTTAGATTTTAAATAGGTTATATAAATTTCAATGGGAGCAACAGGACGGTCAAATGTCGCTGAATTTACTACAGAGCAGGACGGATTGTAGGGTAGCAAACATCGTTGGAAAACACGTTTTCAACCCTGCAGGTTACCTGGGTGTAATGTTTTTCAGCTAAAAAGAAACATGGTCTGACTCCTACTATATAAAGAGTAACTGAAGGTTAAATTCAGCTAATATGTCCTGTTTTAAGCCAGGCACTTACACCTCCACTCCGCTGCGTCTCAGCCACCATCGCTCTGGCAGCATCGGCGCTAGAGCCAGAGTAGGGGAAAGGCGAGCTGGAACAAACCATTTTGGGAGGGGGGGGATATCTATACTTTTGTTGTTGAAATGTTACATTTCAACCAATTACTGTAATCTTTTTATATTTTTAGTAGTGTGTCACACAAACAACAAATATTGTGAAAAAAGTAAGAAATCTTTGGGGGTGCTTTGATTCATTTGGGCTAAAATCGAACATTTGGGCTAAAATCGCCCCTGGCTCAGAGGTCTTATTCTGAGTATTCACTGCAGCCATAAGCGCCTCCAAGCTCTTAACCATGCTGCACTCAGTGAGCCCTTTCTGAGAAGTCGCGCCTCGTCCCATCGTTTCAATCCCAGCGGGCAGCCTTGGGGGGGTTTGAACAGCCGGTTCCGCTTTCTTAATTCTCCGATAAGCCAGGGCCAAGCCAGCTCCGATCAGCAAGAACCCTGTTATTATGGTTCAGAATAGGTAGATATCTTCAGCGTCCTCGATCGACAGTCCTGCCAGGCACACGATCCTCTATGTCTGCCACCCGTCCATCGTGCATTCAGCAGGGAAAGTCCCTCCAGGGCACTCGGGCTCTCCCGAGCCCAGACTTCTCGTTGAGAAAAGGGTGTCAATAGCATTCAGAGACCAGTTGATCAAATCCATAATTCTCTTTTAGGTTTTAGAAACAGACTGTGAGAGAGTGTTCCAGGGAAAGTAATACAAAAAACACGAGACTAGACAAGGACATAAGAACTAAGCAGGGAAGATAAGGGAGAGGAGAGGAGAAAAAGTGCGTCCGCCTCCTCCGAGAGCCAAAAGGACCAGTGAATCAGAACCATGACAGTGAGGGTTCATTTTGGTTGTTATAACAGAGGTTTTCTTATAAATAATATTCCTTTAAGAATATTTAGATGACTAGGTTGTCTAAATATGTATAGAATCAGGAATAAGAATGGGGGGCTATTTGATCCCTAACAGATGTTAGTTAAATTAGGCAGAGAAAAGAGGCATATCATCATGTTAATCACTAAAAGCTATGGGGTCATACTATAGTTGTACAAGAAAAGCATGTCCTTGGAATATCTCTATTTTGAGGCAAATGAAGATTGCTCACTACTTTAAAATCTCTATTCAAACACACACACATACATGCCACCATATGCACGGCGTACCATTTAACAGAAACTACTTATCTTTTTAGAAAAAGCAACATTGCAGAAGAATGTTTCTTTTTTTTTCCCATTTTACTCAAAATAAGATGTGACATCACACAAGGGAAACTTCTCAACTCTGGTTATCTTAGTTGGTGCTATTCTGCATGTCTAAATATAACCGATACCTTTGACCTGCTGCACAATCTGCACAAAAAACAAAAAATCCACAAAATAGTCATATTTTAGGACTATAAATATGTTTTGTTTATATAAACATCTAAGTGGAAGCTGTTCTAGGAATAGATTCTGCTTCCTCAAACTCATAATATAGTTTAGGAAGTCAAAAAAAGTAATTCGGTCATTTATATTTTGTAGTATGACTTTTTAATGCAACTGACACAAGTGTGGGAAAGCTAAAACAGATTAAGTAGTGCACCATTTCTGCCAAATGGATGTGTAGAAGGGTATTAGCTAAGCCATCCGCTGATGTAGGCTAGCAATTAGGTCAGCTGGTCTGCTGGGACAGTGCCCGAGTTTGACTTTGTGGCCCGCCTGAACTAAAGCTATGGTACATTACTGGTTTGGTTTTGGTTTTCAGATGCCATTGAAAAGCATTTGTAGCATTTCCATTAAAAGACACACACACACACACACACACACACACACACACAAAACCAAGGAAAACAGCAAAAAAAGATGTATAGAGTGCTTTTTGTGCCTTGAGGATCACTTTTAAGAGAGTGTTATTTTATAACCTGACATTTTTTCTCATGCATGGATGGAGACTAGTGCTTAAAAATAATATAAAACAATTAAGGTTCCTCATATTGTGACAATTGTACCGTAATCATTTTGTTAAGAATAAATGAATTGACTGTTAAGATAAATGAGAAGGATGTACTCTTTGCAAGCACGTCTTCTGTGCATTTTCCCTTCTTTTCTTCAAACCTACTTCACCTTTTCCTCTCTAGGGTTTTATATGCATTTCATCCAGACTATCAAATGTCATGTCTTACATCAAGTGTTCATAAGCAATGCATCATCTATCTGCATGTATGTGCATGTGCATGTTTGCATCTGGAGAGGCAACCAAGAGTTCTTCACATGCGAGCACTCTCCATGTGTCACAATCAAGGAGGGGAGTTGTTTTCCCCAGTATCCCTGATGAATTTGGCTTCATCATTAGGCCATCGCACTGGAGAGCTTTGTGGAGAGGGGTCATTAGCACTGGCTAACAAACATATGCATATGCTTCCTCTCACATATTCAGTGCCATCGAATTTACATACTGTAATGAGATTCTTCATTTGATATAGCATAGAAAGATGATTTTCCTGATGTATGAAAGAGCATGGCTGGATTTTAGTTTCACCCCCCCACCACCACCTGTTTTTTAAGGTTGTCTCAATTAAGGTTCTTTTGTGGAGATATTGCATCCTTGCAATACAGGCATGTGACTCAACACTCTGTCTTACATTGTGTATGTTTCTGAACAGTTTGAAAAATAGAAACCTGATGAAACACCTTAAAATATTCTTGTATGTATAATTCCAGTGTCAAACCTTTTTGTGTTGATCCTTGAACTTATATTTCCACTGTTTTCTGTGAGCAGTGCTTGCCTTGTTTTTCCAATTTTTTTTTTAACATTAATATATTTCACACATATTGAATTTTGAATAAATGTCTTGATCTTCTCTCTTAGTGTTCACAAATGTACAAGTGCTGAAAAGATGTTTGCAAGTAGAAACACTGATGGGAATGAAACAAGCAGTGAAATAAATAAAAGATGGTCAGAAAGGCCGGTCGATCTCATAGAATATTCCAACTTTCAAGTTCATTCAAATCAAACTATTCCATATTTACCCAGGGCACTGTATAGCCTGAGACATACAATCAGTTAACCCTTTAAGACCTACCATAGAACCAAGTCCGCCAGAGCTTACTTTATATTTTTGCATGCTGTAGTGCCATTTTTGGGAGCATTTCAAGTTGATATACATCAATACAACCATTATAGCCCAGATTTTAATAATATGTATGCATTAAGTGCATAGTAATTACATAAATTGCAAAAAAGTGCAATAAACTACAAAAAAATTGAAAATCGTTTTTGTTTTTTTTAACATATATTTCTAGTTAGAGAAATTTAAGAGGCTTATCCCTCAAAACTGTAAATACAAAAAAGTTGCACAAAATAGTTTCCCACAACAGGAAATTTATTTTGAGTGTCTTCATAGTTTTATTTTTGAAATACACCAGTTTTATACACTGCAGGAAAAACGAAAATAAATATTATAATGCAAATTTGCAAAAAAAGCAGCATATGCATCAAAATAAACTATTTCCAGCAGTGTAATTTGAGTCCTAAGCATCCCAGAAACGACACAGAAAGTCATAAAGTCAAACATAAGTTTTAAAAACACCAGTATAAGCTCATGAGGCCCTGATGGTAAAAAACTACATTTCCGCGAAAATGACGTCACTTCCGGTTTCGGGCAGGTCATGGCAGACATGCGAAAGTTCGCTCTGACGTCTATTCCAACGTAGGAAGAGTTATGAACAGCTGACCGGATCGGCAAAGCGTGTTTCTGGAATATTATGTTTGTGTTGCTGCAAGCGCTTTTTATGCAGTTTTTGCAAAGCCATATGTGGAAGGAAACCGTGACTTAGGACAAGCTGATGGCATAAGATGTAAGTACAACTTCTCCAGTTTCATATGCAAAAAAAATTTTTTGCGCTAGCTCACGTGGTTGCAGTACTACCGGGATTTAAAAGTAGTTATGCAAAACAGAGCATGCCGCTCTGATCGGTTTTAAAGGGTTAATTATATTTAGCAGAAACCTTTTTTTTCTGACCCTTCTAATTATTTTAATAAGGAAATCTAAGTAATTTGAACAAAACAAAATGCAGCAAGATGCGGACCAACACAGAAAAATGATGCAAAGAAAAATAACTGGACACGAAAGAGAAAATGTAAAGGTCAGTACCACTGCTGCATTGAAAATGTAGTTTTGCTGCTGTCTGTTTTCAGTCTCTCTTGCTTCCCTGTCATTCAAAGAAGTTTAGTGTCCCAAAAGATATCATTGTTTCATCACCTTAGGCCAGTTCTGTAGAAATCATTGGAGAACTCACAGATGATCACACGCAGGCAGAGGCCTCTTCCTCACCCCGCATTGGTTGTCAGACTGTACGTTCATCTTAAAGGGCTTTTTTTTAGCAAGCTGGTAATCAAAACCACACACACACACACACACACACACACGCACACACACACACAACCTTCCTTACCCTATCATCTTTCACTTCATGAGCATATTACCACAACTGAGCGACACCAGCAGGCAATTACTTCCAGGTGAGAATGTGACACTTTTCACAAATCACTTAACTGAGAGATTGCTTTTCTATATCCAGCTAGAAATTCTGTCTTGGAAAAAAAGCCATTGCCAGAACACGGGCACACACACTCACACTCACACAGATACACAAACGAATACACAAATAATGGACTGAGAAATGAAGAAAAAAAAGCATGTTCCCGCATTCACTGTATACTATACATACACAAAGATGCAAGACAGGCAGTGAACATATGGCCCTGACTGTAACTAGTGGCACTGCACATATAGAATTAGTAAAACTACACTTGTTCCAACATTAAAACATTATGCCCACATAAAAACTACAGTTATGCCAAGAATGCTGCTCTATTCTCTGCAGTGTTGGGACTAACGCGTTATTAAGTAACGCGTTACAGTAACTACGTTATTATTGTGGTAACGAGCACGGTAACTAGTTATTATGCCAAAACCGGGAACGCGTTGCTCGTTACTGGGATTTAGATAGGCTCGTTATTCGTTACTTCGTGTGGTGGCTATCGCGGAGCTTCCACAGATTCAATAACATTAGCAAGTGGTGGAAGCCAGCAGGTGGATGAAGGAAAAGGGAGGCAAGAGGAGAGACCCGAAGCGGCCGCTGGTCCGAGAGTGTCAGGTGAACTGAACTTCAGGTAAGAAGTTATAACCTACAGTCCATCTGGGTCAGATATGAACCAAGTTTAGGTGGAGTTTATTTTCGTTACGCTGACTTTTTCGTACTGCGTGCTAGCTAGCATGACGGAGTTTCTTTACAGCTGGGTGGGTGCTATGTTACTGATGTTGAACTTTATTTTGTTCATAAGGTTAATTATTAGAGTTGCCAACCGTCCCGTAAAAAACGGAATCATCTCGTATTCAGAGAAAATATTACGCGTTTTGTATTGAGGTGAAAAGGAACACAGTTTGTCCCGGACTTCAGGTACAATGAAAAAGACACAAAGCTGGAGTTATTCTGTTTACGCTTCACAGCTGCCTCTTCTTCTCTCATCCTCTCACCCTCCCTCTCCTGTTTCTACTTCAATCATGAAACTGATCAATGATAAGCTGATCAGCTTTTCTCTCTTGTTTATTTATCGCCCACTTTGCGCCAGAAAGAGGAAACCACCGGATGTCGCGGTAAACAACAGCAGCACGTTTAAGCTTGATCAACTGTTGTTAGAATTTATTTAATATTAATTTCTAGTATCAGCTGATGTTTGCTGGAGCCACAGCTGTAAACCTGCTGGTCATGATATCGGTTTGGTTATGTGATGAGAGGGAAACATGAAGATGAAACCAGGAGATGTCCTTACTGAATCATCAGAGCTGTGATGGAGAAACAGGTTTACCTTTTAGTTAACATGAATGAGTTGAAGGGAAGTTATGAACTGTTTCTGAGAGACAAATAACACCAGGATCCTTTTCTAAGTAGCTGACAGCTGGTAACTGTGCAGGGGCGGGTCTAGCAAAGTGTTGCCAGGGGTCCATGTAGGGCATTAAAAGGGAAAGGGGGGCACAAGGAAATACTTTCTTATTCTCATTTAAAATGTCTCACTTTTAAAAAAATAATTATCTGAGTCTTGCAACAAACAATTGATAGATTGATACATATATACCATCAGAACAGTGTACATCACTGTCACAACAGTGTTTATTTTCATTCAAAGGCTTTATGATTTTTCCTATAATGGTGGGCCGGTCTCTAGTCAAAATGCCCGGGATGATTTTTTTGTCCCAGTCCAGCTCTGTATGCAGCTCATCTGCAGTCTGGTGTTACCTACATCTTCCTATTCAGAAGGCAGAATTTCCGAGTTCTGAGTACAATCGAAAGCACCACGACTGCAGTTTTTGTGTTGGATGTAAAAAGCAGGCTAGGATAGAATCAGGTGTGGGATTTCTCTCGTGGAAATGTGCACATTATTTTTTCCTTTCTATTGGTAGGTGGCACAGTGCACTTGTGGCAAGTAAGCAAGCTAGAAGACTGGTAATCTTGCTGGGTATCCAGTTACGGAAGTAACACATTAACAAGAGAATTCTGAGTAAAATCAAAGTTACTTTCCCTAGTAACTAGTTACTCTGAAAGTAACGAGTAACTTGAAGTAACTGAGTTACTTTTGATAGAAGTAACTAGTAATGTAACTAAGTTACTAATTTAAAGTAACTTACCCAACACTGATTCTCTGTAATTTATTTTTCAAGCATGGTAGCAAAATGCGGCTGTAAGGTTGAAGCCTCATTTGGAAGACAGTAGATACCTAAGGGCATCCTTTTGATCTTTTCAGAAAACCTTGACTTTAAAATGGAAGGATCCACCACCCTGCCTTGAGCATCCCTGATTAAATAACCTCAGATGCCCAATAAAAGATTGAGTTTGTCTGGGATGATTCAGCAATCCACAATCTAAATCAGAACCTGTTTTTCAGTTTTATTTGTGTATTTATTTGCACACTGAAAAGTGCATAAACTAATGACTTGTTTTTGTGCTCAGAGTACTTTAGTGTACTAATGAATATTGCAAAGCCACATAAAGATTTCAGGAAGGATGGTGAGTTTTCAAAAAATAATGGAGAGGGGCGATTATTGTTCACTGTTTCAAAATTAATTGAACATTTCATAATCGAATTCAAAACCAAGTTGCACCTAAGCCTAATCAATGGTGAAAATTATAAATATTTTAAATATTTGTACATTTTTTTTTAACTTTTAGGGTGAGTATAGTAACTTAGGTTTTCTTCAACTTTACATTTTACAAGTTCGACTACTCCGCCTAGGCTGCACTTGCGCTGCGCTCAGTGGATCTGCGCTCGACAGTGCAGCCTAGGTGAAGTAGCCGAACACAGATCCACTGAGCGCTCAACACAGACAGCATCGTCAGAAGAAAAGTTGACAAAATAAATAAAAAATTTTGTATTGTGCGATACATATGCGTACCGAACCGAAAGCACTGTATCGAACGGTTCAATATCGATACGAGTATTGTTGCACCCCCCCCTAATATATATATATATATATATATATATATATATATATATATATTAAACACAGAAAAAAGTACATAAAAAGCACAATTTGAATAAAATAATTAAAAAGAAAAAGAAAAAAAAGTTTTCTACCCCTTTATTGATTCCCACACAAAGTGCATTCAAAAGAAAAAGTAAAAAAAAAATACATGTATAAATTTTTGCCATTTAGGCAACATTAATTCTAAGAAACACAAAACAGATCAGTTTCTAAATGTGAAACCACAAGAAGAATTTTTGCATCAATCTTTTTATCACCAACTGAGTTGACTGTCTGGATGCCGTGGCTGTTCTCACTTAGAGAGATTTTTCTGTGAGAATCTAATTTGAGTGTGTACTCAAAATTCAAAATATTAACACGTACTGCCTTCAGCAGTCTTAATGGATGCTTAGTGTAACCATGGCTACAAGCTGTCCATTTGTACATTAAACCGTCCATCACAACACCACAGTCGCAAGAATGAGTGGTGCTGACGTTGCATGTCACATTCTTTAGCTGCAAACTCTAAATGCAACACTTCATAACACTTCACTTTCTCTTATCTCTTACAGTTCTAGGGACATCTAGTGAAGTTCCTAGAACTGTAAATTTGTAATTTTAATACAAAACAGAAACAGTATTAGAATTAGTGAACATATTTAGAAAATTACACCTTTTTTCATTAGTGCACTGACATATTTTAAATTTTTCAGTTTTTCATGTCAAAGCACCCAAGAACCCGTCCTCACCAAAAACTATTCCCGCCCACGCTGTCTCTCAACTCATGTGTCACATCTAAGGGCTGTTTTCATCCACACTCCTTCATGTCCAGTTCAACATCCCCTGAGGGCCCCTTGCTAAATTGAGGTAGAGATTGAAAGCAGGAGTAATGGGGAACTGACATTCTCCTTCAATATTAAATTTTTAGCATTAAATCCAAAGCACTACTCCCACTTTCTCTATTTCTTTTCATGCAGCATACAGCTCTAATTCTAACCACTAACTCTGTATCTACCAAAGGCTTCTATAAAGGTGGATGTGACTGATGTGAACTGGCATATTTTGAAAATGAAAAAGTCCACTTTAAGTGTTGGAAAGTTTAAATTTTCCTTTTGTGAAACCACAGATTTGCTCTAGAGCTGTAGTGGGGTGGGAGGGACTTTGTCAGACTGTGGGGAATACATTAGCTTTTTCACAGCCAATATTACAGTTAGCTGCAGGGCATGGCGTCAGTAATCCCCCATCAAAACTCAGTGAAATAAAGCTTGCATTTTGTTGACTTATCAGTAATTTAGCATAAAAGGCATATATAGAAAAGAAAATGATATTCTTGGGGATATTATTGAGAATACCATCCCACAATGATGCCTGCTAAGATGCTTGGATGTTTGGGAGAGAGGGATTACAGTTCATTACCAATACCACCTACTCATGCTGCTGGCATTTAATAAAGGAGGACCCACAGACAGTGAAGGATACGAAAAGGATTATGCAAAGAAAGAAAATAAGAGAAGGTTGAAAGAAGAGGGTAAGAAGAAACCTTTGACTTTAAGTTGAGAGTTGAGCACTGCCCTAAGTTTCCTTTGTAATTAGTTGATGCTATTAAAAAAAATGTTGAATGTGAAAGAAACAAATTTGCATGGTTTCCTCCTCAGGGCCAAACAGTTCTAGTTCAGGGTTTCCCATTATTCACAGCATTCAGTTCACAAGCAAAAACAAAGTGGATCTTGTCATCAGCCTTGTTTGAATCATCACGGTCTCAGAGCTAAGGGAAGATGTGAAGGTCTCCTTAGCTACAAAGCTAATTTTCTGCTCACATTATTGTCATTCATGTATAGTCACTAATCTGCATAAGGAGAGCTAAGAGCAGAGATAAAAAAAACGAGTGGGTACATGTTGCTTTTTTATTCCAATTTGAAATTCAGCTTATTTGATGGTACTAATTTGTAACAACAGCGACAAAAACAAGATAATATATCACTTTTCAAACTTGAAAACATAATTCTCTCAACTGCTGAAAAATTTGGGATGCAGTAGAAAATCTAAATAAGAACAGAATCCCAATAATTTGCAGATCTCGTAAACACGAGATCTGCAAATTATTGGGATTCTATTTTCCAGAATAGAATGTAGAAAATATAGCCAATGCTTATAAAGTGTACCGCTTTAAGAAAGCAATTCGTTTATTTTAAGGACAGCAACACACAAAAAGTTGTCAAAGGTTAACAAAAGGCTGCAGAGTCAATAAAGAGAAATAGCTGCGGAAACATTTTGAAACTAACTAAGTTTATTGGTAACCAGTCAGTAACATGATTGGGTATGAAAAGAGCATCTTAAAAAGGCAGAGTTTCTTAGAAGGAAATATAGGCAGAGTTGTTCACATCTTTAAAAAAAACACAGCAATTACAAATTGTGAAACAATTTCAGAATAATGTTTCTCAATCTGAAATTGCAAAAACTGTGAATATTTAATTGCATAAAATTATCGAGAGATTCAGTAAATCTCTGTCAGTCTTTTGTCATGGAAATCAGTACATGGGCTCAGGAAACGTCGAGAAATCACAAAGTTCACTGTGCCATCCATAGATGCAGCTTGACATTTTATCATGCAAAGAACAAGACACATGTGAACAGGATCCAGCTGTTTTCTGGACCTTTAAAGCTCATTGAAAGGAGGACTGAGGAAAAGTGGAGAATTGCTCTGTGAAATACGTGAAATTAATTTTAAAAACATATACACTTTGTTCACTGATATTAAAGAATACCTCTGGTTTGTTATGAGCACTCAGTCTAAAATCTTATGGTATGGGGGTGCATTAGTGCCCATGGCATTGGCAGTCTGCACATCTGGAAAGGCACCATTAGTGGAGGTTATAGAGCAACACATGCTCGCATCCAGATTATGTACTCTTCAGGAACAGGCTTTTGATCTTTATCAAGACAATGCTGCATCTATTACAGTATGACTTCATAGTGCAAGAGCTGATGCTGCTGAACTGGCATTCTTGCAGTCCTCACCTTTCACCAGTTGAAAACTGGCATATCATGAAACAACAACAAAAAAAAAAAGACAAAGAAGACCAAGAGCTCTTGAGCAGCTAAAATCCTTTATCCGACAATCACGGGGCACCATTCCTCACCAACAACTCATGCAGCTGGTCATTGACTGTCCATACTCTGTTATAAAAGAGTGATACACCTGACCCTATCCCAACTTTTTTGAGATGTGTTTCTGCCATCAACTTCAAAATGAGCTGAACTGTTTTCTTAAAATACTGTAGTGCATTTGATTATGTTTTCTATGTTCTATTTTAAATAAAACATGGGTTCATGAGATTTATAAATTGTAAAATGCTATTTATGCTTTACACAACACAACAGTTTTTTGGGATCAGGGTTGTTAAAGACTGTTTGGTGTCATTTAATTCAAACGCATTAACATAGTTATTTTTTGCATAAAGTTTGTAATAAATTCTCTGTTCAAAGTCACCCCTGCCCCAGGGATCTTTTACATATATCGTTTATGTCTTTAACTATGACTGAGACTCTTGCTATTAATGTGTGTTTGTTCATCGATCTCCCACTATGGTGACAGTTAACTGTCTAGCTAAGAACCTAATGCATCATCTCTGTGTGGGGGCCTGACACAAGCACTTAGAATGCCTTTTAATCACTATATTCAAAAGTTACTGCTAGAACCACATAAGGAATGTAAAACAGATAATAATTTCAAAACATGTCTACAGTAATCACACACAGTGCACTGTCAACGAAGTCTACATTTGTCCTACCATTAGAAGCATGTTGCAGTGCTTTGTGCAATGTGCATTGTTTTCACTTTACAAGAAAATGATAAACCAAGGTTGAGTTATGGGTAACTGATAGAAGAACGGTTTTAGCTAATGTTCAATATTTTACATGTAAATCTTTTAGAAACTTCAAATAACCTATGAGATTGTTTTCATAGTACGATCTTTTATGAAGTGTTGTGAAGCAAGTTTCAATGGCGCTCAGAAAGAAACTCACATACCTGCAAGCCACTGGTGTAAACACTGACCTGAAGATAATCTGGGTACAATGAAATGCTTCTAAACGTGAAGCACCTCACCACTGAAACATTTTAAATGTTGTTTATCTCTGACATACTTGTGGTTGCATGCATGCCAACACAAGCTGATAATTTTATCTGTGAGAGTGTGGGCAACCTTGTGTATATCTGTGTGCTTGTGTGACTCAGTGGGAAGTGGAGGTTATTTCGATGGAGCAGTGTTCATTTTTTCCCATAACACCCTTCAGCAGCTCCAGCCCATATTGACTTCCCAGACTCATCTATTCTCATTTATGAGATGATGTCAAAACTCCATGGCAACCACTCTACCAGTTGCCCTGGGCTTACTAACCAAAAAGAAGGTGGAAACAGGAATATCATATGCAAACACACATGTACATGCACGTGCAAACACATACACACTCAGGCATTAAGTGGCAATATAGATGGTGTGTGACCAGTGTATCAAAGTGATTTTTCTTAGCATGAGGGAACAGAGTTGAAATCCTTAGGAAGAGGACAAAATATGAAAAACATCGCACACCAACATTTTTACGAAACAAACTCATCTTCCCATATATATGCCAGAGCTGATTGAATTTCCATCTCAGTAATATAATATGTGACACCACAAAGCCCCTTTCCTGCATTCTGAAAATTGTTCAGTGGTTATCAGATGGCTAACATAAAATTTGAACTGTTAAGCTAAAAGTTCAAAACATTTGACTATGTCACTGAAGATACAGTCAGCTTTGGAAATATAAAACTATTGCGTCTCCATAGGGAACAGTTTATTTCAAGTTTTAAAGTCATGGCAAAGAAATCAACTTTTGCATTTATGGCAACCCAGAGCTTATGACCATAGGTAAAGGTAGGAACGTAGATTGAATGGTAAATTGACAGCTTTGCTTTTATGCTCAGCTGTCTCTTCACCACAACACCCCAATCAATCTTTCAGTCACATGTTCTACTCTCCCCTCACTCATGAACAAGATCCCAAGATACCTGAACTCTTCCACTTGGGCCAGTAACTCGTCCCTGACCCGGAGTGGGCACTCCACATTTTTCCGGCTGAGAACCATGGTCTTGGACTTGGTCTCAGGGGTGCTAATTCTCATTCCTTCCACTACACACTGCTCTATTGCAGGGTGGAGGTAACCACCTGATTAAGTCAATATAACCACATAATCTGCAAAAAGCAAAGATGAAATCCTGAGGCCACCAAAGAGGAGACCCTCAACCACTTGCAGCAGCCTCAGCAATTAAGGTGTGGAACATGGTCCATGTGGACTCAATGTCCTTAGTCTCATGCAATCGAAGCTTTACTGGACGTGGGAGTTTAAGACTGGAAGGCTGGGGCCACTGCACCCTTACTATACAAAACTGATCACCGACCTGTGACCTAGAGGTGCTATGTGCACTTATGAATGCATACAATCTAATATATAATGTTAATCTGAGCTTATATATACAATATATATTTAAGACACATCAAGGAGCAGATGATTTTTTATTGTTTACATATGTAAAAAGAATTAAGATGATATAAAAGAATTAGAAGAGACTGTACTTTTTAAAACTATGACTGTATAACAAATCTAAACACATTTTGATATAATAAACATTTTCAACTGACATTTCTATACTCTACATGACTGTGTGTATTCACATAACACAAAACCAAGGATTTATTTCAAAATCTTCCCCTTAAGCCTGCTATACTCAATGTTTCTGAATGAAGACATCATGTAACACCATAAAAATTAAAAAGCTTAATAAAATCTTAATACATTGCTTTCTGATGGCACATCATTTTATTTTCTCTATCTTACAGTCTTTGAAGACTTGTAAATATTCCCCATTACATTCCTGTTGTAATTAATTAAACATTGTAATTAAGGGGTGTAAACACCAAGACATGGTTTGATATGCAAACAAGGAAATCATATTTGCATTTATGTGCAATTATTTTTTCCCTTTCACAATGGTTTCATCTTCATTTCACAGCCCAGCATGAAATACACGTGTGTGTCTGTGTGCATGTGTGTGTTGTCTGTTTCAATTTTTTTAATCTTAGTAATAATGCTAAAAAATATATTATGTAGGGAAAAATATTAATTTCTTAAAAATGTTATTACAGTAATCAGCAAGGCAGAGTTGGGGACAATTTCTCCAATGAATAATTTGCACAACTCAATTCCGTGTACACTATCAAAACCTAGTGTGTGTATAATCTCTTAGCAAAATTAGTAATATTTTCAAGTTTCTACAATAAAATTGTTTTTTACCTCCCTTGCCCTTTCTGCTATGCCACAGAGCTTTTCCACTGTGTTTCTTACTGTGCTCCTACTGATAATATTCAGTTAAAATTGAAACTCATTGCAACTAAGCTAATGAATAATTTTTTTCCACTCACTCTGCCAACATTATTTATTGTTACTCTTGAAAAATTATTGTCATTGAGTAGTAATCCAGTCTGTTTCCCAAGGTCCTCTGTCAAAACAAGAACTTTTCAATTTTCTTATTAAATTCATTGTACCTGTAGGGCAGCAAAATTTTGTTGGAAGTGTACTATTTTTCTCCTTGCTGTATAAATGGTTCAAAACATCCCAACCTTTACAGCTGTTGTCATACCCTTCTAAAAAATGAAAGCAACCAAAGGAAGGCAAGCAATATCCAAATATGATTGAACTACGCCAACTGGATGCTCTGAACTACATGCAATTTAGTAAAGAATAATTAAATTCAAACATCTGCATGATAGACCTTATGTTTGTATTATTAGTCAGTTTTGTCATCTGTGCATAGCCTATCTAGCAAACAAACCAATTAACAGTACATTCTTAGCCATTCCTATGGAAAAGCAGATGGATGAGTAATAAAGTAAAGGTACACTAGCGCCAAAAGTATTCAGTTACCCATCCAAATCACTGAATTGAATTGTTCCAGTCACTTCCATGGCCACTGGTGTATAAAATGAAGCACCTAGGCATGCAGACTTCTTCTACAAAGATTTTTTTTTTTTTAATGGGTCCCTATCAGGAGCTTAGTGAATTCTGGTGTGGTACTTTGAAAGACTGTCAGCTGTGCATCAAGTCCAGTCATGGAGTATTAAATATTCCACAGTTAACTGTTAGTGCCACTATAACAAAGCAGAAGTAATCGGGAATGACAGGAACTCATCCACAAAGTGATAGGTCACAAGTGGATGCTGATGCACATAAGAGGTCGCTAACTATCTGCAAAGCCAGTCGCTACATCGCCAAACTTCTCGTGGCCTTCAGATTTAGCAGTGCATATAGAGCTTCATGGAATAGGTTTTCATGGAGAAGCAGCTGCAGACAAGCCTCACATCACCAAGCACAATGCAAAGCACTGGATGCAGTGGTGTAAAGCATGCCACCACTGGATTTTAGAGCAGTGGAGATGTGTTCTTTGGAGTGGCAAATCACACTTCACTGGTTTAGCTATATTTGACATAAATGTTGGAACCTTGTCAATGCACTACACAGCAGGTGTGGCTACCTTGTTGCTTCCTGCTAATCACCTAAACCTGAATAAAGTTTAACAAATATTAATTTGGTACAACAGGAGACCTACTACACATTTTCTATAGGAGCCTCCAGAAACTTAAAACTAATTTTACTTACACACTATACCCAGTAAGTAATGCACCATTAAATACCCAATTTTTGCTTAAAATTCCCATCTGCTAGTTCTTCATCATTTTAACAGTTTTTCTTTTTTATCCTTTCATCCTTGCTCAGTTTGTCTTCCTATTTGCTATAATGGACTGAAAGCACCAAAGCTGATAACCCGGTGGCAGTTGTGAGGATTAAACTCCTACTGGTGAGCTGTATGTGCTTGTGCAAATTTGTGGATGTGCAATCTATAAAAGCGTGTGTGTGTGTGTGTGTGTGTGTGTGTGTGTCTGTGTGTCTGTCTGTCTGTGTGTATACACGCAGTGTAAGCCACGAGGGGATTAGGCTGTTATTGATCCAAGACGGACACTGTATTTACTGGGATAACTTGCAAGGCCTCATAATCATAACTGTCTTAGACAGTGGTCTAACTTCATGAAAGCACTTTCAAAAGTTCAAGTGGTTAACACAAAACTGTAAGGCAGTCATATTAGAACACAGCGACACATACAGAAATCTATATTAGTAAAACTGAGAGGTAGTTTTCAAGCAAACATTTCAGTACTGAAGAACTCTTACACAATGTGTAGTCTTGGTTGAGAAATAGGTCCAAAAGGAAAGTTGTGCCATTGAGTCAAGTTTACTGTCAGCTGTGTAAATTGTAACGGACTGGGTTACAAGTTAGTTAACTGTTGTGTTATCAGTGTTTTGTGTTCAGAATTGCCACTCACTAATGGCATAGTTGGACCACACAGGCAGCATGGTGATTTACTGAGTGTCCTTGAATGTGTAGTAGTCGAGAGGCCGGTTGGCCTGTCAATCAGATCAGCTACCAATGACAAAGAGTCTGGAGGAGATCATGCATGTGGTTGGCTGAGAGTGTTTGGGGGATGGGTGTTAGAGAATGTTGTTGTGGGTGTGTGCGGAAAAAAGGAGCGAGAGTCGGGGTTTGTGTTGATTCTGGAGAGCGCATTATTTCCCTGTTGTTTTGGCGTTGGCTATGGTCCACAGTAGCCTGTGTTACTATTCTTAATAAACACTGGTAGCCGGAACACCGATCGTCTCTGTCTTCTGTTGGAGGGACGCTACAATATATATATATATATATATATATATATATTAGTGCTGTCAAAATTAACGTGTTAATTGTTGAGATCAATGCGAAATGTTTAACGCGTTAAAAAATTTAACACAGTTTTTTTTTTTTTAATTTCCTGTAATCTAAGACCTTTAAACTCATGAGCACCAGCTATGCTGGCGTTTGTCCTGACAGAAATGATTAGAAGGAGAAGAAGTGACACCATGCTGCTATCTAGCTAACACTAGCTAACACACACAAGCATGGACGAGGGTGGACTTAAAGTTTCTCTTTAAGAAGTTGCCTGATGGCTTGTTGGACAAAACATGAGTAAGGTGCACAATTTGCAAAGCTGAATTCAGGTACCACAGAAGCAGTTCATCACTGGCGTTTCACTTGAGAGCAAACACTCAACTGAATCCGCCTCTACGGGACCTTGCCAGTCTACGCTTCAGGAGTATGGTGCTTGTGGACGAATAACAAAAAATGTGAGAGAAAAATTAACCAATTCCTTGGTTGTTTGGATAGGTAAAAACTGCCGATGAGTTAGCATAGTAGAAGATGATGGACTGAGAGAAGTCATCTGCATCAGGAGATGTGTGTTACAATTTGCCCTCGAGAGGAACCATTGTGTCGAGACTGTCGAGACCATTGTGTCGGGCTTAGCAGTCTGGCAAGCTTGTGCAAGTAAGGAACGTCGCTCTCACCGGAGACCACTCGACTTCGGTGAACAACGATAATTACTTGGGGGCCACGGCGCATTTTATTGATAACAACTGGACTGTGCAATCGTTTGCACTAACAGTGAGTAAAACTGAAGAGAGACACTATTGCTGAGGCGTGTGCTGACCATTTTCTGAGTTTTGCAAACGAATGGAAAATCAAGGACAAGGTAGCCACGCTTGGCACCGACAGTGCTTGTAACATGGTTGCAGCCGCCAGACTACTTCCATTTGAACACATGCCCTGCATGGCCCACATTCTGCAAAGAACGGTCACAGTTTCTCTTAATGACAGCACATTTGAAAGGGCTCTGGCCAAATGTCGCAAGATTGTTGGACATTTTAAGCATAGTCCAGCAAATGCTCAGGAATTAAAGGCACAGCAAGCTGCACATGGACATCAAACAGAACCGCTTGTTCAGGACGTTCCAACAAGATGGAACTCCACCCTAGAGATGATCAAGCAGATCCAGAGAAACAAATCTGGGCTGACCACCATCCTGACTCAGCAAAACAGCAAGGTGACCATGTTGACTGACCAGGAGCTTGACAGACTGCAAAAGCTGGAGGAACTACTTGAACCTTGCAGGTAAATCATTTTGTTTCTCATGATTGTGTGTCTATCTTTGTGTTCTAGCTTTGTTTTAAAGTATGTTCTCCACCTCATCCTCTCTGTGTACAGGGTGGGCCATTTATATGGATACACCGTAATAAAATGGGAATGGCTGGTGATATTAAAGTCCTGTTTGTGGCACATTAGTATATGTGAGGGGGCAAACTCCTCAAGATGGGTGGTGACCATGGTGGCCATTTAGAAGTCGGCCATCTTGGATACAACTTTTGTTTTTTCAATAGGAAGAGGGCCATGTGACACATCAAACTTATTGGTAATGTCACAAGAAAAACAATGGTGTGCTTGGTTTCAACGTAACTTTATTCTTTCATGAGTTATTTAGAAGTTTCTGACCACCTATAAAATGTGTTCAGTGTGCTGCCCATTGTGTTGGATTGTCAATGCAACCCTCTTCTCCCACTCTTCACACACTGATAGCAACACCGCAGGAGAAATGCCAGATCGGCATTCAGTATCCATAGTTTCAGGTGCTGCACATCTCGTATCTTCACACCATAGACAATTGCCTTCAGATGACCCCAAAGATAAAAGTCTAAGGGGGTCAGATTGGGAGACCTTGGGGGCCATTCAACTGGCCCGCGACAACCAATCCACTTTCCAGGAAACTGTTCATCTAGGAATGCTCGGACCTGGCACCCATAATGTGGTGGTGCACCATCTTGCTGGAAAAACTCAGGGAACGTGCCAGCTTCAGTGCACAAAGAGGGAAACACATCATCATGTAGCAATTTCAAATATCCAGTGGCCTTGAGGTTTCCATTGATGAAGAATGGACCCACTATCGTTGTACCCCATATACCACACCAAACCATCACTTTTGTCATTCCAACAGTCTTGGAGGGATCCATCCAATGTGGGTTAGTGTCAGACCAATAGCGGTGGTTTTGTTTGTTAACTTCACCATTCACATAAAAGTTTGCCTCATCACTGAACAAAATCTTCTGCGTGAACTGAGGGTCCTGTTCCAATTTTTGTTTTGCCCATTCTGAAAATTCTGTGTGCCGATCTGGGTCATCCTCGTTGAGATGCTGCAGTAGCTGGAGTTTGTAAGGGTGCCATTTGTGAGTAGCTAATATCCGCCGAAGGGATGTTCGACTAATGCCACTCTCCAGTGACATGCGGCGAGTGCTACGCTGTGGGCTCTTGCTGAATGAAGCTAGGACACCCACTGATGTTTCTTCATTAGTGACAATTTTCTTGCGTCCACATTTTGGCAAATCCAACACTGAACCAGTTTCACGAAACTTAGCAAGCAGTTTGCTAACTGTAGCATAGGAGATGGGTGGTCTCGTAGGGTGTCTTGTATTGAAATATGCTGCAATGACACGGTTACTGCGTTCACCAGATATCAACACAATTTCGATCCACTCCTCACGTGTTAACCTCTTCGACATGTCAATGGCTGTGAACAAAGAGAAACTTGTAAATAACTCATGAACAAATAAAGTTACGTTGAAACCAAGCACACCATTGTTTTTGTTGTGACATTACCAATAAGTTTGATGTGTCACATGGCCCTCTTCCTATTGAAAAAACAAAAGTTGTATCGAAGATGGCCGACTTCTAAATGGCCACCATGGTCACCACCCATCTTGAGGAGTTTGCCCCCTCACATATACGAATGTGCCACAAACAGGACTTTAATATCACCAACCATTCCCATTTTATTACGGTGTATCCATATAAATGGCCCACCCTGTATTTTCATATGTGGTATTTATGTTTGTCTCTGTGTGATTAATAGAAAAATATAGACTTGATCTTTCTATTGCAGATATGTCACCGAACTGCTGGGGGGAGAGCGGTATGTCTCCTGTTTCATGGTGTTGCCAGCCTTGTGTCATTTGTTCAGGATTATGGAGCCCTCAGATGATGACTCAGTCTACGTTTTGAGGTTTAAGAAGGTTTTTACCACAGGCCTAGCTCAGCGGAGGGACAGCAGCAATCTCACATGGCTGAAGATCGCTACTGCCATTGATCCCAGGTTTAAAGACTTTAAGTGCCTTTCCAAAGATGAAAGAAGAGAGGTGTGGGCTTCAGTACATGACCTTCTGATGGCAGAGATGCATGCACACCAACAATCTGCTCAGACAACAGAGGAACCATCACCAAAGAAGAGCAAGATGTCCATCTGCTTGCTGGGTTCTCCTGATTCAGATACAGAGGAAGATGCTATAGTCCGCTGTCTGAATCTGTACAAAGCAGAGCCCAAAATTGACATAGGAGAGTGTCCACTACAGTGGTTGTTAAAGAGAGAAGGAGCACATGCCAGGCTGGCACCTATTGCACGCAAGTAAATGGCCTGTATTTGTATAGCACTTTACTAGTCCCTAGTACCTGTCAACCCCTGCAACCACAGTGCCTTGTGAGAGATTATTCTCACTCTCAGGTCACATCATTCAAAAGAAGTGTGCTTCTTTCTCATCAGACAATGTAAACAGAATAGTCTGCCTCAGTAACTGGCTGAGTGCAAAGAAGGACTAAGCCAGATTGCTCCTTTGAAGTGAAAAATGTTCAACATTCTGGGTTTTCAGCTGTCTTTTTTCTTTTAAATACTGAGTTTTGCGCACCCTTTATTGTTATGGTATTCACTTTAATCTTTAGGCCTGGGTTTGGTCACTGTTGATGGCCTTAAAGTTTTTTTTGTAAGTTTTCACTGTGTTAAAGATTGATGAAAACTATTAAAATTCTGTATGAATTTCAGCATACATTCTTAGTGTTTTTTCTGCATTTACTTCATTGTATTGCATAAATGTCTGTTACAATCTTAAAATATAAAGTTGAAAAAATGTAATTGGAGCCAGGCTATTGATCAAGTAATTGCAATTAATCGCGATTAATAACAGAAAATTGTGAGATTAATTAGTTAATTTTTTTAATCTATTGACAGCACTAATATATATATATGTGTGTGTGTGTGTGTATATATATATATATATATATATATATATATATATATATTGTTCCTTTATTTATTTATTACACATTTCTCATGTTCTTCTTGAAGATGAGAAGTGCTTATATACATTTTGTTTTCCATGTTCTTCCTAAACATATATTAAGAAGATTGTAGTTGTGTAAGAATCAAATAAGGGTCACATGACAGATCCAAGGGCGGATCTAGGGAAATTTTCTTAGGGTGGCATGAGGGTGGCAAAGAAACCAAATGGGGTGGCAAAATCAATGCCTTTTTTTTTTCAAATACATATGCAGAATGTATGCTGTATGCATACAAAATGTATGCTAGATGTCACACACACACATCAGTATGTGTAAAAATAAAAGCATGAGATGCAAACTGTAAACCAAATGTGAGAATGTGAAAGGTGTCTTTGCAAGCTCTTGTTTGGCTTTGTCAGCTGGTAACGGTTAACTACAAAATCTAAAATGAAATATTGTTTTATACGCATACAAAATGTACATTTTCTTTTGTGACGTTCATGAAAAAGTACTTATTTCTGTTGTTAAACCTTTATAGTTAGTATTTTACTTGTCATCATTGTCATATCCAATTTGCAGTTCTCCTTAGTCTTGATGATGTTCCATGATAACAAAATTGGTCTTAAAACTGAAGAAACTTCTCAGATGAGAAGTGAAACGTTTTCAAGAAACTTGAAGAAGTCCGATTGCTTTTCTTTCCTAGCTTCATAGATTATGTGGGGATTAGAGAAATATTTTGCTGCTATTGTTAATAATCATTATCATTACCATTGCATTAATAATTAATATTGATATTGCATTCAGATGTTTAAACATATTGGTACCCAATTAGCCTTTATTACAGGTGCAGTTATAACCACTTTAAACTGTTGAGTTAAATCAATAATCTTAAATGCTTTTGAATGCTTGTTATAATCTTAAATGTGTATGTGCTGATTCTGTTGGGTTATAAAAGAAGGGCCTAACTCTGAGTACACTCTGTGCAAAGTAGACAGGAAACTGCAGGCTTTTGAGCGTGTTTGTGAAAGTGAAACTAACCAGAGAGCATTTAAGGTCGACACACACACATACACATACTTACACAGCAGTTAGACTCAGGGGTAGGTGAAGGTTCAAATAATATTTTGTAAAAGCTTGCAACTGCAAAATTGTGTCTGCATGAGGGACAGTTGTCATAAGATGTGCGTCTGATGATTCCAGAGATAAGCGAGAGTCAGAAGATGGACAGGAAGCACCTGCCGTGGAGACGGAGACAATGTTCTTTTCTAACTGTGACCTATGACCTGGATTACTGAGAACCTACACAGACATATCCCACAATGTGTTTATCATCAGGCAGCTTTCCAGCTGCGTCCCTTTATTTGCACACCACACATCGCTTTCCCATCAGTTCCCTGCGTCCTCAAATAGGGAAAGCATGGTTAGACGATGATCGTCAGCTGTCCCGGTCAGCCTCGCCTGACACCACAACCTGAACCCACTGCTCAACCCCTCTACTGCAGCTAAACCACAAACCACAAGTGTCCTTCTCACCTTACATGTTAATGAAAATAAATAAGTTGTAGAAATCCAAGAGACAATGTCTGTGAAATGGCTACATCAGGGGCACAGAGCATACTGGAATCAGAATTAGAAACAGAATCAGAAAGACTTTATTTATCCCCAAGGGGCAATTAAGATACAACAGAGCAGCATGACGTTGAAGATAAGGACACGGCATAAACAGGCAATAAGAGTGAGATAATAAATACACACAGAATATACTGTATATACACAGTTTTAAAATTAAAGTGACTGAATAGGTGAATAAATAACTGTAAGTAACTAAAGTGAATAAAGTGTCGGCAGTATAAAAAGAGTGTAGAGTAGTTTATGTTTCTGGTGTGGGAAATGGTCTTATCGGCTGGAGTTAAAAAGCAGAGTGGCTTTGGGGACAAAGGTGGCTCTCCTCCTCTCAGTCCTGCAGGAAATGCAGTGGAGGTGTCGCCCAGAGGGGAGCCATTGGAATGTGGGGTGAAGAATGTGAGAGGGGTCATTGATGATTTTGGCTGCCTGTCTAAGGGCCTGTTGGCTGAAAACCTGTGCCAGAGTTCTGACAGGCAGGCCAATGATTTTAGAGCACACTGATGCAGTGTGCTGCAGTCTGTTCCTGTTCTGAAGGCTGAGGGAGTGGAACCAGCAGGTGATGGAGAAGGTCATGATGCTTTCCAGGAAGGCATAGTAAAAAGTTATCATGATGGGTGTGCTGACTCCAAAGGAGTAGGGATGGGTACTGGTTCTGACATAAACGGTAGTAACCAGACCGAAAAGCAGCGCGCATTTTGGTACTTTATTTCGGTGCTTTATTTCAGTGCTTTTTTGCCCTGAAATGTCATACACTTTGGATTCTAGCCAATCATTTCACCTTTCCAAGGATAGTAGGCGGGCCCAGGTACGTACATTCTTTTAGAGCAGAGCTACAGATTAAAAATGCCCAAGGCGAAGCGGTCAAAAGTCTGGCTGTACTTCACAGCAAAAGATGCAAACTCAGCAGTCTGCAACAAGTGCTTTAACCTCCTAAGACCTGAACTCTTTCATGGCATGCATTTTTAATTTTTCTTTGCAATTTGGGCTGATTGGGACCTGATGAATGTAAAAACAAAGAATTACCAGATTTTTCTTTTTTTTTTTTTTTTTACCACATATGAGGACATTTGTTTTAAATTTTGATAGAACAGTGGCAGTATAATCCTCATAAGTGGATATCAGGCCCTTGTAGAGCAAAATTAAGTATTTTGGTCTAGACATCCCAAAATGTGATGTCCACATATGTGGATGCCAGGTCCTAGGAGGTTAAGGTGATACTGTGTAAAGGAGGTAACACCTCGAATATGATGAAACACCTGGCGACGCATAGCGTTTTTTTTTTTTTTTAAAGCCGAGAAATGCACCATATTTGATAGCTTGCTGCAAGACCTCACACTGAGCACATCTACTGCGGGTGTGGTGCCTGTTATCGGACCCGGAGTTAGCAACATCCCCCAACAACCCCAAGGAGAGTCCTGGCCTTAGCCCTGCCAGTGTAGCAGAAATGATGACAGATGATATCACCACCATCTCTTTGGCACCAAGGTGGCTGTTCCTCACACTCCTCTCTCACCTCACCTGACATATTTTAACACCTACAAATATAGATTGCGTATGCAGTCTAGACATTGAGCTATTAACAGCTTTTGCACAATTACTACACTACATATCTTCTTTATGAGTGCTTATCACAATAAATGGCAAATTCCGCATAACATTGCAAAAATAAATAATAATTCATGATGACCTATCAAACTTCTATTTTCACATGACAACCTAGGGTGCAGAATGTTACTGAATATTGCAATAATTTTGGCAAGTTATGAGTGGATGAATCCGAATACATGACTCTGGCGTGGGTGTGGTCTCTGGCCGGCTGCAGAGGAGGGGTGACGCAGCGAGCTCCCGGGGCGGCGCAGGGGCGGGGTGAACAGGTGTGCTGGGATGTGAATGTGATTGTGACTCTTTATATGTTCACAGTGACAGTTGGAGGGGAGGAGAGCAGAAGTGACAGCAGAGCGGGAGTGTCTATGTCCCATTGTAAAACCACAGTCAAACCAGTAAAACCGAATGTCAAAATAAGTGCTGTCATCACGTCCATGTCTTGTACGTGTGTAAAGGGTCCAACTTCACAATGACAAACGGCAACAGCTGTAAAGTGCTGTGGTGACTCTTGTAATGCTGTATGATACTTAATGATATCACTTAAAAGGGTAACGTGACTTAAAATAACCCCTGACCAACAGACTTATTTTTATGAATTATATTCAAGAGGTGCTTTGCATTGGCCATTTATGTGGACTGTGGGCATTTAGAGGGTGCAAAATGGACCAATGTGTGCACTTTTTCCAGGGACTAGTATTTAAAATGTAAACATTGCCTCCAGTTTTATATAGTATGATGCACATATTACTGTAAGTAGAGCCTCTATGAGCTATTCTAACATGAGGCATCTGATGTTTGAGGCCACCACTCGTCTAAAGTTCTCTAGTATTATGGAGTAACGAGTTTCATTTGGAAAGTACAGGCTGTGTGTAAATGTATGAAGAAATTATGAATTAGCACTATTTTAAATTGTGTTAACTGAACTTTGAGCCAGCTTTTGCAAAATGTGGACCTCCACTACACTGTTTCTACTAAGTCAGAATAATTTCTCACCTGGCTAATTCCATTAACACTTCAGCTGAAAACACATTGTCACTCTCTCACTTACACAAACGTTACTGTTGCTAGCTACAACACTGACTCCAACTTAATTTTGGGTGAGCAAGTTCATTTAATCAGTGACAAAAAGTCAAAAGAAGAAGAAACATTCTTGTTTAAAGAGAAAAGCTTGAAAAATCACCAATAAAATTTTCTCCTAGCTTAGTATTGAATACTTTTACTCCAGCCTACTCACTCAGCTAAAATAATGCCAATTAATCTCTGTTACAATTTATTATTTTTGTCAGGTTTAGCTGTGTGGCAGGGTTGCAGACACAGGTGCAGGACTCAGGACACACAATTTAAAACATAAAGCGAGCCTTTAAATCTGATTGTAAAAAGGAAAAGCGCAAACCAGGGAATTCACATATCTGGTACATGACAAAGGGCAAGATTGGAGTGAAAGAACAGGATCAGGAAAGGGAACTAACGAAACCTATCACCATCTTCAGCTAAGCAAAGAAGACCATAACAGAAGAATATAAACAACATGGAACTAGAGTATAATCCCTTTTGAAAAACCATCATGAACTCTGGATCCAAGAACCAGGGACTATGACAGTTTTACTCTATTTCAATAAAGAATGAATTATTGAGAATTAAAAATGAATTTTAAAGCTTAGTTCAAAGGATCCCAAATACTTTGCATTGTTACTCCAGTTTAGCTGCTTTGACTTTAATGTGTTGTAGCAGAAAATTTATCTTTTTAATATACTTCATATTCCATATTCTTATTATGCAAACCCCTGCACCCAGGTGCCATGTTGGATAAGGGGACTTACATTTGAGCTATCAAAGAGTCCCAATCATTTCTTGAGAAATTCATTTGCTGTGATCATTCTTCCATTGCTGCCTCCTCTTTGCTTCCACATGTGTTTGCACAACTGATTGAGCACTTTCCATGGTCCATCACAATTAGTAGAGTCAAGAAAATACTTCACTGACCCCCAGAGAACCTGTGCATGGAAAAGGGAAACGGAAAGCAAATTGAAATGATTTCAGTGCTTATTATTATTGTTCTCATTGTAGTGCTTGTCATATTATAATGCCACTGTTTTTCCCTTCTTTCTTTTTGCTTTGAAAGCACCCATTTTTTTTGTTAATTGCCTTGGCATCGCTCAGGCAAAGCCTTGCCAATAAAGCACCTTGAAATTGAAAAGTGAATTGGAACTGAATGAAGGGAGGAGATTCTCCGTCTCTTTTTCTACAGCTGGTAAGGCAGGATTAGGCTTGGCACAGAAAGAGACAAAGGGGAGCATACGTGTGTATGTGTGTTTGTTTTGATGTGTATGTGTACCTGTGGGTGTAGATGTGTATTTGCATGCCGGCACTGTCCTGGAGTGAGGGCGGCAAGGTTTTAAAGGGACTCAATTAGTTCAGCCCAACACAAATCCAGAATCTTTCACATTCTTAGTCTATCTGGGATATGGTGGGGGAAAAATAACTAAAGCTCTGCCCACAACTCAGAAAAGCTCAAAGTCCCTCTCCTGTCCTGCTTATCCCTGAGAATCCCTGCACATGGGGACTAAAGGGGAGCCAATCACAGCTGGAATCCCATGATCAGGCCATGCTCTGGGTTTTCTGGTGTCATTCCGGTTTGTTCTGGGTGAAAAGCGATTTGGCCCAATGTTTGCTGTGGCCAGGCTTATTTAAAATCTGTTTGCAGATGTCAAATAGCTATTATTTCAGTGCTTGTATTATGTACAGTCAGGGTGGAAAGTTAATAGAGATGCTTTTCCTTAAATAAAAATACATTAAAGCATTAGTGGGAGTGTACAGTTTTGTCTGTCTAAAGCATCCACTTTTTGTGGCAGTTTTCAGTATCCTTAAAGATGGTATACAAAGGGGCAAAGGGGGAAAGAAGGAATTAAATCTAACTGACAGACTCCCGTTGTGAGGACAGGAAGTATTACCAACATCTACACTAATTAGCAAGCTGATAAAATCAGACCATGCACTGCCCTTAATAGATGTGGAACCCCTGAAGGAAGACATCAGGTGCTGTGTAAAAGTGACTTGAAACAATCTAGCATGATATCCTAGTGCATTAGCGAGTTCATTTTTGTGTGCTACATCCTTACAGCTTGCTTACTCACTCAATAAATCAGAAATGACACGGCAAAGCCCTAGACCATTATTATGAAATTACAGGAACACGGCCAGCTTTGCTGCCACAGCTGGTTCAATTTCATAGACTCAATGGCTTTTAAATTTCAGATTGTGGTATGACAGATTTACTCCCATATAGATGTGTGCCAGTAGCTACATAACATACATTCATGAAAAAGCATGCAAAAAGAATTGTGGCACTATACTGTTTGGCTCTCAGCGAAGGCGGTCGCACTTTTTCTCCTCTCCTCCTTACCCTTATCTTCCCTGCTTAGCCTCTGTGTCCTTGTCTTGTCTCATGTGCATTACTTTCCCTGGAACAGTCTCTCACTGTCGTTCTCTAAAACCTAAAAGAGAATTATGGATTTGATCAACTGGTCTCTGAATGCTATTGACACCCTTTTCTCAACGAGAAGTCTGGGCTCGGGAGAGCCTGAGTGCCCTGGAGGGACTTTCCCTGCCGGATACACGATGGACGGGTGGCAGAACTGGAGGGTCATGTGCCTGGCGGGACTGTCGATCGAGGACGCTGAAGATATCTACCTATTCGGAACCATGATAACAGGGTTCTTGCTGATCGGAGCTGGCTTGGCCCTGGTTTATCGGAGAAATAAGAGAGCGGAACCGGCTGTTCAAACCCCCCCAAGGCTGCCCGCTGGAATCGAAGCGATGGGACGAGGCGCGACCTCTCACAACGAACACAGCATGGTTAACACCTTGGAGACGCTTACAACTGCTGTGAAGGCGCAAAACAACACCATTGAGCGTATGGGGGGATACATCAGAGAGAGGCCTGCTCAAAATGAGACCCTTGAGCGAAAGTTGGAATGCATCGCGGAACGGATCACTGCAGTTGTGAGGTCTCAGAATCAAAAGAATGACAACACCACGGAACAGAAGTTTGATACCATCATGGGGAGGCTCGCGGCTCTCCAACGGGAGATTGAGAGACCAGCGTCAGAGTGTTAAAGAGCAGCTTGACATTCTCCTGGGCTGCTCGCATAAAAAATCAACAAAATCAACATCGAAACGCGGACACCACCACGGCGCCAGCTGCAGGCCCAAGGCTGGAGCCGAACAATCACTCCCTGATAACGACTGTGTGATGATTATTCTTCCCATCCCATGCAAGGCCACCTGGATTGGCTGGAGGACTGTTTACTTAGCCTGATAGGGCGAAGGACACTGTCTCTGCTGAACTATGGACACGCACATACATACACTGATAAGCACTCACTCATCCCCCTCCCCTTCCAACGCCTTCAATGCTTACCTCCCCCATGATGTGGACATCGGGTCAGCTGGCGGCGCAGTCGAAAGATTGCAGCAGTCCCAGATCAGATGTGCACACTGTGTTTATTGTGTTATGATATCCCCTACCCAACCCTGTGGCTTGTCGTGTCTTTCATAATGTTGTGCTGTGGCCATTCATGTGCTTTTTTTGTGCAGAGGAGTTTTTTTGTTTCCTGTTCTCGTGCTGTCCTACCATGGAAGCACAGCACGAGTGGAGGTCTCTTTTTTTCCTCTTGTACCCTCCCGTTGTTGTGTACATTTCAGTGTTCTTTTCTGTAACGCTACCGATCTCTGACTTGTAACCCCATGTGATGTCTGTGTTATGTGTGTAAGGTCGGGGGGGGGGGGGGGTCCCATTTCACTGCAGGGCAACCTGCTTGTGACAAATAAAGCTGATTCTGATTCTGGTGGGTGGTCTATGTATGATTTCCCAAGGACTGATAAGTATCATTATAATACCATGAAGTTTCAACCTTGCATTAAGACAGTCAAAGCCACCAGCAGTACCAGGGCCTCCAATTTTAATCCAGCACTTACTATAATATTTACTGTAACTAACTGTCAAATGTGAAGAAGAAAGCCCTGGAAAAAATAGCAATGAGACAGAATATTTGGAAAAACGACATCTCAGTAGCATTTATGAATGCAATGTTTGAATTGTAATGACTATATGATATAATCAGAGCAACATTGTGGTGTAGTGGTGAACACTGCTGCCTAGCAAGAAGATCCCAGGTTCAACGCTGCACCCTGTGTTAGCAGAGAAACAGCCTCTGGCCTACAGACTTCAGTTGAAATAATTAGGTTTTCACCTGCTCCAATAATTCAAAAGCAACAATGTTTCTTTTACATTGGAGGTATAGAATGGTTACATGATTAGCATGTTTCTGAACGTTCAATGTAATGTATCTGATCCAGTGTATTTTTGGTATTTGGTGTTTCAGTGCTTTTCAGGAGTAATTCGTATACAGCTGCTCTCATCTACATGAATCCAAATTGGTAAAATATTCGACCCATTTAGCCCTCGGAATTGTGGCTCATCAGGTTCTGGTTTTGTTTTGTTCTTTTTCTAGTTTTATTTTTGATCAAATCTTATACATTAGCAGAATCCCTTTGGGGTACTATTGTGTCAAAAGCATATGGTGGAACAAACAAGTAGTGTAGGGAAGGTCATATATTGTTTTCATGGTTATTTTCAGTACTGCAGGTCATCACTATGGAGATGAAAGATGATGCTCTGTTGTATCACTTGCTAAACTCAACTTGCACACTATGGTTAGTGGTTGGAAAGTATTTGATCTGCACTCTCATTAGTGGAGTTCTTCTAACACTTGCCAATATACTCTAGCATTCAGCTGGCTTCATCTTCAATGGCTCTTAAGAAAAGGACCAGACCAGCAGTACAGCTTAGTGCAGCACAATACAGCAGCAGGCCACCCTCAGACACGCAACATGAACTCATTTGGCAACTGCTTTTAAATAACTGCTCTCCTGTTGAAGTATAAACCACGTGATCTTAGGGTTTCCTCTACACCGAATTCCTAACATGACAGCTTGACAACAGCACAGGGATATATTAAAGATAAATGCTGTCAAAGTGCATTTGGTATTCATTGGAAAAGTAGACATAACACGGTACTTACGTATATCTCACAATGCATTTAAAGGGCTAGCGTGCCAGAAAAAAAAATACAAAGGATCTTACTATAGTGATTGGGTGGGTGGTCCAACCATAAACCTTAACTTTGTGCGAACATTGTCACACATACTAAAGACTAATGGCAAATTCCATTTTTTTGGTTTTCATATATTATATTCATTGACTCATCCCCCTACATATGTGATGTTACGGTTTCCGTTTTTTTCAAGTGCCAGTTAGTGTTCACCAAAATTTGCATTAAAACAGAATTTAGTTTGAGTCACTACTAAAAATGAAATGAAGAATTATAATTGAAGTACTTAACTATCAGATTACAATTTATTCTGGTAAAAGCGGACCAACCATTAGGACAGTGAAAAGTATGGCAAGTATTCAAATTCAAATTCAAATTTTATTTGTCACACACACAACCATACACAGTATGACATGAGGTGAAAGGCTTATAGCTGTGCAGTGCCGACCATTAAATGACAGTAGGTTTACAGTAAGATATACAAATTTACGGGTTACTACAAAATTTACAGCTTTAACTTAGAAATTTACAGTAAAAACGTGCAAATAAAACTTTACGTAAGAGATTATTAGACAAAAGAAGAAAGAAATTATAAATTATAGGAAGTGTGCAAGAAGAAAAACCAGAGTGCGTGTGGTGATGTGATGTGTGTGAGAGTCCAGTCCTATAGTGATGTGATGTGTGTGAGGGAGTCCAGTCCTACACCTGGTTCAGGACCCGGATAGCCTGGGGGAAGAAGCTCCTCCTCATTCTCTCTGTTTTGGCCTTAAGAGAGCGGAAGCGCTTCCCAGACCTCAACAGTGAGAAGAGTCCATTGTTGGGATGGGAGAGGTCCATCGTAATCTTCCTGGCTTTGGTGTAGATGGACAGCAGGTCAGGAAGCTCTGATTGAATGATACATTTGGCTGAGCGCACCACTATTTGCAGCTCTCGATGGTGCAGGAGTAAAAGTTCTTGAGCACTCTCAGTGGCAGATGGAAGTCTCTGAGTCTTCTGAGGAAGAAGAGATGCTGGCAGGCTTTCTTAACCAGGGTGTTGATGTGACAGGACCATGACAGGTTCTGAGTGATGTGGACACTCAGGTATCGGAAACTGTCCACTCTCTCCACTGGCGTGCCACTGATGACGAGGGGCTTGTAATTCCTTGCCTGGTTTGTAGTGCAGTCCACGATCAGCTCCTTAGTCTTGCTCACGTTTAGGAGGAGTTTATTCTCCTGGCACCAGGTCTCCAGGTTCTTAATCTCCTCCAGGTAGGCTGTCTCGATGTTGTTGGAGATCAGGCCCACAACAACAGTGTCGTCAGCAAACTTGACAAATGGAGGTGGTGTCCGATGTGGCTACACAGTCATACGTGTACAGCGAGTACAGCAGAGAGCTTAAAACACAGCCCTGAGGTACTCCTGTGTTGAGTGAGATAGAGTGGGAGACTTGTTTTCCCACCCTCACAGATTGGGGTCGGTCTGTACTTTAAAATGTTATGTAAAGCTTTGTTTTAAATTTTCTATGTTTTTTTTTTGGAGTTGTCAATCATTCCTGAATTATATACACATTATAACCAGCCTTTAAGTGATGACGTATGAACACTGCTTCCGGATCCAAACTACTCTGCTTTTATTAAGGCTGTTATGTTTTTAACATGTTTTAATGCTATGTGTCTTTTTCTATTTAAATTTAAACAGGCCCCTAAAAAAAGCAGTGATCACTGACGGCCTCTTTTGGTTTATATTACAACTATTCATTTAGCTGGCTTCACCTTTTAAAACCAGTTTCCATCTCAGTTTTTAAAACCTTACGATGTAACTACAGCCCAGTCCATGCAGCAGTAAATTAATGACTAACTTCCTATTGTGGATGGATTATCTCATTTGTTCTGCTGACTTAAGTTTGGTCCATTTACAGAATCCTGCCTTTGTCCTTAACCATTGGGAACCCTCACGTTAACTTTTATCGAGTGGAAAAAAGGTAGCGCTCATCCTCCAGCTTCACTGTGTTTATATTATGCTAACATAGCTGTGTCACGTAGCACATCATTATATACCAGCTAGCCCAACTTCACTAACCTCACAAGCTGTCTATTTTAATCACTTTCATCAAATTTAGGAGTACATATACACTAAGTTTATTGTTAATTAATAAGAAAACTCCAGACGATTCCATTCTGAGCTTAAGAAGCTTCTGACAGGTTAGTAGAGTCCATGTGAGTAAATTGGTGGCACACCTGTGGATGCATATAAGGCAAAACACAGAGCCTGTTTCTTTGACATCGGAAAATCAAGAGATATCAGCCAAAACACCAGGAAAAGAATTGTCGACCTCCGTAAGTGTGGCTCAATTTTGAATACAATTTGGTGCCATTTGCAATTAAGAAATACAGATAGTTTCTCTCTTTACTCTTAAAGTTAACAAATATGTTTTTTATATTTATCAATCTAAAAAAGTAAACATTTACTCTGATTTGATGTTACAATTAAAAAAGTGTTTGTGTTTTTATCAGAAGAGTATTTAAATATCTGATTTCAACTGTATATTTGATGATGTTGGTGTTTGGCTTGATTGTCAGCACAAAGAGTGAGAGAGAGGAACAGAGAGGGAGAGAGAGAGGAGAATGAGGACAGAACAGAGATGGAACAAGAGCAGGTGAGACACACATGTTAGTCAAATGGTTGTTTGCCAAAATTCATCAGAACATGTATCTAGTGCCTAGTGTAACTTTTTAGATACCATTTGTTACTTTTCAAATTCTATATTTATGAAATTATGCTGGCTTGTTTGCACAACAAGGCTAAATAATTATATAAACTTTTCTGAACCTAAATAGTGTACTTTTGTAGAATTAAAAAATAAGTGTAGTGCAGGTCTATGGTGATTTTTAGTGCTACTATCATCTAGTTTTGATTCTGGTTCTGTTTTGGTTAAGTCCTAAGTAGTCCTGATTTTGAACTGTTGTAGTCCTGTTTTAATTCCGGATCAGTTCTGGGTCTGGTTGAATTGGGGTTTAGTCCCTGTGTCTTGATACTAGTGATGTGCGGATCGATACTGAAATATCGATTCCTCCGATACCAGTCATTTATGTTCTAGAATCGATTCTCATATTAAAATATCGATATTTTAGTAATTTAGGGTAAATTTGTAGTTTATCTTTAACAGGAACACAGTGGAAAGAAACTATATAATTCAGATTGTCTACTTTTGAAGGAACTACTTCCTCTTCCGCCTTTCATCGTCATGTGCGAAATACGGCTGTATAAATGTGTCGCAGCCCCTTGGCGTGCGCATTCACAACAATGGCTGAGCATAATTGGAGTCATGTGCAGACGTATTTTACCTCCACAAACAGCCGAGACGTGGTTTGCGATACATGTAGCAAGACAGTGAGGTGTTGTGGCAACACCACTAACCTCGTCAAATACCTCACAGTAAATCATATCACAGAATATGACGAGTGTATGTTGAGGCGAACTGAAGAGGAGGAGTGGACAGGGACAGGTGCTGCTAGGGCGAGACAGACGTCTCTAAGGGAGTCCTTTAGTGCTGCAGGCAGGCAACATGTTTAAATAGCGCACAACTTCAGTTTTTTTTTATTTCTGTATGATAATTCTGCATTATTTAAGCGATAAGAACAAGTAGTCTGATGTCCCGTAATCATTATGAAGCTATAATTTGAGATACAGTAAAAGATACAATAAATAAAATAAGTTTTTGCACAAAGTATCGGTATCGGATCAGTATCGCCGATACCACCCTGAATTTTACTTGGTATCGGATCGGAAAGGAAATCAGTGGTATCGCACATCATTACTTGATACAGCCCCGACTTTGTTCTGCCTTGCTGCTTAATTAAAAAAATAGTTTAAGGTGTCCTGTATATGTGATATTTACTTTTTTTCCTATATGAAGTCATTCTTTTTTGAACAAAACTCAAAACAGAGCCTAATAATCTTTCAGTCATTTCTACCCTCACTTAATTTCCTTTCGCTGCTCAGCTCTCACACAGTGGCTCAGCTATTATCCTATATCCTCCATATTGTGGCCAATTACATGCGAGGATATAGGATAATATCATTATGTGAAAAAGAGAGAGGGTGAGAGACGCAACAGTCGAGTGGAGCATGCATGTGTCCTCTCAGTAAGTGAGTGAGACAGTAGACAGCGGTGAGGAGGGCTGTGCGAAAGCAAAAACACATAAATATGCCTGACACCCGTAAACAAAACAGCACCTGGCTGCAGTTTAAAGACTTTTTTGTCTCGGTCTTGGTCTCGTCTTGACTTGGTCTCGGTCTTGGTCTCTTCTCGACTTGGTCTTGTCTTGGTCTCTATACCCTCTGGTCTTGGTCTTGTTTTGGTCTCGGATTAGGCGGTCTTGACTACAAGTCTATCAGAACATGGTATATTATGTTTAGGTGGAAACTAGCGAGCTAACTCCCTGCTGACTTCTAACGCTGTTAAATTTGATAAATTCTGTTTTCATGGATGCCTGGATGTTTAACTTAATTGTTACACCTGGTAGACCAGCTACACTGATCATTTTATGAAGGATGAAAGAATTTAGAGAGTTTTTAAGTCTCAATGATGCCGCAGCGTTCGTTTGACTTTGGGACCTGAAGCAGCATTTGGACCCGTTAGTAGCTATCGATGTCAGACTTAAAAGACTGGACAGTCCAGGAACGATTTCTTTACTATGAAGGTTAAATGATCAGTATGCGGGTACATTTAGATTTGCAACCAAAATGTAAATTCAATAGGGTACATAATTATATTATAATTGGGATTTTACATGTGCTATGTCCCCTAGATGTCTCTTAAAATTACAGATTAAACACATCTGCTTTTTTAATAAATGTATATTTCTATATTTTGTAAATACCATTCTGACATTAAGTGTTTCCAAAAAAGTGTTTGTCATCTGATTATACATTGTGGTAAATTACTTATGTTGTATTAGTGTGTCTGAAAAAAATCTAAAGTATAAATATAGACTTTGTTGGTCATTACCATTATTTCCACTGTTCCCCCCAAAAAAAGACATAAAAGAAGTTCTTTTAAACCACCGAGGTAGTTTCTGCAAGAAATGTTTAGTGGAAGAAAATCTTGCAATGTAATATGTCAAATATGAAGACGAAAAGACTAATAAACTGAAATATGGCAATATGCAGTAAACAAGATTCATCTTCCTATAGTTTAATGTCAGTTAAACTTTTAAAAAAGTTTCTTTTTTTGCTGTGCTACTCTTCCTGATTCATTGAGTGAGTTTTGTTAACGCAGGGCTGCTGTATGTTTGTCTGTGAGTCTGGGCTCAAAAATTGGGTATAGATATAAAAAGCTAGCTGTGGCCCTGGGTCTTACCTTAAATCCTTTCCACATATTTTGTGCTTCTCTAAGACTTCGAAAGAAGTAGAGGGGCATTCATTTGTCAAAGGCAGATTAACCTTATATAAACAGGTTTCAGAACTGAGAAGAAAGAGCTAAACCGGGTGGGGGAAAGTAACTTTCAAAATGGGCTGAATGAAAAGTGAAATGAAGGAAAAATGAAATGACAGAGTTGCAAAGCTGGATAGAGAGAAAAGATTGAAACATGGGGCAGTCTTGATTTGGGGTTAGAGAGGGGAGAGACTGAGAGAGAGCAAGAGCTTAGGTTTGGTTAGGATTGCAGCCAGCGGAGCTCAGAAGACTAAGCTGCTTCACATTCACATAAGCAAATAAGAGATGTGTGTGAGAGGACAAAACTCCAACCACAATTTAGTTAAACAGCAAACTAAAAAAGACAGCCAATAATCAAAAGCACTGAACTTTGCAGAAGGACTCCGAGACATAGGCTACGTTCACACTGCAGGTCTTAATGCTCAATTCCGATTTTTTGAACAAATCCGCTGTTTTTTTGTCTGCTTGTTCACACTACAAATAAAACATGACAGCAAACGCGCTCTGTTTAGACTCAAACCAAACAGTATTGTTTGACTGTTTCGGACTTTACGTTTCCCAATTTTGCTTTAAGTTATAAAGTTATTTTGTTATTTACATATGGCCTAATAATTATCCTTATTGTTGTTTGAGAGAGGAGCAGTGCTTCAAAGGATAGTTGCAGTGTTCTGTCAGAATCTGTAGATTATACAGTACAAATAAAATGTTCATGTTCCTCCAACGTTGTCTTCCCAACAGTTTCACTGGATGGCCAGGAAGTGTTCACGATGTCTTCTCGGGCGCTGATAATTGGCGTCTGTTTTGTGTCAGTAATGTAAAAGACGGATTTAATGCAAGATGACCATTCAAACAGCAGTCGCTTTCTAAAACATCAGATATGTATCAGATTCAGTACCACATACGAAAGTGACCCAGGTCGGATATGAAAATATCGGATTTGTGCTGTTCACACTGTCATACCATGATCGGATATGGGTCGCATAGGGTCAAAAAAGTCGGATTTGATGCGCTTTCCCCTGCAGTGTGAACGTAGCCATAAAGAAACGACTTAAATGACATGTTTTGGCAATCATGATGATTTTTGAAGCACATTGTCCTTCACAGATAAAATAGCAATTTGAAATCAAACATTCCAGGCATGTTGTTTTTTGCTGGTATTACAGCAAGTCTCACAGTTGAAGACTTAAGTTTATATTAAACTTACAGAGCAATTTCAGTTACCATTTTACCAAAAGTAAAACTACTGGGGGTCACCTTTCAATGCCATTATGCTTAATCACTACTGTGACAGACAACAATACTCACTTATCCATATGAAGCTAAGATGCTTTTTTCATTGTCACGTGCTTGGTAATCCTAGTTTCACAAATATGTATCTTTTGTAGTGCCTATTCAATCCAGCTGTGTACAATGACAAGCAAATTCTTTACCTTCATGCCCTGCAAACCTTTCATTATCAAAAATATTAATGTATATTAATATTAATGTAATATTAATGTAAAGACAATGTGAAATTTTATGCAGTTCTTTTCTAGTCTTGGCAACTGCTCAAAACTCAGGAGAAGTTTTGGGGTTTCAATATCTTAGCTAAAACCACTAAAAAGACAGGAATGGAATTAGTTAGCATCAACTGGGCCATAGCTGCATGGATATCTATGGGCAGGAAGAAAAAGGATCATTTGCAAAATAGTAAATAACTTAGAAATTGCACTTACTGTAATTGCAGATTAACCTACTCATTTAATAAATTGTGGACAGCTATGGATGGTTAGTAGCTAGCTTAGCTTTAGATCTGCCGACTGCATATACTGTAGTTCAACTTAAATCCTGCAGCTACTCTGAAATTATCATTTTCATATATCCATCCATCCATCCATCCATCCATTCGCTACCGCTTATCCTTTTCAGGGTCGCGGGGGGTGCCAATCCCAGCTGTCATAGGGCAAGAGGCGGGGTACACCCTGGACAGGTCGCCAGTCTGTCGCAGGGCTAACACACAAGGACAGACAACCATTCACACTCACATTCACACCTAGTGGCAATTTGGATTATCCAATTAACCTATCCCCACAAACTGCATGTCTTTGGACCAGATATATTTTCATATATCATATATTAAAATAATTTCTAAAGTAGGTTTACCATATTTGAATGCTAGGTGGAGTGCTAGGGGTTTCACCATGTAATGCACCTAACTTAAGGACCTCTTTAGTTTAAGGCCAACACTCCCACTGCTTAAACTTAACTTCAAACTCCATATATCCAGTAAATGAAGGTGTGCCAACAATAAAGACTGCAATATTGATAATCATCACAAACAAGTCTTAGTGTTGGAGTATTCCTTTACTAGCTATTCATTGTTTAGAAATCAGTATTTATAATACATTCTTACAGTTTCCTTTAGGAAGAATATCTAGAACTCTTATGTGTCAACAATACACTTTGCTGTTGTTGCAAACAAACAGTGCAAGGAATGCAACTCTCCAGACTTGGAGTGAGCATTATTTCCAACCTAAATTGTCAAGGTCCATAGAGAGTTACCTTTAAATCATTATGTCAGCAGGAGTCCTACCCTCAGGACACAATAACTCCCGAAGTGAAACTCACTGAACTAGATGAAAGAAGTTGATGCCATTTGCTCATGTGCACTGGTACACAAATTGTGCACACCGGCAGGTATGGACACACATGCCCACACAAATATCTATATACTATAAATGTCTACATGCAACATGAATAGTCATGGTGAAGTATATGGATGGGGTTTAGTGCAAAGGGAGCAATGAAGTGAAATGAATGGGAAAGATAATTTCAAGGAAAATGTCATTGGGGTGTGTATCACACACACATAAAGACAGGAGGGAATATTGTGAGGACTCTTCTTGCAATTTGTCACGCCTCTCTGCAGCAGCTTTCTATAATTGATTTAAACACACAGAGGCAATTACTTTAATTCCATCCATCATGTGCAATGGGAGCTCCAATAGCCCATTAGTGCTGTCATATATTTACTCTTTAATGGTGTGTTCATAAAAACACAGACCTAAATACATTTTGTGTGTGGCACAACCTTTCTTTCTCAATATACTTTTTAAAAAAATGAAATTAAAATTTGGATTCACCCTTTTTCCCCATTTTATATAAATACGTGCATGAGTGTGTGTGTGTGTGTGTGTGTGTGTGTGTCGAAGGAAAAGGAATAAAACATTTTTCTTTTCTATTTTCTTGTCTTCCTAAAATTGTCTTTGTTCATCTCTGTCCATTTGCCATATATCTAAAGAGAATGGCTGAGTTTTTGCATATTAAATCACCCTGTTGCCCCCAGCATTGCCCCACCTAAGAGTGACAACTCTAAATTAAACCGTTTACTCAACTCAAACTAAAGTCACAAAGCATCTGCATATTCCTGCTAAAGCTAAAGAATTTTTGCTTGTTTTAAGTTTTTAGTAAACCAAGCAAATTGCTGCTTGTTAGATTAAACTGTTTTGAGATTTCCCTTTCATTACAGACACAATGGACTGATACAAACATGTTGGTTAACTGCCAAATGATCTGTCTCTGTGTATGTGCATAAACAAGTGTTTGTACATTAGAGCTGTAGTGCATTTTTTTTCTCTGCACTTTTTCTGCCTTTGTGGTTCATTTTCTTTCTTCATCTCTGTATTCATTAAATTCATTATTGCTCTCAATAGAACTCTAACGCTAATTAATAAATATTTTTCCACTTTCTTTTCTTCTTGTCATCTTTTCTTCTATAATGCACTCTCATGGGGCAATAGAGAGCAAGGAGGATGAGAGTTTGACAACCCAACACAGACAGAGTGAAAAGGTACATAGACGAGATAGATCCTGAGTGATGAGACGAGCAGGCGTAGTTATGAACATAAATTTCTGGGTTGAGAAACAAAAAGTGTGAAGCCATGTGCTATCCGTTGTGCTGAAGATTGATATGGCAAAGCTGCAAGAAAAAGAAACAGAGGAGGATGAATGATATGTGAGGTCTGTAGTTTGTTGAAGTATTCATGAGAAGTGCAGGGAGCAGAAATTGGAGGTGACTTAGGCTGAGGTATTGTTTTTACCATTTTCATCTCAGAAATAATACGTTTCTGTGACAGTCATTGACCAAATGAGCACCAGTTGAAAATGACAAAGTGAATAACAGTGAACATAGGCAAATAATGTCAGAAAATTGTCACTGTTCATTCTTTGATCTCATTTTAGTGGAGAACAGCAACACAGACAGGTGAATGTGATTTCAGCTGCATTAACTCGCAGCAGGCATGACAGTTTGATCTTTTCTATGACTGAAATTGACGTGAAATTTTCTGGAAGAATGATCAGTAAAAAGAATTATGTAATCAGTGTTAAATTGGAAGCTTCATAAGAACATATTAGTCATTCCCTCACACAGACGTTCGGGTGTGTGTGTGTATACATTACATTAGTATCATCGAGTGTTTTCATCAGAAAGCATCTTGTTTCATTATTGGGTATATCTCACAATCTTGGACTGTTAATGGTGATTCTTGTTCTGTTCAGGAACTCTGCTGTGTGCTTTAAGGTTGCTCTAACCAGAAGCTGCAGCAGGTGAACAGCTAGTTCATGTTCTGTTATGCTGAGTTTACTCAGGCTGCAGAGCAAAATAAGGGACACCATCAGCAATAGCAATCCATGGCAGAAGAGATGCAGTTTATTCAGGCAGATTAGAGATTTCTTGGAGAGCATATCAGTTATTGCTCAGTTAAAAAGTATTTATCAAATATGATATTTAAAGAGGAAAACAATTCTAATTGATGTGATTTGTTGATTACTTTAGGAGCACTTTATTTACTATGTAAATGTATATAGTCATACCATTTGAAACATAAGTTTGAACTTCTCATAATAAATAGATAAAAAATTGTTCACGCACGCATACTAATATATGTATTTTGTCATTTCATTATTACCATTGGATACAAGTTTATTGCTAGTCGAATTGTCCAGCATTATTCCAGTAAACTTGAGTACAAGATCAAGTTTGAAACATGTAGATGATACAGTGAAAAAAGCATTGAATCATTGCCTGCAATACAACGACACAATTCCTCCACTATTTTTCTCCTACTATTTCTATCTCCTCCTTGGCACGGTCATAATAATAGCCGGAGGAATCACTCAAAGCATATTGTTCACATATGTGTCTGACATTTGCTCTACCTCTAGCTCAGAGTAGTTTGCTTTTTAAAGTATAGGTGTTTCTACTGAATATTCCAGTGTTGTACTGTATTATTGTTCTAATCCTCTCATTGTCTTGGCCTTGTTTTATTCACTCAGCCTGGGGTTGGGAATAACAACAGCCACAACAAGGGCAACACACGCACACAGTGAGGCAGAGAGAACTGGGCAGAACTGGAGACCATAACCTAGCCAAGCATCCAGCTGCAGCACATGTTCAGAAACTAGCATTCTGCACAATATGCACACAGACACACAATCACATTATTAGCATGAAGGACTAAAACACATTTGTGTAATTCACTTTTAATAAGGGAACAATGAATGGTTCTTAAACATTAATTTATAGCCATTACATTGTTTAAAATAAAGGAGAATTTGTTGGATGTTAATAAGCAGTGTGTATTCACAGAGTCATCGTGATTTGGTAATGTGATGTTGGGGTGGATTTAGGAGAGTGCATGTGTTGTTTGTCGTACAGGCAGAGAGAAAATGCAAAAATGATTATGCTCCCTCTTTTTGATTACAAAGCTTTGATGTTAAAAAGATGTATTGCAAAACAATAATCACTTTATCCACCCATTAATTTTTAGCAAAATGCCTTTTCCCTGTGTGTTTGTGCGTGTTTGTGTGTGTGTGCGTGTGTGTGTGTGTGTGAGAGAGAGAGAGAGAGAGAGAGAGAGAGCACTTGCAAAATTAAAACACCAAGCTTTAACTATCAGCACCACAGATTGTGCTACAGGGATCATCATAGTAGTAGTATTCCATTTGCCTTTCTCAGAAATATTAAAACAGGGCCACAAATTGTTCTCCTGTCAGATGCTGAATTGGATTGTTCATCAAATTCATTAATTTCTTTGCAATTAAATAACCATTTTTCAAATGTGCCCTATATGTGGCAAAAAGTTTCAAATACAATAATACTATGTCACTTCATACCTATTATGCCTCTATCCTATGGGTAGGATCTCTTTTGTAAAAGAGACATTGAGTCTCAATGGGGCTACCTGTGATTAAGGTGCTTTGCAAGAATTCTTTAGCTCACACTTATAAATGGTTGCTGTAAGCCTGTATTGTACATATTGATTATATACAGTTTGTGTTTTAAATATTGCCTTACCCAAGAAAATCCAATTTAATTTTAATACCATACAAAAAACATCCTCTCTCAAGCTTATTGTTGCACCTCTCTTTAGTTGTTACTTTTTCATCACTACTCCTTTTATCCTTTTTCTTTTTCCTCTTGAGCCACAACAAGGATCGCAATCACTGTAATGTGTTGTAATCACATTTCCCAATTTGATAATTGGGGAATAAAGGGTGTAGTTATGGAACAATATGGAGTAGTAGTTTTCCACAACTGAGACACATTCAAGTTCTCAAACTCCTCCTGCACAGATCCCACAATAAGCCTTTCTCTCTCTTTTCTTTTGTCCTGTCTTTCTTTCTCCCTGCTTCCCTTTCTGTCTCCCATCCCCATTCTTCTGACTCTATCACAGTCTGATCTCCATTGTGGTGATAGATTATAATGATCTTTAATTAGATCTAAATATAACGATAGGCGCACATTGCCATCAGTGCCTCTCTGTGTGAAGACTGGCTATCATTAGGTTGGGTAATAAGAACCAAAGAAAAGAGGTGAAAAAAGGACTGGGAGAGATGGGGGAAGGGTGGGCGGTGGGGGGGTGGGGGGAGGACAAGGGGGGGAAGAAAGGTTTTTCTTTTTTTTTAAAGGATGGATGAAAATTGGACTTGGAAAAGGTGATTGGAGATATTCAAGCCACTTTCAAAAACTTGAAGCAATTTACACCAAAGATGTTTCATGGGCATTCAACAAATGTATCATTAAGCACGTCAGCAGTCCATTAAGCTTTTTTTTCCCCTTCTCATTTAAATTCCTTTTTCTCTCAAATAGCACAGGCTAAAACTGTCTTCTCTTTTTCTTGTTTCACAGTTTATGATGTTTTGATAATGATATAATTGTTTTTGTTTTTTGATTTCTGATTTATTTCTTTTACATTTATTTAAGAATTCTCCAAAAAGTCAACTCTTCAGTTCCACTCCCTTATCATCATTTTATCAGTTTCCGGTAATTATGATAGTCACATATCTTTTTCAACTTCATTGTTTATTACATGTCCATTAAAGGTTAAGTTCCCTATTCCCAGCTGTTGTCAGATTTAATCGTTGATAATACCAAGCTTTTCCGTATTGTTCTAGATGAATCTTTATTCCGGTATTGTAGATAAAGGGGAAATTTGCTTGAGCTATGTTTATGTCCTAAGCTTGCATCTCAATTTTAAACTGTCATGAACATCTAACTGAAGAAAAACATATATACAATGGTCATAAATAAAAAAAAAAACCCAATAATGATGTATCTATATCACTTAAAGAATGACTGATCAAGAGGTTTCAATGTGCTACCAAGAGCTCTGAAAAAATTTTGGTTTTTTTTGTTTCCCCAAACACGACTTTTCATCAGTCCACTATAAACTGATTAAATGGTCAAGCATTTGAAGGTTGGTCGGGTGGAGTGTGACCAAGTCCTGTTGACTTTTACTATGCCAGTCACTTGATTATGGTGTGCCATTTGTGCCCTGCCTGCTAACATCTTGCAACCTCCTGTTATCTGCTGGATTATCTCAGGGTCATCTTTGCACAGCCTGCACCTGTGGTATTACCTGGTTTGGTAGACCTTGTGTTTAGAGCTTGTTCCCCTGCTGCCATGATTGGTGCCTTCATGCTATCTTTCAGACAAGCTTTGCCCGGCCATTGATAGGATTTTTAGATTTCACCCACTTCTTCTATCTGCTAGTGGTAGATGCCATGCAGGGAATTGTCCTTCCCTGACTATGCCTCTTGTTGCTCCTCTTCTTTCTCATGTTTCTGCTGCCTGAGGTATTCACTAAGCTCATGATCTTTGTGACCATCTTCCTGATGTACTCATGGATCTTTGCTTTTTCATCCTGGACAGTGGTTCTGACACTCAGTAGTGCTCGGCCTCCTTCCTTTGCTTAGGTGCTATATATTTTAAAAAAAAAATTCTCTACTTGCTTTCATGGACCATGTGAGCAGTTGGGAAATTTTTATTGTGGTTCCTTTTTCTCCGGTGTCTGCCCCTGGGCAGAGCTGCCTTCACTCATCTGTGCTGCTCACCAGAAACTAATGTATGGCATTCGTCAGAGGGTATTTATGACCAGCATGGCTGCCTCTTCACTGCCAGTTCGTCAACTTACCCATGTTGGTAATAGGCTCATTGTTCTTCAAGGATTCTTTATTGTCATTCGCATCACATGTTTACATGAGGTGGAACAAAATTACGTGCAGGTCCCGGAGCGAAAGAAAAAGAATAACGAAGAAACAGAATAAAAAGAAAGCAGAATAACAAGTAATACAAATAAATAGAGTGCAACAACCTGAGTATTATAAATGCAAGTACTAAAGTAATACAAATAAATAGAGTTCTTGCTCTATGTCCCAGTTTTGTGTATACTTACCTCGATTTCTTTGTGCTACAGTTCCATCGTTACACCACCGCTAACTGAACTCGCCTTTTGGATACTGGTCATAACTATCATTGGAATTACACCACACTCCAAACTCTAGGAGGGAAATTTCCACAACTCACTGCCAGCCCTTCTGCCACCGTCACTCACAGGGAATCCTGGAATCCAGGTCAGCTCTTCATCTCTGCACCCAACTCACCACTTAGACCTTTTGTGTGAATTTAACTTAACTCAGGTGTCTCCGTACCTGGTTCCGCACTTGAGTCCAGTTCTGTACAGGCCTTTGGCCCCTGCTGACACTTGCCCCTGCTGGCAGCATTTTATCCTTTAAGCTGGAAGTTTGAGTGTTCTGTGCAGTGTCTTTGCTGTTCCTAAGTCTCTTCTAGACAGAGATCTCAGATGTCATTCCTGGGATCTGCTGGAGCCACTCATTGAGTTTGGAAGTCACATGCTCCAGTTACCACAGTTGGCTTTAACTTTCACATCTTTCACACCTTTCTTCCACTTATGGTATAGTCTCACTTGGGGTGAAATCCTCCATGCATGATAAAAGGCTTCCTTTTCTTGATGTCAGTGGCTTCTATTTCTTCTTTTGACCAGCTGATTATCCCAGCGGGTATCTGACAACCGGCAAAGTGTAGGTGTTGATTACTCTTGTTCTTCCCATTCAGTTAACTCCTCAGGACTTGCCTTACTCTCCGCAGGTATTTGGTGGTTGCGGCTTTTCTAGCTTCCTCTTTATGGTTCCAAATTGACTGTGAGATTCCCAGGTACTTGTAGCTATCCTCAATTTCTGTTATATTGCCTTCTGGTAGCACAATCCCCTCAGTTCTGATTAGTTTTCCTCTCTTTCCATCTCCCATATGCTCTTCCAGTATTGTTCCGTTTCAAGCACTGGTATGGCTGTTTCATATTGTTCCCCTTGGATGGTTCGATGGAGAACATCAAGTTTATTCTCCTGGCTTTTATCTCTTGGCTATACCTTGTCAAGTGACTGGCCAAGGCTGTGAGTCTCTGCTTGGTAGTTTCCAAGGCCTCAGATATGGACAGCTTACTGTACTTCTCAGACACTTTTTTTCTTCATAAAACCGTTTCAACAATCTTTCTTCAGCTAACTTCCCTCCAATCTGCATTAAGCTTGCCCTCTAATCTCCTTTTCAATGAGGGGTACTGCTATTTGTGGCTGTTCATCTTGTAGTCAAGCATCTCAGTGATCACGCCTGCCATGGCATAGATCAGCTGGTTGGTTTTGATGATGGTCACAGTAGAAATTTTTTGTAATGCTGCATTTACATAGTAGATCTTCAGAGGGTTATGCTCCATTCACATCTTCAAGTAGACCTTAAGAGGTCACTTCACATATTCTTGGAGCATCCAGGTTTCCAGCTGGTCAACTGCTCACGCACTCAGTGCCTTCAATGCACCAATTTTTCTTATACATATATCTATATGTATCTTTCTTTTTTTTCTTGTAGGAAATTAGGAATTATGTATAGCTTTTACTGTGTTGCATTTTGTAGATGGTCCCTCCCTTCTTTGCTATATCTTCACAGTGAATAATATGAGATCAATTACAAACAACCGTAAATCATATATGGGTTGTGGGTTACAGGATTGCACTGGAAGATGGGTTAACAAACAGTAAAAGGAGGGCTTTGGGACATGGTCATAAAATAAGTTACCAATTTCTGATGTCTTCACAGGTAATCTATAGGAAAGGGCAGAGCAGGCTGTACCTGCTGCGCTAAGATAAGATAAGATCTTATCTTTTCTTAAGAGACTGGGCAGATCATTACCTACAACTAAAACTTTCCACAGTATACTACGACAAAATAAAGAAAACATTTGAGTAAATAAATTACACAGGGTTCGTACGGGTGCTTGAAATCCTTGAAAATACTTGAATTTTAATGTTGTCTTTTCAAGGTTTGAAAAGTGCTTGAATTTCAGATGTGGTGCTTAAAAGTGCTTGAAAGTGTAACTGTATTTCATTCACCACAAATAACTGTCTGATTGAATAGTTTTCTTATCAAATAGAGAAATAAAATGAGTCGCAAAATGTAAAAAAGCTAAATTTCTCCGCCTGGGCTGCCTTGCGCCTCTGTCTGTTTCAACGTGTGACTCTGCCCCGCCCTCGGACAGTCGGAGATGAGTGCGCTAACATACCTGTAGGTTGCTGTTTTAATGAGTGTTTGATGGAAAACGACAATGGCGGAGTTTGCGCTCTCTAGTCGCATGACAGGTGAGTCCTAGTAAATCCTTTTCCAGTACGTGTACATTACACAACCTATTTTTAAAAATTATGATTATTATTTTGCTAGCTATCAAACTTGCTGGATAAATGCACTGAGTGTGATGCAGTATGGCAGTGCTATTATGGAATATGCTGTGAACTTAGCTAACATTACTTAACATTAGCCCGATGCATAACTAGCCAACTTAAGGGTTTCTGATTAACCCTCTGGGGTTGACGGACCCAGAGTCTCCATTTCAACTTGGGTCGAACGTGCGGACTTCAAACTATATGCTGCTTTTTAAATTGTGTTGATAGGCCACGTAAAACTGATGTTTGTTTGTTTTTCTGAATAAAACAGTGCCATTTACTCCGGGAAGAAACGGTAAAAACGACGTTTTCTAAGGAGAGCGCTAGCAAACACGCTTTGCTTGTGAGTGAAAAAAGAAAAAGAAAAAACACTCCTTCCATATTGGTGGAAAAATGTACCATGTCAACCAATAAAAAAATGATATGGCAACATGTGGCATTTGGTTGTTTGGGAAGAGGGGGAAGTTTTAGGAGTGACCGGCGAGAGAGAGCGAGTGAGCGAAAGAGAGAGAGAGAGAGTTTTGATATTTGAGAGATTTGTGACATTTACCGTGTTTGGAGTCTCAAGTTAGTGTGTTGTCTTGTGTAGGTAGTGTGTAGTGTAGTCGTTGTTTTGTTTTGTGTGTCAGTTCTACTAGTGAATGTCACAGTTGCTGCAAAAAAGCCACCAAAGGCATATTGCAGTGTAAACGCTGTCTCCACATGGAAAACAGGAGTGACACACCTGCTGTCAGACCTGCAGGATTTATCCCTGTGCTGTTCTCATCTATGTTATAGTGGACACAAACTATTTTTTGGAGTTGCATAAATAATTTGTGTCCCTTTTTATTCGATGCAGAGCACCTGATTGTACCATATAACCATATAACTTTGTTGTTTGCAAAAGTTGTGCATATTTTTAAAAAATGTACAATTTCAATTTGCATTATTATTTGCAAGTTATGAAAATTATTCGTTAAACATGCTTGTGGTTTTTACAGTCAAAAATATCACTTTCTACTGGTATTAGTATTCAGAGACTTCAAGCTCACACTGAGGCCCGTGGGGCACTATCAGCCACTGAGACAGTAGACACATTTATGTGTATTTGTATATGAATATTTCATACTTTAAGGCTGCCTGTTTATTTAAGGGAGATGAACAAAATACATTGGAATTGTACATAATAATATCACAGATGATAAATTAAATAGATTTTAAGTAGATGCTTGTGCATTCTTAAAGTCTTATATGTTAAATTGAACTATGTGATGTGTTCAAAGCCTCTCCCAGTCAGTGCTGTTCTCCATGCCTGTCTGATTGTACATGATGTTATTAGCACAAACACTTTAAAGGTGATTATTTAGGACTTCAGCAATAATACAGACAGCAATGTAGTTAGCAATAAAACAGTTTTATTGGGAATTAACTTAAAAAACAAACAACAAACAAACATCTGTCTCCTATTTCTTGTCACACAGGAAAGAAGCATCAATATCTGATGAGAAAACTTATTTATTTCTTTTTTGTTTTTGTTTTTCAACAGGAGAATATCTCTAACAAGTTGATTTGATCTTAATTTTTAAGTGAAATGTGCATTTTGAGTTCATACACTATGTATATAAGGTGACCTTTTCATTTTGCAGTATTTTTGTGTGGTGCGTTTTTCTATGTCTTAACAGAAGGGGAACAAAGGTGTTTAAGTTAACCTTGGATGATTTGTTTTAATTTTCACATGGTCTTACTGAGGTGATGCGAATTGAGACACATGCATTCTTTTTTTTTTTGTTGGCTGGGGGGGGATGTGCTGGAAAAGCTTGAAAAGGGACCTTGAAAGTACTTAAAAAGTGCTTGAATTTGACCCTGAAAAAGGCGTATGAACCCTGATTACAGTATATGTACCAAAAAGTTGATTCTGTTCTGGACGTTGTGTTTTCAGTGGGCGAAACATTTCATCACTCATCCTAATGACTTCTTCAGTCAGTAAGCTCTCCAACTCTCCCTATCTGCATATGTTTTGCTCTGAGTTTTCAGCATCATCGCTTTACTCTATTTTGTCGTTCTCCCTTAGATCGCTCAAGTACGGCATCAGTCCTCCCCGCACGCCAGGCTCTGTGCTTTCGTTTTCTCCTCATCATTGTACATTTACCCTGTCACTGCAAATAGCTCTCACCTTTGTAAATACCCCGTCACCGTAAATAAACATAATTCACTGCACTCCCGAGCCTCTGTGTGTTTCTGTCACATGAGTCCACCCTTTAGAGTCACCTAACAGGATTGGATATCGGGGAGAAATAAAAATATGTAACCCAATCCAATAAATATCACAAAAAAACCTCACAAAACTTGCGACATGGCATAACCAAGGTCATGACCTTAGCACGTCGGAACAGTATGCGTCACGTGATAGAGTGGTTATCGTGTGCGAGATCTGTCGGCGGTCATGTCAGCGGTGTGAGTTACTTCAGGCTGAAAGAAGAAAAAAGCAAGACTGCTGAGTGTAACTTATGCAATGCAAGTGTTTTACAAGGTGGTAGCAGTGTTGGGAACTTTAACACCACAAACATGATTAAACACTTACCGAAATACCAGAGAAAGGAGTACATGGAATTTATCCAGGCCTCCAATGTTCCGAAGAAACACACACACAGAAAGTATTCAGAGGCGTGAGAAACTCCCTCCAGAAAGCAATAAAGCAAAGCTGATAATGGAGAAAATTGTTGAATTTATTGTGCTTGATGACCAACCCCTTCTGTTGTGGAAAATGTCGGTTTTCGATGCTTAATGGAGCATTTGGAGCCTCGCTATATGCTGCCAAACTGGCATTTCATCTCAGAGCACGCTATCCCAGAGAAGTACAAGCAGGTGTGTAAGTTCATCTCTGAATGTTTGGAAAGCATTAAGCTTAACAACTGATATCTGGAGCTCGGACATTTGTCCGTTCTCATTGCTAAGTCTGACTGTATAATGGATAGACTCAAGTTTTGCAACTTTGCAAAAAGCAGTGTTGCAGGCTAAAGAGTTTTGTGGCTCACACTCAGGACAGTCCATCGCTACAGCTATGGACGAAATGTTAAATGCGTGGAAAATTCCAAAGTCCACGTTGTTTTGTGAGACAACGGCAACAATATAACAAAGGCAATGGACTGGCTAGGTGTTGCAAGTTTTGGATGCTTCACGCACACTTTCAACTTGTGGTGAATGAGGGACTGCTAGCACAACGTAGTGTATGTGATGCTGTGGCAGTGGGCAGAAATAGTGGGTCAGTTCAAACACTTCACCACAGGCATATTCACCTTTGGAGGACATTCAAATGGAGCTGAATATGTCACCCAAACGTCTGATATAAGATGTGCGTACAATAGGGCTGGGCTATATCATACCGTTCACGGTAATACCGGTGTAATTTTGGGCAATGATAGGAAAATGAAATATTGCGATAGAATAGGGGTAAAACGCGCATGCGCAGTGCCTATGTTTACATACGCACATGGCGGCGACGCAGAATTAGAAGAGCGAAAGTGGATCGTTAAATGAAACGGATGAACCAGAATTGGTTTGTAAAAATTCTGCAACTTCAGTGGTGTGGAACTGGTTTGGCTTTCGTCCGTCAGATACACAACAAAGCTCTATTTTTGGTAGAGCATGCTAGCGGGCCGTCGTTATTACCGTGTTGTTTGGAAAATACGGCACACTTAAAATCAATCCTTTGATTTTTCTGAAAATCAACAGTGCCCCTTATAATCCCGTGTGCCTTATGTATGAACTCTGGTTGTGTTTACTGACCTCGAAACGATTTTATGTCGTACACAGCGCTCGAAAATCTGTCAAATGTTTTAGTACGACTTTGCTAAGCTACGAACCCGCACCGCTTGATGGATTGTCGGAGCATTACGGCTATATTAGGCAGGCGCCTCGCAGAGTGATACGTACTGTGCTTCAACATAATATTACCGTATTGTGTGTGTATAACCTCTTTTTAAGTTTTGTGGATATTATACTTGGTTATGCTGAGGATATGTCGGCCAATTTCCACTGGAAATGCCTTTTGGTTAAACTGTCAGCGAGGAATTTGCATTTGCACTGTTACATTTTTATATAACTTTAATGCACATAAAAAACAGCAGCTTGTTTAAGTGAAAATACATTGATGGGGTTTTTTGCACTAATAAAGTTGTGAAGTTGTAAAGTATTTTGTCTAGTGTCAATTATATCGTTAGTTCTATTGTTATCGCAAATTTTCAAATGTATATCGTGATAAATATTTTTGGTCATATCGCCCTGCTCAAGATGGAATCGCACATATTATTATGATGAAGACCCTCACTGAACAGAAGCGAGCCTAGTGTGCATATTCTGCAGAGTATGACCTGCCAGCCACACTCAGTGCACAGCAGTGGAAGGGTTACTGGAAAAGGCCCGTAGCGGACCCCAAAAGACAAATATTTTAGTTTATCATGTTGTTTTTTTAAATACTTGTGTTAAGGTTTGTATAGAAATTACGCAAAATTCAATCTCAGGTTAAACTCTGACAGCCATTTTGATAAAATATGAGTGTTATGAGAAACCATGTTTTATTTATTTATTTGCACTTCTTTCCAATCTAAATGACTATTTATGTTAAGCTTTAAGTACAGTATAAACTGTATAACATGTATATAAACTTACCTGGATGATTGAGCATGCATCAAGATACAGTATAAGTAGAACAGTGAAAGTTTGTTGTGCAGTCCACCTCTGCCCCCTCTTCTAAGGGGGCCTGCAGCCATTTCCTCGTTCACCCTCAATCCACTCTTCTCCAGATTTCACTCTTTACTTGCTTGGACCTTGCTCAGTTCAGCTTATGTTTGCCCACAGTTCTGCACAGCTAGCAACCTGCATGTTCTCCACACCTACACTTATGCACTCCAACTGTATCCTTCCCGAAACAATTCGGCACTGAAATAATTATTCTTTCTTTATCTAACTGTATTTGGCTATCAGTCACATCTAGTTCTGGCACAGGGTACATCAGGTTTTGTATGACATGTGTCCAGACAGTGCTAGTTGCATTTTATATTGGTTTCAATGGGAGTATCAAAATGACCTTAAAATATATTCTGTGTATTTTCTGAAGAACAGGAGCAATGTTCTGAAATATTTATCTTATCGTGCTAGTATTAATCCAATACCTGCTTTTTATTTCTATGTAAATGAGCAAAGTCACAAATTCAGCAGGAGACTAAGCAGTTATTTACCCCATGTAGTATTTGTTTAGTGTTTTAGGCATTACAAGAAACTGTTTTTCATTTATTTTTATGTATTATATACTTCTGACCCCGGTCACATCTGGAAATCAAATTTCCAGATGGTTCTTATTACAACTACTTGAAAAGTTATATTTTTTTTTATTTGTTTGTTTGTTAGCTAAATACCAATCCCATGTCATCTCTGCTGTTTCTCTTGGTCATCAATTAATAGCCATTTGTTTTTCTCAACAAATCCATTACCATACTATCACTGCTACTCTGTCTTCCTTTCTTGGTGTCTCTTTTGTATCTTATTTATGGTTAAGTACACTCAGTTCTCAACTTTAAATACAAAAAAGAACAAAAGAGAAAAAACAGCTTAAAAGAAAGACCACAGGTAGAAAGATAGAAAATATAAGAGGCTCCAGAAGAAGCAAAAATTAAAATGGGAGAATAACTTTGATACTGTTAGTAGTCCAAGAGAGGTTGGTTTGTTTTGCCCATGTTTTTATCATTCATGTTTTAACCTTTTCAATGTAATAAAGAAGCACATAACAGAGCTCATCATTAACACCCTAATAAAGCACTGCATCTGTCATGATTATGTGCAGCATGCCTAACTGGTGTTGAGGTACAGTGTAATTCCTATTGTGTACTGAATAGGTGTTGTTAAACATAAAATGGTGTATATGCTGTACACTATACTGGATAACACAGACAAATGAAAGTAAGCATAAATTACACATACACTCTTTTAGGTAATCTTGTGTGTATTTTCTTTAAGTAGTCTTCAGGACCAGGTTTTCAGGGTTCTTGAAGGAAATTCGAAGACTCTCCCTTACATGCTAAATGCCTTTTGTTCTATTAACTGTTAAGATGATCCCACACTGCATCAGTAATGTTGAGGTCTGAGCTCTGGGGAGGCCAATCCATGATAGTGTTCCATTGTGTGTTTTTCTATTCAGGTATTCTTTTACTGCACTGGCACTGTGTTTGGAATCATTGTCATACTGAAAAAGGATGCCTTTTCGCATAGTATTGGATGGTGTATCAAAGTCTAACAGTACTTTTCTGTGTTTATAATTACACCAGTTTTGACAAGATTCCCTATATCACTAGCTTAAATGTAGCCCCAAAACACGATAGTCTTAACTGTGTTTTACTGATACAGACACTCAGTTTTTGTACCTCTTTTCTGACCTTCTCTACACAATACAAGAATTTTAATTTGGGATTCATCACATGCAGTTCTCGTGCAGTTTAGCATATATCAGCCTTTTCTCCCTTTTCCCTTGCTTGAGAAGTACTTCATGCAGGTTCTCTCAGGTCCTGTGTCAGGTCTTTGCTCAATATTTTCCTGATGTTAAAAAACTATTTATTGGTTCTTTGCTAAGTTGCCTGTAATGTGTAGTCACAATAGTGGTTCATGCCTTGAGTTTGGTGCTTTGAATTAATCAAAGGTTAGTATTAAATTGCTTAAAAATCCTCTACAAATGGTGAGGTACAAGGATGGATTGAAATTGGATGAAAAAGTAGCCAATGTCTAAATAAAAACTTGTGAAGTGAGGGGTGGCAAGAGACCTTTGCACAGTACTTTAGCCATATTTGTATAAAAGTAGTTTATTGTATAAACAATGAATAGCTACTATGTGCTCTACATACCTGGGCCTTTTGAAATTTTTTTCCTAATGTTCCTCTATTTGTGTGTGCTACACGAGGGGATAAGATTGTAAATGAGAGGCAGTAGGGTACACTAACAATGTTTGATAAGACCTGGGGTTCCAAATGATCACTCCTCTGTCTTTCGCTTTCTCTCCTCCTCTCTCAAGCTCCTACTTCACCTCTCCTCACTCCCTCCCACTGCTTTCTCTCCATGCAACGTTGCTTTGGGTAATTTACCAGCAGCAGGATATGCCTTCAAGCTCTCAACCACAAACAGATAAAGACATGAATGCACACACACACACACACACACACACACACACTGCAAAACACTTCAGAAAGCTTTCTGCATAACCTACAAAAATAAACACAGATATATACTTGTGTACTTATAACACACACACACACACACACAGAAAACAATGCATTCATACCAGTATATAAATACAGTTCATTAGTTACAGTTCTACACCTGATGCTTAATAAATAAATAAGAGAACAATAGTCACATTTATACTTCTAATCTTAACTGACTGAGTAGTCAAAGATCTCAGAAGGACCTAGAAACTAGGAAATTCATGGAGGTTAAATATGACTTTTTAGTCTAACAAACTTTGTAAGATTTATATTAAGTGAAATCCCTATAGCAGCAGGGCTCTAGAGTAACTTTTTGCCATGGGCGTACCGGTACGCCTAACTTTAAAAAGTTAGGCGTACCGGCACGAAAGTTAGGCGCACACAAATTTTATAATAATTTATATAATAAAATGTGTTTTTCTGGATACACTGTGCTTTTTCAGCATTCAAAGATTGATGACACCGTGTCAGAGCACTGGCTATGAATTTCAGAAGGATCAGGCCTTAACTTAACAGAAAAGTTAGCAATAGTTCTTTTCCTATTACAGCTACATCCACTTCTGTCGTGCCTAGGCTGCTCACTAGGGCTGGGTATCATCACTGATTTCTATAATCCATTCGATTCCGGTTTTCAAAGTCCCGATTCGATTCAACTTAGCCTCAGACAGTCAGAAATATTATAATTCTGATCACTTATCAGTACTGACTTCATCAGAATTGTGAACATCACAGCAGATGCCTTTGTGTGAAAGTAACTGAGAATAAAACACAGAAAAACATGAAGGAGATTTTCCTGGTCTGGCTTTTTATAGCAGATAACCTTAAAAATATTCTACAATGTTCTGCATATAAAGTTTAAATTTCTTCAGTATTGAACAACAGAAAAAATAGGCTTTCTTGTCCGAGGTCATTTAAGTGAAAAAAAGAAAAAGAAAAGAAAAAGACAGCAGCCGACAGCGCTGTAAACAACGGTAGACTGGTGGGTAATAAGCGAATGAATAATACAGAAAATAGAGATTGGAGACGGGAAACTGTTCTTGAAGTACAGAGAGAGATAGAGAGAGAGCTAGCTGTGCATGAAGTGTGATTTTAATAGTCGTGGAAGCAAAACAGCAAAATTCATGACGACATTGATCAAATGTGAAGCGCAGTTTGCTGCTTCTTTTGCTGCTGGCTCGGTGAATTTTGGTTGGAGAGAGACAAAACCTGCAGCTCAGAATCAGCGCAAAAAGACGTAATCACAGCGCGGACCGGACGCATCAGAATTGCTAAGCTCCGACAGCGTGTCCGTCTACGGGCCATCGGGTGAGAAAGCCGAGAAAGACAAAGTTGATTCTGATGCGTCGGGTCCGTTCTGTGTTTACGTCTTTGTGTGGAATCCGTGTACCTGCTCTCATCTGCTGTTTGGTTGTTGTTGAAATGGTTTTGTGAGCTTTAATCTGAGAATCTGGCGTTTCTGGCAAAACACAGTTATATTTAAAAGTCGATTCAGGATTTAATGAATTGATATCGCTTTATTCAAGCTACTCACCTCCCACTTCCACCTGCACTTTCAACTGGACCATGGCCAATCAGAGAGGTCCCGCCCCTTACTATCTCTGATTGGTTTAGTCCACGATAGGGGCATAATGTGTGTCTGTTGTTGACCACAGGGAAGGTTGCAGATTTTTTTTTTTTTTTTTCGCTACCCGAACAGTTGGTCGCACAGGTGCAACCTGTCGACGTGGGGTTATTGCATGAGACTCCAGGACTCCGATTGTTTCCCCAGGAGAAGTGTCGAGCGCCAGACAGCAGCCAGCACGGGGAGTGCTGAGACACGGACTTTTCGGGGAGGTTACCACACGGGAGTAAAGGGAGAGCATGGGGATTTATTGCCATTTATCGCACTGTAAATAAACGCACCGTTTGCAGTGAAGAGTCCTGCGTTTTGGGTCCTATTTTTCTCCACATCCCCATGGTGTGCCACGCGGACCGTGACAATAGGGGTCCAAATCTTTTGCTAACATATTTGTTTTTAGATCATTACAATTCAGATTTACACTTTTTGGTAGGGAACTATCTCTCTTAAATTTAGATATCAATGTTACTCCAAACTACCTCTTAGAGGAAACCTGTCTAAAGATGCAAACATATTGCCCAGCTGGAGAGTGAAGGTTTAACCAGCTGAATTACAGCAGAGACTGATCTATTTTCACTCTGACAGCATGCTGACTATAATGAAGACATTGTTTGTTTGTCTTCAGAACAGGAAGAAGAGATGAAATGTATTTCTACCATTCCTGTTTCATTGTGAATGGAGATTTACACCAAATAAATAAGGAATGTAAATTTACATTTTGGACATCAATGTGTTGTTTATTTTTTTCAAATAAATTATTTAATTTAATGTAGGTCTGTTTTCTTAGTGTAGCAGTTTTGCAGTTAAGAAGTCAGTCTATTTGAAAATAAATATTGAAAAAGACAGATGACTTGTTTGCTTTTTACTTTCTATATATTGTTGTTTTCAATAAATGGCATGTTTTGTCTCACTCCATTTTATTCTTGTTGCATGTTCATGCTCTACTTGGAACCTTGTTAAGATCCAAGAAAATATGCAAAATATGATTTTATTTTATTTTTTGCCATTTTTCAAGTGGTCTTAAACTTTTGATCGGGACTGTATTTACTTTCAAACATTGCCTCAGAGTTCCTTGTATGGGGGAAAGGCCTATATCTAGAAAACTATTTGATATATAAAGGTAAGATTTCACAGGACTCATTATATATCTTCAAGTTTTGTACCATACAATTTTGAATCAAATCAGAGATGGCTGAGAAGAAAATGTTCCAAAAGTTAGCTGATTTGAGACTGAATGACCCTTCTGGTAACAGCAGCCATGTAAGAGTCAGTGAAAATGTGCAATGTAATTTCAATTGATGCAACAAACTAAATACCAGACTGATTTATTATGACCATTTACTGATTTTTTGTTGTTCATGTTGCGAATTACACCCCCTGTTCCACTGTTTCCGTACAACTACATTTTTGAAAGGAATTGCAGTGAAAAATATTTAATGAAATCCTATGAGCCTTTGCAGCCTTTGGGTGCAAAGGTGTTAAGCAAATGTCATCATGCATGATGTGATGAGGCGTTTTTGCAATGCTGCAGCAACATAAAATAGTAGGTGCTCTGTTTAATAACCTGGCACTTAACACCAATAAAACCAAAGAGATGGCCAGTGACTACAGGAGACACATGGCAGACTCTACCCAGCTCAACTTCTACAGGGACTCTGTCATCAGAGTTTCATCCTTTAAATTCCTGGAAACCTACATTGCGGAGCCTCTCTCTGGGTGTGCGAACAATAGCAGTGGTGGTTAAAAAGGCACATCAGAGACTAGTTTTCCTGTGAGTGCTTAGGAGGAATTGCACAGAGGAAAAGCTGTCGGAGGCCTTCTCCGCTTCACCATTGAGAGTGTACTGACGTACTGTATCACAGTGTGGTACACTGGCTGCTCAGCAGCAGACAGAAGAGCTGTGCAAAGGGTTATCAACAATGCCCAGAGAGCCAGTGGCTGCACACTGCCCTCCCTAGAGGACATCTCCAGCTCTCTGTGTCTCAGCAGGGCAAAGAAAATAATCAAAGAATCTTCCCACCCTGAACAGCACTTCTTCAACCTCCTGCCCTTGAGCAGGTGGTACAGGTGCATAACGAGCTGGACAAATAGGCTTAAAAACAATTTCATCCCCTGGGCCATTTGAACTCTCAACTGCTGTAAATGAAGAAAACCTTCCAAATCTGAAACATTTTACAATATTTCTTTTTGAGTGCAATAGCTATTCTGTTGTGAATGTCATTCCTTTAACTCCAGCCATGCTCTAAATGTACTAACATGTTTACCTGCTCTTAATGCTTTTATTTTTAAGCCATATTTATTTATTTTTTTTCACCTACTGTTTTGCACTGAACACAATAGTTTTATGAATCTTGTTCTAAATTTCAAATGTACAATGACAATAAAGGTGTCACGGTTCGCGCTGGCAAACCGTGGGTGTGTGGGAAAGTAGGACCCAAAATGCAGGACTTTTCAATGCAAGCAGTGCATTTATTTACAGTGACGTAAATAATACACAACAATAAATCCCCGTGCGCCCCAGACTCCCGTGCCGTGTCTTCCTCCCAGTGTCCATGCCCTGTGTCCTCGCTTCCAAGTGTCCATGCACCCCGTGCTTGCTGCCCTCTCGTTTCCAGGCTCCTCCTGGGAAATAGCAGAGGCAGACGTTAGACACTTTCCAACTGCGGCAGGCTTACACTTACTGATATGTTGAAAACACATATAATAACAATAATAATGAGAGTCCACACTGCTCAAGGAGCCTGGGTCCCTCAGACCCAGGTCTGTGACAAAAGGCTTCTTATTATTCTTCTTAGAGAATCCCACACAGACAAATCTGGTCACTTCCAGCAAAAATCCATTTCGGCATCCACTCTTTTGTTAGTGCTAAAATCTCCAAACCAAATCATGGCGGGTCTTGCTATCATCTTGTGTATCATCTTTGTTGCTATCCTTGTTCTGTCTAGTTTCTACTGACGTTCATTCCTCTCTCCTGTGCATACTTCTCTAGACTCTCTTCTACCTCCTCCCTACTATCATTACAGACCACAATTTCATCCTCAAGCATCATAGTCCACAGACTCCCCTCCTGAACTTATCTGTCAACCTGTCCATCACCATAACAAACAAAAACAGGATCAGAACTAATTCTTGATGCAATCATATCCACATCTCCTACCCATCTGTCCCTACTGCACACTTCTTCCTTACTAATCATCTACACCTCCTGATTCACTAACTGTCCTCCTTCTGTCCTCCTCTCTCTTCAAAGTACTCCTTCTATGTTCTCAGCGCACTCGCTTCACTTGTTAGTGTACTTCCATTTTTATCCTTAATCATGTTAACATGCTGCACATCCTTTCTAGCTCAATCTCATTACCTAGGCAATCAATTATAGACAAAGTTTTTTTATCCTTCCTTAGTGTCCAGCCTTTAATACAGCTGACTATGAGCCTTTTACTTTGCTTTCTTTCTTGAACAACTAGATTCCAAGTACTCCTGTCTACTTTCTTCTTTTTCCTGACTGCCCTACTTTTTTTTTCTTTGCTGGTTCCTCTGTACAGTTAAAACAGACAAGTTCTAAACTACGTATTTAAGTCAGCATATAGCTGTTTTTAGATCTGGTCATCGAGTCGGTGCTAGCTCTTAAAAGAGTTGGATATAATAAAATGAGTGAGAAACAGCACATTAAATAAGGTATCTCCTCCTTATATCTCAGTAAGTAATTCATTATCTCAAGTATGTCATTGTGACTTTACAAAGGGTCACATTAGAGGATGCTGACTTTTAAAGCTTATATGTGTTTGCCTTAATTTTACTCAGGCTATCACTTTCTGCAACAGTAAATGCTGCTTGCTCACTCCACCTCAGCTCCCCTCAGGCTTCATTGCACTGGCCAAATTCAGATTTCCTGGCTTTTAGCAACTGCCAAGAGGGCAGTGAGCGGTAAACCCAACTGCAGGCTTCAAAGCCTTCTCTTGAAACAAAACTATGGTGACATCACAGTTGCTATGCTCATGTCAAGGTTCCAATAGTTGTTATTATTCAGAGAGTAATGAACAAGGACACAGTGGTTTTGGTGGCAGAAAATGTGTGTCTATCACTCCTTCATAATAATTGCCTACTCTTTCTCATTGACCAGGTGCACAGCATCGGGAGCCCAGAGCAAAGAATGAGTCATAGCAGCTGATCCAGAGTCTGCATTTAATCCCATGCTCCACTGCACTAAAAAAGTAGTGGTGCCTAACTGATCTGAGCTGAGATCTACACAGACATAATGCTGTCTTTTCAGTCAGTGGAGCCACATAACACATATAGACTTAATACACAATCGATTTTATTCAGTGTGCTTAGCATCACAATTTCTTCATTCTTTACTTTAGAGTCAATTTCATACTCTCCCTTTATTTTTTCATGGTGTCAGTAACTTGCAACATTTCCTTTTAAGAAGGACGCCCAGTATTATCTGTGGATGTTTGTGTTTCTTGTCAATGTGTAACCTCAGCATATCTGTAACTGCCAGTGTGATAACAAGATCATTTGAGGTAGATGTGTTTATACTCTGACATAGAATAATGACACAAAGACCATATTTTTCTTAAAACTATCTCTACTGTACCTCTGTTACCATGGTAACTGTTTCCAGATCTGGGATACTCCTCCTTTTTCAGTGTAACCCCTGTAACACTTCATAATCTCTATCCACTAAACTTTAATTCAGTGTCTTTTTACAAATAAGTCGTACTACATAAGCATGAGTATGTTCAAGTCTGTTTCATTTAGTTAGTTTGTTTTGTTTTTTGTTTTGTGGACGAGGCGTTTGGAGGCGGGTGGCGTGGTTGTTGAGTTCTCATCTACTACTTTTGCATTTCAGTGTCAGTAAATTAGAAATACAGTATCAGCATTTTGGCAAAGAGCTCCACCCACATACACATTCACACTTGCTCACACACATACACACATTAACAAGCACGCAGACAAGCACTCTGAGAAACTTCTACTTGAGGTGATGTAGTGTCTTGTAGTTTCCATGGTAACATCTAGGGAGCAAATCAAGAAGGAGGTCCAACATAACAAAGGGGAACACTGCCCCCCCACGACTAGTGAAAGGAGAAAGCCTGAAGGACAGAAAGACAGAAAAAGACAGAAGAACAGAGCTGAGGGACAAAGAGAGTGACACTATCTCAGAATGAGCCCAAGTGCTACTTCAAGCCAGGGAAAGAAATTGCTCTCAGGCTTGCACATAATGCTTTCTGTTCTCAACTATAACTTGAGATTATGTAACATGAAATTGACTTGTGTCCTAAGCCAACATTGTGTATGCTTACATGGCAAACACTAAAATTGATCACTTTGGTGGATATACTGGTGAATTCCTTATTTTAGTGGAAAATCCCTTTTCTTGGGTCCCAAGGATGTGTCTAGTGTTATTGCGTGGATCTTTGTCTTCCTTTTGGTGCTGCGGGCAAGCAACCACTCAATGTCTTCATTGTGAACTACCCCTCTTTTGCTAATCAGTTCATCTTGAAAGCAAATATTAATACAGACAGCACACACTGGAGATTACAAATGCACTACAAATGTTAACTACCGCTGTCTTCAAATAACTATAACCTGTACTTTGAGCAGAGGTTCTTTAAAGCCTAAAGGAAAAATCCAAAATTTATTGACTGAACTAGAGAGGAATTCGAATTCAAGTGAAAATAACATGACTGAAGTAAAAATTGTCCTCTAATCTCCTTTGAAATTATTCAAAGGAAACAATTACAATTATACTTTATCAGTAATGAGTATAAACAATACAACTGACTGACACAATATAAACAACACTTAAATAACACTCAAACATAAATAACAACAACAACAACAACAACAACAACAACAATAATAATAATCAGAATTTGCCCAAAGTGTGCAAAAGAAAATTGGAATGACATTCAAATATATGTTTTAGTGTTTACAAGGAGAGAAAGTCACACTTTAGAGTAACATATTTGAAATCAGTCCTACTCCATAAGGAAAGTATTTTATAAGAAGTGTGAAAATTGAATATTTGTTGGTGATAGAGCATATGGTGTTTTTAGGTTAGACTTAATCTGTTCCTGACATTGGGGAAGCTGTTAAACATATTTCTTTGTACTAATGTTCACACTTATTTAGGTGAATGTGATACAAAACTTGTGAGAAAAATATTAGAGTGACACATTTAGGCTTTAGGTACTTAGGATCTAGCTGACTGACACAAATGAGTCGTGTGCTTATGTGCTTATGTGTCCAGTTGTGCTTGTGTTTCTCCCATAGATGGATGGTAAGTTTACCAAATAGAATCCCACATAAGAGAAATTAAGGTCCACATAAGAACTATTTTGATTGTTACCTTTCACAGTGTGGTACTAAAGCTGGAGTGAATGACTGTTATTATATAAATAAACTTCTTTTAAATTTGAACCCTTGACAAAAAAGGGTAATATAATAATTAGGGCCAAATCTCTCTGAATTTTGGATTACAGAGTGTTATATCTGTGGTTACATACTCCTGTTAGTTTGTGTGAAGTAATAATGATTTTTTTCATCAGAGCTGAAGAGGAGACAAAACCAATGGATTTGATAGACTATGGCAATGTAGGACATTAAAACCTATGTCTTCCTGTCCTCGAGAAAAGTCTTGCTGCTCCAGATACAAAACAACAAAACATAAACAAGTGATTGAAATCTAAAAAAAAAAAAGGAAAGAAAGCAAGCAACTAGAAGTAAGGGCAATTTTCTTTTAAAATGAATTGATTATTATTATTAACAATATCAATAGAGTCAAGTTTGTGTGTTGGTGATTTGTGTTTATAATTGGCACTTGTGTGAAGATCATTTCAGAAACCCTGGTGATCCCAAAAGAGTTACAAACTTTTCGTAGCAGCTTTCCACATGCTGTCTTTGACATAGGTACATGTGCAATGTTGTGAAACCAGCTAATTGAAGTGGACATTAGAAAACTAAAAGCTGTCTTAGTTAATTGAGACAAATGAAGATAGTGGTGATCATGGGATAAGCAGCAAGTTTCAATGTCACACTAACAAAAAGAGAGTGGAGCTAGACAGAGAACCAGCGCACAGAGACTCAATGCATTACACATGACCCGTACGCTGTCACTGTGTCAATGTCAAGCAATACTTTACTCTCTCATTTCTCTCATCTCTCTCATATATATATATATATATATATATATATATATATATATATATATATATAAATAATCCCCCGCTCGCTTGAGGGTCCTGCGCAGTATCTTAGCTGTCCCTAGGACTGCGCTCTTCTGGACAGAGATCTCCAATGTTGTTCCCGGGATCTGCTGGAGCCACTCGCCTAGCTTGGGAGTCACCGCACCTAGTGCTCCGATTACCACTGGGACTACCGTCACCTTCACCCTCCACATCCTCTCGAGCTCTTCTCTGAGCCCTTGGTATTTCTCCAGCTTCTCGTGTTCCTTCTTTCTGATGTTGCTGTCATTCAGGACCGCTACATCTATCACTACGGCCGTCTTCTTCTGTTTGTCTACCACCACTATGTCCGGTTGGTTAGCCACCACCATTTTGTCCGTCTGTATCTGGAAGTCCCACAGGATCTTAGCTCAGTCATTCTCCACCACCCTGGGGGGCGTCTCCCATTTTGACCTCAGAACTTCCAGGTTATACTCGGCACAGATGTTCCTGTATACTATGCCAGGCGCTTGGTTAGGGCGTTCCATGTATGCCTTGCCTGCTAGCATCTTGCACCCTGCTGTTATGTGCTGGATTGTCTCAGGGGCATCTTTACACGGCCTGCACCTGGGGTACATACCGTGCAGGGGCCTGTCCTTCCATGATGCTTCCCCGCCTTCCTCCTCTTTCTTGGGTTTTTGCTGCCTGAGGTATTCACTGAGCACGCTGTCAGTTGGGGCCATCTTCGTGATGTATTCGTGGATGTTCGTTGTCTCATCCTGGACCGTGGTGTTGACACTCACCAGTCCCCGGCCTCCTTCCTTCCTCTTAGCGTACATCCTCAGGGTGCTGAACTTGGGGTGAAACCCTCCATACTTAACTCTAGTGAACACTTTGATGTCCTAAGTAACTGTGCCACATTTAAAGGTGACATATACATTGGGCATTTAGCAACATCATAACTAATACATTTGACCCTACTCAATAGCCTTACAATACAGTGATGTCAATGGAAACTAAATAGGTAGCAACACTATGCCAACCTATAAGTCAAGCATCTATTATGAGATAGGAAGGCAAAAAAAAAAAGAACTACAAGTTTTGGATGAAATCACACATGAGAGTTATCTTTTATGATTCAGATATTTTTATGTTTGACCATGTATAAAAACAATGACAATGTAATAACTTGAAGGCGAAGGCATGTTGGAACTCTGTACTTGCTCACTCCTTCTGTGCCTCTCTTTCTCTCTCATGTCTTCCTCTTTGCCCCTCTGCCCCTTACTGTGCAAGAACAGATGTGGTAACATCTCTTGCTACATTGGATCATGACTGAGTTTTAGCAGCATGCTGTTGTCAGGTGGTGACACTAACATTGGACAGCTTTACATAAAAAGATATCCATTATTCTAACCATCGGAAGATATGTGTGCTTCTCTCTGTAGCATAAATATATGAAAATACAGATGTTTTTGAAAATGCCTGTTATTGCATGACTGACTTAAGGTGAACATATATATTTCTATTTTTAATGAAACTGATGTTTGCCTACATGTATCTGTGTATAAGAATGTGTCTGTGTGTGTGTGAGAGAGAGAGAGCGAAAGAGAGTGAGAGAGTGTGTGTGTGTGTGTGTGTGTGTCTGTTTTTGTGTGTGAGCTCATTTATTAGCTCGCACAGTCACCCACTCCTTTTTAAAAATAGCAGCCTCTTGGCTGAGGCTGTCAGCAGCAATGAGAAAATAAGGAGTTCCATTTTGGAGGTAGCAGCCTTCATGATACAATTAGAATACTGTGGCTGAGGGAACATACTGACACAAATACACACGGTTACTTAAAATTGATGCAGCAGTTGTTTTAAATTCCTGGTCGCTTTAAGTTATGGATTTTGACAAAATGGTTATAAGAAATAAATAATTTTCAATGTTATTTACTTTGACATTTTAAATATTACCATTTATTACCTTTCCCTGACATTCCTTCCCACAACACATTATGTAAGTGACATTGGGCTACTTAGACTGGGTGGTTACGCAGCTTTTTCTGCAATGGCTGGGTATTATATATAATGCATGGTTGTTAATAAAACCTAGGGTATCCTTTTGAGTAGGCTGGAAATAGTGTGTATTTAACTGTGCTAGACTTCTCTATCCTACCTGTCTAACTGAACTAATTTTTATGACACTGAGGAGGTGATCCCAATCTATCAAGTCGGTTCACTTTCAGGTGAATTATTGAGAAAAAAAGAAAGACAGAAAAGAACGTGTGATATGACATGTTCCTCACAGTTGCTTCTGCAGAACATGGCTAAGCTATGTATATGCAATCACTATATTAGACACTTTTATTATAAAACAATGGAACAAACAAATTAACAAAAACATATCAATAAATATATATAAATAAAATGATATGCAAACAGACAACGAGACAAAATCACTTGATGCTTTTCTGTGGGCTTTTCTGCTATTATCCATACTCCAAATGTTCAAGATTTGTCTGTTTTATCTAAAACACCCAGACACAAATACATTACAGTTTCTACTTGTATTGCTGCAACTCATCTTGTGTGTCATTAAGCATCACACTGAGATCACACATCAGTGCACAACATGTCTACAATAATACCAGTGCTGCATCTCTCCCAGGCAGATAAAAGCATTTCTATTAGTTTTGCAGTCCACCTACATTATACAAAGCCATACTGATTACAATGCTTTTCAAACAAAGACAAAGCCAGTATAAGGTGAAGAGCTGGATTCTAGCCATTCTGGTACCTGTTGATAGTAATATGAAGGCCATCATTGTCCCTCTTCTGGCAATTAGCTAATAAGCTGTGCAGCTAATTAGTTCAAGTGCTACTCCAGATAATATACAGTGTTTAAGGAAAGATGGTAAAAAGAGGAATGGTGGCCAGATGTATTGTTTCCTTACACTAAAACAAGGCAATGAGTGCATTTACTGCCACTAATAATGCATAAAAAGAAGCTACGGCTATTAAATTCTACTTCCTTCTGCAGACACTCTATGCATTTCTATTACTGTCAGCAGATACAGTGTACAAAAAAACAATAAACTGCATATTTTGTATAGTGTAGTTCTTTCCAGCTTGAGTGCACAATTCTAAATTCTTAGACACTGAATTGTCTATCTAGTTATTTATTCTTAATTTCCCAGTATTTGTCAGTATCTGATAGGCTGGGACACGTTTTATCTTTTGTTTTATGTAGTGTATATCTCAAAGATGCTCTTTATTTGTATCCACAAGTTCCATGTGTTATATTTCCTATCCATTACCTCAGCATTCTCTTCTGTCCCCTCTCTGACCCTTCCATCTCTCCTTATTCTGTCTATCTTTTTACCGTCGTTTTACTGCCACACTCATATTGACTTCACAGTTCCATCCTTGTCCAGTCATCCTGCTCTCCATCTCCTTTCGCTTCTCCACTTTCTCACTCCATCATCCTTGCTTCTCATTGAAAGCAGAAGCAGCGGCAGTCAAATTGATTTTGCTGCTGTGCTGTGGAGCCCCATAAACTCACAGATTGGGTTTCCCACTTACCCTCTCCCTCTGGCCCTCTGTATTTCTTTCTCTCTCAGTGGTAGTTCCATCCCCCCCCCCCCACCCGCACCAACCACCCCCCACCCCTCAACCTGTGCTCTCTCCTTGCCTTCTGTCTTTCATCTGTTCCTCTTCATTTGATATGCTACTTTGTTGTCTTTCTCACACACACGCACGTGTGTACACAGAGGTAATTGCTCGGCAGATTACAGGTAAGCTGGTGCCGAGGAAACAAGTGCAACTTTATGATTGTGATTGTGGCTGTGTACAGTATTTAATATTGTATATTAACAAGGAAATTTAATAGGCAATACTTCTGTATTGCAGTGTGCTTGAGAATAGGATGTTAATGCCATATTTTTAAGCAAGAACATATATCTCATCAAATCATTTCAACAATATCATGACTTTTCATTAGTGCAAGTCATAGCTGTTATGTGGGAGGTTACTCTGCATATTTCAATTTGTGCTTTTCTGATTCCTCCAGAATTACACTGTATTTGTAGTAGAAGCAAGGCAGAGGGCCACACAGATGTGCATGTATGTGCACAAAAGTTGCAAGAGCAGAGGCTCATGCCTTTTCAACAACAGTTTTGTTGTCTCTGACAAAAAAAAAACCCTGAACTTAGCTATCAACATATGACGCACTGTTTCATCCTGTGACACTTTTACTAAAGGTTCGGAATCTAATGTAGTTAAAACCAGCTGGACTAGTTCAAACCAAGTTAATCATTTCAACATTATGCTACATGCTTCTTTTAAAAAAATCCCAGGTAGTAATATTATATTGTCAGTGGCTAAAAGGGAGGAATACAATAAAAAAAAACAAAGCAGCAAAATAGGCTTAAAATAAGCTATGCTTACCAGTGTGTGTGTGTCTATGTGTGTGTGCACATGTGTGTTGATGTATCTGTGTGTGAAAGATCACTAAGTTAAATATGCTTCAAAAAATGTGAGAAGAGAAGCTTTCATTTTTTCATAACTTGATATCTACTCTAAAGCAAACCTAACCATGCAAACCTAGCAGTCTACTGAGACAAGATAGATCAGCAGAGACCAGCACACTCATGTAAAGATCTTGCAGATATGAGGTTGCCATTTTTTATTTTTACCATAAGTGAGCATCTTAAAGTACTGGAAGTGGTTGGTTTAGGAAACCAGTTAGTGTTTCACAACTATTAGGTATTGGTTAAGTTGTTAATTTGATTAAGCATTTCATTGAGCACATATGTTACAATGGTAAAGTCAACTGAGGTCAGATTCCAAACTCAACTTTTTATGTCAATTTGTCTTCTAACTGACTGAAAATTTGAAAATCTAAGGAGATCATCCCAATTTTTGATATCCTACCTTGTGACTTGCCTGACCTCTGTGGTTCTCTGTATGGAAATTATCCAAGAGTCCTGAACTGAATTGTATATGTCTGTGAGCATATTCTCACACAAGGCTCCCTATATATAGTTAACTGAGCAGATGTGGTTTGTAAACAGATCATGGCAGATGATCTGCAATGATAAATGACTCTCCAGGAATATAATCCTACAGTGTAAGTGAACAGCTCGCTGCTCAGTTGTCCTCCATATGAGTCATGTTTCTGTGTGGGTCACACAGTAATGGAGAACTCTTTGAGTGCTACCCATGATTTGTGAAATTCAGTTGTTGAAACAGATCTTGCAGCAATCATCTTCAGTATCAGCTTTCCTTCTTCTATTTTCTTATACTTTTGTAATAATGCACTTAGGGGAGAATAACCAGGCAGACTGTAACTTTAACACGAGCACACATTTCACAGGTCCACACACAACACTTGCTGTGTTTCTTTTCACATGAAATAGTATGACAGTTACATGATGCCCCCTATTGGCCTGGAATGTGGAAAGCTTTTAAAACAAATTCACCTTTCTTAATCACAGTTACATGTACACTTAAATGAATTTCCATGTAAAACAGAAATTTCCAGCGTATTGCCATCCAGGCTGACTTCTTCTTTTTCGCTGGTTCCTTTTTTGTAAACTGTCATTTGTAGAAAACTTGTAGGTCTCTGCTGGTCTCAGAGAGGTGTGAAGCATAAGTTTTCTCTCAGTTAGTGTGTAGCTGTGAGGTCTTACGTACTGTCCCTTTAAGTTGCTTACTTAGTGTGGAATTTCCTTTCTTGACATCTGTTCAGTTTCTCATAGACACAAGACACAAGGCACTAGTATGTGTTTTAATGTATCAGTTTGCAATTGACCAGCTGTAAGCTTTGGCAAGCTAGAGTTCTTATCTGTCTGCCATGCATGTGGTTCCATGCACATGGCCCATGTGCTTGCATGCAGTGTAGCTATATTCATCTGAAGGAGCATGGCCCGAGTTTTTCACATATTTTTCTCATTTTGTTAAAAGAAATAATTCTTTTTGCAAATAATTTACCCTTAATCAAATCCATCTGTTTCCTTTGAAAAACATGAATATCTCTTTCTTCCAGATAAAAGGAGAGTTCTGTGTAGGTTAACTGTGGATCAGAGTGTGTCATGCAGCTTTGTGGCTTTACTTTTCACAAAGCATAAAACTCATTTTTCTAATCACCATAGCTGCAGTGTACTGTGGATCAAAACGCAACACTTTGAGCTTAATAGTAGTCCACCTCAGCAAGAAACTTTCTCTTTAGGCACCTTAGGGAATTCTTTTCCTCTAATGGCTCTCTGCAACTACACCATGTGATCTGCTTGTAGACAAACAGGCTAAGCTGTTTCTCCAAGGCTGCAAATTCCCTAAACATAAAAATATCAGTGAGCACCAGCAGCTTACTTTATAATCATCAACACAGCAAACATTTACAAGACCAGATCAGTGTGAGTCAACAACAAGTTAACAATGTCAAGAATAAATTCAACACTGTGAGAAAAAAAAAATCAAAATAATATAATTAAAATGAGAATTCAAATTAAAAAGATTTCTGGGGAAGAAAGTCACAGTTCTGAGGAAAAAAAAATCAGAATTCCGAGAAAAATGTCAGAACACTGAAATGGCAATTCTGAGAAAAAAGCTCAGAGTTATAGAATTAAAGTTAAAATTCTGACATTAAAGCAAAACCTCTCTGTTTCAGCTCAAAAATCTAAAAAGAAAAAAAAGTTAGAATTCCAAGATTTATGTCAGAATTCTCAGAAAGAAGAATTCTGAAAAAAGCCAGAATTCTAGGAAGTGATTTAAAGATTCCAAAAAAAAACTATCAGAATGCTGAAGACAGAATTCCAACATTCAGTCAGTTTTAAAGTTCATTCTGAATTCAAATACCAGATGTCCGATATTTCAGGCTGAATTATAAGATTAAAATAAAAAATACAAAATAAACTAACAATCAAGTCAAAATTCCAAGAAATAAAATTCTTCAGTGTAACAGTCTATTGTGAGAAAAAAAAATATTTTAGAATCTGAAATTGAGATAACACAACCAGGAGCTAAATAAAAATGACAGGAAATTTTGAAATAAAAATATCAGTTGGAGAAATTATGTGGACAAAGAGGAGACAACTCTTATTTTGCAATTTCCTTTCCTTCCCGTTTGCAGGTTATAACAGTGCAGGAAAGTAAGAGGCAAAGAAATATACCCACAGCTGTCCTTGTTGTCAGCTTTATGTAAGCACAGTGCGAGTACATTTCACAACTTCAGAACTGTGACATCACTTGTCTATTTATTTGTTTCTTTCTTTATTTATTTTTTCATGAAAATAGTATGACAGTAGTTACATAGTGTCACCTGTTGGCTTGAAATAGGTTTTAGATCTGACAACATGACATAGTCTATTCAGTCAACACAGCGGATAGTTTTTTTTTCTATTTCTAAAATTGCAAGATATATTTTACATTCTTTGGATTTATGGACACTTTTATGTGTTGGTGAAAGGAAACCAAGGACATTCATACAAAAGCATTTTTTTTATGGATGCAGACGTCTAAAGGGAGGACAATTTCTTTAAGTTTTTATTACAACAATCCAGCTGACTACATGGCATGAAGTAGAACAGTTACTTAGCAACAGAAAAATAAAATGTACAGGAAGTGAAATAGATTTTTTAGGTGCCAAAGTAATGCAACTTAACTGCCTCTGGGTCCTAACTATGTCAGAGGTACTGTACATCCTGGTCATACAAGCACTGAACTAGACAATGGTTTTTGCTTTAGAACCTGTGTGTGTGTGTGTGTGTGTGTGTGTGTGTGTGTGTGTGTGTGTGTGTGTGTGTGTGTGTGCATGCGTGCATGCGTGTGTGTGTATGTATTTGTCCTTAAATTGAAAGAAGGGTATCTGGGTGTTATCCTGCTTTGTGTTATATTTGTAGTGGCTCAGGTGGCAGACTGGCTTGCCACCAGTCATAGCATTAGTGTCAGTGCCCTTGAGTAAGACACTGAACCATTTTCACCTTAACCTTAATGCAGCCTTGCCTTGGAAGTGGTGTGTGTATGTGAGTGTGTGTGTGTTTGTGTGAGTGTGAATAGGAAATTAAATGTAAAATGCCTGTGTAGAATTTCTATGGTTAAGAAGCATAACTACAGGTTTTGTACCAGTCATTAGGGCTGCCACGATTAGTCGACTAGTCACAATTACGTCGACTATTAAAATCGTCGACGACTAATTTAATAGTCGACGTGTCGTTTGACGCTTTGTAAGATCCCAAAAGACGCAGGAATAAGTTGTAGGATTTAAGAGTGTAATAACGGACTGAAACAGAAGATGGCAGCACTGCATGTACAAGGATGCCAGCTGCCGTTAAACCCCGAAGAAGAAGAAGCTGTGTCCCAGAATTCATAGCGCGGTCCAGCTCAGTTTCCAACAATGGCGGCAGCTAGTTAGTTTTAATATTACTCTTATTATTCTTTCTGGGTCACAAAATAAACTATTAACATATTTTCAGGCGAGAATGTAGCTGTGTAAACCTCAAATATCTGCTCAGTTTATCAAGACACCACATATTTTCAAAAGCACTCCGACGTTTTCGGAGATGTCTGTTACCCACCAGCTAGCTCTATAGTTAGCCGGGGGCAAGGCTCACTAGAGCCGGTGAGAACACCGGACTCCCGGCAAATCGTTTTCAAACCCACCGCTGTCTTTCGCGACTCAGGTTAAACATGATATATAAGTCACTTAGATAACTTAAAAATGTTATTGTTTGGCTTTTTTTTTAGTATTTTATTGGTTCCTGATTAAATCGGTTTGGCTGAGATTAAAGTTATAGTTTTTACACAGCTGAATAAACGTCAAGCAGATTAAACTCCATCGAAACAATCTGCAAATGTCATTAAAATGTAATAAACTCTCATCTTGTCTTTATTTTTAGTTAGCACATACCTTAAATACTTAAAGCTGTAAGCTAATGATAGTTATATAAGAGCAGATGCTGCTGGTGCAATAAGCTGTATGTTTTACGTCCAATGGATGCATGATCTGATTAGTCGACTAATCGCAAAAATAATCGGTGACTAGTCGACTATCAAAATAATCGTTTGTGGCAGCCCTACCAGTCATGCTCTAAATTTACAGTCTACATGCCATTATCTAACCCCCGCCTCCCGCAAAAAAAGAAAGAAAAGAAAATAACAGTTTACTGGAACTCAAACATGAAAACTAAGTTGGTTGTCAGGAAAACAGAAGTAGATCAGGAGATTATTTTTTGTGCCATATTATCTTAGTCTCACACAGTTTTGACTAAGGTACGGACCATTTTGTGTTTACCCTAGTTTTTTGTGGTACTAGTTACTTCTATCAAAAGTAACTCAGTTACTTCAAGTTACTTGTTACTTTCAAAGTAACTCGTTTCTAGGGAAAGTAACTTTGGTTTTACTCAGAATTCTCTTGTTAATGTGTTGTTTCTGTAACTGGATCCCCAGCAAGATTGCCAGTCCTCTAGCTTGCTTACTTGCCATAAGTGCACTGTGCTACCTACCAATAGAAAGGAAAAAATAATGTGCATATTTCCACGAGAGAAATCCCACGCCTGGACCGTCGTTGATCACCGCCATGACTCTAACCTACGTCACAGCATCATGTGCGCTTTTTATATCCAACACGAAAACTGCAATCGTGGTGCTTTTGATTTTACTCAGAACTCGGAAATTCTGCCTTCTGAATAGGAAGATTTAGGTAACACTGCAGATGAGCTGCATACAGAGCTGGACTGGGACAAAAAATCGGCCCGGGCATTTTGACTAGAGACCGGCCCGCCATTATAGGAAAAATCATAAAGCCTTTGAATGAAAACAAACGCTGTTGTGACAGTGATGTACACTGTTTTGATGGTATATATGCATCAATCTATCAATTGTTTGTTGTAAGATTCAGATAATTATTTTTTAAAAGCTAGATATTTTAAATGAGAATAAGAAAGAAAAGTACTTCTTTGTGCCCCCCTCTCCCTGTTAATGCCCCACCTGGCCCCCCTGGCAAAACTTTGCTAGACCCGCCCCTGCACAGTTACCAGCTGTCAGCTACCTAAAAAAAGGATCCTGGTGTTAGTTGTCTCTCAGAAACAGTTCATAACTTCCCTTCAACTCATTCATGTCACCTAACAGGTAAACCTGTTTCTCCATCACCTGTTCAGCTCCGATGATTCAGTAAGGACGTCTCCTGGTTTCATCTTCATGTTTCCCTCTCACCACATATCCAAACCGATATCATGACCAGCAGCTTTTACAGCTGTGGCTCCAGCAAACAACAAGTGATACTAGAAAGTAATATTAAATAAATTCTAACAACAGCTGATCAAACGTGCTGCTGTTGTTTAACGCGACCTCTGCTGGTTTCTTCTTTCTGGCGCAAAGTGGGCGATAAACAAACAAGAGAGAAAAGCCGATCAGCTGATCATTGATCAGTTTCATGATTGAAGTAGAAACGGGAGGGGGGGGGGAGAGAACGAGAGAAGAAGAGACAGCTGTGCAGCAAATACAGGATAACTCCAGCTTTGTGTCTTTTTCATTGTAGCTGAAGTACGGGACAAACTGCGTTCCTTTTCACCTCAATACGAAACGCGTAACATTTTCTCTGAATACGAAACAATTCCGTTTTTTAGGGGATGGTTGGCAACTCTAATAATTAACCTTATGAACAAAATAAAGTTCAACATCAGTAACATCATAGCACCCACCCAGCTGTATAGAAACTCCATCATGCTAGCTAGTACACAGTATGAGTTATTGTAACTGACTGTAAAAAGTTAGCACAACGAAAATAAACTCCACCTAAACTTGGTTTATATCTGACCCAGATAGACTGCAGGTCATAATTTCTTACCTGAAGTTCAGTTCACCTGACACTTGGACCGGCGGCCGCCTCGGGTCTCTGCTCCTCCTGCCTCCCCTTTCCCTCATCCACCTGCTGGCCTCCACCACTTGCTAATGTTACTGAATCTGTGGAAGCTCCACGATAGCCACCACACGAAGTATTTAGTATCCACTGTTAGCTAGTTTATTGTGATGGTGTTGTATTTATTATGTTGTTCTTTTTTGTTTGTTTTCTCTTCTGTTTTTTTTTCTTCTCTTGACAGGTGATCCAGGTATTTTTTTTCTTTTTTGTTTGTTTGTTTGTTTGCTTTTCTATTTTTTCCTTCCCCCCTTTCTCACTATCTCTTCTCCCCTCTATTTTGTCTTTCTCTCCCTCTCTTTCTTTCATTCTTCTTTCTCCCTGTCCTATCCCATAGTCATGTCTGTCCCGTCTATAACAACTGAAAATAAAATAAAATAAAGACATAATTATAATAAAGGTCAATCAAATGTACCAATATGGCAAGGCCATGATGATCCACTTGGTAAAGTAAATCTGCTAGGCATCTTTTTTGGCCTTCAGACAACAATTCTGATGGCTGAAGATCCAAACGGGACAGGCAAAAAAAAAAAAAAAAAAAAACCCAGTGAAAAAAACAACTGACACAGCTTGCCTGGCTACCCAACCCAATATCACGGCAAAGTATTTATGTCATTTGCCTCCTAGGAAGAGATCATACCTCCTCAAAATTACAAATAAGATGCAGACAGGGGACACTAGACATTGACCAGAGTTATGAATGCACATCATGAAGTACCTGAAGATGATATAAACAAACACAATTAAACAATTTTGACACGTTACCTTTTTGACTGGACTGTACTACATAGCAATTTCAGAAAACCGATGCTATCTTTCCATTATCTGGCTTCACACAATGTGGTTATCAAGATTTGCGAATTTCAACAATTTCTCACAGTTAATTGCCATATTATCAAAAGAGATTATAATTGCTTACTTGTTGCCATTCATTTGCCAAATGATGGACTGATAGGGATTTGGCTTCATCTTTTTGCCATTTTATCACCATCTTGATTCACCAAAGATGGCAGCTGACCGTGAGTGGTTGCAGACCCGGTTTTCATTATTGAAGCAAACATTTCAAGTGCAAATGATTACAAGCTCATATCACACGGATCCAGTAATTTTGATTAAGCTGCATTCTTTAACCACTGGTTTAGCTGCCATGACTGTAATGTTAATGCACTGAAAACTGGTTGTGACAGTTTAGTTAGTTTTTTTTTTGTTTGTTTTTTTTAATGAAATGGCAATAAAAAACAAACTGTTCCTACCTGAATTAAGTGGAAATATTAAACAAACAGGGGAAAAAACAGCATAGCCCTTAAGTGACTAAAGGTGCTATGTAGTACATTTAACCTGATTCCTCTCATAAAAATAAGTTTTATTCCTTTCACCTTTTCAAAAGCAATAACTATGTAACAGCCATACTCCATGTTGCATGGAAAAAAAAGAACTGGATAAATAAATACCTGATTAAGATGCAGAAATGTGGGCAACTTTTTAAGATAAACTGCAGGGATCTTTTAAATAGAGGGTTTTTTTTTGCAGTTATCTCTTTCTTTCCTACCATGCTTGCTTTACCTTCTTGTGCTTTCCTACCTGCTGTCCTCTGCTCAATAATCACTTCTGAATGCCAGATTGACATTTTCCTGGTGCATTCCACGTACTTGAAAAATAAGAGAAGAGGAAAAACAAGTGTAGACACAAAAAACAGAGAGAAAAGTATTGTGTGGCAACAAAATGCAGCAAGTGACCTTTTATAGCGGCACTGACTCTTCTTACATCTGTGCCTTGTGAGAGGACTGAGACAGTGTTTGATCTTTTAAACACTCAGATGTCACAGACAGCAGAGTAATTACAAGAAAGCTGCAGCACAGGCAGGGGCCATTGATCAGTACCAAAGAAGAAATAACAAACAGACACACTCACAAGAATACACACATATAGTATGCAAGTCCAGTAACCCACCTTCGAAAAAAGAAAAGTTTAAGGTTAAGTAGGCTTCTTGTCTTCCTACACCATTCAGTGATAATGCACTGTTGAATTCCTATGTAGAACATATCCAAAATGTTCATCTCATACAATTAAAATAGCAGATAGTTATGACCTAGCCTCGAGATGTATACATGATGCAGGGGACTTGGTTTTTTATCTGAAACACACGTACCAGGTGAAGACATTTTTTTTTTAATTTGAAAAACAAATCCTCAGTTTATATTGTTTTATTGATTAGTCATATTCTTATCTGAGGTAATTATAGGAAGTATTTAGTAAAATGAGGGAAATGCCACTGGCAATGTGCAGCTCTATCAAAAACCAGTGACCACATTTATATGGTTCTTCATCCAAAAACTTTTGTCAATGAAACATAACATGTAATATATGAAGAACACAAGACTTGGAACTGAAGAAGCTTCTCGGATGAACGGTGAAATATCTCCAAGCAACTTAAAGAAGTCCAGACGCTTTTCTTTCCAAGCTCCTTAGACTACAATGACGTGGATGACTGAGAACCTTCACAGACATAACATGTAGTATATGAATCTGGCAGTGTAAATTGAAATACTCTAAACTCTGAACATGACATACAGTAGAACTATACATATTAAACAAATAAACAAACAAACAAACAAAAAAACAAAATACTTGGCTTTATTGGTGAATAAAAACCATCTTGCTTTTGAAAATACACCATGCTGGAATATCGGAGTTTTAAGGCTGAACACTAGCTCTCTAGCTCTTTAACAGCCAGCAGCAAAATCTTCAAAACACCTGCTACTCTCTACAGGTAAACCAGTTTTTTGTTAGGCCACTTAAGACTGACTTATAAATAATTCAGGCATTCAAAAAAGGGTATCAAACTCAAGGTATGAACCAGTGTTGTGTTTACACATAACAGACAACTTGGCAAAGAACTAATTTTAACTTCTATTTTTAGGGACTTCATTACTAGCAGACTGTTGCAAAAACACATTATTTTTTTCCAATTTCTTGTTAAATCTGTCAAAAATGCCAAAGATAACAAAACATTGCATTATAAAATTTTCTCAACAACACAGTGATTACCAAAGAGCTATTAGCTAGAAAAATAAACACACACCAAAAAAACATCAACAGCAGATGAACAGTGTCTGAAAGTCATGTCCTTAAGAAATAGGAAAAAAAATCCAGCAAAGACCTGGCACTGGAACTGAGACATTTATCTTTCCCTGCAGTTGATCCATCTACTGTTTGCTGAAGACTCATCCGAAATGGTCTTAGTGGATGGGTGGCTGTCAAGCAGCTATTTTTAAGGAAGTAAAACAGGAAGAAAAAGGCTGAGATGTGCCAAATTACACTAGAACAGGACTGAAAAATCTGTGACAACAGAAATCTATGAGTCCAAATTTGAAATCTATGGTTCAAATTATTGTCAATGTCAATGTATGGAAGAGGTCAGAGGAGACAACAGTGAGTGTCTACAGCAATCTGCATTTCAGACAGTGACGTTGATGAGCTTCTCAAAATTTATGGCGTTGTAACCAGTACGCTCAGATTTTGATCCCCCAAGCAATACTATATGGAAACCGTTTGAATGCCAGTGTAGTAAAAAAGAAAAAAAATACCTGGCTATAAAAAAACAGGGAAAATATCAGTAATGGATTGGCATCTTCAGATTCCAAGATGTCAACATGATCAATGTGGGATCATCTTGACAGAGAATGAAACCAAAATTTACAAAAAAGCTGCCTAAGAGAGAGGTTGTGTTGAGGAACAAAGGTGGTCATACTAAATATTGCTTTTCAAGCTCGGTGGAATTTCACAAACTCTGTTTTTGCCTTACACACTGTATTTCCATGTATGTTTGCATACACGTTTCTCTTCCTGATTCTCCTGCAAAATATAAAGAAATGAGGGCTGACTTGAGACTTTTGCACAGTATTTTATATTCGGTCTCCTCACAGAAGTAAAATTTATGTGTGGGAAGCTCAAAAAGAAAGCAAGGCATTTTATTCCATCCTTAAATAAACAGATATAATCGTTCAGCTATTCATTAACTTTCTGGAAGATTTCCAGAAATCCAATTTTGCAGCACTAAATTTCGAAGCTATTTAGAAGTGTGCTGTTTAAAGAAGATGAGGAACCCATGGCTGCTTGATACTCCACAGAAAAACAAGTGGCAAATTAATCTTCAATGAAAAGACATTTAATTCATAATTTAACTATCCCTGTAAGGAGGGGAAAAGGAAAAAAAAACCTCACACACAATATCAAGCTCATTTTAAAAGAATGTAAAATGTTATTCATTGGTTGGCTCATGTTGCCTAAAAGTGAACAGGCTGTACAACACTGATATCGGCAGTAAAAACATGTCGGCAGGCATTAGACTGCCCTCGTTAAGCACAAAACTCATTATGGCATGCCTCGCTCCCCTGCTGAAAGAAAGAATGAGCATTTCCTTCCATTTGTAGAAAAAAAAAAAAACAGTAGTTAGCCTTTTCTAGTTGTATCTCCCAGAAAGGTTGGGTTGTCTGGGACCCATGTGCAGAGGGAGATAAAGCTGAGAAGGGTTAGTAATATAGCACAGCTATTTAAGAGGCTGTAATGATATTCATTAATTTAGATTCATTTCAACTTACATCTGTAGAGACAGAGAGAGGAAAAGAAATGAGAGAGTGAGTGGATATAAGATTTAGAAGACCAGGATATGGAGGGTTTAGTTCGGGTCAAAAAGTCACAAAACTCAGATGAGAAAAGTAAATACAAAAAAGGAAGTCCATCAGCTGCACAGACTTTTCTCTGGAAAAGACTTTAAGGAAGTGAATCTGCTGTCTGTTAGGGAAGTGTATACATTTTATGTAAATGAAATATTTTATACTGATTTAAAAATGCATGAGTTTTTTTTTCTTTTAACAACCTTTTTGACTTTCAGACATAAACACATATGTGTGTTCAGTCATCAGATACAACAGCTAGAGAAGTCATCAATAATTGAAATGGTTAATGGTAAATTGCCAGTGGTAGCTAAAGGCTTGTGTGTTTGTCACATTATATTAATATCTGGTATCCCTGATAAATTATGTCAGTTCAAAACAGATTGCAGAAAATTAAAACATTACAGCAAGAGTGGGCATTGCTGTCACACAACAAAAAGATGCAATAACAGAGAGATGCAAAACCAGTTTTACTATTTAAGGCCAGATTTACTAAACAGGGTAAATAAGTGCAAACCTGCTATCACAAAAATCTTCTGAGAGAAGTGGGAAGTTCTGTAGGTGATCTACTAACAGTGTGCTAATTTATAGAATCAGATGCAGCCAGTTGATTTCAGACCACCAAGAATAGGTAAAATTAGCTGATCAAAAAGTAGCCTTCTACAAACAATAAAATAATGGCAACATAATGGCAAGTCTTCCGTGTGTTTTTTTGTAGAACAAGTATGGCAGATCAATGACAAGGAGCTTATGACGAACTCTAAGAGGAGTAGATCCAGCACAGAGCACCAGTCTCAGGTTTAACACAGGCTGTGAATGGAACTATTAACATTCGCACCTAAAGCCAATTTAGCATTACCAATTAAACTATTATTATTGTTATTGAACTGTAGGAGGACATTGAATTACCATAATAAATGTGATAGAAGTATGTCAAGTATGTCACACCCAAAATATGGATTTTATGTGTTTTGTTTTTTTAATATTAAAACTTGTATTGTGTAGTATGCTGTACACTGACACAAACCTTAGTAAATCATCTTTTCATAAAAAAAAACGTTTATTTTAACATATTTAAATAAGTTTACATTTAAATATGTTATTTTTTTAAAATTATGCTGTAGCTAGCTACTGTAGTTAGCCAATGCTAAGTTTGTCTTTCAGAGCTGCTATGGTAAACTACCTGACTGAGAAAATAAATTGGGACTAATATACCAGCAATGATGAGGCACAATTTTCGAGCAGATGGAGAGGTCTGCTCTGCTGACACAACCTTGAGCATCTTCGCTTCAGCTTTGCTGTCCTGTCCACTTTTGTCCACATCTAAACTGCATTTTGTTTTGCAACATCTAAAGTTTGCATCTGTACTTCCATTTTTTAGGTCAGAATTTAAACCATTTTACTGGTGGCAGTTGTAAGCTTCAGTCGCCAACATTTTTTTTTAGGATTTTCAGATAAGGCTCATATTGCCACGTGCTGCTTTGGCATATGACAGCTGCTTAACATCTTTTGACAGGTGCTTGAAATCTTTTGCGATTTCATGTGAACTGAGATGTTTATCAAAACAAACATGAAAAATCTGCATTTAAAGAAATGCTTATGTATGGACATTGACCCAGGGCAATTGCTGCTACATCATGAAAAAATGTTTTTATTTGTACTTTACTTTATAGACTTGACTTCCTCTGGTCTTACAAGTTACCAGAAGACCTTTGCTTCTGTCTTGCTCTTAAAAAATGGCTACAGCAGTAGTCATCACAGCTATGACAATTTGCAAAAATGTGATGCGAGTGTAACTCAGAATACACTGAGTTTTCATCTAACTTACTCAGGGTTGTGAGCTCTTGTTAGAGGGTTGTGTCTGTTTACACACATGGGAAAACAGTGGTACCACATTAATTATTCATAATTATCAATTAGTCACAACAAAGTCAGTTATAGTGTCACAGGCTGACAGTTTTTTCTTAAATAATTCACACAATGTAGTCTTCAAATGCCCTCTGAGCTCCATCAGCATGTTTGGAGTATTTTCATTTTAAAAGACTGATATGTTTATTAAAGTTAAATATATACTTTGTCACATTTACTATCTTTGCTATTTTCTCCCTTAGGCTTAAACTTGCATTTCATCTCAAATACACAGTGGTATCTCTCTTTCTGGGCCATTTAAAGTTTATGTTGACCATAAGCAATTGGAAATCGGAAAGCCAGATGATGTCAAATAACATAATGATGTAGATAGCTAGTCTTTCTCTATTTTTTGAGCCAATAGCTTCCACTGGTGTCTGGCTTCCCTCCAAACCATGTGTCTATTAGGCACCATTAATACAGTTTCAGTTTAACTCAGTTGTATTTATGTAGTGTCATGGTACGGAGTCTAGTGACTCCGTATTTATGTTTATTAGTATTCATTGAGTTACCTAGTTTTCCTGATTACTTCTTAATTATTTGCCGTGTTCTCTGTGCCTCCCTTGTGTTCTTTGTGTCTAGTGTTCTTGGTTTGATGTTCGTGTCCCGTGTTCAGTGTTTTCTGTTTTGCTTCCTCCCTGTCTCGTCTTCTCTGATTAGTCTTAGCTGTGTTCCCTGCCTGTCCGCCATTTCCTCATTTCCCTGTGTGTGTGTTTGTATATAGTGTGTGCTTCTCTTTGTTCCGTGTCTGCGTTACTTCGGTTTGTCATCCCTGGTGTTTAATCCGTGTTTCCTTCTCGATGTTTTCGTGTCTCAGCCCCCTCATTCCCAGTTATAAGGTTTTTGTAATGTTTTCCATGTTTCCCGTGTTCTTTAGTTTAGCTACTCCCAGTTTGGGTTTTTGTTAGTGTTTTCAGTCCATCCCCTTGTTTGTTACTTCAAAGTGTTTTAGTACAGTCACCAATAAAGGCTCGCCTTTTGTTAATACCCACCTCATCCCTGTGTGTCTGCATTTGGGTCATCATTCTCTTTACTCCACGCCGTCTGCTTCCTCAGATGTGATGTATATTGCCAAATCACAATGACAGTCACCTCAAGGAAGCCTCCAGCAGAATCACCATCAGGGAGGGGCAGCCATCTCCCATGACTACTTGCAGGTGAGACTGCTTAGAGATGTCCTGCAAAGAGTTGTTGAAAAACAGCTTACTGATCATCTGCTGTTTATTGTAAGAGTTTCAGTCAGGTTTCAGAACTCATTACAAAAAAGAAACGGCATTAGACATGGTTACAAATGGTCTCTGTGTCGTCTCTGTGGTTCTCCTGCTGGACCTCAGTTCACTGTTTAATATTGTTGACCATAATATTTTACTGAAATTAAAGGTACTGCACTGCAATGGTTCGATTCCTATTTATCTAATAAACTGAATTTTGTTCATGTAAATGCTTTGTAGATGATACTCGGCTCTATCTATGAGATGAGATGAGATGAGAAAAAGAAGTTTGTGAAACTGCAGAAATGTCTGGAAGAAATAAAGACCTGGATGACCTCTAAGTTCTTGTTTCTAAATTCAGATAAAACTGAGGTTATTGTACTAAGCCCTGAAACATGGTGTCTAACAAGACATCACCTCTGGATGACATTACCTTGGCCTCCAATAACACTGTGAGATGTCTTGGCGTTCTTCTTGATCAAGAATATAACCTTCAATGTCCATATTAACCCTTTAAAACCGGTCGGAGCGGGCACGCTCCATTTTGCGCAACTACTTTTAAATCCCGGTAGCACTGCAACCACGTGAGCTAGCGCAATAATTTTTTTTGCATATGAAACCGGAGGAGTTGTACTTACATCTTATGCCATCAGCTTGTCCTAGGTCACGGTTTCCTTCCACATATAGCTTTGAAAAAAGTGCATAAAAAGCACTTGCAGCAACAAAAACATAATATTCCAGAAACGCGCTTTGCCGATCCGATCAGCTGTTCATAACACTTCCTACGTTGGAATAGACGTCAGCGCGAACTATCGCATGTCCGCCGTGACCTGCCCGAAACCGGAAGTGACGTCATTTTCGCGGAAATGTAGTTTTTTTTTTTTTTTACCATCAGGGCCTCATGAGCCTATACTTGTGTTTTTAAAAGTTATGTTTGACTTTATGACTTTCTGTGTCATTTCTGGGATGCTTAGGACTCATATTGCACTGCTGGAAATGGTTTATTTTGATGCATATGCTGCTTTTTTGCAAATTTGCGCTATAATATTTATATTCGTTTTTCCTGCAGTATATAAAAATTGGTGTATTTCAAAAGTAAAACTATGAAGACACTCAAAATAAATTTCCTGTGGTGGGAAACTATTTTGTGCAACTTTTTTGTATTTACAGTTTTGAGGGATAAGCCTCTTAAATTTCTCTAACTAGAAATATATGTTAAAAAACAAAAACGATTTTCAATTTTTTTGTAGTTTATTGCACTTTTTTGCAATTTATGTAATTACTATGCACTTAATGCATACATATTATTAAAATTTAGGCTATAATGGGTGTATTGATGTACAGCAACTTGAAATGCTCCCAAAAATGGCTCTACAACATGTAAAAATATAATATAAGCTCTGGCGGACTTGGTTCTATTGTAGGTCTTAAAGGGTTAAAGAAATATCTTGGACTGCTTTGCTTTCCTGTATTTTTTGCAATATTTCTGAAATTATAAACATTGTGTCCTAAAATTGATGCTGAAAAACTAGTTCATGCATTTCTTTCTTGAAGGCTGGACTATTGCAATTCATTATTATCAAGCTATCCTAAAAACTCCCTGAAAAACCTTCAGCTGATCCAAAATGCTGTAGTGAGAGCACTGATAGGGACTTAAAAAGGAGAGCATATTTCTCCATCTTAACACCCTGTCACCACAACAGAGGATGTCGCTCTCAGACTGCTGACGTACTTGTACTTTCTAGGATACTAGAAGTAAAAAGGGAGGCAACTTTTATTAATTTTACACGCACACACATATTTTATTTTATCTTCTTTTATTTTTTACAATTCAGTGATCTCGGAGTTCATTGGAATTACAGTTGCTGTGATCCTACTGGAGGGTTCCTATCTTTGCAGTTGTCTTTCTGGACCAGTGGTGACTGTATGTGCACTATTAATTCTAAATTTAAATCATTTTTGGATTCAGATAATTCCTTATGGACTCTTCAGCTCCTAAATGCTGAACTCTTTTTACAGTGAGCAAGGGTGTGGGTACTCCAGTGAAGTGCTTTATCTATAAAAAATAAATAAATCTTTTAGAAAATATAATAATCTGTGACTAAAACAAAAAATAACCCAAACAGCACAAATCTTCTATGGGTTTCCCCACAATAAATAATCTCATTCACAGTAAATTATTCAGTAATTATAACTATGTTTATTGAAAAATTTGGAAAGATGATATTAACTAAATATATTTTACTCTAACTTCTATTTTCAAGAATCCTAAATTTAGCAGCAAGAGTGTGTGTAGCTGTCTAATCTCAGTCAGCAAATGCATTGTCAGGCAACTATCTGTATCAGTATTCACTTGCTGTTACGGGCAACATATGGTGCTCTTCACCCTGGAGAACATTTGGCAGATCTCTGTCATTGCCTGGACACATTAAGTAAAATTATCACCAAGGAAAAGTTTTAGAAAAGCTGCAGTTGCCCAAATTCAATTTACAAAAACTTTTTGTTTTTGAATACCACAAAAACAATCATCTACTCAATCAATGCTGCCTCACACACGCCCCTTTAATTTTGTACTAAAAGCTATTTGTGTGTGGTACCATGGGATGTAATACCTGTGTTCTGACGATGCTTTTGTTTGACTGTAGTATTTCATATCCATTATAGACAAACAGGAATTCTAGCAAAGACGCATTAAGTAGGTGTTTGATTGTTATATCCTGCTTTTCATAAAATCATTTATCATTAAATTTGTTTCTCACCCATCAGGAGATGGTTGGAGTTTAGGTGAAGGCGAGGGGGAATCTCTCAACCACAACGTACTGTCACAGACAGCACAATATATTGGGTTGTCCTACTGCTATGGTAAATGACTTTGCACAGCATTCCACAGCTGCGATGTATTCCAATAGTGACGACGAATCAGTGGCAACTGCTCCAAACTGAAAATGATTACAGCCAATGTAGTTCATAAAGGAGCAGACTGCAAACCCTTCACAGACTCCACAGCTTATGGAGATGCTTTTGAGTTGATTATTCATGGCTCTGACAGCCTGTTGTCAAAGGTGATGGGATTCGCTGGCGAGAAACAGCCATCTTCAGTGAAACTAGTTTTTAGTAATATAGGTGATATTTTTGATTAAGGCTTGACATTTGACCAGCATGTTAAGAGCTGATGTACTATATTTGGGGCATTGCACTGTGGGGTTCTGCTTTGCAATTCTGACTTAACCCTTTAAAGCTGGTCGAAGCGGGCACGCTCCGTTTTGCGTAACTATTTTTAAATCCCTGTAGAACCGGAACCACGTAAGCTAGCGCAATAATTTTTTTTGCATATGAAACCGGAGGACTTGTACTTACATCTTGTGCCATCAGCTTGTCCTAAGTCTCGGTTTCCTTCCACATATAGCTTTGCAAAAACTACATAAAAAGCACTTGCAGCAACAAAAACATAATATTACAGAAAGATGCTTTGCCGATCCGATCAGCTGTTCATAACACTTCCTACGTTAGAATAGACGTCAGCGCGAACTATCGCATGTCCGCCATTACCTCCCCGGAACCGGAAGTGACGTCATTTCGTGGAAAATGTAGTTTTTTTACTTTTGGGGCCTTATAAGCCTATACTGGTGTTTTTTAAAAGTCATGTTTGACTTCATGCTTTTCTGAGTAGTTTCTGGGATGCTTAGAACTCAAATTGCACTGCTGAAAATAGTTCATTTTTATGCACATGCTTTTTTTTTTTTGCAAATTTGCATTATAATATTTATAATATTTTCCTGCAGTATATAAAAATTGGTGTATCTCAAAAATAAAACTATGAAGACACTCAAAATACATTTCCTGTTGTTGGAAACTTTTTTGTGCAACTTTTATGTATTTACAGTTTTGAGGGATAAACCTCTGAAATTTCTCTAACTAGAGATATATGTAAAAAACAAAAAACAAAAACAATTTTGAATTTTATTGTAGTTTATTGCACTTTTTTGCAATTTATGTAGTTATTATTGACTTAATGCATACATATTATTAAAGTTTGGGCTATAATGGTTGTATTGATGTATAGCAACTTGAAATTCTCTCACAAATGGCACTACAGCATGTAAAAATATAAAGATAAGCTCTGGCGGACTTGGTTCTATCGTAGGTCTTAAAGGGTTAATGCAGCTGTATTTTACTGATAGGTTATTTATTCTGACCAAGGTCTTAATAGTTTGTACATCACATTTCAGAAGACACAGAAAAATACTTTTTGTAGTCTTACAGTTTTGGTTTCAAATCAGATTGAACATCTGCTAAAAACTCAAATTACTTATTATTATTTAGTAATACAGTAACGTGCACTCAGTGGACATTTTATTAGGTACACCTGGTAATCATTAGTTAGTTAATCATCCAGTCAAACATGAGAAGCCCATTTAGTTATGTAGACTGGGTCAAGATAACCAACTTCAAATTAAGCATCAGAATGGAGAAGAATGCTGATTTAAATGACTTTGAATGTGGCGTGATTGTTGGTGCCAGACGGCTGGTTTAAGTATTTCAGAAACTGCTGATCTACTAGGATTTCCCAACATAACCATCTGTTGGGTTTGCAGAGAATGGGCTGAAAAATATTCTGTGAATTGTAGTTCTCTGAGTGAAAATGCCTTGTTGATATCAACAGTCAGAGGAGAATGGCAAGACTGGTTCGAGTTGATAAGAAGGCAACAGTAACTCAACAGAGGTACACAGGACAAAATCTCTGAACACACAAACACATGGGATACAGAAGACCAAATTAAAACAAGTCCTGTCAGCTAAAACAGGAAAAATTAGACAAAAGATAAAAAACTCATCTGATGACTTTTGGTTTCTCTTGTGACATTTAGGTGCTGACATCAACAACATAAATGCATGGCTCCATTACACTTTGTATCACCGGTTGAGGCTGCTCGTAGAGTTGGTCCAATAGAGAACCTTTGAGATGATGTGTGGATGAATCAGACAGGTTTCAGACCTCAAAAGTAGAGTTCAGAATGTGAAGCGCTGCAAGCTAAGCAGGAGCCATGTGAATGGTGGATGGGAGAGAGAGCTTACGGACAGATGTGGACAAGATGCAATAATTTATTAAAATTAGTTTGTTTGTTTTTTAAATTTTGTTATGGTTTTGTTATAAGATCAGTTTTAAAGTGCGGGCAGAGACTAGTTTAATCTCTCAAAGTGAGCTCTGTCACAGTACTGGGTCTGCGACCCAGTATTTGTGTTTCAGGTCTTTAATATTCTTTTGATGATTGTTATCCCTGAATTTGGTTATCTTCTGTTTGTGCTTAGTGATCTTAGTTCTTCCTTCCTTTGTACTTTTGTATTTTTGTGTCCCCATTTTTTCTCTGTGCCTGTCCTGGTCCCACATCTAATGTCTAGTCACCCTTGTCTCTATGTTCCCTCTGTTACCAAGTTAATCATGTCTCTGTGTAAAGCCTGAGTGTCTGACTGTGTCTTTGTACATGTGACGTGTTTCCTGTTTTACTTTGATAGTCCGTGTCCTATATCATTGTAATCTGCTTTGCTTCCTGTGACGCATTATGTTGGATTAGCCCTCCTGTTTTCCATTCCCTCGTTACTCCCTGGTGTATTTTAGGCCTGTGTTTTTCTCTGTTAGTTGTCATGTCGTACCCTCACTATGTTGTGTTTCTTCCCTTTGTGTTCTAAGTAATTCTTAGTTTCCAGTTCCTAGTTTATTTTCTAATGTCTTAGTTTGAGCTGTCTTGTTTCTAGTTTCTGTTTTTGTTTTGTATTTGTAGTAGTAATTTCCTGCAATAAAGCTGCCGCTTTCAGTTAAATTTTCCATGTATGAGTCCTGCGTTTGGATCCTGCATCCTGCCTGCCACACAGCAAACCATGACAAGCTCTCCCTTTTTATTTTAGCATAACTAATACCACACACTATCCAAAGTTTTGACTTTTTTGTTTGACAAATATCTGACTTCCATTATGCTCTTCTTCTACAATATTTCAATTAGTTACATGTTAGCTATTGTAGTTTGTATTATTCCCATTGTTTATTAGTAGGTTGTAAAAAACATTTTACTACATTTATGATCTGTAACTAAATTATCTAAATAATTTGTAAAATGAATCAAAGCTTGAAACCTAGTCTTAAACACTTGTGAAAATTAACTTGCAACTAATTGTATAGTTTAAAATTACTGTTAAAAATGTAGTTTAAAAATACGGCAACCTTGTTGTTTTTTTCAAAATGGTATCAAGCCTGTTGACACAGGTTCATCCTGTTATTATGCAGCTTCTTTCACATGTATTTAATTAATTTTTTTTTCAGCATAATAGCAAACCTGCTCTCATTGTTTCATCAGTCCTTTTTGAGACAACTGACATTTAGCTAGCTTAATAAATCTTAGGATGGGTAAGTAACATTTAGCTTGCTGACTAATGTGACCTGCCCAAAACATTGTTTCAGCGTGACATCTTCTGGATTTGACAAGCAATTTAATTTTTCTTTCTATTTTTTTTTCTTTTTAACTGTTGAGCCTGAGTATGTTATTTCATGAAATATTACTCTATTTTAAATCATGTTCTTTGAGTAATTTTGACAAACCTAAAATTTGAGATTATGTTAGAAATGTTTAACAACAATTCTACACAGATGCTGATTTTTCAAAACTAGTTTTGAGAAAAACCTTTTCTTTCTCTGTAGGTCCATATAAAACTGTATAACTGTTTCTTTAAAGCAGAACAGTATTGTGCTTGCAATATATTTTATTATAACAGTGAACCAGTGAATAGGTGAAATGTGTGATTTTTGCCTTTGGCATTCATGTTTCAACATTTACAAGTCCATTTCAAACTGAAATGACATCACGGTCATTTCTTTATAGTATATATTTTGTAAATGTTTGTGATGACTGTGTGTTTTCTCCTAATAAGCCACCAGCTCTCACCCTTCTCTATGGTCTGTGGTCCAAAAGCAGCAGCACTGCAATTATTGATGGGACTCCCTTATCAATAATTCAGCCATACATCTGATTAGCCAATAGGATTGATGATAGGGCTCTGCACTGAATCCTCACACATCAATCCCATACTTGGCCCTGGGCTGTTGTTATCTTTACCTTCCTGTATTTCTGCCTTTCTGTCTTTGTCTCTATCATCCTTTCTGTTGCTGCCCATCTTTATTGGTCTGCCCTCTTTCTTTCTCATATAAACATATTGGTTTAGGTCTCATTTTTGTCTCCCTTCAATGTTTTCTCTCATATCTAGCCAATCACTCTACATTACAGACATCCCACTGACTCAATTTTTTTCCCCAGTATTTTTTGCAAGTCAAGTGTGACAGGCTGCCACTTTATCACTACAGTGCTCCACTTACACCAACAGGTGTCAAATGTCACTATAGCAAGAAGACAAGGGCGTACAATAGAAAATCATGGAGGTGACACTGTATGTATTTGTGTCATGGGAGAGTCAGAAGAGACTGAAGTGAGAGAGATTTGAGTCAGTGGGTATTCAGATGGAACAGAGAGCCTTTTCGAGGACAGCAGGGATTGATACCCACGCTGCTACTGCTCACAACCCCCATGAGCACAGCAGAAGCCGAAGAAGTAAAATGTGTGTAAATTTGTGCATGGGTGACTCTCTCTCTCCCCCTGCCTTTAACTCAGTGTGTTTGTGGATATTTGATGCACTGTGAGTAAGTGTGTGTGTCTGTATCTACAGAGAAGAGTACAAAGACTGAGCAACAGAGAAGGAAAGGAAGAGAACTTGGCAGCAGAGAGCCAAAGTGTTAATTACTTATTGATCCAATTTGGCAGATGACTCCCTAAAAAGGTGGAGGGCAGCTCAGTGCACAGTTCAAAAGAAGAGAGAGGAGACAATCTACTGTTCCAAAGTCCCTCAGACTCTCATCTTTGCCTCACTAAATGTTTACCACCAATTCCTGGCCTTTGAGCCATGCCTGACTGCGCTGCAACCTCTTTATCACTTTGCAGTTCTGTTTTACTTTCATTCCACATTGCTTGCCTTCATCTCATCCTTTGCACCTAGTCTATGTCATCTCGCCTCTCACTTTTTCTCTCCGCTTGACATTCTCTGCTCTCTCCAGTTCCTGATTGTCAGTGCATCAGTGACTTTATCATTATTCCATATGCTGTGGCATTTGTGTCTCAATGACATTACCCCATCTTCAGAATTGCTGGGTTATCAAACTGTGCGCATTCCTTTTCTTTGTTCGTCTCCTTCTGTTTATGTCTTGCTCTCTCTATGCTACCTTCATAAGTCTGTTAACTCCAGGAAACACATTTAAAAGTTGTTGTTTATTGTTTGCATGCGGCCTCTCCGTTTCTGTCTTCTGCCCGAACTTGAAAAAAGTATTGCACGTAAGTTTTATGAAACAGGAATAATCAAAAAATTGTGCACACATGCCAGCTAACTTAGTCCAATAACATTAAAAGCAAATGTCACATGCCAGTCCCTTTAAAGATGAAAACAATTAATCACTTTTTTTTTTTAAATTTACGTGTTTATTGGGTTTCTGGCATAGTTTTATCAGTCAAGATGCTTGCTTAATGAAACTCATGGTAATAAAACTGGCAACGTTTTACAAAACAGGTACTGATTTCAAGTGTCAAATACAGGTTCCAGCAGTGCATTTATAGAGATAAGTAGGCCTAAATAGTATTTAAGTAGATAGGTCTATCATCTGCATATTGTATTTCTTGCATCACCCTAAACTCATGTCGCTTTTAATGTATATACAAGTTGTGTGGCAGGCACTGGAGGACCCAATTGCAGGACTAGGGAGCAAAGGATGAACTAAAGGAGGGAGGAAAATTTGAAAGTCAAACTAGGTTGTTTTCTTGGTTGTTTTGCTTTTTGTTTCGTTGCTTTGTTTTGTTATTTTGAGACAGAGGTATACACACAATCACCTATGCATGGTCATTACACATACAACTAGTTTCCTGTTTGCTGCAATGGACATCACATTTGGGTATAACAGGGCAGTTAATGTAACTCTCACTGAAGAAAGCACACAGTTTATACAATTGGAAAATGGTTGTTAACATTTATCTTGACTCTGACTTCCCCACGTGTGTTATGTTTTGATCAGTTCAGCCTACCACTTGTGGTTTTTCTGTGCGTCTTAGTGTATTTTTGGTGGACTTACCTTTATGTGTCACAGGGCTGTAGATGCATGTTTTGAATTTGTTTGCCCGTGTGTCCTTAAATACACACTTGTGTGTTTTTGTATCTGTGTGCTTTTGTATGGGTGTGTGTGATTTGTTGGCAGTCAGGTGCATTATTCTGTCAGAGTGTGGAGCCTGGCTCATATCTTACCTCTAACCGCCAGATAGGAAAACCACTCCACTTTTGATTTGAGGTGAGAAAAGTGGTTTAGCACACCTCTCTCATATATCTCACCTTCTTTTCTCCCCTTCTCCTTTTGCCCTGCCTTTTACTTTTATTTGTCAATTTCCTCTCATCCTGGCTGGGCTGTCAGCAGGGCTGGAGTTTGATGTACCTGTGGCTCAGGCTTCATTTCAGGTCTCTAAAAAAACTTAGGGATAGCAATTCTTGTGTTGTTTGCTGTAGTTTTACTGCAGCTCTACTGACTCCCGCCCTTATAGCTTTCAAGGAAGGAATAAGGTAAATAATTGAATTCTAAAATAAAGCAGTATTTTTAACTGCTTTATTTTAATCTTATTTGCTTATTTAAAATAATAGGAATTTCTCCATGGGGAGAAATAGGGAGACCCATAATGAACTTAGTAGGAAGTTGATTTATATTTTAATTATACTTTGTCACCTGGCCTGTATTGGTGAACTTAAAAAATAGTATATATAGCCAGAAGTATTTGCTCATCTGCTTGTCCACAAGATTTGGGAGCATGTTTATGGGCATTTTTGACCATTTTTCAAGGAGCGCACAGAACCACTTTCGCTTAATAGCATTTCAACTGTTCCCTATTCCCATCTGTAAGAGTGATATGTTTTTTATATTGTCATTTGTGCTTAGAAACATATAATCATTTATGCTTAGAAATATATAATCATCTGTATGCTGATAAAAATCATATCCTTATTAGGTCTGATAAGATTCTGTGTGCACTTGTGTACCATGAGATGAGAGGAAGCAGCCTCGATGTTATAATTTCCATTATAGCTTTAGGAACCAGACTCTTCTGTTTCTTAAAAGTGCAAGACTTCACACCTTTAAATGTTCGTCTGTGACATGACCTATTGCAAGTTCCTGTTCTTATCATGTAGCGAGACCCTTACTTCTGCTTTTCTGCATACCTCATACACACAGTTTAAGTTCATAGAAAGGTCGTATGGCTATGTATGGTATAGCTGGAAACACACACACGCACCTACACACACCCACACACACAAAATATAGACACTGATGTTGTTCAGATATGCCTGCTTAAGAATGTCACATGTATTTGTAATTGCATCTTCATGAATGATTGCTTGCTGACAATAAAAAAGGGCTGTGGCGAAGGAATCAGTCGAAGTGAGCTGAGTTCAGGTGAAGCAATCTTTTCTGACGTCCCTCGCGAGCCACAAAGACAAAGAGCTCTGTCTTGTCTTGTTTTGTCGTGCAGTTATTGAGTGTCTTGTGTTCCAGTGGGGTTTGTGCCTAGATAAACCCAACACCATTCCTTGTCCACTTATGCCGTCTTCATCCAATAGCCCACTTCTCATCAGTGTGTCCTGGTTCCTCAACACCTGCACAGACCTTGTTAGTCAAGGTGACATCTAAGCTGGCATGTCTTCAGTTATGTGCCTCTCACTGATATTGTGAGTGAGGCTTGGATAGCCTGGGATCCTTACTGTGTGCGTATATATATTTTTTTAAATTCCACACTGTCCCCTCTGGGTGGTCCTTCAAGCTCGGGTCCTCTACCAGAGGCCTGGGAGTTTGAGGGTCCTGTACAATATCTTTGCGATTCCTAGGACTGTAAATTCCATACAGAGATCTAGAAGGGAAAATTACAGTTGCATCAGCCCAATCGCACCAAATTATTATTAGATTATTAAGTACAAAATAAGGAAATACAGCTGTTTTCTGCCACTAAACTTCTCACTGCAAATTTTTAGGTTTATTTGTGTTTAAAAAATATTATACAGAAGAACTAGGACTAATATCACAAGTTCTAGAGATGCCGTGTTTTCATCAGCTAAATGCCTTAATCACTAACGGCAGAGCCTAACTGAGTCACTTCCACTCTATGGTTTACATTTAATTGGATTTAGACGTGTACAAAGGACTAATATTACAACCAAACGAATAATTATTATGTTGTATGGGATTACACGGTGCTATACAGACTTTAATGATAATGAGACTCCTGTAAATAATGTGTTTATGTAGCATCCAGTAATTGTATAAACCACACAAAGACCACTTATTCCTATGGAGGATAGAGTAATGATTCTCTGCAGTCCTGATATAGATTTTCTTTCTGTACTTTGTTATAGTTTGTTTTTTTTATTTTATTGCATTTGGGGCAGATCTGTGTGCACTGGTATATTTGTTTTTATTGTTTTTTCTTTTGTGTTGTTTTTTTACTGCTTAGAGTTGAAGTGATTACTTAGAATAACCATCTTGTGCGTCTTTAACACATATTGTGTAAAACTATTTTATCAATTTTATATTGCTTTAATTCACACCATTGTTCTTGCACTCACTGAGTCACATACAGAAGTTTTAACAGTCTTCATAATAGTAGTGTGCTTGAAAAGTTTATTATATATCCAATACCTGGTAAATACAGGCAGCTAATGTAGGCAAGACTGATGCATCATGATTTCTGAGGTGAAGTGAGTCAGTATGCTAAATCTGAATGTACTTTAAAGACCATAGTTATGTTAACACAGCGAAACACAAAGAGATTTTCCTTTTTTTATATGGTTATTTTCAATATTTCATATTGTTATCAATATTTTAATGGATCCAGACACTCGTACTTCATAGATTGCAAAATGGAAAATGAGCACTTACATGTTCACATCATGCCAAACCACTGATTTTATTACTTTCAGATACCCATCAATCTTTTAATTGTATTATGTGTATTTAGTTGTAAAGTACTATTTCTTTAGCTGTTTCACACATTTTCATCGTTTCCACTTGTTTCTATGGCTTTCACAACTTTCCTTTAAGCCAATAATTAATTATTGCTGAAAAGCCTTAAAAAAAATCCCACTGTTTTTCTTTTTCAGAAGTCACTTGCATCACATCCTCTAGCTATGCTTTTGCTTCAGTGTCTTGACAAACTGTTCAAAGCATTTTTAGATACTAAAACCTATGAGTCTAATTGTCTTTAAAGAACAAAGCGCACATGGGAATGTTGGCAGTGGCATAAATCACTGTTTTCCCAGCCGAGAGACCTCCGATCAGTGTGGAAGCTTTGTTTGTTTGTTTTCACAGCTGATTTGTTTTATTTTCATCTACTTTTTGATTGCGCTTTCACTCAATCTCTGTTCAGGCAAAACTACTTGGTTGAGTTGAGGCGCCAAACCTATTTGTTTAGGTTTAAGAAAAAAATAAAGATTTTGGTTCTGAACAAGCATCCACTGGGGCTAAGACCCATTTCCTTACTATTTCCATGAACCCGTGAATCACTCTTACACACCATGGATTTGACAAAACAGCAGTATTTGCTATCCCCAGAGAATGGGCTTTATATCCTGTTTATGTGATACCAGTTGTGTTTACTTTTGTTCACTATAAAAAGCTTGGCCAGGTGCTCAAGGGATTGTGGAATTTTTGGTCTGTTCCAAATTAAACACTTACTTTTCCTGTCTTACTTAGGAAATACTTCACTAGTGTGAATTGTTCCTCTGTCTTCCCATATGTGGTGTTCTTGATTACAGGCCGTTACACACCAAAAAATGACACTTGGTTCGAAAAAAGAAATGCCACAAATAAGTAAAATTACCTGGTCGGTGTAAACCGCTGCATCAAAAATAGATGAGTCCAAGAAATATTTTTACACAGAAATATTGGCAGAGATTTTACGGCTCTTGTGTGTTAAAGGCCTTAGGTGGAGGTGAGCTTGCTGACATGCTCAGAAAATGGGTTGTAAACGAATGGCAGAGGTATCAGGCAGAGACCATGTTGAGGTATGGAGGGATTATTTTATGTAAAATGATTTAATGAATAGGAGTTTAATAGGTCCCTGGAGAGGGAAGTTAAAGAAAGTGAAACTAAAGCTCTGTGAAAAAGAGAGATTTGATGCTTTACTTTTTCCCAGTTTTCTGATCTGAAACCTGCACCATGGGCTGTGAAAAAGGAAAAGTTAGACCCTTCAGGAAATTATTATCCACTCATGCTGCAAAACCTGTTGGCATTCTTTCAGGTTATTAAATGTCAATATTTGCAATGACACCCTTATCAGGAAGTGTAGACAACTTTGCCAGTTGATAAGGATGAATTTGTAAACCCTTCATGGAACCAGACTCCAGCAATGGATCCTAACTGAGCCTTCAATTTAGATTTTCTGCCTGCCAAGTTGGTAAATGTGAAGTAAATCTCCCTTATTATCTTCTGATGTGTTACTTGCTTTTCTTTGTCAGTCCTCATCGACAGTAGATCGAGTTGGGCATTCTGCCATGGCCGGCTTGATGAGCAGGATGCACCTGCACACAAGTGTTTCGCTAGTCTTCCAATTTTCATTATCAGTGGGGTGGACATGTTTTTGTGAGGTGATTGTTGCAGTTCTGGCCCTCTCCTGGATCAATGCCTGAGTAGGCAAGAATTACTACAGTCATTATTTAGTAGACTGCTGACAAATGATCTAATACATAAATTCATGAACCTATATCATTTGTGACGCAAATAGTACATAAGCCGTGGAATGTTCTTATGTTCCATTTTGTTGTTGTTGTTTGTTTGTTTTTCTGCATTTATAACATGTAAGATGCTGCAACTGTGACTCAGTGTGAACCTACAACCTGCTGGTCATGATGAATAATCATCTAGCAGTTTTCTTACTTTAGATGGTATGAGATAAGCATACCTCAATCACCACTCTTCATTACTGTTAGTATGTCTTGCTTTCACCTTTGTCGCTCTCTTTTCCATCTGCTGTCCCTCACCTCCATCACCACACTGAAAACAAGGGGCCCCATAACAAATTGCTATAATAAAAGAGATTATTAAAGAGCACTCCATGTTTTAAAATTAAGCATTGGGCTATTTTTCTAGGAAATAATCAGTTATTCTCTTTTTCCTTTTGGCTTACTCGCCTTCGCTTTTGGTTTTCTCCATTCCACCTCTCTCTCTCTCTTTCTCTCTCTTTGCCATTATAGCTTTATGGGGCTGAATGTTGATGACAGTTGGGACTGTGGCGGATGGCCAAGAGCAGGGAGGGATGAAGAAACGGAGGAGAGGAAGAGTAGATTGAGGGAGGGGCAGTGGGTGGCGAGAGGGACAGAGATTTGCAAACAAATTTAATAACTAGCCTGCAGAATGGAATCACTTTGCCAGCTTTAGAATTGCTCACTTTCCTGAAAGAGAGTGAGAAGGAGCAAGTGTGTGGGATATTGAAAAGAGAGAGGGCGGGGATGGGGAGAGAAGATGCTGTATTAAAGGACTGGAGAAAATTTGAAACGTGTCACATCAATTTCAGCCACTGCAGTTATCAGGGTGTTTGCTTTACACCTGAATACTTGGATATAAGAGAGAAGAAGCCAGGGAGGAAAGAAGATGGAGAGAGTGAGAAGGAAAGAAACTGGAAGCAGGGACTGGAGAAAGACATATGTTAGCAAAGACTAAGTCAGAGGCAGAGGGAAAAAAAAAGACTGAGATGGGAGCATTTAAATATTTAAATATTCAAGCAGCTCCTTTCCATTAGAAATGTGTAACTGGAGAGAATCTAATCATAATACTATGAAAATAATTAAAATACTAGATACTGATAATTTAGAAAGAACAACTTTTTTTTCAAGAAAATAAAAACCTAATCAGCCAGCATCTTGTTCAAATGCCCCCTAAATAGGCCTCATTATCAGTGATCAGTGAGTTCTCAAAATTATGATAGTCATTGTCATTGTCTGTCAAGGACTCAGCGTGATGCCTTACTGCTGAAGCATCAGAGGAATTAGGTTGTAATCAGTGTTTTTCCTCTTTCTGTCTTTTCACAACACCTTTGTTAGAAAGTAGTTGTCACTTAAGTTATTATATAAATTATATATACACACACTGGGGGAAATAATTATGTGATCCCCTGCTGAATTTGTAAGTTTGCTCAATCCAGAGAAAATGAGCAGTCTGTCATTTTTGGTCTTTTTTGTTTGTTTGTTTGGGTTTTGTTTTTTTGTTTGTTTGTTTTTTTTTGGGGGGGGGGGGGGGTTTGTTTTGTTTTACAGTAGTTTCATTTTAATGTAGAGAGACAAAATATCAGTGAAAAAAGTAATGGCGTGGCCTAGCAGTGTAATGTGTTTTTTCTTTCTTTCTGGATTTCTGTCCCTCTTCGTTGAAATGAATCTACCATAAAAATGGGAGAGTATTAATTTCTTTGGAAGCAAGTTCAAAACTTAGAAATTCGAAGTTACAAATGTATATTTAGACTGCTCAAGCAAATTAAAGGAACACTTTGAAAACACATCAGATCTCAATGTGTAATGGAAATCATGCTAGGCATCTAGACTCATATGTACTGGTTAAAGTGTTTTGGGGGGGGCTGCATTGTTTGATGGAAATGAAAATTATCAGCCTACAGCAGACCGAATTTAAAGACAACCTGGCAATCAAAGTTAAAATACAAACAAACAAACAAAAAAAACGATGTGGCACGGCAGGCTAGTCAATTTTGCTGAAACTCAAAATTCTACTCAGTAGTTTGCATGGCCCCCACATGCTTGTATGCATGCCTGATAATGTCAGGGCATGCTCTTAATGAGATGACGGATGGTGTCCTGAGGGATCTCCTCCCAGATCTGGACCAGGGCATCACTGAGCTCCTAGACAGCCTGAGGTGCAACCTGCCAGTGTTGGATGGACTGAAACATAATGTCCCAGAGGTGTTCTACATGTAGGTCAGGCAAGTGTGGGGGCCAGTGATGTCGGTTTCTTCATCCTGCCTGCATACTCTTGCCACATGAGGCCAGACATTGTTGCGTACATTGTTTGTAAATCTGTTGTCTGCTCCCATGGCCTTTATCATTATGGATTATAATCTAAGAAGATTAGAAAAATGAAAATAAGTATATAGTAGATATGCTAACAATCATAAATCATAAACAACAGTAATAGAGAGTCCCAAAAATTGAATTTTGCTTAAGGTCATGTTTTTATCAATAGTAGTGCAAGTGAGAATCTAATTGAATAGTAATTTTTAGGATCAATGAATATGTGAGTATCAATTTTATAGACAATTTTGCTGATGAGCTGCCTGTAAAAGATGCATGATGGACCTGACCACATTTCAACATTTTTCAGCATTCTTTATTCTGGTTGTCTTCCTAACACACACCCAGATGCAGCTTTTCAGCTGAGTCCTGCACATAACAACAAACAACAATTCAGGACCCAGTTCAATCCTTTTATGCAGGGGAGGCATGATGAGCTGATTCAGCTCAGGTGTATCAGCCTCCGCCGCAGCCGCGCCATGAACCACGCCCACCATTCCACCACCGCCTAAGGGAGTTTTAACTTAGTTCACTTATGGTTCACTTTTCACATTATGGATTCACTGACAGTTCGCCTGGTCCAAATCAGTTCATGAGTTCGTAAACTTGTAGTTTTTCAGTTAGTTCAGTTAGTAATTCAGCTTTGTTTTTTTGTTTTTTTCACACAGAGAAATCCAAGTGAACTCTTAAGTGAGCCAAAATGTATCACTACAAACCATGTGAGAATGTTCAGTCTGCTTATTGGCCAGATGTGTTTGGGACAGGAGCAATAAAAATAAATACAGGAAGAAGGTGCTGTGTTCTGGACTATTGGAGAAGAGGTAAAATTACCGTTCATTTCACAGGTAGTTGCTAGCCCTTATAGGCCTTTCCAAATCTATAGTACCTCCCCAAACTGACAATGCAAAGCATAGATGGAAAACTAATATACATCTGGTAGTTGGGTCAGATCAGGGTCAGATGTTTTGGTCCACAGCTCAGTGCAACTTCTGTGTTTACACCTGTGCAAATGAACTGCACCAGGTGGAAAACAAACCAAAGTTTGATTTAAACTGGCCCAGGGTGTGAAAACACCCCCAGTCATTAAATGTGCTTGTACTATGTCTTTATTTGAATGGTTCAAAACTAGAACACACTTGTGAAAGAGTTATAAGAGCTATAAATGAAACTTAAAGAGTTATCAATTTTGTTGTTACCTAAAGTGTTACTCGTGGTAAAAAGTTTTTTGTTTTTTAAGCTGTTAAACACTGGCCTATAAAGTTAATTTCTGGAACAAAAATAAATAAATCACTAATAGTTTTTGATCATTTTCACTGATTTATATAACCAGCATGTAAACTGTGAGAGAATGATCAGAAGCAAATGCTGTTGCAAGTCAATTTTGTCAAGTAAATATAGCAAATTGTGTCAGAGGGATCTCATTTTAGATAATTTATTTTATAAGGTTGTTACTTAGTTTAGCAGTCTCTGCCAAATTAAAAGCTTATATCCAACCCAGTGCATTTTGATTGTAGTTCTGTTAAAGTTTTACTGTCAAAGGTGATATGCAAAAAAAAAAAAGATCTCATATGTAAATAGGATAGGTGAGCTATCATGAACCATTAATTTACAAACTAAAAGGTTATTATATTTCAGAAACAATTTGTTCACAGCCAACACATTATGCAGATATATCACATTATTAGCAATGGTGTAGTTGGGCTTAAAATTAAAATTGGTGCACACTACAAAAAAAGAAGATAAAGCAAAGGAAAAGGTGTACTTACATTCAAAAGGTGTAATTACATTAGCTCAGAAGAATGTCTTGATATGACCTCCGGTAATTCAAGAAAGAGGCCAACATTTTCCTCCCCAACCTGGACATATATTACTAAGTTACTCCACTCCTGTCGTCTGCCTTTCCTCCACTTCTTTGTCAAGCTCATTTGTCAGTCTTGCGTTCCTTTGTTTCCTGTTTTATTGTGAAAATCTTGCATTCCTTGTTCACTGTGTTTAGTTTTGTTTCCGTGGTCTCATTGTGTCTAATGTGTCTCAGCTGTGTGTTTTCTGTTCCCTTGTCATTGTATTGTGTATTTAAGCCCTTTGTTTCTCTCTGTGTCGCGTTCTCTCTCATTCACTGCTGTGTATTTCCCAGTGTGTTTCTCTGTATGTTTAGGTTCAGAAATTCCAGTTTAGTTTAGTTTCATTTTGTATCACCTACACGCCAGCAATAAAGCTGTGTTTTTGAGTTTAAGTCCTGCCTGTGACTCTGTTTTTTCAAGTTCAAATTTTAAATTTTATTCGCCACATGCAGGGGCAGGTTGCCCTGCAGTGGAATGAACCCGCCCTCCGACCTTACACACACAACACAGACATCACATGGGGATACAAGTCAGAGAACGGTTGCATTACAGAAAAACCACTGAAATGGACACTACAATGGGAAAAGTACAAGAGGAAAAAAAGAGACCTCTACTCATGCTGGGCTACAGGAGGACAGCATGAGAACAGGAAACAAAAAAACTCCTCTGCACAGAAAAGCACATAAATGTCCACAGTACAACATTATAGAGCATGTGACCAGCAACAGGGTTGGGTAGGGGATAAGGAGTAATCCCAGGCAACACAGCAGCCATCCTGCCACTGCGCCGACTCTCCAGCGCGGGCCCAGACCCGCCTCGTGTTCCCAGGAGGCAAAAAGCATCGAAGGCATTGGAAGGGGAAGGGGGATGTGTGAATGCTTATCAGTGTAAGTGTATGTGTGTGCGTGTCCATAGTTCAGCTGAGACAGTGTCCTTCACCCTATCAGGCTAAGTAAACAGTCCTCCAGCCAATCCAGGTGGCCTTGCATGGGATGGGAAGAATAGTCATCACACAGTCGTTATCAGGGAGTTTTTGTTCGGCTCCAGCCTTGGGCCCGTGCAGCTGGCGCCGTGGTGTCCGCATGTTGATGTTGTTGATTTTTCTTTTATGCAAGCAGCTCAGGAGAATTTTAAAGCTGTTCTTTAACACTCCGACACTGGTCTCTCAATCTCCCGTTGGAGAGCCGCGAGCCTCCCCATGATGGTATCAAACTTCTGTTCCGTGGTGTTGTCATTCTTTTGATTCTGAGACCCCACAACTGCAGTGAGGCGTTCTGCGATGTGATCCAACTTTCGCTCAAGGGTCTCATTTTGAGCAGGCCTCTCTTTGATGTATCCCAACATACGCTCAATGGTGTTATTTTGAGTCTTCACGGCAGCTGTAAGCGTCTCCAAGGTGTTAACCATGCTGCGCTCATTGTGAGAGGTCGCGCCTCGTCCCATCGCTTCGATTCCAGCGGGCAGCCTTGGGGGGGTTTGAACAGCCGGTTCCGCTCTCTTAATTCTCCGATAAGCCAGGGCCAAGCCAGCTCCGATCAGCAAGAACCCTGTTATCATGGTTCCGAATAGGTAGATATCTTCAGCGTCCTCGATCAACACATGACCCTCCAGTTCTGCCACCCGTCCATCGTGTAACCGGCAGGGAAAGTCCCTCCAGGGCACTCGGGCTCTCCCGAGCCCAGACTTCTCGTTGAGAAAAGGGTGTCAATAGCATTCAGAGACCAGTTGATTAAATCCATAATTCTCTTTTAGGTTTTAGAGAACGACAGTGAGAGACTGTTCGAGGGAAAGTAATACACACGAGACAAGACAAGGACACAAGAGGCTAAGCAGGGAAGATAAGGGGAAGGAGGAGAGGAGAAAAGTGCGACTGCCTTTTTGGTCCTATCGTGCCTGCTGCACACAGCCAGTTCATGACAAACCCAGTCTATGTATTTTTAAGAGATTAATTATAGTATGAGAAAGCATCAGTTTGTTAGAATAGTGTGTAAATACATTTTCCATCTATATATATATATATATATATATATATATATATATATATATATATATATATATATATATATATATGTGTGTGTCAGTACAGTATCCTTTTTAAAAAAGGATACTGTACTTAAAAAATGTATTTACTGTAACTTTAAAAAAAAAACCCATAAAATTCAGTTTTGCTAAAAAGCTAGATAGTAGTATGTCAGTGTCCGTTTACTTTGACCTGATTTGGACATGTGAACTACACGCTGCCCATAAGCTTTCAGTCTGCTTAAAAGCTTCTTCCTGTGTAAACATGAATAACGAATATTTTGTTGACACAGAACTGTGACCACTTCATTGATAAGGATTGGTGATACTGTCACCAGTCTGGTTAATTGCTGCTCTAAAATAATTTTAATGAGAACAAATGCCCTTAGTGGTTTCCTCACTTATCCACACCTCACTCTTGTTTCATCACTATCCCTCTCCATTTGAAAAACACTGAGTGGCGAGAGATTGAAATATTCTCATTAATGAGATATTAAACCCTTCTCTTTCTAATTATTCTGGCTTATTACATCAAACTGAACAGGTTGACAAGGCTACCAAAAGTCTATATAGTAGGCATAATATGTGAGGAAAAAAAGAGTAGTGAAGAAGACCTGCTGCTCTAGGGACTTGTCATACCTACTGTCAGGGTTCCTGGGTGGTTCACCCAGTGTTTTCAGTTTGCTCATGTTCAGTTTGTTTTGTCAGTCGATCTCATTTCCTGTTTTGCTGTTCCAGTTACTTCCATGTGTCTTTACTCAGATTAAGTTCAGCTGTTCACTCACTGGCCTCTAATCACTCATCATCCAGCCTGTATTTAAACCCTCAGTTTCTCTCGGTCCAGCGTCTTGTCATTAACGTTGTCTATCCCGTATGTGTGTTCCAGTTCAGTTCAGACAGTCTTTCAGTCAGTCAGTAATCCATCTGTCTCATGTTCTGTTCATCCATTCTGTATAATAAACACCGTCTTCATTCCACACTGACCCGTGAGTCCTGCGTTTGGGTCCGCTCTTCCTCACCTCCACACAGAAAAGCCCTGACAGAATGATAAGACCCGTGCCAGGAAGACACGCTTAGAAACCAGTGGACTCGGACCTCTTCGAGCGGCAGGAGGCAGCGCTCTCTCACTGGACGGAGGAGCTCAGGGGAAAACAGCGGCTCTTTGGGGAGAGGGAGCACGTCTTCGCGGGGACTCGTCTGGCTCTGGGCAGGCCTCGGAGAGGCTGCGTTCTTCCACGGGTGCTGGGAAGAGTTCGCGTCTCTCGCTGCTCTGCTCCTCGCTCGCCTGCCAGTCGTCTCATTCACCGGATCATCCACCTCACTGTGCCACAGCGGCTCCCCCTCTCACCTCGGCTCAACGGAGGCTCCATTGCTCAGCATTCCTGCTATTTCAGCTAAGCGAAGGCGAGGCTCACGCTGCCATTGCGCTTCCCTTTTGGAGCAGCAGCATCCGATGGTGAGCGAAACTGACTTTTTTCTTTTACTACACCACAACTCAGAGACTGTTCACCGCCCACCTAAACAAAAGACTGTATTCTATGATTACATTCTGGACTATCCAATTAATACTCGCCATCCTGCTTCCAAAGAGACTGTACCATGTTGTGGAAGTTTTCCATTTAAATAAAGCCTGCAGACGAGCGGTGAGCGGTAGCTAACATTCTTTAATCAAAGCACACAAAGACAACATACAACCAAGCTTGATGGAGCCCCTGCATGACCACGGGACAGACGGTCAGCAGAGTTCTCACTGAGCCTAGCATGGCTCTCAGTTAAATACCTTCTCCAGGAACAAAAGGCAGTACACAGCTGTTTCACACCTTAAGGTTCACACTCCCTTGCTACCTCCTAGAGTCCTCGAAGAGACAAAAGACTGGTCCTCTGGAGTTCCTGTTTCCCCCAACATCCTTACTACACCCCCCACCATCTGTCTTAAGTATGAGTGTCAGACATGTTAAAATCCAGTGGCACCAAGGCATTACAATAACGTGATTAATACATGAGTGAAAGAAATTCCTATACAACCACCATCCCAGGCGATCATTAAAAACATTCACACCGCTAAACCTAATAATTTCTCCCACTCAGTCATCATTTCCTCACCCATAGTTCAGACTTTTCCTGTTAGCAAGGCGCCTCAGATTCAACCCTCCCCTTCACCTGTTCATCCTGCTCAAGTGAGGGCGGTTAAGGCTCAGCCTGTCCCTTTACTATCTCCTCGAGCAGCTAGGGCTCAGCACGTCCCTACACTCGCACCAATTCCACGGGATGGTGCTGCTGATGCCCAGCTGGCTCCCATTCCTGTGCCAGCTCCCAGGGCGAGGGCAGCTAGGACCCAGTCTACTCCTGCACCCGTTCCTGTTTCTCAGGTGGGGGTAACTAGTGTCCAGCTGGCTCCCATACCTGTCCCAGCACCCAGGGTGAGGGTGGCCAGGATCCCACATGACCTCCCTAGAGCTGAGGCTCTCCAACCATTGTCCTCACACTCTGGAGGCTTGGAAGAGCTAGCCTGTCCACCTGCTAGTTCACCACCTCATCCATCTCCCGATCAAGCTTTTCAGGCACTAGCTCAATCCCTGATTAAATTAGCAGACCTATTTCCAGCTCAAGCACCCAGTTTATTAGCTCAGGCTGCAGCTTTGCCACCATCATCAGTCCAGTCAGTTCAGTCACCTGCTGTATAAAAGGCCCCAAAGTTCATAGGATAGTTTTACTGGTGTTTATAAGTTCATGTAATAGCCAGTCTTCTGTCAGTTTGGGCCAGCCCACCTTCTAGTGACATCATCCGGTTAGTAAGGTGGGCAGTTTAATGTCGGATGAGCAGTGTTGGTCCGGAGGGGGTGCACTGATTCCTGGGGAATGTTAGGTGTGCGTAAATGACAAGTAAGTAGTGACCTGTGTTGTATTTTGCCTTTGTTTGTGTCAGTACTGTAGTATGTTACCATTTAGGAGCTAATGTAGTCCGTAGTTGGAGCGGTAGGCCACGCAAGCAACGCGTAAGTTCACCCTCATTTCATATGCTAATTTATGTTGTTAGCTTACCCCGGTTTAGCTTTGTTGACGCATGTACGGTCGCTCATATGTCCATAATGTCATTCCTGTGTTATCAGACCTTCTCTGTATGTTGTATGTGATGCTTGTGATTGTTTACTTTGAAGTAGCGGAGTTTGTAGCGAACAATTAGGTACGTGGATTAATAAAATAGCGAACGTAAATTGACCGGAAGTATAGCGTCCCGCTTGCCCTTCACAATAAGAGCATTATAGCGGATTATAATGGGGGACGCTTTTATTTTGTACAACTACCGGAAGTAGTTCCTGTGTACTGACGGTTGCTTAACCTCGAACTAATGCTATTTAGTTGCATAGTGTGAGCAGTTTGAAGTGTATTATATTTTTCTGATCTTTATATGTGATTATGTTAACTATGTTGTATTATGTTTATATTTGAGTATTTGACTTGTCTATTCTCTTTAATTATCGTTATTTCCCTTGTTTATTTCCTTTGTAGGAAACCACACACACACACACACACACACTTATGTACACCCGCTGTGTTTACAGCCCCAGAAATTGAGTGGTGACAATAAAGTGCCTCAAACGGAACCTCAAGCTCCCTCCTTCTTTCATACTCTGGGACAATTTGGCCTTAAGTGGTGTTCTGGCCGACACACCGGGGTGACCGTAGTGCTCAAAGACTGAATCAGTGCCACAGCCGTGTCTATCTTTGATATCTCCACTACACCTGCTGTTCAGTCTCCAGTTCAGTCATCTGTCCATTCACCCATAGTCCAGTCTCCTGTCCAGTCACCCATAGTCCAGTCTCCCGTCCACCAGTCACCTGTAGCCCAGTCTCCCGTCCTCCAGTCACCTGTGGCCCAGTTTCCCATCCTCCAGTCACCTGTAGCCCAGTCTCCCGTCCTCCAGTCACCTGTGGCCCAGTCTCCCATCCTCCAGTCACCTGTGGTCCAGTCTGTGGCTCAGTCTCCCTTCCAGTCAGTCCAGTCTGTAGTCCAGTCTCCTGCTGTTCAGCCTCCAAGTCAATCTCCCAGTCAGTCTCTAGTTCAGTTCCCTGACCTGCAGCCACAGCATCCAGAGCCGGCTGTGAGCTCTCTCTCTCCTCACCCAGGGGTTTCCACACCTGATGGCCCGGCCGCTCCTCAGCCAGAGGTTTCCGTACCTGCTGGCCCTGCCCCGGCGGCTCGCACGCCAATGCCTGCAGCTCCTCCGCCACCGGCGGCGGCCTCTGAACCTGCTTATTCGCCTCCAGCGGCGGCCTCCGGACCTGCTCAGTGGACGGGGATTTGGGATTTTGAGCTGTAGCAGAGCAGGGAGCATATGACCAAACATGCTAAGACAGCTACTGATTGCTAGTGGTGAGATTTTACACACTGTGCCTTTAAAGCTTCTTTAGGCAATATTATTGGGCATACTGCTAAATTAATTTGGCTCTTGTGTAGAAATTTAAAAAATTCTCAAAGTCATCAGATTGCCATAATAAACCGGTCCATGTCATCTTTCTTTTTTTGGACTTTACTAGTCTTTTAATATGTACTTTTACGTCATCATGGGACGTTGAGGAAAAAAAAAGATGTACTCTTGCAAGATCCCGCAAAATCTTTTAATGTAATTCCAAGAACTTCCAGGTCAGTAGACCTTGAGACTTTGGAAACAACCTGGGCTGGACTGGTTATCTGGCATGCTGAACATTTTGCCAGTGAGCTAATGCACTTTTCGGGCTGATGGGTCAATTGAAGTGCTTCTGTGCACCGGCTGCGCAACACTGACAGCAGGCCATTCATTCCTTTTCATTACTGACAGTGTATTGGTCAACCTTACTTTTGCTGTGTGCACACACACCTTATAAAACAGAGTTTAGTGGGAAGAAGTGACAAAAAGGTGGCACTGAAAAGCTGAGAGAGAAAAAGAAACTAAAAATATGTAGATGTAGCAAAATGTGTCAAATAAACCAACATGTTAGCTGTTGGAGCTGCTGATGCTGCACTGTCAACTGAAGTACCAGCAACAAATAGTAACAACTCCTCACAGTCACAAACAGCTGCAGTACTCTGGACAGCTTCATGGGTACTGATGGAAGCATGATAAATGCAGGTGAAAAAGTCTCTTCCAGGATTGCACAAAAGTAACTTGGGGTCTCCCAAAACTTTTGTGCAATCCTGGAAAGGTACTTTTTTTTTTTCTCCCATGTCCCTTGGGGCCTCCATAGTGTTTTTTACTATTTTTGACTATAATGCACTACAATGCAGGGGTGCAGGGGGGCACTGGAGCCTATCCCAGCTATCATAAGGCAAGAGCCAGGGTATACCCAAGACAGTTCGCCAGTCTGGCGCAGGGTGTAGTTGTAGTTTTTGAATTACAATGTACTGAAAGTTTTTATTTTCTTATTCTGTCCAGTGACCCCTAACTGAGCTTTAATCTAAAAAAACAACAACTTTACTTTAACATGTTTTCTTGGGATTTATTTTTTCTGTCTTAAATAAACAACAAACACATACACCTCTCACTGTGCTTTAATTCTTGGTTGGCTTTGATTTGAATCAATAAAACAGCAGTTCACATTTTCTGCCTCATCACTTCCATCCTTTGTTGCTTTTTATTACAGTTTCCTTCCATGTAAAGTTCAATGGCACACAGACCTTTAATGGCACAGCACTATTGCTAGTTTCATTATATAAGAAAGCGAACATTAACTGCATTCAATCAACAGTGCTTTTGTGCGAGTTTGACAGTCTCTGTTTGAACTCTGCTGCTGAGGTTATTGATGCCATCTGATAATACTGCTCCCTCGTTTTTGTAAAGACAAAAAAAGAAGCAAAAGAGAAGAAAAAGCCAATGAAAGGAAGTATGAGAGACAAAGAAAGAGTAAGATTTCATTACCTGTCAAAAGTTCTGGATACATCAGTTATTTGTATTCGGTGAAAAAAAAATAAATGTATATTTGAAAAGACTAGATATAACGAAACATGAACACTTATAAATTCACCTGGAAATTCTATTATTTCAGAGATACAGTGGCAGTTTTTGTATTTGCCTTCATTTATTGACTTTTGCAATGGCACAGTAACCTTTGTATGAGTTGACTGACATCAAAATTAAAAAAAAAATTACTGACAAAATATCTTTTTTTTTTGTTTTATTTTCTTTGCCTTAAACTAAATAGTTAAATAGTTAATAGTTAATAGTTAAACAACTGGAATACTGTTCTGCTGGTGGAACTACACCCGTTAGCAAACTTGCCCCAATATACCCACATCTTTAAAGAAAAAAAGCTTGCAAGTAAATTCCACAACCTCACAACTTTGTGTTTTGTTTTTTTTTTAATCAAAAAAACTTAACAAAATCAAAATGTTCCAACCCTCCCACACTTGTAACAGTATACAACTTGTAACATTTAACATTTTAACATTTAACAGTAACATTTGACAAACACTTCACTTTTCAACATGCTGTCAATCACTGGACTAAAGGCAGACCTTTCCATCCTTTGTGTTTTTCAGGACTTGGGGTGTTGTTCTTTGTTGAGGCTGATACTTGCTTTCGTGTGTTTGGGTTTATTTTAGTTTCCTCTGTATCCTTGTTGTCAATTCCCCAGGTTTTCGTTCACTATTTCCTTGTTTATTTAACTTCCTGTTTTATTTAGTTAGTCCTCCTCTGTCTCCTGTGCTTTGCTGTTCGTGTTCTTTCCCTTGTTATGGTCTTAATTTGTTAAGCTGTGTCTTTGTCATTAGACACACACACACACAGAAAAATAATACAGACACCCTGGGTCAAAGAGACCCAGGGTTCATGAGCAGTCACTTGTTGATGTTTGATGGTGTGTGTTTGGTGCTGCTGTCCCTTGTTTCCCTGTATACTGGGTGGTGTGTGTGTGTGTGTGTGTGTGTGTGTGTGTGTGTGGTGTCCTGGTTTTCCTGGCACGCCAGGCCTGGAGGATCTGGCTGGCCACACCCAAGGAGGAGGATCACACACCTGCAGCTGATCAAGGATCATCGGGTGAGCTTCATAGCAGTGTGGCTGAAAGCTCTTCGACCCTGGATCGTTGAGTTTTGTGTGTAGTATAGTGACATGCAGATAGTGTATGCCTGCTGGAGTAAGTGTCTTACGGCTGCCTCTGTTGTGTTTTCCCCAGGAGGAGAGCAGAGCACAGGAGGACAGCGAGCACGGGGAGTGCGGAGACATGGGAGCGGAGAGCACGAGCACGGACATTTTGGGTGAAGACAAGACACAGGAGTCAAGGGAGCTCACAGGGATTAATTGTTTTGTTGTTATTTACTCCACTGTAAATAAAGCGCACTGTTCATCGCAAGAGTCCTGCGTTTGGGTCCTCCATCCCCACTTTCCCACGGTCTGCCACCGCAGACTGTGACATAGGAAGAATGACCCTGCTCTTAGACTTGGAAGGATTGAAACTTTGTCTCTTTTCATTTATTTTAGGTGCTCTAATGTCAGGCTCCTAATAATATAACAATTAGACAATATGTGATAACCCAAACATAATATCCAATCAGGAGAACTCAGGGTGATGTTTATTTTATCTTCTAAAAGGGATGTCTTTATAATAACAATGTAATATATTTATTCCTTAATTTTTTATCATTTTGGTCACAGCAAAAGTGTCTTAAAGAAACACATGGTCAGCAAAAAACAGCTGAGAGAATTCGAAACATGCACACACACACACACAGATACAGAAAAATAATACAGTTAATACAGTCACAAAGTTGCTCCTTAACTGCTGGTTACATAAATAACTGTTTATTGGATAAAGGTGTCATTAAAAGTAACAATAAACAGAATTTGTATTGATTTTTTAATTGGAGCTCAAGATGACAATCTTAATATAATTAATTATAGAAACATCTTTTTGTAAGAATTGCTGGTTTGTGGTTGAATGCCTGGCTGGTTGCTTGGGTACTAAACCCCAGAGTGCTCTAGATGTGTTAATCAGAGTGTGAGTATGTGTAAATACCACATGGGCTAGACAAAAAATGCTTGTATATGCTTGTATGAATGTGTAAATGGGTGAATGATGATTCTAATATGAAACCTTTCACTGCTCAGAGTGGAAAAGCACTACATAAGAACTACTCCATTTACCAGAAATCTGAGTGAAGAAATGGTTATATATTCTTCACGTGCTTCCATCATCCTCTTCACTATATTTTGCAGAGTCATGTGCTCATACTAGTCAACATCCAATACAATTTGTAGAAGATATTACAGGAAACAAGACCAGGAATAAAAATAAAAAACCCTCTTTCTCAGTGCAGCATGAGTCATCTTCAACAATAATACAGGACTTGTTCTAATAAGGTTTAAAAACTGTCCTGAAGATTGATGTCATGGTAGAGAAATATTCCCTAAGAACATAAAAAAAAAGTTGAAATGAGATGGACAGGCATGGCATTCCAAGAAGGAAGAAATTGTCCTGAGAGTTTGGACTAGAAATTCAATGTTCTGCAAAAATGAGGGAAAATGAATGAATTAGGTTAAATGGTGGGGAGAAAATTGGAAGGGATTTGATATAGAAGATGTCATCAGAGAAAAGAAACATCTTTTTACATACACACATTATATTTATAATATAACATAATATAACGTGTGTGTGTGTGTGTGTAAAAATCTGGGAGAAACTGACTTGATTATAAGAAAGTATAATCAGACTTATGAAGCACATTCAGTAAAACCATTGTCATTAAATAGTCTATGACATGACGCCAGCTTAATAGGTATAATAGTTTCCCTGTATGATAATCAACTTAGTGATTTTAAGACAGGAGTGAAACCGAAAATGTTGTTACAAGGCATCTGATATGAATTAGCGACTGAGTCATAAACAGTAAAAAAAACCAAGGCAATCTCCTTATACCTACAATATTAATTCCTAACACTACAATTGTCAAAGACAAAACAGTGCTGCAATGACTTGCTACTGGCGTTGCCCTGTTACCTTTAGTGTGGCACCTTCATTTCACCCTGCCCATCTTGTGGGACCCTTCCAGCAGTATACACTGTTGATAGTATAGCTCTCAGCATAGTGCAAGCAACATTGGCACGATAAACCAGTATCTGGATGTATGAGGAATATAATACTAGGAAATCTTTTCATGTTGGGACCTGGCCATTCAAGACCATGTATGCAAGAAGACACGTTCTAAATCAGAGTCAACTGAGTAGCTCACATTAATAGTGTGACATATGCATATATGGTTTGTAACTGACATTTTACCATTTAAAAAAGCAATGGAGTTGGCACATTCTATTACAATGGCAAAAATGAATCAGAAGTAACTTCAGAAACAAATCAGAAATAAATCCTGAGTATGACAAAAACTATTTCAAAGAGATTTTTATGTGCTTGCTGTCCTTGCATGCTTGAATCATTTTGCCTCACATTTAGTCTGACCTCACTTAAAAAAAAGCTTAGTAGTTTTCTAAATGTATATGAATGGCTGGTTAACATGATGATTGCTTTGCGCTATTCATAAAACCCCTGTGTATCTTGTGAAATATAAGGTGTTATTTGGGTCACTTTGACCTAAAGCACAAAACTTCAGGAAATTTCAGTGTTTGCCATTCACTCAGTCATTTTTATTTATAATAGTGTAGTTGGTGACCTGAGATTGTCCTGTACTTGTAAAGTATCATCACTTGCTTGCCTCGTTTTCTTTCTTCCACCCACACATGAAACCATTAGCTGGTACTGCTGGATATGTTCAGACAGCCCAACATAGAAGAGAGCCTTGAGAGTGTCTGTGCACAGTGTTTCCTGTTAAGCTAGTTCATTTACTTCAGCAAAACAACATCCTCACAAAAAGACCCCTCTCTGAGAATTAATTTAACAGTCCTTCTAAGCTAGTCCCAAGCTGTGGGGCTGTAACTGGCTCTGACTGTCTGATTGTGTTCCTGTATGTATGTCTGTGTCATTGCTCAGGTTAGCTCAGGTCCCTTTGAATTCGTCATTAGTCCTGTCTGTGTGGTTAATTTTATTCTGGCACTCATGACTCACCGAACACACATATACTTGCACACAAGCGCAAATAGTCTGAAACTTCATGGAGTTTTGAAGTCGCTGAGCAACAGGCAGTCTGCTTTCAGCAAAGTAGAGGACCCCCGCTGGGCACTAAAGCATACTAGGAGAGTAAGTCCCAATTCCAATCTGGCCTCTACACCCTCCCACTCTGTGATGAGTGTAACTCCATACGGAGTCACACTTGCAGCTTTTGAAGTGTCTCCTAAAAAAAGGGTAGGGTGGCAAGCTTAAGGACGCCTTTGGCTTTCTCTGTTGATGACAGGAATTTGTAATCAGCATCTTTGGCAACTTATATTACTATCAGATGGACTATTAAAATCATGTCTATCACTCAGTAGAAAATGTGTTTGAATTTCATTCATGCTTTTTAACATCTGAATTGTTTTTGGATCCTTTCTCCTTCTCCTCTAACGCTGGCATTTATAAAAACTAAAATGAAGCAACCAAAATGAATGAATTAAAAATAAGAAGCACTTTTGATGATATACACACATATAGAACATTGCCACAAAAGACTTCAGTGGGTTCATAGATAGATAGATAGATAGAGTAATTTTTATTTCAAGCATGTAAATATAACTGAAATAACAAGAGAAAAGAAAAACATCAAGTTGTCATGAATATCTCTATGTCTACACAATGTTTAAGCTCAAAAAGTAGTAGGATGAAGTTTACACCTTTTTCATTACAAAGAACCCATTTTTGTAAGTGTGTAAGTGTAAGTGTGTCAATATACTGGGCACAAAGCAGGTGCTACACCTCACAGTGTGGTGGTTAATAAACCTGAAAACTGGCTGAAAGTGTGTAGGGAATGTGTAAGGCTATATTGGAATTTGGCCAATGCTGTTCCCATAGAAGAGTCGGTGAACAAAACAATGAAGGACTCCAGTTACGCAAAATATATGATTTACAGAGAACTGGGAATATGTATTTAGGGATGTGTTACAGTTTGTGTTTATGCTTTCCTGTTTTCCTATGAGCACTACTGTCATTAACAAAGTAAGGTCATACAGTGCATTACACAATCCAACAGTGGGATTCAGCAGGTGGGGGAACCCTAAGATCTGTGTAGTGTCTCAGCATGGGGAAAAGAATCACAAGTGAAAATAATTTCTAATGTGATTTTCAGTTGATTTTCTTAGTGTACATGCTGTGATCAGCTGACCGTCTCCTCTTTGTGGATTTACACAACTGAATTCAACAAGATGTTAGCTGATCTTTCAAAGCTGTCTTGGCTGATTTCCATTTTCTACACTGTGACAGTATAATGTTTACAGTGTCTTTACACTAGACAGTATACAGTTTGAATAAAGGTGGAATTCAGTGAATTAATCTAACCATCATCTACTTAAATGAAAATTAGTCTGCTACAGTTGGTGTAAACTAAAATTGACCATGGGCACCTGGAGTGTATCAGTTCAGTGCAGTGCTTTACAATAAATTCACCACAGTATGACAAGCTAACCTCTTTATCCGATGCAAACTACCAAGTATTTTCATGCAACATTTGAATAACCCAAAGTTAGTACAGCTTGGTTTGTTTTGCAGTAATATCAAATATGTGATTAAAATTATGACATGCATGTAAGCTTTAAATCTGCAGTTTATCAAGCGTCACTAAGGATTCCTTACTTTTAAATCTAACCTCTCTTCTTCCTCTTCTATCCTGTCTTTTTCAGATCTTTCTCCATTTCTTAGTGAAGATAGATCACGTTCTTTTCTCTACCTGTGAAATATATTAGCTGGACCTTTAGCTTGCAACACACTGTGTGACAAACTGCACACAAGTAGTTTGTGTGTTTCCTGATGTTTGTTGAACTGACAGAAATGTTGAATATGAAATTACCGGCCACTTAAAAAACTCCCTTCATGCTCCCTCCTCTTCTGTAGCACTGGCTAGATTCTCAAATACCGCAACCACAACTTACGGACTCCTGCACTCCTTCTGGCCACTTTAAACCCCCAAGGATAAACGCTATAAATAATGCAGTTGAACCAAATGTAACCAGTATGTTGTGAAAATGTAAGGAGTACAGATATTTGTTTAAAAATGTAGGGAGTAAAAGTAAAAAGTAATCAGAAAAATAAATATCCAAGTACAGATAGGTAAAACGTCTACTTAAGTACAGTAAGAGAATGTATTTGTACTTTGTTACTTCCCAGCTAGTTTGTGATCCTCACATAAGCGCATAAAAAAAAAAAAAAAAACTTTAATTCTGCCTTCCTTGCTTCTGTGGCCTCTCCCTTTCTCTAGTCTCAAACTGACCCAAGTCTCTAGGTATTGGGACTAAAGCTAATGACAGACAGAGGTAATCAATGCGCTGCACGACTCCTGTTAAGCCCCTCTATCCTATTCTCATGCATTACTAGCCTCTGTCCTTCATTACCTATTCAACTTCTCAGGTTTGCTGCATGATTAATCCTTTCGCTTTCCAACCCTTTCTCCTTCAGTCCATGCCTCGTGTTATCTCAGTATCCATATCCAAACTCCTCTTTGCTTGGTTTTAGTTTTAGTGTAATACTCTGGTTTTGTTACTACTTTTTGCTGCATTTCTCCAACAGATCAATTTGCCCCCAACACCATATATACAAATACAAGACAATACAAATATATACATGTGTGTGTATAATTATATATATATATATATATATATATATATATGTATGTATGTATGTATGTGTGTGTGTGTGTGTGTGTGTGTGTGTGTGTGTATTCAACTGTTAAAACTGCAAAATATATTATCCCAATTTTGTATGTGCTTCAATTTTTTCCTGCAAATGGATGCTGATGCAGTATGGGCTAAATGTAAAAGAGCTCATTGTTCTTATAGTGCCAAATCGGAATATCTTATCTTTTTAGCAGTTCTCTAATGAAGTCCCACACAAGGCTGAAGAAAGGAAATATCCACCCAGCAGTCCCTTAATCAGTTTTCTCACTGTGCGTCTTTAGATCCTTATCACAATGTCATGCCTATCACCAGGGTGTGTGTGCTCAGTTGTGTGAATTTGCACTAATATCTGACTCTGGTACATGAACAACCCAGACGAGCCCTGAAGCTGCAAATCAATCTGTTCTGTATTCAGGCTGGCAAGTGGGAAGCATTTAGGACAACAACAGTGCGGGGAGCTGGTATCAGATTCACACAGGTCTGTATGGTTTGAATGCACTCAGCAGCAAGTGCACAGTTACAGTAAGCCTGAGGGAAAAACATGAATCACCTAGTCACCACCTGCAGTACTTAATGCAAGTTATACCTGGTACCACAGTGTTTTGCACACAATTGCACTGTATATCCTCACTTCAAAGTCTAACACAAACAGGCAAGACAAGGTCAGAGTCTAGAATGTGAACATATGACTTTTTTCTGGAGACAGTACATACCTGTAAAATTTTGATTTGTATTAAACAGTTACACCAGTACAAACTTGTGGTTACTAAATGAAGGCCTGCATCTGTTTTTATTAAGCTTATCTAATTTGCATTAATGCACAAACTCATTCAATAAATGGGGGACAAACAGTAGAAAAGTAATCTGTTAAACTTAATTTAGAGGCTTAAATACCTCTTATTAGAACCACATTTAACACACTGTAAACATACCTAGATATGTCATTTTAACGAAGTTAGCTGGTGGTGGTGTCCGTTTTGTTCAATGCCACTAACAACCTGTTGTCTGCATGACAAATAGGCCACAGTGCAAGTTTGTTTACTTGCCCCTAGCTCTCTACAGTGTAAGTGTAATTTTCAGCTCTATCAATTAAACACAAACATATCCAAATCACCTCAGCCCACTACAATGAACAGAAGCATCTCTATCATTTCTCCAATGACAGGTTATTGTCCTTTGAAAATAAATGAATAAAAAAAATCAATATAAATACATTTATAAAGTAAAAATAGACAAATATATTCACATTAAATCTGAATACCAAAGAAGATGACTAAGGGATGTAATATCAATGGAATTTATTTCAGTTTACATCAGTTCATCTCTGCTTTTCTGTCTGTATCTATTTTGTTGCAGGTTAGCAAATGAACTTCTGTACAAAGTCTGAGCCTACGATTATGGTAGTTTTCCCTTCTGCTGTGGCAGCACCATCTGGTCTTTCTTGAGAGAGAGCTGTGATGCGCAAATGTGTCTCTGGCATTATAAACCAAACACCTTGCAATGTTAGACATTCAAGGGAAAGATGCTTTTCATCGTTTTTCACAGTCTGTTTCCTGGTTTAGGCCTCCTACCCAACTGTAACCCAACATTTACCAAACAGACATCACTCCAACAATGATCACAAACCTGCCCTATACATGCCATCGAATTATAGGCATCAAGACAGCAGGCTGAACCACAGTGGTTTGTACCAATTAATAGCTGTAGTTGTGCTTTAGCAGTGCGAACATTGTTTTAGAAATACAAATAATAGCATAGTTGTTCCAACAGTTTGCTCAGAATACTGTAAAAATGGCTGTTTCCTTGATGGGCTGGTTGGATATGATATTCAACATATTAAGGCAGATGAGCAAAAGCAGCAATTTTGTAGTCAACAAAGAGCATAAAATATAAGCTGCAATGTTCAACAGAACTGTACTGCTGAAAACTGGAAAACGCTAATGTGAATCTCAAATTTTCTTGAGGCATGCAGAAGTTGGCATCAGCAATGACTAAATCAGTCCAATCAGACCACTGACAGGTGGTGTATTGGTGTGAATACATTTTTTCTTGGGTTGTTTTGGCTTGAATTCAAACATGACAATGCATCACATCACTGAGCAAAAATCTTCTCAGACTGGTTTCTTAATATGAAGTTCAGTGTATTAATCACTGAAATGTTTCTAACATCTAGTGAATCCAAGCCACTGAGACCACCAAGGGCAGCCCTTTGAATATTGATAAGAATATAATATTGATAAACTGGTATGAGGTGCAATGGCCAGCTGGGTGACAGACAACAAAATGTCAGTGATTGAAATGGGCAGGTGATACAGTACTTATGCTAGGCAAGAACTGCTAACTTAGTAACTAGCAGCTGATGTAACCAATACAAATAATGGGATTTTACTGTTAAATTCAGGGATAAAAACTGAAATATTAATGTGATGGGAATAGTAAGTAAGAGTTTATGACAGGAATATAAAAAAAGAGTGATTTATTCAATTACAGGGCCTTCCATTTGTACAAAGACATTATTTTTGCACTTTTGTTTCTCTATGCCACCACCATGGATTGTAAATCAAATGGATATGTGATTGAACTACAGACTTTCAGTTTTGATTGATGAAATGGTAAGTGTACTGGTCTGCTCAGATTCATCCAAATGTTGCAAAACGACAGCTTCACAGGCTGGGCTTCACATCAGATAATGGCCCAAAAGCATAATACAAAAGTAACTCAAACAGATTTGTTTCTGACAGGGTCAAAGCACAATTTACCTAACTTGGGCAGAAACATATTAAAAAGCTGAGTAACCACACAATAGTCAGCAATAGCTTGGAAATGTGATCCTGGTTAAGAATATGCCCCGGAGAAGAGAGGACAGACAGTTCTCAATGTCTGACTGCAGGTCAAGGAAAAATTGGCAACAATGTTAATATTGGTGCTGACAGGCACGGTCTGGGAAGAGGAAGCTTCGAAAGCAACTGACAAACAGGTGAGTGATGAAATCCAAAGCACATGAGAAAAGAATTATGAGGGGAAAAGACTACTTAAGAAATACAATGCTAGAACTAGGATTTGACTGTAGTCTTTGTACCACATTGGAAACTGAATGTTCTGGCTATGGGAAGCTGCAGGGCTTCTGCTTTATTGAGTGGGAAAGGGAGGACAGAAGCTTGTTTACACACACACACACACACACACACACACAGAAAAAACAAACAAACATAGAAAGACAATCAAACCAAACAGGGGAATTAGTGGGAAGAAGAAGGAGAAACAATTAAATATTGTCAGGATCCTAAAACTTACATTTGCTTGGAAATTTTTGTTATGTGGAAAAATTAGCTTTTGGGTGATGGCTCTGACTGTGAAGCGTAACCTACATTGTAAAAAAAAAAAAACTGTCAAATTTACGGTAAAATACCGGCAGCTGTGGTTGCCAGGAATATACCGTGAAAAAAATGTGGAATCTGTAAAAGACAATACAGTATACTGGTTTTGTAACCCTAAATTTTAAGGTAGACAACGTATTATTTTACCAAAATCATGATAGAAAAAAACAAATATATTTGTCAATTATACAGCAATTTAATGTAAAAAATGCAACTTTCCATAGCTTTTTACGGATATTTGCAGTAAAAAAAAAGTTGGGTTATATAATAATATTTACAGTAATTTGTTGTTAATTTAACAGTAATAGGATAGACCCTATTATTGTAAATAACTGTAAAAATAACAGAAATATGTTAAACCTTATTAAAACCTTTGACAGTAAAAAACACAGTGAAATTGTATAACAAATTACAGCATTTTATTTTGACCAGATACATTTTACGGTAAATTCCTGGCAACCACAGCTGCCGGTATTTTACCGCTAAAAATACAGTACAATATGAGGAACATAAATGGTTTACCGTACATTTTACATTTGCAACCGCTAAATATAGAAAAATCTAAAGATGCTCATATATAACCAAGGTAGTGAATATTACTGATAAACAATGAGAAAATTTGACATACCATTTGAAAACAGACTAAACATATCATTTTCTCTATTCCTACAAAACAGCATAGATCTTGAGAATACAGCATGTGTCCATATATATGGCTGGTAATCCATGGAGGAATGAATAAACATGAAACAAAATATTACCTGCCCCTGACCTATCAACAGTAATGAGTCACTGGGTCCTGCCTTGGTGAAGGAAAGGACTCAGTGGAGTTTCTAATGCGCATGGTGTCGAAGATACAAGCTCTGCAGGAGTACTTCAATGTCCATCAGGAGTTCACTTTGGACTGGCAGGATCCCCTCTGCAGCAAAAAATGGACAAAGTTTGATCAGTGCTTGAGCAAAATGCACAGAAATGAACAAAACGTGCTGCCAAAAACAGATCTAATGATAAATGATTTCTTAAGTATAAAATATACAGTTCTTAAAGGATAGCTATTGTCAAAATGCAACCTGGGCTGTTGTTGTTTTTTTTTTTTTTTTTTTACTGTAAACGAGACAAACATATATCTAAAAGCATAATTACGACAAACGAGCCGTTTTTGAGATTGACCGTGATTTTGTTTTGTGGTCAATAGCCAGTGAATGGGAATACTAGGGGGCCGGGGCATAAATTTGAGCGCATCAAAATCGATACAGTAAAAAAAAAAAAAAAAAAAAAAAAAAAAACTGCCCAGGTTGCGTTTTGGCAATAATTATCCTTTAAATCTACTTATGTAAAAGTGATACACAGACAACGCAGCCCTAATCACAATCATAATTTGTTGGAAAACGTATTTAAGTTTCCTATTGATTTATCATAGAACTTGAAGTTAATGGCTGAATGCATGGTGATGAGACCTATCATTCAATCTACATTTTATAGCGTATGAAACTGCTCACCTGGACATGAACCTGAGCTCGGCTGATTAAGATTAATGTCTCCTGTCCATCTTTCTTTAGCAAAACTTGAATAATACCACTGCTTACCTCTCATTGAATCTTTGGGTGCAGACTTAATTGAAGAGCCTCGTATAAACAGGCAGGGTGTGATGTTTAGGGAAACCAAAGAATACAGGCGCCATCATTTCTGCCAGAAGACTCATGGGGTGCAATGAAGCTTTCATTGTGGACTGGCTAGATACCTTCTGCATTCAGAAAGAAAACAAGAAGGGCATACACCATAAACAATAATAACTGACAAAAATAATGAGACAAGAAATTAAAGTAACAAAATAAGTGCAAATCAAGTTTCCCTGTGTTGCAGTGTAGCTGAATGTTTTTCAACAATTTGATTTACAGTAAAACACATACCAAATATTTCCAGCCAAGGTTTGTTTCAATCTTCAGCATGTTTTTCCTGCCATTGTCTTGAAACTGTTTCATCTGTCCCTCTCATTTGATGCTGTTTACAAAAACAAAACAGCAATATTGTAAAGGGAAAAAGGAAAATGAATTTAATGGAAAAAAAAAGAAAAAAAGATTATGACCTGAAATCTCACCATTTCCTGAGAGTCACAGGTCCTTTGAGTATCCTTATGGTTTCTGCTCAAATTCAGTGTCTGAAAAGGGCAGGAACAAAACAAACCTTTTTAATCATAATAAAGACAAAATAAGATTTAGAGACAGACAACAAAGAAATGTGTAAAATATCTTCTTGAATCTGTTTACTTTACTAACCTTGAAAGAGACTCTTGGGTCTTAGCTGTGCCACCACCCTTAAACCTTAAAACAGATGGAGACGATATGCTGGCCTGGCTTGAAATTTCCATATTTGGTGCTGTAAAACAATATCACAAACAATAGATTAATTGTACTTTTTGGACCTTGGCCAAAGCATAATAGAAAAAACAGAAAGCCCTTCATGGCTATTGTGCAATGAAATCATAATACTTACTGGTTTGTTTCCAGGCAGCCAGCAGTTTTCTTGCCTGAACTGGTCTCAGGACAGAGTTCAGATCAGTCTCACTGATGAACTGCAAGTCCTCGGATGTCTCCACTCCTAATGATTGTAGTGCCTCCAGTACAATTTCAAGGATTAAGGCAGACAGGTCCGGCAGCACCTTAGTAATGGAACTCCTTATGCTGTCCCCCATTTCTGAGATGTCTGATAAAAGAATGTGAATAAAGGTCAATTTACACCAAGTGGTACCTTTGGTCTTAAAATATGAAGCTGATCTTGCTTGATACTACACTTTTATACAGTGTTTCGTAAGTACCAAACTAACAGCACCATTATTGTGACAGCACACTGTGTTTCAATGGAACCATTTGGTACCCATACTTCATGTAAGATGTTAATGGATAGAAATCAATTAAGTCCATGATGTTCACACACTGCATCTTTTCTTTTTCCTTTCTCACTGAGTGCAGATGATACTGAGAATGGTATTCTGTCACGTGCACCGACACCAGAAAATAAACACTGTCATTCTTAATCAAAATGAGAACTACTTCACCAAACTCAACAGAGTCAGAGCCCCCTGTGACAAGGAAGTGTCCTTTCTTGTACTGTGTTCCCTTGTACATCATTTCTACTGTGACCTTTGTATTGGTTTCAGTAAAGTCAAACATTTGAACTGCTTCTTGAATGGCTTTACTGTACAGCAGTGAGTAAAATGGAGAACCATCTTTGACTTTCAAGACAGATTGACACAATGACCCTGCTGCAAGATAGGCTTGAAACATCTGATGTCTTTCAGAGAGTGTATGGCAGAGGTTTTTGAAATTTTTCAGATTTCTGGCACACCTCTTGAAATAACTGTGCTTACTTTCAAAGCGCATTGTCCATAATCTTATCAGTGGGCCAAATTTCAGAATCAGTGCTGGGTAATGGTGTAGAAAATGGTGTTTTGGTCTCAGGTTGCATTCTGGGAACAGAGCTTTTCTTGACTCTAAATATTCTTGAATAAGAATATCAAGATATGCTACCTGAGCCACTGAAATTTCCTGAGCACACACCATGTCTACAATATCTTTCAGCTGCAGAGTTAAGTTCCACACATCATCTGTGGGGTCTGTCACTATGTCACCAACTATGAGAGGCAGCAATCGGAGGAAGTTCCAGTTCTGTACAGCCTGTCCTGAGAGTTTAGCTGCTTGAGGACTGACCTCAGATGGCTTTGTAGAAGCATCAGAGGCATGGTAACTAAACTGTTTGATGCATCGGTTCAGAGTGGAGTAAGTGAACCATGCTTTTTTTCTTTATGAAGTATTTCAGATACAGTGCCACATCATAAGCCAAAACTCCCTCAAAGATATCATGACCTAGACATGGTGGCAAGCCTGGCATACAAACGTTGAAGTATTTCAGTGAATTGAACACTGACCTGAACTTCACTCCTTCGACGTCTGGTGTATTGTCAATCTGGAGGCGATCAACAGCAGAGTTGTAGTTCTCTTTGGTACGTTCTGGTCCACACAGATTTGGGTCAGCACCCTGAAATTCAGATTTCGTTATCAGGCAGTACCTGCAGAAGTACTTTGAAGAACTAAAGTTTTCAGTGAAGCCACCAATACAGTGAGAACCCAGATTATCACCAGCAATGCAAAACAAAGTTCCTTTGACTCTAGTTTCATCTGATGCAACAATCCCACTGTCCTCCAATTCTTTCAAGTCTGCCAGTAATTCAGAGAACACATTAGCATGACCAAACTCTTTAAAATCTTTCTCCCTGCACAGTAAGACAAGAGACATGTGATCTGTGTCTGAGCGTACATGAAGTGGCGAGTTTGCCACTGATGCATATACAGCTAATACCTTGTGTTTTGTCCTTGCAGAGCCTAAAGGGTTAACGACTTCAAAGGCATCCTGGTAGAGTACTAGCTTGAGACATGATGGGTTTTGACCAAAAAAATCATTTGATTTAAACAGCTTACTATCACTTATGTCACACAGAACATCAGCAGGAGGCTCAGTAGAGGGCTCTTCTGATTTCTGCCACAGATCAGACTCTAGCAGACATCTCAAAGTCTCTCTTAAAGGCACATAATAGGCAAACCTATCTTTTCTGTTTTCATCTCTCCCTAAAAATATTTTCTTTGGTTCCACATAGTTGAAGGCTTTTTTAAAGGTCTGAGCTCTGGAGTGCACTGTCCTCAATGGCCCGGTATGACATGCAGAAAAAAGATCATAGCTTTTGACAGACTCGCAGACTTTGTTGATGTCCTCCTCTGATAATGATGTGTCATCTTTTAACAGTGATGCAAGTTTACCCAAACTGTATGTCTGTCCCAACTCATGCATGTTCTGCATTTCCTCCACAATGTTCTGTATGGTTGAAGCAGGCAGTAGAAACTGACCCTGCAATTTTAAGTAGAATAGTGAAACGTTTCTCAGAAAAAGATCACAGAATTCAGGGGGCATTTCCATGTTATCTTCATCTGTAATAGACTGTGCAGCAGGCTCGGAAATTAAGGGTACAAAGTCATCTGATGTGGTTGGAACAGATGATGATTGACATGCAGACTCTCTATATAAATCACCAATGCTGCTGTCTGAAAACTGTGTTTACGTGACATGTGAGCAGTAAAAGATGATTTAACTCTAAAGGTATTTGTGCATCCTCTTACTGGACAAGTGACCACATGTCCTTCCACAATATGGCTCTTCAGATGAGCTATTAACTCTTTAGAGTTCTGACACTGACGTTCACACATCGCCATTGCACATGTAAACGAAGAAACCACCGCCACACCAGTGACATGGGTGGGGGCAGAGTGTCTTCGGTAAAAATGAGCCTTAAACGCGCCATACCTGGTGTATGTCTGCTTGCAGCCTGCTTCAATACACCGAAAGAAACAACGTGGCTCATTCCGATGCAGTTTACAATGAAGCACGTAGCCCCCTGATGACTGAACTACCTTACCACAGAAATTACAGGTTAACATAACTCCATGTACTTTGGTAATTCCTCCCTAGCGAATTAAGCACGCCAAACACAGAAACTAATCCAGAGCAATGCTTCCCTCGTGACAGTAATGCCAACTCAACTCACAAATGCTAACTAAATTCACAACCTCACTCATAAAAAAACGAACTGCTAAAATTATCTATAAATGCTGGGCTGGTGGATTTTTATAACAGAGATAACTTGAAGTTGCATGTACTCACCTCACCTCGAACTAATTGTAAGCTGCCAGGATGTCTACAAATTCCGAAGATGCTGTGGTCCAAGCAGCAATAAATGGCGCTAATATACGAGTTCAAAACTGTGTCCGTTAGCGAAGCCAACTTGAGTCTCCTGCATGAAAAAAAGAGCGGTTGGCACACAGCTCAGCAGCGCGCCGTGCTATTGGTCATTTTCAGGTGACGTCATCCCGCAATGTAACGTCGCTCTTTGTTTCTTTAGGAGGAGGTTCGAATTTGATCAGAAGTCACGTCTGCAGACCGCTGCAGCCACGTCTTGCCTTGCTTCCCCTTTTTTTGGTGAAATGGTTCGCTCATACTGCACAATGTTGCTACCAGAATTTTTTTCTCTGCAATTCGAACGTAAAACGCCTGTACACAGTTTACCAGCAGTTTAGCTACCAATCAACAGCGATCACACAAACTCAAAATTTAAGGCGGACCCACTTAAGGTGGTCTGATAATATGGCGTGAAACACAACAACATAAAGTTGTTTTAAAATAATAATTAAAAAAGATTATTGAAATCAGTTTTATTCACAACCATGAACTTTATTTTTAACATCTTCTTTTGCTGTTGATTTTTTTTTTATCAGAAGGTTAACAACTGCAGGCCTAACTTTTAATCTGTATATCAGTATCTGAATCTTAGTATCTGAATTTTAAAATAAAAAAATACTATCAATTTTATTGTCTTTCACTGCTGATATTTGCTTCTTTTTTTTTTTAAATGTATTTACTGGTTGTATTATTACGGTGGACCCTATTTTTTAACATCTTGCTTCTGTAAAAATGAATGTTTTTGTTTGCTTAAAAATCTACAGCTTTATACTGTGAATTCCAATGTGCACAACCCCAAAAGATGTAGTTTTACTCAAATAATACCGTAAAATCTAAGTTTTTCAGACATTTTCAACATTACAATATTTAATTGTAAAATGTATGCATATTTATTTGTTTTCACGGAAAATATTTATAATTTCAACATTTTATTACAGTAAAAAACAAAGTTTTATCCAGTCTCACAATTAACGGTTATTCAATCTATTTAATACAGTAAAAGGAAATTTTTGGTTTTACGCTCCATTACCATTGGAATTTGACGGTGTTTTGCTGTATATTTTACTGACTTTTGTTACAGTGTAGTTTAGCACTGACCCAGTGAAGTACAGGAAATGAATGAGCGGAGGTGTAGAGACATTAATAATTATTAAGCAATTTGTGTGGATCGTCAGGAATAAGACCGAAGAGATCCTTGTAAAACCTGGCTGAGCCTTAGTGGGTCAGGTATGGGACATTCAGCTAAGTTAAGTTAAGCTAAGTAAGTTAGCTGTGGTTGTTACAGTAACAGTGGTAGCTTAGGTTTTTTTTTTTAACAGAGCATTGTATGAGCTGAAGAGTCATTCAAAGAAAACTAATGAAAAAATAAGACTTGAAAAGGCAGGATGGCATTTACAGGTATACCACAAAAAGTGCTTCAGGTTTCAGGTTTAAGATCTAATACTATTTTATAAATATCAATAACATAAGGCAGCGGTCCCCAACCCCCGGGCCTCGGACCGGTACCGGTCCGTGAGTCGTTTGGTACCGGGCCGCGAGAGTTGAGGCTCAGGTGTGAAATGTATAGTTTTCAGGGTTTTTATCGGTTTTCAGCGTTATTTTGTTATCGTTTTTATCGTTTACTCGGTTTTCCTGGGTCTTTTCACGTGTGTTATGAATAAACCTTCTTTTTTTCGGTAACGGTACTAGTTTTATTTTGTTGTATTTATCCGCGACACCTTAAAGGCCGGTCCATGAAAATATTGTTGGGCATAAACCGGTCCGTGGCGCAAAAAAGGTTGGGGACCGCTGACATAAGGCACGTGTACATTTTTCTTCCTTTGCGGGAATACAATCCTCCAACCTGAACACTGTCTTCAACTTTCCAGCTGCTTAGCCCACCACCCTCTGGACTCAGGCTAATTGAGTTAGTAGGGACGCAAAAAAAAAAGGCTTGGACAAATGCAAGGGATAATGAGTAGCAGAAAAAGAGGGTAGAGAACTGTCAAACTGAAGTGGTTTTAATTATATGGTCTGGGTAACGATGGCTTAAGACAGTGTTGTTCAGTTTGCATTTATATATATATATATATTTAATATATATATATATATATATATATATATATATATATATATATATATATATATATATGTATGTGTGTGTGTGTGTGTGTGTGTGTGTGTGTGTGTGTGTGTGTGTGTATTTCATTAGCTCCATGGTGGCTTAATTAAGAGAAAACACTACCTTACTGGGAAAATAGTATGTCCTAAAATCGAGAGTCAATTTAATCCATGAGTAAATTAAATCAGTTTGCAATACAAAAAAGCAGTAATGACATTTATTCATTTAAAAAATAGATACGTGGTTGTAATACAAGGGGGCATTGCCCATGGGTCCAATTTGATTCAGACACTCTTCGACCCAGCTTTGGCACTACACACACACCTGTATTTTTCAGGTCAGATATGTAAGTAACCCCAGCTCTGCACCCTTTTGGACATGCCCAACTTTCAGGGTGCACTTTTTATTAGCAAAGTCATCTTCCTCTTAAATTGGCAGGCAGCAGTAGCTGCAGCTTCTTTATTCGTGTCCCAGCACACTACAGAATAAGAGAAAGTTTATTAAAGAATGCACAACAAGTGGGCTAATTACATCACTTGGCACTATTCTGTGAACCCATGAAGTGAAACCACACACCACTTTAGTGCAATTTTAAACCTGTGATAGAAAAAGGAGGTTTACAAATCATTCTAGTTAAATTCATGTCCTTCACTGATGCTTTTCCCGGTAGAGGTAGAATATGTCACATCCCATGTCAGATATGCACTGTTTAAGAATCATATCCTTATATTAAGGCTCACATAAGAATAAAATTGTTTTAAACTTGCTTTCACCAAATAGGAAAAAACAAAACAAAAACCAGAATACAGCTGGGCCTTATAGGTACTTTTATCTGCTCCCTTATTTCCCAAGGGGTCACTACAACAAACTTTGGATGGTCTCTAAAAAGTTCCAATCCATGTACACTGAGGCCTGAGGGAGTTCACAGGACAGTTGACAGAGGGGTTTGTGTCCACTGGTCATCTCGGTTAGGTGTGAAGCATAAATTACCACGATGTACTCAAGGTAGAAGTGAACCAACAACATAATAGTGAAAAATAAGAGTTAAATCTGAAGGTTCTTCTCTAAGCCTCTAATACTGGTTCATTATACAGCTTTCCAAACTCTGACATGCCTATTGGAAAAAGCCATTACAAAAGTAGAATGTTTCAAATGTTTAAAAATACCAGCAAGATTTTTTATACCATTTGGTAATTTTGTTTTTCAAGGTCTGAATAATATCACTTTCTAAAACAGGAAATGCATCACAATGCTGAAGCACAATTGATAAAATAAAAACTGAACTTGCAATATCTGTATTTTTTTTTTTTTTTTTTGCTGATGTATGGCTCACATCCCAACACAGCAATAAAGAGTGCTCTATTTATGGCTTTTAAATATAAAACAGTCACAAAAAGTAAAGCAATTTAAAGTAAATGAGCTGCTACTCTGTCTCTGTACAAACACATATTTTAATGTGTATATACTATCCTTGCCGTGGCTTTCTCAAGATGTGGTTTAATGTGGGACTCCAGCTTTTTAGTTGAGCCTAATATTAACATTTGTACAATGAGATCATGATGATGACAATACAAATCTGAGTGTGACAAAGAGCTGATAAAAAATTGAAACAGGTATTTATATAAGCTTGTTATTTCAGTAAATACATCAAACATGGAAGCTGTATCCCTTAATATACAGTGTAACAATACTCAGATACTAGAATCATATATTTTAAACAAGAGATACAAAAATAAACATTCTGAAGAAAAGAACCGAGGCCAGCACTGTCATGGTCCCTGTGCCTCGCTGGCTGACCCCGCGCTAGGTGACATGTTTTGATTTGTTTTCTGCTCTCTCTCTCTCCTCTCTCCTCTGTCGGAGCAGTGCTCATTATGGGCTCCTAATTCTTTTCCCCCATGGACCCTGGAGCCCTGGACCCCCCTCCTGCACATTGTATATACATTCACTTGGTGTTTTCACTGTAAATAAACGCACTGTTTCTTCTGCAAAGGATCCCTGATCTTCGCTTTAGTCCGTTTAAGAACTCCGACAAACACTTCTACGCAAAAGCCTCAATTAATTATACACTTTTGAGTAGGCACAGAATTTAGAGAACTCTTTCAGTATAAGTGTGTGTGTTTGTTTGTGTGTGTGTGTGTGTGTGTGTGTATACACATGTGTAAACACTCCTCCACTTCATGAATCCCTAAAATGTTGCGAATAAGACATAGACCTGCACTTCATCAGCCTTGTGTTGTACTGTTATACTATTTTTGACCATATGAGAGATGATTGCTGATGAATCATTAGCGGGAATATTTCATATGCCAGAGGACAGCTCATTAAATGACAATACATAACAACAACCAAATGCTGTTCCAACTAAAGCATTTAATGGAACCACAATTGTAAAGCCAGTTCTACAGCTCAAAGTACATTTAATACTAGTACCACCGTAGGAATACAAAGGGAGCCAAAGGTAGTTCAAAACAACAGATTGATAGATGAATCACATTTAGCCAGGGAATTGAACATTGAACAGATTATTAGGGAATCTTTCGTCAGTAACAACAGCAGGGGATTTACAGTGTATTTTTTAAGCTTCTGACAGGCATAAAGACTGACGTAAAGAAAAAAAAAACAAAATAAAATGAAGCCTGAAAAACACAGGGACTGCCAGTAAAAAGAATAGAAAGACAGACTTAATCCACTTGTAGACAACTGAAGACACAAGCCAGGAAATCAGGGACAGAATCATCACAGAGATAGCGCAGAATGGACAAACAGAGTGCATCACGGGCAGTAAAACAGCATTTGTTGTCATGTCCATAACTTAGACTCCCCTGAGGTTTTTCCTCTGAAGTGACAATCGGATGTTGTAGTTCTCGTCTCTGGTGTCAGAGGGAAAAAAAAAATCCATCCCCCTTCCTGCCTCTTCTCAGATCCCTCTCTAAATCTCATCTGGTTTCATCATAAAAAACGACAGGCTGTCTTGGTAAAGCAAAAGGTTTATATCAGCAAGAGGCCGGGGAGGGACAAAAGCAAAGGCATGACAAAGAGGCACAACATTTACTCTTGCTTTCTGCCAAGAGTAAATGTAACCAAAGCCAGTTGCTCATAAACTAATGGAGAAAATTTACACATGGAGGTAAATATATAGTTTTGAAGTCTAAGGAGCTTGGAAAGAAAAGCGTCTGAACAAGAAACTTAAAGATGAGCTGGATGACTGAGAACCTTCACAGACATATAGTTTTGAAGAATCAAAATGTGTTTCTCAAGTTACTGTTTATTGTTTTGTTTAGAGCTAGAAGTAAGTTTGACAATGATACACCTAGACCTGGAGAGTAGCAACACACCGCAAATTTTCAAAGTTGTCAGTCAAGTGACAACTTCATGGATGTAAATACAGATGGTTTGAAACAAGGTGCAAACCTCTGGTTATTGTCATGGTACGTGTGGACTGTTGGGTATTTTCCTGTATGGCTCCTTTTGCTCCCATGTCTGCCCCTGAGGTGCCATTCATTTACCTGGACAGCTCACCTGAAACACCATGACAATCGTCAGAGGGTATTTATTACCAGCATCTCTGTCTTTTCACTGCTAGTTTGTCAACTTACCAATGTTGGTAACAGGTTCACTCTTCTTGCTCTGTAGCTCAGTCTCGTGTTTACTTACCTTGATTTGCATGTGCTACAGCTTCATCACACCACTACTCCACGATATAACGGAACTCTCCTTTTGGACACTGGTCACAGCCCTCACCTGATCTACGCCACGCTTCAATCTCCAGGAAGAAAATCCTCACCACACTCACCTGCCTGCTCTCCTGCCACCATAGCTCACAGGAAGCCCTGGAATTCAGATCCACTCATCTTCTTTGCGTGTAACTCGTCACTCGGACCAAGCCTAGTTTTCCACCTGCAAAAGTAAGCCACGCAAAAAACTCAGTACAGCTATCTTCCCTGGACAAGTCCATGCATCCACTAACCTCCTTTTTCTCTCTTTTCAGTGAGACCTCTAGCTCCACACGCAACCAGCCACACCCTGAGCTTGCCACCCTTAGCCCATCACGCTAGCTTATCTTGTCACGAATCCCCTGCCAAGTATAACTCTGTGTTTTTGTGCCAAATAAAAGTTTGTGTGAATTTAACTCAGCCATCTCTGCACGTGGTTCAGCACATGAGTCCAGTTTTGTACAGACCTTTGGCCCCCAGTGACAGTTACACTCAAGAACAGATCATACTTTGCCAGAAAACAAAAAAGCCTGCTTACTTCAAAAAAAAAGAATGAATAAATCTTTAGACAGAGGAAACCAAGTTTAACTTGTACCTGAATGATAGGAATAAGAATGAAGAAGGAACTTTCAGCACTAGTATTCATGGCTGATAGAAGTGGCAGGATTAAGTCTGAAGTATACAGGGCTATATTCTCTGCTCACATGAAATGTTGCAAAACTGTAGTGATATGTTGTTGGTTAACAGGCCAGTCCTAAGAGTGGATTCATTGTAGCGAACGAGAAGACCGAACTACCATCAGAGACAAATCTTCCGTTGCTCCTGTTCAGCTCTGCTGAGAGTCCTTACAGGCAGAGGTTGATCATTATTATGGTTGGCACGCCATGTGGCCAATCACATGCAAAGACAGACTAGGGTCATACTTAAAGAAGGAAAGAGAAAGACACTTTGTAGACAGCAAGTGTAGTGGTAAAGGGTGATGGAGAGAAAGGAGCATGTGATCCAGACCTAACTATATGCTTTACTCAAAAATGAACAATTCAGGCCTATCTTAAAAGTAAAGAGGTTTTCCTGTTTCCTGAATCCAAACTGGGATTCAAGACCTTGTATGAAGCATTTTAAATTTGATTCTGGATTTATAAAGGAGCCAGGGAAGCCAATATGGCAGAAATATTCTCTCTTTTTCTAGTTCCTGTCAGAACTGGCTCTTCTAAGGAAGCTGAGCCAAAAGAGCCAAATCTTTGAAAAGAGCTGGAATTTTCATCACTACAAAAGTGACTGGACTTTGGTTCATAATGTAAAAGGATAAGAGTATACTGCAAAAGCAACCAAACAGTTTCTCAAGGGCAAAGAAATGTTTTATTTTCAATAGCCATCTGAACCCAGTAGAAAATGTTTTTCAATTTTTTAAATATGAATACATATATGATTGCAAATCATTAATATTGTGTCCGTCAATCAGTACACAAGCAAAAATAGATATCTAGTTTACTTACTTTTTAGATAAGCAACTGTGGGCCATAGCCAAAACAATAAAACCACTGCCTGTGATAATTAGGGATGGGTATCGTTTAGGTTTTATCCGATACCGGTGCCAAACCGGTACTTTTGAAACGGTGCCGGTGCTTAAACGGTGCTCAAACCGGTGCTTAAAAAATGGAGAACACAAAATTGGTCCAGAAACCTCTCATGTTCAGCTGTTTTTTTGTAAAAAGATAACAATGTTAGCCTTTTCTGCAGCTATAGGGCATATATGGTATCACTCTTGGCTGGAAGCAGTGCTTAAACAATGGAAAAAACACAAACTTTGTCCAAAAACCTCTCATGTTTAACTGTTTTCCACTTTTTCTTTGGTCATTTTAGCCTTTTTGGCCAGGGTGAAGGGAGCATCTGCCATCAAACAAGAAGACAGCCGCATGTAGCTATGATGATGTTTGCTAGTTCACCTTACATGCATTAATTTAATAACGTGGTTAGCCTACTCAACGTAAATTACACACGAACAACATTAAGCTACTCACACAGAGAAGAACGGCTGCTGCTGCCATCATCATCCATCATCATTTCTGCTACACTGGCAGGGCTAGGGGCCAGGACTCTACTCTTCGGGTTTTTGGGGGATGTTGCTAACTCCGGGTCCGATAACAGGCACCACACCCGCAGTAGATGTGCACGGTGTGAGGTCTGGCAGCAAGCTATCAAATACGGCGCATTTCTCGGCTTTTAAAAAAAATGCTATGCGTCGCCAGGTGTTTCATCGGATTTGAGGTGTTACCTCCTTTGACAGTATCACAGTATCAGCTTAAAGCACTTGTTGCAGGCTGCTGAGTTTGCATATTTTGCTGTAAAGTACAGCCAGACTTTTGACCGCTTCGCCTTGGGCATTTTTAATCTGTAGCTCTGCTCTAAAAGAACGTACGTACCTGGACCCGCCTACTATCCTCGGAAATGTAAAATGATTGGCTAGAATCTAAAGTGTATCACAGCTCAGGAAAAAAAAAAGCACCGAAATAAAGCACCGAAATGTGCGCTGCTTTTCGATCTGGTTACTACCGTTTATGACAGAACCGGTGCCATCATGGCACCGGATACCGGTACCCATCCCTAGTGATAATCTTATCCAAACATGCTCTTCCTCATCACTGACACACATGCACAAACCATGGTTACTCTCAACCACCATCCTGCAGCTCTCAGCCAACCACCTCTGTGGCCTCTTGTAGACTCTCTGTCATAGGTAAGAGAGATGACTGACAGGCTTTGCAGCCTAACACATTCAAGAATGCTCAGTGAATCCCATTGCTGCTAAGTAACCATTTTTGTTTTACTTTGTTTTACCTAAGTGGCACTTCTGAGCAAAATTACATTAATAACTCACAGACTAAGTTAACATGTCATCCAGTCCATTACAATACAATACTTTAGTTAAAACTTTTGAATTAAAGATGAAACTCTGCACTTCAGCCACTTCAACCACATTGTGACTGTTTAACCAGAAAATATGATAGTGTACAGAGGCATCATTGTCCAAGAGTTTGTATAGACCTAACTCTATTCTGTAATTAGATGTCACAAAATGTCACAAAGAGGAACCCCACAATCTGTACCAGAGTGGGGTCTGACAATGGCAGTAAGAGTGCCATTGCCTAGCCTGTAGAGGTCTGGATATCCCTAGCCACAGCATCCAGAGCACCACCAAATCAGTCATGCTGAATAGTGTTACAGGAAGCATAATGTTTCTCATGGCTTTGTCCAACCACTTAATGTCCTTCACGTGTGGTTGGGGTGAACTTGCTCTAATCCAGGGGTCCCCAATCCCAGTCCACGAGGGCCGGTGTCCCTGCAGGTTTTAGATCTCACCCTGGGTCAACACACCTGAATCACATGATTAGTTCATTACCAGGCCTCTGGAGAACTTCAAGACGTGTTGAGGAGGTCATTTAGCCATTTAAATCAGCTGTGATGGATCAAGGACACATCTAAAACCTGCAGGGACACCGGCCCTCGTGGACTGGGATTGGGGATCCCTGCTCTAATCTATGAAAAGAACAGGGCTCCAGTGGTGGTGGACCTGCCACTACTGGTATTCTATGGCAAATGCCAATCGGGGTCCATGGTACTGAGTAGGCCCACTGGAGAATGTTGGGCCCTTAGGCCACTCAAGTATATCCATACCAGTGGCTTGCTGTAGGACTTTGGCTCATTCTGTTCCTCCTTGCACCAAGGAACAGGATTTGAAAAAAAAAACAAACAAAAAAAAAACAAAACAGTTTGTTGACAAATCCCTAGTTTTTCAATTTGAACAAGCTTCAGTTAAAAAAAAGTTATGTACCCCCAACTTAACTTTCTTATTCTCATTTGTTTTCTTAGAGATAGGAGGATGGTGAATGGAGTGATGGAGGCTGATGGAAAAAGCCAGTTTGAGAAACAGCTTAAGTGCCTTTTTTAAGGGGTTCTAGTTTGTTGAAGACATTGTGCAGTGACCTCTCTACTATCTTTACTTCCCTGTTTCTTTCTTAGCATGCTATTCGTCTGCGTCTCCCGTTCTTTCACCATCTCTTTCTCTGTCTGCCTATTACCTTATCTCCAGAGCAACCCTATTGACTTCAGACCGACTGCACAAAATGTGTTTTCAAACAGTGGTGCTGGCGGTCTGAAACGGACAGCCAGGACCATGGCTTTTAATCTCCTGCTGCTTTGCATTTTAAGCTGAGAGCACCGGGGCAAGTGACAGAGGAAAAAATGCTATTCCTGTGTGTGTGTGTGCGTGTGTGTGTGTGTGTGTGTGCCTGTATATGTCAGACAGAAAGAGAAAATGACAGAGAGCTATTCTTGACCTCTAAGACCAGACATAGAGTACTTCTTAATCCCCTTCACCTGTTGCCAAGGGAACATAGACAATCCAAATAAAATGTGAACATATGAGAGCTTTCCATAGTGGTTATTTATATATACACAGAGATCTTTAAATACACAATTATACAGGTGCACTGGCTGTATATTTACCAACATGCTTGCACATGACTCATACATGTAAAATGTTTTTTGGAACAATCCTAATAAAACACCACTTAAAATGGAATGCCCTCACTGTCCGTGCACTCAGGCTAACTTATGATGAAGATTTGTTGTTGTAGTTTTTGTTTTTAACATAAATGTTGAAATAAAGCAATAATGCAGCTGTGGCAGCATTACAACTATTCAAAGATCAAAATTACAGTTCGTTAACTGAGGGTTTCTACTATTGTAATGTAATCATAATACTTAAAATCACAAGTTTTAAGTATAAAAGGAGATGCTAGTTCTAGGCCCAATTTTTTTTGATGTACTGTTCCAGCATACTATTAAGCTGTAACAGAACAGCTTACAGCTTATTCTTAAACTTAAATAGTGGAGCATGAACAGTGGATCGTGTTTTGACACATTGTTCTATGTTACTATTAAGCTGTAATAAAACACAACACCTGTAGAATCAGCAGCTTTCTCTTGTCATGCTGATTTTGCAGTGTTTAGTCACTCTTTTAGGTCTCTGTAGTTAACAGTCTGCATGAAATGAAAGGCTTGTGTGATCCAGTGAAGGTGAGATGTTCTAGATGATGAACTTCAGCTGTTGAGAATAACTAATAGCGACTGACTTCCATGTGCCATATGACTAACTCAATGAGAGTCCAGACCTGTGAACTGTTGGATCACTGAATGAGAGTGTTGGATTTCTGACACCGTGCAATGTATTCCATAAATGGAGCTTGGGAAGCAAAATATATGTCCACATTAAATTTTATACAGCCTGATTTTATGTAGCTACAAGTACGTTTCAAAAAATTTGAATATTGAAGTGATTGATAGTAAAGGAGCTTCCAGCAAGTATGTATGAATGAACGTGTGTTTCAGAAGTTGAACATTTCTCTAAATCCTTTTTTGATTGATCTCAGGAACTAATCTGATAATTTAAGGTGTTGAATTTCTGGTTTTTAAAGTCTCATTAGATTTTTATAAACTGTGTATGTAGTGTAATGTATGAGCTGGGAAAATACATGTATGAGGGCTAAGGCTACTTTACGCCTTGGAGCCCTACTCTAAAGAAACTGACACAGAATTAAAACGGTCACTGAAGCTGGATTTAAGAAATAACTGTTTAAAGTTTTTAGAGTATACCCCATCTTTGTCATTACATAATATGACATCACTAGGTTGGTTGGTTAGTTACTACTAACAGACTTACATCAGTTTATGTTAGCTAGCTAGTCACAGAACTGATAACTCCATGGAAATAAGGAAACTGAAGCTAAAAATTAGATAGGGGAGGTCACTTCTGTACTGTCCCTGCCTGTATCAATTAGTTTTATGTAAAAAACAAAACAAAACCAAAAAAAAAAAAAACAGGATTTCACTGTCTTAAGCAGTAAGTTGTTGTCCATTGTTGGCTAGCTGCATTGAAATGGGAGAATCCTCCAGTTACCAGTAATGTTAGGGTTTGTACTTAATAAATGAGGACTCTGTAGAGGAGTGCCTGTTTGAGTCAGGGGCTCTGGTAGTTCACTGGACGGACAGTCAAAGTCGACACTGTCTCCTCTGTGATTTTTCCACGTCAGGTTGAGTACACAGACTGAGCAGTGCAATCTGCTGGCAGGTCAGATGTTCAGATGTGATCAGCAACAGTCTTTCTTTTCTCAAGCATATCCAAACAACATAACAGGTTGCTACATGTGCATCACACCACAAACACAACTAAATTTCTTACTGAAAATGGAATCGGGAGCAAAACAATCTCCTGGCTTTACAGGCCAGCTGGAATTTCTTAATTTTTTCTAAATAGGATATAGGTAACAAGTACTGAGCTAAGGTTCCTTCCTTAATCTCACCCGGTTTCTGCTCACTTGTTTCCAGGAGCCCTGCAAGCTGCTAACACAGATGGTAAACTTACTGATGTGGACAGTCAGAAGTTTTTAAATTTAAAACTAACTATCAATTTAACAGTAGTGCAGAAAGTGTTTTCTGGGCTTAATCCTTACATATTGTTCATATTTTTGACCTTCACAGAAGTTGTGAAAAGGATGAAGGTGTTAAAGGGGTTCATTTTGTTCTGGGACTTTTAATCAGGACAAGCGTTACCCCACAAGCTGTCACAAAAGGACAGCTAGTGCAGCAATTTTGAATGACCTAACACTTAGGAACTGTGTGCTTGTAGCCTCATCCTCTACAACTGCTCACTGAACCACAGCACAAAGAAAAGTGTTCAGAATCACATCACATTTTTCAAAAACGGGCAGTTGTGGTCAGTTTACAAACAGTCATCATTGGCATATATACCATTATAATTCTGGGGTTTCAGTCATTTCTTGGAACTGTTAAGGGTGGCAAGATTGCATAGCATACATCTTTAATTACGTAAAAAACATGCATTAGGTGCACAGGTTTGAAATTATTTAGGATGTTGTAATCCATACAGTGTCAAAAGTATATATGAGGGGGCGCTAGTGAGCCAACAATGGAGTATGACATGTTGGACTGGGCTCCCGCATGGCTAGCTTATAGTTTAACAATTCCAAGCACCTTTTAAAGGCTTATTTAAACGAACTATCACTCCCCGTAACACCTGTGACCGACGGGAAAAAACGGATCACTGGTTACAACCGGAATGGCATCTAAACTCCGGAAATATAAGTATACCGGCCCCTTGGGCCAGCGGCCAGATGCATCCTCGGCGCACGCTGATAAAGCAAGCGGGAGTTCGTTGCCTAGCTCACAGTCAGGCACCGCGATGGAGTATGAAGGTCTGAAATTAGACATCCTCTCCTCTCTGAAAGACGATATCTCAACGATTATCAGGTCAGAACTGAAAAGTGCGCTTGCAGAGGATTTCGACTCCCTCAAGAACGAACTAAGAGAAGTTAAGACGGAGATTGCTAACAACACCCTAGCAGTCCGCACAGAAATTAACAACGTCAAGTCCGCTATTAGCGACCTGGAAGAGGGTTTATCATCATGGTCAGACAAGGTTGTCAGCCTCCAAGAGACGGTTGCATGATTACAGACTAAGCTGGCTAGCTTAAAAGAAAAGAACGAAGATATGGAGGCAAGAATGCGGAGGTGCAATATTCGTATTGTGGGTGTTGCGGAGGACGCTGGTTCCAGCTCGACCCGCTCAGTTTCTACTCTATTGAAAGAAGTTCTGCAACTGGATAAAGAAATCCTGGTGGACCACTCACATAGAGGCCTTGCTCCCAGAAGATTTAACGGGAAACCTCGAGTTATCATCGCCAAACTCCATTACTACCAAGACTGTGTCAATGTGTTATGGCAGGCCCAGGTGCAGGTCCATTGCAATACAAGGGGAACCCTGTGGCCATCTTCCCTGATTACACCGCGAGCATTGCCAAAGCTCGCTCAGCTTTTAACGACGTGAGGAACCTGCGTCGAGGGTGTCAAGATGTCCGCTACGGAATAATGTTTCCAGCGAGACTGCGTATATCTTTCAGGGGCGAGAGTAAGGAGTTTCTGGATCCAGAGAAGGCAATGGTATACGTGAAAAACGTTGTCTTACCGAGTGAAACTGCTGGGTGAAGTTCCCCTCCTGACTGACTTTTGTTTCTAGCCAGTCCCCGATGATGAGGCTTCGCAAGACGCGAGGTTTGGTGCACAGTGTAATTACTTCGTTAATACCACGGAATGGGCTGGATAAATGATGTTTGCACTATTTAAGGTGTTTATTAAGGTGCTATGCTATTTCATTCTGAGTGATAGCCAGGCAGACGCCCTCAGACATCGGTGCGTTGGTGGTTCTTTGTGTCCGGGGATGGGCGTCCAGGTACACACCGGCTCACTCCTTGGTGGCTGCTTATCGGGGCCTGGAGCCTGGGGCTCGCTCGGGCCACTTCGGGGGTGGGGTGCCCTCGGCCTCTCGGCCTGGGACTCGGTCACTCTGGCACAGCTGGCTGCCGGCGGAGCTCACGGGCACGTCACTGCAACCCCCCCTGGCTTCTGCTCCGCGGCTGCTGAGTGACCCCTCATCTGGGACTCTCGTCAGCTCTTTCTGGGATAGTAGCAGATCATTACATGAAGGAACCTTTTAAAAACAAGCACGTTCATGCTCACAGGTGTACACACGGGTGCTCACACACACAAACTACACCCTTTTTGGCGCCTACCTCAAAGCACACTGTGCGCTGTCGATCTTACGTGCTGCACAATAATGTTTAATATTTAGTATTTACTGTTATATTCCCATATATGATCGTGATGTTGTTTATTCTATTGCTCTCGTTTTCTTCTGCTTGTTTTCTTTTTTCATTCTCAACAGGTGAAATTAAAAAAGTATCTACTGTTATCTATTGTTAGCTAGTTTATTGTCATGGTGTTGTTTTTATTACGTTGCTCTTTGTTGTTTGTTTTCTCTTCTGGTTTTTTATCTCCATACAGGTGATCCAGGTGTTTTGTTTGTTTTTCTTTTTTTTTCTTCCCCCCTTTCTCACCATCTCTTCTCCACTCTATTTTTCTTTCTCTCCCTCTCTTTCTTTCATTCTTTCTCCCTGTCCTATCCCGCAGTCATGTCTGTCCAGTCTTTAAAAAACGAAAATAAAATAAATACATAATTATAATAAAGGTCAATCAAATGGACCACTATGGCAAGGCCATGATGATCCACTTGGTAAAGTAAATCCACTTGGCATCTTTCTTGGCCTTCAGACAACAATTCTGATGGCTAAAGATCCAAACGGGACACAAAAAAAAAAGAAGAAAAAAAAAAAAAAAAGAAGTATGCATGTATACTCAGTACACAGTACCTTTGAATAATCTGGCATTAAGAAATTAACTTGTTGTTACAACTGAAAACTTATGACCCAGAAGATGATGAAGTTGCTTTATTGTGTGCTAGAAATTGGTGCTGTTTAAAAAATAATTTATTGTCTAACAAAGTGAAGTAACTCTTCATTTTCTCATGCAGACACAGAAGACATTATGATGTTATTAGTGAACAAGCATCATCGTGTCAGTCTTTTCAGTGTCCTATTCATCTGGCACTCTCCCTCCAACTATGCGAGGAGCGGTTATTTCATTCATTCTGAAAAAGAACAAATACCCTCTCCAATGTAGCTCATACCGGCCGATTTCACTGCTAAACACAGATGCAAAGATTCTCGCAAAAATTTTATCACAGCACTTAGAGGTCGTGTTACCAACAATCATCTCCACAGACCAAACCGGCTTCATCAAGGGCAGACACTCTTTCTTCAACATTAGACGCGTCTTAAGTATAATTCATGACCCTCCTTCAACCGATACACCTGAAGCCCTACTGTCGCTTGATGCTGAGAAGGCCTTCGACCGGGTGGAGTGGGGCTACCGCCAGTTTAGTTACAGTTTGAGTAAATTTGGTTTTGGCCCCAGATTCATAACTCTACAATTCACCAATGGCAGCTGTGCGTACTAATAATACGATCTCTTCTTATTTTAAACTCCATATGTTTTTAAACAAAAACAAAAACGCTCGAGCCAAAAATGCTCCGAAGAGTAATTTCTTTCTGCTACATAAACTACGAAGTAGTCAACAAAAAACAAAATGCAACATGTAAAACATGCAAGAAGAGAATTACAGACGGAGATGGAACAACTTCCAACTTTGTCCGACATTTGAAGTTGCATAAAGAACGGTAGGTGCTGCCTTTTTTTGCTACGATGAGATAGCGACTTAGCTAATTTCATCTTATTAGCAAATGTTCTCCGGGCTACGTTGATGATACTGTTTGGCTTTAACAGGTATGATATGTTTGTCATGCTATTTTAAATCCGGTCCTACAAGAGCATCCAAGAATAACATGCAACTTGTTAGCTCAGAATTGTCGGTGAATGGTGAGCAGGGTCCGTTTCAGAAAGTGGGTTCTGTAGCTGTACTCAGGGAAGAGAGTTTCTCTCTGTCTCCTCCCCATCATTAACCCCGTAGATTTAACCCAGTTTAGACTGACAAATATTCATTTTACCATCACATCACAATTCAAAATCACTGTTTAATTTGCAATTAGTGTATGGTCGTGTTTAACTTTTGCATGTCTGAGCCAGGGGAATTTTTTTTTGGTTAGAAAATATGGCCCACCTTAGTGTGTAATTGAATAGTCCTGCTATATATGGCCTTTTTCTTCTGTCATTTATGTCAATACATCAAACAAAATACTTTGATCTTATGTTATTAGCTGTTGTTTATTTGCAAAGGTCAGTTATTCTTAACAGGGATGCTAAACATTGCTTATTAGAACTGTATGCAGAGTTTTGAGAATAGTGTTTTAATAAATATTGTTTATATATTTTTTATTTATATTTTTATTGTCTGAAAACTATGAGGGTTTAATTGTTAATAGTTATTTAGGATTATTAGGATCAACTTAAAGTCAAATGCAATTCATGAATGGCTGTAATGGAATTTCTGACATGAGTCTAATATGCTTACCTCTATCAGATTTGAAGAATACCAGATGAAAAAGAGGATCACAAATGAACCTCAACAGCCTTCCATATCACAGTTTATGGACACTTGTGCCGGACAGTACAGCATGACTCATCCACAGCAGAAAGCTATCACGAATGCATTATTAAGTGACTTGATTATTGGTTGCAACCTGCCCCTTTCTATTGTGGAAAACAAGAATTTTCGGCACTTTCTGACAGTAGTTGACAGAAAATACAGCCCGGTATGTCGCAGAACAATTATATCAAAAACAGAGAACCTCGCTGCTGAGAAACGTTCAATGTTAAAAACTCAGTTGAGCGAGACTGATCATGTTTCAGTCACTGTGGACATTTGGTCAGACCGAAGGATGAGGGGTTTCCTTGGTATCACTGTGCACTGGATACAGAAAGAGACAGAAAGGATGCAGCTGAAATCCAAACTGCTGGCCTTTGACCGCTTCAAAGGATTACACACTGGTGAAAGAATCTGTGAGAAATTTGAAGCTATATGTGACGAATACAACATCAAAGATAAACTAGACTATATTATTAGTGACAATGCTGCCAATATGCGGAAAGCATTCACTGTGTGCTTCCCCACTGAGCAAGGTGAGGAACATGATGATGATGGTGATCATCTTGACGACCCAGAGCTCTGGCATGACTTAACCTTGGAAGATCAGGAAACAGTAGTTGCTGCTATGGCAAAGACACAGCGCCTGCAGTGTTTTGCGCACACACTTCAGCTGGTGGTGAAAGATGGTTTGTCAGAGACCAAAGTGGCATCTCCTTCACTTTCAAAGTTATCTAAGCTCAGCTCTCTACTGCACACAAGCACAACATTCAAAGATGTGTTTGAAGCTGAATTTGGTGAACAGAAAGCGATCCCTGCTGCTGTAATCACAAGATGGAATTCAACACCGAGACAAGTGAAGGCAGTTCTCCAATGTGAACATCTAAAACTCGGTGCTGTTCTTGAAATGGCTGGGCACAAGGAGTTATTATTCACAACACGAGAGTGGAACCTGTTGAAGGAGATGGTGGACATCTTGAAGCCTTTTGGAGAAGCAACAGATTTGACACAAGGTGAGAAAATAGTCACGATTAGTGCTGTTGTTCCATCCGTGCTGTCCCTCAATCACCACCTTGAGAAACTGAAGCCTCAAGTCCGTTTCCTGAATGGTCTGGTCAGGAGCCACCAAGCATCTTTGAACAAAAGATTTCTTGGAATCTTTATCAATGTGCGAATAGCTAGAGCAGAAGATGGGATCACTGCCCCCTTTTCAGATCCAGTGTACCTTAAAGCAACTGCTTTGGATCCAGCATTTTCTCTGTTGTGGGTGGAACACCATGTGTTGGGCAGTTGTGACATAAAGACAGAGGTGACACAAAAAGTTAAAGGTAAAGATTGAATATAGTTTATATTTTTTCTGTATTTTTTTTGTCTAAAATTGTAATAAAGGCTCTTTTGCTGTTGTTAATTTGTTTTGCCAGATCTGATCCTGCAAGATCCACCAGAGTTTTGGCAGTACCTGCATGTAGTGCTCCTGTGGAGCGAGTTTTCAGCTATGGTGGCGTCATTCTACGGCCTCATCGTGCACAAATGACTGACAGACTTTTGGCCAATTTGGTCTTTTGCAAATGCAATGCAGAATAGTTAATAGTTAACTGAAATAGTTAACTGAAATAACTTAAAGTGCACATTCTTGCACATTCTTGTTCATTGTTCATATATATATATATATATATATATATATATATATATATATATATATTAGATGAGAGAGAGAGGACAAGCTAATCACACTGCACTAAATTTACTGCGATGGTTCATTGTTTTGTACATAAGGAAATCTCAGCACTTTTTGTTTCAGCAGGAAGTTCTGTTTTTGCATTTTTCACTGAATGTTTATTCTCTGAATTTGTAATTTAGAGGAAGACTATTCTTGCAGCAAAGTTTAATTGAGCTGTACAAGGTGCAATTTCAGAATTAGTTTGTGCATATTTTGTAAGTTACTTGTTTCATCAGGTGATGAGATAAATACAGATTTAAAAAAAGAACACATGGTCTGTTATTTACACCTAACATATAACTGCAACATTGTTTTTAAAAAAAGACTTGAAAGGACTTGAAATTCAAAGTTTCGGACTTGGGACTTGACTTGAAAGTTGTCTGTCTTGACTTACGACTTGACTCTGACTTACTTGACTTTACTTGAGACTTGACTTGTGACTTGAGGATAAAGACTTGAGACTTACTTGAGACTTGCAAAACAATGACTTGGTCCCACCTCTGCTTACAACTACGAAACTTTGTATCCTTACATACTGATTGCGTCCCCTCTCGTCCACCGGTCTCTCTGCTAGATGATATTTGTTGCATTTGATCAGAAACTAATTATTGGTAACATCTATAATAAAGTAATCCAACACAGCTCAACCACTCTCAATCATCTAAAATTAAAGTGGGAAAAAGATTTAAATGTTGAAATTTCAGGAGAAGACTGGCTGAATAAGAAGGATCTATTCATCTTCAATTTGTCAACGTCATACTGTTATTCAGTTTTAAATTGTACATCGACTACACTGGTCAAAGACTAAACTATCCAGATTTAGATCAGATCTGGATCCTACCTGTGATAAATGTAAGCAGGCTCCAGCCACCCTTCTACATATGTTTTGGACATGTCCAATGCTTCATCAGTTTTGGCAATTGGTTTTCTCTACTTTGTCAAAAATTTTAGGAGAGCCATTTGATCCATGTCCCTTTGCTGGTCTATTCGGTACCGTCCCGCAGGAGAGGCATCTGAGCAAACATAAGCTGAAAACCATAGCCTTTTGCACTCTGTTAGCTAGGAGATGTGTTGTTACATTGAAAAGACTCCTCTCTACCTTCATGTTCACAATGGATCAAAGACATTATGCAGTATCTTAAACTGGAAAAGATGAGATGCTCCCTCAAAGGATCCACGTCCAGCTTCTACACTACCTGGCAACCATTTCCGACATTTATTGACAAATGGAAAGATGGACAATATCTGCCTCTGTACAATTGTGTGCATTTATATCTGTAAATGTAAATGTCAATGTTTTTTGACATCCTGCCTAACTTGACCCGCCCCCCCTTCCCTTTCTTTTTTCCTTTTTTTTTTCTTTTCCCTCTCTTTCCTTTAATTCTGGCAGATGGGTGGGTGGGGTTTCAGTTTTTTTAAGCAGTATGCTCTACTGCTTGTATGTTTAATTTGTTGTTCGTGATTGTACAAAAACCTTTTTTCAATAAAAAGACTTTGATTTAAAAAAGAAAAAAGTATATATGAATAATATATACATGCATTCAAGTGGCACTGTTTTTTCAACTTAATGAGGCTAAGGCCTATTAACTTCATCTTCACCTGCCAGTTGTTGTCAGGGCTTATTAACTTAACAACACTTGGCAGTTTCTCTTTGCCACCATGAAAAAGATTTGTTTGACAGAACTCATTACCTTTACCAACACTTAGAACAATGGAGAAGTCCAAGCAACTCAGTGAAGAAGGTGAATTATAGATTTACGCATGTCTCTTGGAGCCATTTCGAAACAACTGCAGATTCCAAGATCCTCAATTCAGTCAATCAAACAATTATAAGTACAAGTTTTTTGGATGTGTCATCACAGTGAAGTAAGTTTTACATCTTCATGAATTGAGATGTTGACCAAAAAAAGAAGCCCCTGCTCCAAAATTGAGATTTTCAAGCTGAAATTTTCAGTTTGCCACACGGACAAGCCAAACACCTTTTTATGTTTTATGGTCAGACAAGACAAAGACTTAGCTGTTTGGCAACAACAGTAGTAATGGTGGGGGGCTTTAACACACATGAAAACATATCAGTGGGAGTGTAGGTGAGTGTACTTGACTCTTTGTGGATTAGAGTAAATCCAAAATAAATTCAAACTTATGCACCCACTTCTGTTTCTTTACAGTCATTACAGTCAAGACGTGTGCTCTACAGTCAGTCCACACTAATGAAGATTTTTCTTATCCTATGTTCACAAAATGATCACCAGATGAAATGATGATATGAAACTTCTGCATTTTTTTTTCTTTATTTGAGGAGCATACACATCACTGTTAAAGGCGTTGTTATTAGTTTATATTACATAGTACATCATAAAGTATTTCAAAAAGTCTGAGATGATTACAGTTTTAATTTTGAAAACATGGTTCATGCAATTAAGATCAGCAGAGCTGTCTATATGCAGGAGTTTTTGTCACAGTAATTTTTCATCCATAGCAAGGATAGATTGTGAGTGGCGCAGTAAGTTGACTGCCCCTTGTGAAATAGCAAACTGACATGAAAGTACAGTGCTTTGGACAAGTGTGCAGCTTTGGCTGGCAGGGGAGAATCAGTTCATTAGTTACTCAGTTTATCTGAATGACATCAGTCCTTGTGGGTGTACACCTGTCTGTTTACTTATTCGTACTTTGTTAAGCGCTGTCTTTCAGACACAAATATGAATTAGAAATCATCCACACGTACACAGACAATCCACTAACAAAAGTGTAGATTGTATATGATACCAAGTTTTGAACTGTGGAGACACATACACACTAACACTCAGACGCACACACACCAGGTCTCTGCTCATCATGGCAGCCTCATCTATCTTCTCAGTATTTCTTATTATTTGGTCTGTGGGTCACAGACCCTGCAGATTTCACGGGTCTCTGCTCCTTATCAAGATCAATTCTATTCAACTTCATAGGAGCTGAGACCTCTTATTACATAATTGAATTTGGTTTCATAATGAGAGCAGAGCAAAGTTCTCACACCTGTGATCTGTAGAGATGAAGGGCAGACCACCTGGTGCAGGTGCTAACATATGACAAATCCGAACAGAAGGATACTCTTACATGAAAATAATGGCAATTCAGAGGTTGCTTTGCAAATTCACTTCACGTCCATCCTACATTGCAAATTTATATTGTTCATCTAAACATAATTTAGGCTTGCACTTTTCACATATTTTTTAAGATTATTCAGTCTATTCGACTAAAGTATGTTGAAATGAAATAAAGTAGTTATGCTTTCTCCTGGAACTTTGCACCCTGTAAAGGCATTGTAGAGGTAAAAAGACTGTATGTCGACTATTTGGTCTTTTGCTGTGGAAACATTACTGTCGTCAGAAGTGCTACACTTTAAAGGTAAAGAAAAAGAATTAAAATTAATAAAATGAATGAATTAAAATGAATAGTAATGAGAAAGAGTGTAATTAATGAAGACTCTTTATGTATTGGGGGGAACATTTAAGACGAATATAAGACTTAAGTTAACTAATGTTAACTGTTATCAATTGATATGACAATCAAATGACTAAAAATTAAATATAATGTAAGCTGAGTTACAATCAAAGATTTTCTCTGTTTCTTAACTGACAACCACACTTGGGTCAGTGTCCTGTAGTAAGTGGTAAGTAAGTAGGAGAGACACACTTCACCTATTTTAGAGATGACTAAGAACGAGAAAAGAGCAAAGAAAAGATCAAAGATGGAAAAAAATGATGAAAAGCATAGACAGTGGCACCTTTCATTATTTTTAACAGTTTTATTTCATCACTTTGTAAAACTTGTCTCTTCTCTGGGGCTGACTGACCAATAAGCACAAGCACTGATACTCCACAGGCTGGTTGTACCACATACTTTGGACACTGGTAGATGTGTTATCGATAGCACCGAGCAGTCTGCTAACACACTGCTAACTGAGAACTATCTTCAGCCCATGAACTAGAGGCGTTGTTGCACAGGTTACCTACGGGGACACTGGCTGACAGTACTAACACAATGACACACACACAAAAGCCCACCAAAACAGTTCATTTAAATAAATAAATGAATAAATAAAAGAAAATTTAAAAAATTAAAAATCTGTTGGTAACTGCTTGTAGTTATCATTTAAGTTTAAAATGTTTTTTTATTTTATTTTCCCATTTTTACATATGCAAAAATATAACTTTCTTCTTTTTGCAAAGGTGTAGCTTCCCATTTTTGAAGTTGGTCTTTTCTGCCTTGCTTTCTCCAGAGTTAGTTTTACTTTAGCTTAGTATAATCTTAAGAGAAAGCTGTGTGATCTGAAGTATTACTTAAAGGACTAATATAGCATAAATATAATGTATTGAAATATGGACGTCTCTGTTTTTCTTGTTAATACTGTTGCTTTGACTGATAACTGTATAACTCAGTAGTCTTTATATTTGTCTTTCAACTTATTCTAATTTCTTGACCTTTTTGTATACTTCAAAAGTATTTCTTTAGTGTTTAGTAAAATAAAAATACGTGTAAGCATTTAATTTATAAATATTTGGAGTCTGAAATATCACATGTGTGATACCCACGAATGTGTGATCACATTTATGTGAATTAATTTAAGTAATTTCACTTTCAATGTAAGTGATATTTCCATTTGGGAATGCCCTAAATAACTACAGTAATTTTAACAGGAAACTTGATAACTACCCTGGGATATTTGTATCGGACGCTCCATTTTTGTACCAGTAGGTGGCAGTGTGACACCATGGTTTGGCCTGTTGTTAGCAGCCTGAAGCGCATGCTCTGCGCTGTTTTCTCATAATGGCGGAGTATTCAGGAAACGGCAAGCCACGTCTCCTTGTCTGATTATTTCTTTCCTGTTTACAGGTTCGTATTGTTCCCGAAATAGAATATAATAGCAATCACATCTATTATATAGCATAGATTAGCTATTACGGTTGGAAAGTGAAAGCGTACAACATTGTGTAATACAGTAAATTAGGCTTTTGTAAGTATTTGTTTACGGCTTTAGCAGCATGCTATGGTTAGCATGTTAGTTTGGGTCGCACACCTCCTATGCTCTGTGATGTTAGTGATCGGCTCCACCGTTATTCTGTATTGTTTCAGTATCTTGTTTCTGCCATAAAGTGTTTCCGTGAATTCAGTGCACATGTCAAGATGGTGCTGATTACACCATTCTTTCAAGCTATTTGAGATTTATAGATTTGTCTTGTTGGAATTCATTTTGAACCAAGTCTTACAAGAAAATTGGTCATGTTTATAACATTGGAATGTGTTAATTCCCTTTAGTCTAGTTGGTAACAGTTGGTAACACATATGGAGAATGAGTGAGCTATGTTAAGAATAAGTAAATACACAGTTGTAATACTGTAAAAGTAATAAAAGGAGTGCATAATTGTGAATTTGAATAAATAATGGCGGAGTATTCAGGAAACGGCAAGCCACGTCTCCCTGTCTGATCATTTCTTTCCTGTTTACAGGACACATATATAGCTGTCTACAGGTGCTGCCACCCGGTACCTGTAACACATGCATTAGCTTTTTCCTTTAAACATGTAAAAAATAATCTTATTTCTTTAATGCTACACCAACAACTTGGACGTCGATTTATTTTCAGAGTTCAGACAGAAGTATCCACATCATTCTGAGTGTTACTGTTACGGTTCTGTAGTAATTCTGAGCATTCAGAATGTTTACTTTAGCTGTTTAAATCACATTCTGAACCTCTCTTTAGTGAATGAAGTGCAGGGCAACTACTTGACCCCACAGTGTGCTGAGGTCACTTCCACTTCAGCTGCTGCTTTGTACTGTACCTCGCTTTGCTGGATGCCTATATTCTTGTTCACTGTGTGTGTCAGTACTTGCATTCTGACTTCACTAGACTGAGGCACTCAGCGCATTTTGGCCAAACAAACAGGTTCTTCAGTTTTGATTTGATGCAGAGCATCAGAGCAGCAAAGAATACCTTTGAGAGACTACTTATGGCTTCTTCCTGGTCTTGGAGATACATTCAAAGAAAGATTGTGTGAGATAAGTTTATACATTTTCTCTATGAAATTTTACTAATTTAACTTCTGCTTGCATCCTATCATTCTAACGTCTTTAAAAATCACAAAATTTAAAATTGGCTTTTGATTACATAAAAATCTAAATTAGCATATAGTACAATCATTTTTAAGTGTTATCCAGAGGTATTAGTATTGGGATTAGTATTTGGTATGATAGTATTATTTACTCATGTTTTTAGGTAGTAGCATGTAAATATACTTCAATTACCTAAATTAGAAGTATGCATGTATCTGGGGTGTGCTCCGCCCCCCGGTCTGGGGTGCTGGCCGGGCCTTGGGGGCTTGGGTCTTGGCTGTTGTGTCACCGGAGCAGTGGGCGGGTGGGCTCAGCCCCAGTGCAGGGGACCTCTGGTGCATCGGCCCAACTAGGGGGCTCTCTAACTGGTGGGGAGGTTGTTATATCTTTGCAGGTGGTCTCCTCACTACAGGAGCTCACTCTGCAGGTGGGGGGAGAGATATAGGAGAGGTGGAGAATGAACTCAACCTGGGTATCTATTGTCTTGTGTAGTTTGGGAGATGATTGGATGATGGGGTGGGTGCAGTTTTCTCTGGGGTGGAGTCAGGTGGGCTGCCCCGGACTCTGTGGGGCTGGGCGGTGCTGCTGCTGCGGGCCCCGGTCTGGATGGGCCTGGGCCCCCTTGCCCTGGTGGGTTCCAGAGTGTGGGGGTGCCTACTGGGGTCAGCGGGGGAGCTGGCCCCAGGGAGGGGCCGCTTGCCCCTCCCTTTCTTCCCTCCCCATCCTCAGCTGCCTCCCTATTCCCGCTCTACCACACCCACCCACACACGCAGGGCTTGGGGTGCAGGTATGTCACTAGGGTGCAGGGGAGGCACTCCCCCTCTGTCCCCTTCTGGCCGCCTGTGCCTCAATTTTATTCTGCAACCTAGACATCCACATTACTCACACTCTCACATAACACATACATATAGGGCCGTGGGGTGGGCACGTTTTACAGCATCCAGAGGATGGTCGGTGTATTCCAACCCAACTCTGGCGCTGGTGCCCTACCCTCAATTTTAAATGCATTTAGACACTAAGGGTTTTCGGGAGGAGCTGTGCTGCTCTCTGAGAGGAAGCAAGTACCATGCTCTCCTGAGTTTTAAATGCACTTTAGAACAGTACACAGCAACACTACATATGAGCGGGCGTAGGGAGGTTTGAGGTCTTCACTCACCCTGGTTCTGTTAGCCGTCAGGGCTGGGAGGAGGTGCTGGCCGTCAGACTGGGGTCTGGGATGCGGGGCCTCCCTGCTACTGCAGATAAGGAGGTGGTCCGCTTGCCTCCACCCCAGAGAGAAGGGTTACATCTCCTGGGTCTAGGTGCGGCTTGCCCCTCTGGGGGCGGGGGTACCTGGACCTGGGATATAGAGTATGTTTGGGGAGTGCGACTGTCTGTGCAGTGTCTATTTGTGTCTGTCTACACGTTGGGTGAGTGCCGAGTATTTGGTTGTGCATATGGGGTGGGAATGCACGTTTGTGTCCGCGTGTGCCTGTTTGTCTGTGTCTATATGTCAGGTTGGGTCTTAGACTCAACCTCTCTGGGTACATCTCAGGCCCTCTAAAGTACGGAGGCCTATCTCCCCTCACCACACTCCCTGCCGGTGGCTGATGCCCTCAGATGTTGGTGTGTTGGTGGTCCTTGTCGTCTGGGGCTGGGCGCTCATGTATGTACCGGCTCACTCCTGGTGGCCGATTGGCGGGGCCTGGCGCCTGTGGCCTGGCTGGGCCCCTTCCGGGGGATGGGATGCCCTCAGGCCTCTGGCCTCTGGTTTCTGAAGCTCGGTCCTCTCTGGCACAGCTGGCTGCCGGCAGAGCCCGCGGGCACGCCACTGCAACCCCCTCTGGCCTCTGCTCCGTAGCTGCTGGGTGACCTCTCGTTTGGGGCTCTACTCAGCTCTTCCCAGGAGGGTGGCACGGTTCCCCCCCTTTTGGTGGTCCTCCTCGGGTCCTTGTACTCTAGGGCCTCTGGATATCTGGGGCCTGGATCTCCTCCATACCTGCTTCATACCCTGGTGGACGGGGCTATGGCTCCCCACACTCCCTAGCAGATCGTTACATGGAGAAACCTTTGGAATACAAGCATGCTGATCCACACAGGTATGCACACAGGTGTACACACGGGTGTTCACAGACGCGGACTACACCTTTCTTGGCTGCTGCCTCAAAGCACATTGTGCGTTGTCTATCTTGCGTGCTGCACAATATCGTTTAATATTTAGTATCTACTGTTATCTACTGCTAGCTAGTTTAGTGTGATGGTGCTGTTTTTTATTATGTTGCTCTTTTTTTTTGTTTGCTTTCTCTTCTGTTTTTTTTTCTCCATACAGGTGATCCAGGTGTTTTGTTTATTTTTCTTTCTTTCTTCCCCCCTTTCTCACCGTCTCTTCTCCCCTTTGGTTTTCTTTCTCTCCCTCTCTTTCTTTCATTCTTTCTCCCTGTCCTATCCCCCAGTCATGTCTGTCCCGTTTGTAGCAACCGAAAATAAAATAAATTCATAATTATAATAAAGGTCAATCAAATGGACCAATATGGCAAGGCCATGATGATCCACTTGGTAAAATAAATCCGCTTGGCATCTTTCTTGGCCTTAAGACAACAATTCTGATGGCTAAAGATCCAAACGGGACACAAAAAAAAAGAAGAAGAAAAAAAAAAAAAAAAAGAAGTATGCATGTATACTCAGTACACAGTACCTTTGAATAATCTGGCATTAAGAAATTAACTTGTTGTTACAACTGAAAACTTATGACCCAGAAGATGATGAAGTTGCTTTATTGTGTGCTAGAAATTGGTGCTGTTTAAAAAAATAATTTATTGTCTAACAAAGTGAAGTAACTCTTCATTTTCTCATGCAGACACAGAAGACATTATGATGTTATTAGTGAACAAGCATCATCGTCTTGTGCTGGAAGAAATTAGAGTTCCTACTTATGAACTAACCTTAAATACGGACTGAGAGGGAAGATCACTTTCCCTGCAAAGAAACAAAGAAACTTCAGTTGCCTGTTGCCTGAACTGCAGATGGCCTGGTTTATGCTAAAAGTGGGTCAAAATGTAATTTCGGCATGTATGTGTAGCACCCAACTCAAGTAGCTCAGGATAGGCCTTCGAGTGTTCTACCAAAGACGATTATGTTGTCAAGGTACACTAGGACTTGGAGAAGGTGCATCACCCACTACCTTCTCCATGAGCCGCTGAAAAGTAGCTGGGGCTCCTGTGATGCCTTGTGGCATTCGTTCAAATTGGTAGAACCCCAGGGGGCAGATAAATGCAGTCTTTTCCTTATCTTGCTTGGACATGGCAATTTGGTAATACCCACTCCTAAGGTCGAGGACTGAGAACCATTTGCTGCCTGTAAGACAATCTAAGGCATACGAGGGATGGTGTACTGGTCGGGGATAGTACGACTGTTCAAAGTTCTGTATTCGATACAGATTCTGATGAAGCCATTCTTTTTGCGCACTACAACAATATGTGATGCGAATGGGCTACGGGACTCTTTGATAATGCCTGTAGCTAACAACTGCTGTAGATGTTGTCGTACATCATCAATATCAGCTGGAGCTAAACGACGTGAACGCTCTCTGAAAGGGGTAGAGCGGATGTTATGTTCTACGTCTTTAGCTAACCCCACATCCCATTCATCTAGAGAGAAAACATTACGTCTCTGCGCTAGCTTTTGCTGTAGTCTTTTCTTCCACTCTGTAGGCGCAGGAGAGTCACCAAAATCAAAGAGTTCGGGAGCTACGGTACTAGCTTCAGACTCTAAAACTTTAGGGTCGGTGACTACGTCTACTGCAGGCATCTCGGCAATAACTGTGCCGACTTGGATAAAGGTAGGTTTCTCTGACTCATTCTGTAATAGAATGATGAAAATGTTCTCATCAATGTCACTTTCACGGAGAACACCTGGCTGGACCAACACGCCGGATGGGAGTTGGGGCATGGCAGGTGCTTCAACCAAAACAACATCTTGGGGTTTAGTTCTTTTCTGCTCTACTTTACACGTGGCATAACATTTTTTCCCGGGAGCAATGGTAAGTGGCCCTGGACCTTGCCATTTCACTTGCCCTATGGGATCGTTGGCTGCATGGGACCTTAAGGACTGAGTTTGGATTTTATCATAAACTGCCTGTATTCTCATGGAGCTGACTTTGTTCTCACTACCGCTATCTCTGCACAGCTGAAATAGGCGACTGAACAGAAAAGCGTTGGTACCAACCACTACAGAGGTTTCATGACCTTGTGGGAGCTCAGGACAGACGAGAGCTAGGACGTTGAGAGGACCCTTGACACCTGCTACATCCTGAGGGAACTCTATCTCTACTACTACATACCCATGGTAAGGATAGGACTCAGCTGATAGGCCCCAGATGGCTAGACTGGAAATGGGCTGTATAGGGACTGTTGGTATGTTTGCTCTATACCAATCCTCAAAGATAATGGTCACTGTTAACCCTGAATCCATAAGACCATGGCATGAGATGTTATTGACCTTGATAGGAGCTATGGATGATGGACCGATAAGACCTTCTGGTATGTTGACACTTTGAGTTGGAACATTGGTAGTATTAACTCGAGCAACACACTGATCTTGAGTGTCTGTACTTTGACTTTGTCCATGTGGGCTTCCATGCACTTGATGAATAAGCTTTTTGATTACCTTTTGAGCATTCTCCAGAGCTGTACATTTGTTTGCAAAATGGCCATTTTCTCCACATCTGTAGCAGAAATTATCTGACTCTTTACTACTCTTTGGCTTAAAGGTAGATGATTTTGGACTGAAGTCTGCTTTGGACTTAGAATAGTGGCCTCTCTCTTTTGCATAAGGTTGTGGCTTTACTGACATTACACTTAACTGTGTTTTCAGCTCTTTAACTTCTTTTCTTAACTGTTGCACTTCGTTGCTTGTGTCTGATTTCTCTTTTTTGTTTTCTCTGGACATCTTTTTGTGGCTTGACTGTGTATAATGAGACTGCTTGTTGAGCTCTTTCAGCTTTTCTTTTAGCTCTTGAATTTCGGACTGAAAATCATGTTGCTGATAGTCTTTGGAGTCTGTTTCACTTGCTACTTGCACTGCATGCACGTACTGTCTCTGTGCTGTTTTTTTGAGTTTTTGTCTTGCAGCTTCATGCTCCTCTTCTTCTCGAATTTCTTTCAGTAGGCTTAAAAATGTTGGGGGATCACCTCGCTTATCTCTTAGACCTAGCTGAAGAAGCATGAAGTCTGATTCAGTGGCACCTTTAATGAGTTGCTCTAGCCTTGCTTTGTTGGCTTCATCCACTTGTAGGCCTCCCTTTTGCACTACTTTATGCAGTGTTCTTTCCAGTCTCAGTAAGAAGTTAGACAAGCACTCACCTTGTCTTTGATGCATAGCTCTGAATGTGAGATACAATTCCTCACCGGATTCTGAGGTTCCAAAGGTACTTTCCAGTGCCTGTATGTAATCAATATGGTTTGCCATGGGATTAGACATGCGTACCGCTTGAATGATCTCCAGCGCAGGCCCTTTGAGACTCTCAACAATCCTTCTGCCTTTCTCCTTATCTGAGCACTCATACTCATCAGTCATGAACTTTACTTGTTCTAACCAGCTGTCCAAATTGTCTTCACCAGGTGGAGTAGGGTGGACTCCAGAGAAGATTCTAAAACGCTGGTATAAATTGCTTTCATTTGGCTTGGACTGCAAAACATCACCTACCGCCCGAATGATTGACTCAGGGTTGCTGTTCCATGAGGTGCTAGGATCACATAGTCTTTTAACATCCTCCAATGTTTTCCCTTCATCATGTAGAAATCTGTCCAGCTTCTCGGTGAATAGATCGGAGTTTGTTTCTTGCTCTGCAACAGCTATTTTCCATTTACTTCCTTCTTTAAGAGAAATCACCTCTGGCGGAACTTTGGTAGGATCGACTTCTTCACGGCATTCACATAACATGGTCAGGGTTTGATTATTGGCATCAAACATTTTTCCTCTTACTCTTACCTTGCCCAAAGGTTTTTACTTGTTCGAGTGTTTCTTCTACTATGGATATCGCCTCCTCTTTGGGCACTCCAAGAACTAGAATGGCATGTGCCTGATCAAGCCCTTCACCTCTGCACCAATTTGCAAGATTTGGTTGTGAAACATTACTTTTAGTGGCCATTGTTTTAACAAGTTACTTTGTAGGGGGAAGAAAATAAATTAATTGAAGTTACTTTTTAGGACCAGTGTTACTCTTAGTTACTTTTAAGGTTACAGCAGATTTAGTTGTAACTTAAAATTTATATAAAACAACAAAACAATCCCAGCGGTGCCTCCAATGTGTAGCACCCAACTCAAGTAGCTCAGGATTAACTCTCGGTTAAGGTGATGACAGTGAAAATAATATGAGTTCTGTTTACTCTTCACTAAGAATAATGAATTTATCTAACATGTCAAATCCCTTTTTACTTTTTAATAACAGTTACCACTTATAAACTCTCTAAATAATAATTAGGGCACAACACAAAACTTTAAATTCAAGATGTGAAATTTAGTCAAAATAAAGTATGATTTAAATAAAAAAAAATAAATACAATATTCCAAGTTCTGAAGTGTTTCCTTACAATTCAATTGGATGTTTTTTTCCTCACAAAGCACAGTCAATGTTTTAGAAAACGCATTTATCCAAAATACTCCCCTTTAAGTTCAGTTCCAATTTGTAACCTTTGTGAGCTCATTTACTGAAACCGTTGCAGGCCTGGTCGTTGCTCGGGCTCGTTGGGCCAGAAAACACACAAATGGCCGCTTCACTTGTTAAACAAGCAGAAAAACAAAACGCACGTGCTCAGGTCTACTCACAAATCCTTTGGGCTAAGTGCGAGGGCAAGCTGAGTGGCTGGCTCGGTTTGTGACCATGCGGCCTCCACTCGGCAACGTGGTCGGAATTAGCGGCATACCCGGGCTGCTGAGTACACTGGGACAAACCCACGGAAATCCTATCCACAGCAGAAGGGTCCAGAGAATTCCTGTCGGTCCATCATCACAGGGTAAAACAGTCCATAACAGGAAGGTAGACTCTGCATCCACGGCTATTGTTTTTGACTATTCTCCCGTTAGCTCTGGTATACAACCTCCTCCGGTAACGTGCAGCTGCCGACTCTCACTAGCTTAGTTAGTGCGGGTTTTTTTTCGCCTCGCTTAGATCCCTCCTTCCTTACGTCTGATTGGACAATAGGTTTACATCAACCAATGGGATAAAAGAAAATACAAGATTGACAACCGAAAATAAACTTGTAAAACAACTTGCAGCAAATACAAAGTTTTCCTTGTTTCACATTAGATAACAAACCTTTGGTTTTCTTGCAACTTTTAACTCCATGAACACTTAAATTATGATTGACTTCTATTTATTGTGATTTTAAACAAGTTTTTAATGCATTTGAATTCTTTTTTTTGTTTTTTAAACACATATATGAAATATTTACAATAAAGTCTTTACATGACAATATTTATATCCTTTTAACCTGTAGGGTCTAAAATAGATATTTGAGACCAGGCTACATATGATTTGAAAAAAATGCAACACACTGCCAGTGAGAAAAACAGTGAATCCTGTCATGTGTATGTAACAAGAATATTTTATGCATGAAAATGCAGTTGTCACTACTCGCTCTATGTTCTCTTTCTTTGCATCTCTTTCATCCTCTCCCCTCTCTGCCCCACCCTCATATCTACTCTACTTGAAAGAAAAACAAACAGGCATTCATACAAATATACATTCACACATCCTCACATAGTCTCACTGGTGAGTTACCGACAGGTATTCTATTATAAAAGACATCGAACGTTATTTGGCATTTTCTGTGCATGAAAAAAGAAACTTCTATCCATGTACACTAACTGGGTCTTTGCATACTTGTGATCTGAATCTGACTTTGTGCTGTCCATTTTCACTAATCTGTTTATTGTATTTGTGGAAAAGAAGGCATGGATCTTTCAGATCAAAGACAGACATGCATGCAATCATAGTGAGATGTGTTCAGTGAAGAAAACGTAACCTCATACTATAGAGGTGTGATTCATCATTATAAGGCAACAAAAGAGATCTGCAGAAACTAGTGAAACTAATCTTGGCACACCATAAATTTGTTTTTCATTCTTTATCTTTTTTTTTTTTTTAAATGTCATTTTAAAGTTGGAAATTGATCAATCATTGAGCAGGTTGTGGCCAGACGATCTCTTCAGACTCAGACATTTTTGTGTGATGACACTGGGGGCTATTGTTATATTTAAGATAAGTAAAAAGGTAAAAAGTTTTTATTCTGAAGTAGTCACAGTATTTGACCACTTTAGGATAGTTAGATAACAACAAACACATAAACTAAAACTAAAAATATTCAAGATAATTATGGAAATATTTTATAAGCCTGGAAAAAATTGCAGTGGAGTCATCCTTATATGCCATCCTCACAAATGATGAGCACAAATAATTGAACTTTTGAAATTTCATTGCAACATATTTGCTTGGCTTTGCTTTATGTACAGTTCCCAAGCCAAAGAAATCAAAGAGAATGTAATACTTTGATAACCTAATCAAGAATGTGTCTAGGGACGTTTATCGCTACACGGTGGGTCAGAGCGAAGAGACACACATTAAGATTGCAGGATTTGAGTGTTACATTATTGCAAATTAATAACAAGATGGTGATGAAGACTAGAAAGAAAGAGTCCTTAATAAAGAATCAATGATGGTATTTATGACAGCACCCACATATATTTATTTAAAAAAAAGAGCAAATGGAAACGAAGTAAGAAAAAGATGAAGAAAAGCAGGACTGAACGTCTAAATAACATTTGCAATTTTGTGACCAAAATAGGATGTCCTGTATTCTGCATTCATAATTCATAATGTGAAATCTAACACTTTCTTACTAGAAGATTTTGTTCCATGAACAAGTTATTTCTGTTTACACCATAAAATGAAACTAAAATCAAACCATGGTTACACACCTCTTAAACTGTCTTCTCTTATTATTTGATTGTGTTTTATTTATCCTTTCATTATTATGATTATTACTCCTTTGTTTGTTCAATAGTCTTTTAACTGCACTTTCAGCATCACTAAACATGAAGGCGTGACCTTGATGGTTTCTTAGGATTTAGTTTTTTATTAAGTAAAAGCTGAATTAATAAATCAGTGTGTGTGTGTGTGTGCACAGAAGTATGCAGCTCTGCATATCCCGGCATATATGAAGCAGTGGAAATCATTGCTTAAGTACGTATGGCTCCTCCTGTAGGAGCCCCTGTTTAATTTTGTATGCCTGCAGAGAGTGTCATAATGCATTCACATCACATGGCTCAACAAGCTCACAGGGTCAGGCAAGAGAAAAGTAATGCTTGTCTGTGTCAGCATTTGTGAATTCATGCACTACTGCTCCATACATACACATGTGCTTTTGGGCAGTACTGTATACACAATAGGTTTGCTTACTCATTCTCATGTATGATAGTAAATGTTTATTCATGTACAAACCCTTGTGCACATTCTCTTGAAGTCTCTCTCTTGCCAACATCAATTGTAGTGAGAGCAACACTGAGCAGATCAGTTAAACTTAATTAACAACCCATCTATGTATAGTGTCTTTGATAATACAGTAATCAAACCGGACACAAAACATCTAAAGGTCTACTCAACACCCTAAAGTCCAACTAAAGGTCAGATCCACAAAAAGAAGACAAAAAACTTGGAACAGGCGGGTCTTTTTTGTACTTCCAATTTTACAGACCCCCCTTGACATTAGATGCTATTAGGCTCCTAAATGTGAAGGTATATTGATTTATTGTGAAACTGCAAAAAGTTTGCATAAATTCTAGCATGTGAGGGATTATTGGAGGGTGGCTGGCTTTTAGTTTGACCTTTAATGGAAAAAATGCCCTGGTTGTAGATCTAAGTACAATAAGTTGTTTGAAATCCTACTTTTGGCCTTCACTGTAGTTTAGTGGACTGTGGTGAAATGTAAAACTTTGTTATTTTCTTGACAATATACCTTGCACTTCAGCGCCTAATATTATTTGTCCATATGGCTTATTATATATAAGTCCTCCTCACGTAAATTGGTTGGCTTAGTTTTTAACTGTCTCTAAAATTGTTGGAACCGCTGCTTCTTTCTGTGCTTCATCAGTTTTTTTTTTAAAACTGCTTTTGTGTGTTTAAATTTGAAGTGGTTTTATCAGCATACAGATGTTGACTAAAGAAATTGAGATTATGTTTGTATATCAAGCTGTTCAGCAAAGATAAAGATAAGACAGTCTTTCTGGTGCAGGGAGAGCTGCATACAAAAACACAATATTACACAGAGACACACACCATGACAAAAAGCACATGTTCTCAAAACAAAATACAAGCAAATAAAAATGAATACTTATTACCATAAAGGCAGCCTTCTTTTACTTAAGCAATGATAATTGTTTTCACACTGTTCTCCTTCCATCAAAGCATTTGGCAGGATGTTATTTTAACCCATAGTTACTACACGTTTAAAAGTTGAGGGAACTTTCATCAGCCTTGTGAATTTGAACGTAAAATTTATTTTAGTGTTGTCAAGTTTGGATGGGTGCAACTCAGAAATTAAACTTTCCAACATATAAAGATATGGTCAGTGTGATCACTTACTATATATATATATATATATATTTTTTTTTATTTATTTTTTTTTTTTTTTTACAAGGCACAGCAAAAACCATGCATTTACAGTGATACACAAAATAGAATGGGGCTAGTGTACTCTGGAGAACTGCCAGGAGATGATTAATATGTTTGTTCATCATAACATGAGAAGAATTCTCTTCTCTTCTCTTTTCTTCTCTTATCTTCTCTTCACATTGTTTTACGTAGGAGTGGTGGTGTGTGTGCGTGTGTGTGTGTCATATTTTGTCATGCTGCAGGCCTGTTCTCTCAATGGCTGTAAAAAGTCCACGGGGGCTTCTCACAAGCCATGTTCTGATTTTCTGTGTCTCTGGCTCCATTGCTTCCTGCTATTCCCTACGCCCACACGATGACAAGGTCGAGACCTGTGTTTGCCTTCCCCGAGAGATGCAGCAATACGCACATATGTGTGAGAGCACCCTTGGACACACAGAAACAAGTGCACACAGTTTTGCAAAGAGCACACATACACTTGTAAACACTTTTTTACTCTGGAGTTTCACCCCTAAGGAAAGAACTAATTTACTCTTGCAGAGAGTTCAGAGGTGTCATACAGTGTTTATTTGGATGTGCATGTATCTATGTGTGTAGAAATGTGTGTGGAAATAAATGAACACAAATACTTGTGGAAAGAGTAAAATTGTGGGTAATTATTGCTCTCAGCATGTAGGGTTTTTTGTAGTCTCAGTCTGTATTTTCATATTCTCTCTCCATCTTCTTTTTCCTCAGTCCTGCAGGCAATCTGTGTAGTCTATAACATAGCCTACACAAGAAGGCTGATGCCATTGCAGGCTTTTGCACCTGTGCAGGCTGCATCAACAGCAATATGCAGTTACATTTTTAGCAAGGGGCACATGCTATGGTGTTTGACGGTATCGGGTTTCAGAAGTTTTTGAGGTTCACTACCTAAGGCAGTGATTTAATACAAATATAAATCCACTGTTATGCTACACATTGTTTTGGTTGTCTTACAAAATAATATTGGTCAGTCAATACAAAGAAAATAGTCTGAACATGCCTTGGGCCTAAACATAAATACGATACAGAGAAGTACGTAAAAGTGAATGAATAAATAAATAAACAGACCTTCATGGATCTCTGGTTTCCAGTGAAGGGAATACAGACAGGCTGAGCATTAGCCAATACCATAGTCAATATACTAGAAAGAGCTATTAGCAATGAGTATTGTGTTTGGGGATTTAACAAAGGTTCTATTGCTTTCCTGTTTTTTTTTCTCTCTGAGGTATAGCACTGACATCGAAATATGCTCCTATCTCTGTGATAACCTATTGACCTTGAATGCTTAATTCTAAGCAATTTATTGCTTGACACAAGGTCAGTAACCTCATCCTGTCACCTTTGAAGCCATTTGGAGTATAAGCTAAATTGATTATCCCCATCAAATCTCTTCTGAATCTGCAAATCCCCTTCCTCAATCTTAATATGTATAAAATAAGGTGCTTCAGTCTTTTAATAAACATTGTCTGCCACTCCAAGTTTTGTTTTTTGTTTTTTTTTTAACACCAAGTGACCCTGAGACAGAAGCGATGGAATGATATGACTTTAATCATGGCTATCATGTTGCATCAGGTTAGAAGCAACTTCATGGAAGACTAGGAAGCTCTTAGATGAAAACTGTGTGCAGAGGAAGAAATTAAATGTGACACCAGCTATGCCTGTGGCAGATGTTGCCATCATAACTATTCTCTCAGGAGCTGAATTCATTAAGGGATTCTACATCCAGTATACTTGCTTGTACCATTCACAAACATGCAGAGGCCCAAACACTGCCAAACGACACACTCACAAACTTAGAACATGACCGTATGAGAGAGAGATATTAAAACTCTTCTGCTTAGAGCAGAAAAGTTAATGAAGTGCGGTGCAGAAGTACAGAATGAGGAAGACAGAGCACTCGTGTCTTGCCTATTCTGTTTATTTATTTAATTTTACATGGCTAAACTGTAAATGAAGACAAATTAAAAAAAAGCATTTCAAATCCCATCAAACCACATACGGATGTACCACACTGCAGCAGATTGTGGTTATTATTTTTACAGCCATTCTTATCACAAACAAACACACATGCATATAGTGACACAAAGATCCTTGCCAAAATACACGGCTTCGAAGCTTTCGCTGCCATTTCACAGGTCAGAGTGGCTTATTTGGAACCACTTTGTCTCTTGTCATGGTACAAGTTACCAACATATCAGCATGACCAGGGTGTTTCATAGGTGTGAGGTTTGAACTTCAAAAAACACACACACGCACACATATATGAAAAAGATGCACAAGCACAAAATATCTCAAAGGCACAAAAGCACGTTATTAAATTAGATGAGGAAACATGCGCCTAGTGCCTCAAATACAAGAGCCTTTCTCTTTTCACCTAATCCCAACAAAGGGATGCTTACTCCTTTGTTCTGCGCTCCCTCTTGTCTCCATTCGGACAAGGAACGAGGGATCCAGGGAAGGGAGGAGTTCTTGCCAAGTCCAGGCGGAAAAGAAAAATCTCTCCCTCTCTTTGTTTGTTAATCTCAGCACTGCTGATTAGCGGGTGGTACAGTAGTCAGTCGTCTTCTCCTAGAGGAAGAGAACGAGGGGAAAAAGAGAAGTGAACAAAAACAAACAACTACTTCCATCACCAGCCATCTCAGGAGAGACAGGCCTATACCACACACATAAGCATGCTTGCATACGAGTGTGCACGTTCATCGCCACAGAGAATAGATAAAAGAAAGAAAATTAACAACAAAATTAACAAGAAAATGAACAAACAAAAACTTTCACCTTAGGACTAAGTCCATCACATTAAACAAGAAAGGATTAATATCTTTGTTCTGTTTAATCACCTCTACTATTGTTTAGTCAGCACAAACAGCAGTTAAGGTAGAGCATCTCCCAATAAGAGACAGCTTTAAACTTTTGACTGTACCTTTGGACTCAAAGAAGAGACACCTGAGTCAGATGAGATTTCCATTTGTGATGATCACAGTGTTTAAGAATGAATTTAAAATGATAAAGACCAAAACAAGCATGATTAGGACAAGAGGTAGATGAAAAAAAGAAATGAATTGGGGGTTTTGAAGAATTAATGAAGGCTGGTAATAAACATTGTTAAGGACATGAGGGAAAACAAACTGCCAGAACTGTAGAAAATCCCATCCCAGTACTAATCAATATTCATACACTGGGCTCAGTTACAAAAATGAAGAATTTTAAATGGGACATGGTGGGCCTATCTTTATTTAACTTTGGTGTCTTTATAGTGACCTTGTAATCTGATGTGCTTAATAAACCAACAGTTTGGATAACCATCTTGCCACTGCAAGACAGACAAAAACAAGAATCTGTTATCACTGAATATCCACAAGGAGCCTGGCAATTGATTTTGAGTCAATGAGGATTAGCAATATTTCGAAGATTAGTTAACCTGGACCTTGTGATAGAGTCAAAGCTTACCAGTGTCCTATATTATAAACTCTTAACAAACTTTGAGGTTGAATCCTCAAAACAAAGAAAAGGCAAAAAAAGGAAAAAAAAAGTGCATTCAATGCCATACAATTTAAAATCTGCCCTATAAAAGCAAACCATCTGTAGATGTGCCATATGAGTATTTCTATCTATTGATTTTTTAGAAACAGATTCCCCAGTTTATTAAAAATAAATATCTGAATTAGCTCTGTCCAAAACCCACAGTGTTGTTTAATGGTGACATACTACTACTACTACTACTACTACTGCTACTAATAATGATAATAATGATAATGATAATGATAATAGACTTTTTTTGTATTTTTGTTCATAGGACCAGTAGGGAAGGACAGAAAGATTGCGAACTATAAAAGCTTTGCATTGTCTTCCAAAACAATAAGCCAATGGCCTAATGGTAATTTTGCTTTGTCTTTGCAACTTTGAGTAACCTTTGCTTGGTTAGAGTAAATTTTGCTAAGATAAAAGTTTGCTGTAGGGTTGTAAAGAAATTAGCATATTTCCAATAATAAATATGTATACAATTGTCACGTTAAAATATTTAAAGACTTTTAAAAACCAAAACAGATTTGACAATGCAATACAATAACATATACAATGCTTCTTCCTTGTTTTTTCATCAGTGCTGAATTTTGGACACAGATGATGGAGATGGCAGCTCTAACGATCATCTCTTTTGCTCTCGATAGTCAAGTGTTGTTTTCCCTCAGAGCAGACAAATGTTTCTAATTGTCACTGTCTTCAAATAATTAAACATTGTTTGCTAATATGCTTACACTACATTGTAACAGATTTTCATTGTCCTTTTGGTACTGCCATCCCATACAGCAAAGTGTACACGATTGCAGATGCTGAGTGATGAGCCTTGAAAAAGCAAAAAGAAGACAGTCAGATGGGAACCACAAAATTCTCTGTTACCTATATACTTGTGAAGAGCATTTAATGTATGTGAGAGTGCCAGCATGTGACCAATCACAGTACACTCCAGCATCTACCAGGATTACTGGTACATGGCCTTCTGTACTGCCTGATAGAATCATGGCTTTTTCTGATTGGTTACTGACTCTGGAGGGTTCCACTCAGAAGAAAACCACTTCGGCCTAAGTCTCACACATCCCATCCCTGGTGTGAGTGGAATCTAGAGGAGCAAGAGAGGGAAAAGAGTGCTCTCAGACTGCACTCCTGTCCCTTCTTTGTCTCTCAAGCAGATGTGTGTCATGGGAGCTGACGTCAGAGAAGTAAAATAGAAAGCCTCTGAAGCTAAACTCTGAATATCTACACAGTACAGCTCAAGGGCTCTGTATAGCTATAATGTAATTACCCTCCTCTGTCAGTCTTGTGCTCTTTACTGAAAGACAGCTACTGAGGGAAATTTGTTTAAAGATAGATGTATTAGCTACATGTTAATGGAATATTTGTCTCAAATAAAAGAAGTACAGTGAGGTCCATAACTTTCTGGATGACAATTTTTTTTGTAATTCCAACTTTGAGCGTTGCCACAGGGAATTTCGAGGAAAACAATTAAAATGTGGATGAAGCAAAGATTTTCAGCTTTAATTCAAGGCAATTAAAAAAAGTATCGCATTAAATATTTAAGCGTGATAGATACTTTTATGCATAGTCCTGTAATTTCTGAGTCTCATAAGTAGGGATGGGTACCGGTATCCGGTGCCATAATGGCACCGGTTCTGACATAAACGGTAGTAACCAGACCGAAAAGCAGCGCACATTTCGGTGCTTGATTTCGGTGCTTTTTTTCCCTGAGATGTCATACACTTTGGATTCCAGCCAATCATTTTACCTTTGCAAGCGTAGTAGGCGGGCCCAGGTACGTACGTTCTTTTAGAGCAGAGCTACAGATTAAAAATGCCCAAGGCGAAGCGGTCAGTCTGGCTGTACTTCACAGCAAAAGATGCAAACTCAGCAGCCTGCAACAAGTGCTTTAAGCTGATACTGTGATACAGTGCAAAGGAGGTAACACCTCGAATCTGATGAAACACCTGGCGACGCATAGCGTTTTTTTAAAAGCCGAAAAATGCGTCGTATTTGATAGCTTGCTGCGAGACCTCACATCGAGCACATCTACTGAGGGTGTGGTGCCTGTTATCGGACCCGGAGTTAGCAACATCCCCCAAAAACACGAAGAGTAGAGTCCTGGCTCCTAGCCCTGCCAGTGTAGCAGAAATGATGACGGATGATGATGGCAGCAGCAGCAGCCGTTCTTCTCTGCGTGAGTAGCTTCATGTTGTTCGTGTGTAATTTACGTTGAGTAGGCTAACCACGTTATTAAAATAATGCATGTAAGGTGAACTAGCAAACACCGCCGTAGTTACATGCGGCTGTCTTCTTGTTTGATGGCAGATACTCCCTTCACCCTGGCCAAAAAGGCTAAAATGACCAAAGAAAAAGTGGAAAACAGCTAAACATGAGAGGTTTTTGGACAAAGTGTGTGTTTTTTCCATTGATTAAGCACTTCTTCCAGCCAAGAGTGATACCATAAATCCCCTATAGCTGCAGAAAAGGCTAACATTGTTATCTTTTTACAAAAAAAACGAGAGGTTTTTGAACAAAGTTTGTGTTCTTCATTCTTTAAGCACCGGTTCGAGGACCGTTTAAGCACCGGCACCGTTTCAAAAGTACCGGTTTGGTACTGGTATCGGATAAAACCTAAACGATACCCATCCCTACTCATAAGTAATTGAATTAAGTGGCATCATCAAATATAGGGGGGGAGACCAAATGCCTCATTTGAGATCCTCTCCTAGTCCTTTAGGCAACTACCTCAGTTGCTGCTTCATTGTAGGTCTCTCTGCATTCAGTTTGTCTTCAGTAAAAAGCATGTACTACTGGGCTGAGATCAGATTGATGATGAGTGAAGAAATTACAATTTCTTTGCCTTGACTATTATTAGGTTGTGACTGTTAGTAACTATTGGGTTGCTATTGTTTTGGGTCATTATCCATTTGCGCTCTGAAGCATGGTCCAGAACCTTACCTCCACTGTAATGTGTTCCTTTCCTTCTCCATACTCTTCTTTTTCTATCATTATGGTGTAAGTCAGTCTTGCTTTCGTCTGTCCAAAGAATGTCTTTTCCAGAAATGTGCAGAGTTTTTTTTAGATATTTTCTGGAAAAGAGTAATCTGGTCTTCCGGTTCTTGAATCTTACCAGTGATTTGCACTTTAGTGTAAACCCTCTGTATTTACTTTCTGTATTTATTGATTGTATATATTCACTCTATATTTACTCATTGTTAACATATCTTGACAGGCAAGAAAATGATACATCTTCCTCCTCAAGAGTTCTCTTGACATGGTTAAGTTGTTCTTAACCATGGAAATAATTCTGTCATAATGCATTTTAGCTTTCTTCTGTGTTCTTTAAAGCCCTTTAGTGTTGCAGAGCTGCTCAGTGCATTTATTATGTTCTAACAATGCACTGGATGGTTGATTTGGCCACTCTTAAAGTGTCCAGCCTAATGATGACCTCTTTCATGTTCATCAGTATCTTTTTGGATCTCATAATGAAATATCAAATGCAAGTTTTTGGAATTAACTTCAGATCTTTTTTTTTCTTTGCTTAATTTACTGATGAAGAAACACATCTCATCTGTCTATAAATGTGCTAATCAATCAATTATCCAATGCTTTCAATTCTCTGAACATTCCAGATATCGCACTACTTTTATTTTAATTATTAAAGTTGAGCATCTGTTTTTCAATCACAACATCAAGACAAATGATGATGACAATGGAATTCAGATTGTAGAGATGTTCATGAAAATATATATACTTCCATTAACTACTACTTTATTTTCTTAATTGCTAGTTTTAAGTTATATATTTAAAACATCATATTGTTAATCTACCAAATGATGGTTCCACGTACAGAAGACAGGAATTAAGGTTTTAGGGCAAAGTGCCCATGGGTCCATTAATCATCGTCTTGTTTATGTTATTTTGAAGTTTAAAACAACCTTGGGGGAAGCTTCAGAATGGTAATCCACAGTCCAAATGGTGATAGTGGCTGAGTCAATCTTTCATATGTACTCTAAATTGTAAACCTATTATTGTTACACATGTTTTCTACTTATCAAGGACGCATTTGTCGTAACATCATGAACATAGTGAAATAATAGGGATAAAAGATTCATCCACTTGACTTTTCTTTTGACACATTTGCAATGGCAAACAGATTAGCGCTTCTCTTTTGTCAATGCTACTGCAGTAAGGGGAGAATGATCAGGCACACAACATCACACACACACACAGGAAAATACTCCCTACTATTAAAATATTTCCAAATGTAGACTCAAGCATGTGTTGGTTCAGACCCAAACAATTCACACACAAATGCACACAGAGAAGAGAAGCGTGGAGGCCTGCAGTTAGTTAGACTTCAAAGGCCCAGTGCTTGATTAGGCCACCTGAGGTTTGGGTGTAAAGACAGGACAAAGCCGATCCACAGAGAGAAGATCTACTCACTCTTCAGCCTCACTCATTACAGTCTCAAAAGAGTTTGAAGATTTGAAACAAATGTGCACAATGATACTCAGTATCTGGGCAAAAAGTACACAACTCAATATACGTAAGTAACATTCAAAAAGGTAGTCTAACTTAAAGTATTGACACTACTTTAAATTAAGGGTCTGCATGGTTTACATTTAAACTGACATTTGTTTAAGCAGCACAACAGAACCAATGCTGTAATCTGTAAATTATGTTTTTTAGTTTCATTCACTTGTATTTTTCATTTCCAAATATGGATACTGAAGAATGAGATAAACACTATGGTAGTAAAAATATTATCAAGGTACACGAAGACGATATTTACTTTGAAAATAAGCTAATACTGGTGAAAAAACGGTCTGTCTAAAACATACTATTTGCAATTCAAAATTCTTGTATATGAATTTAGGAGGAAAAGGTTGCCTTGACTAGTATGATAACATTGAGCACTTGGTGACTGGTGGTTTGGAGCTGGGAATGTTTATCCATTTTCAAAGGGAAAGAAGTTCTAATGTAAAGTTGCTAGAAAATACCAACATACTACTGCCAGCAAAAACAAATAACATGCACTCACACTGAGCCATGTTGCAGAAAACAATAATGTTAGTACTATTTTTTTAATAAGGCGTAGATTAAATAGAGTAAAAATAGTAACTAACAATAGTTTTCAATAGTCTAAATCCCAAATATTTAGATATTTAATCTTGTCATTAAAATGATACTCATTAGTTATTAATGCAGCATAAAATATATAACAGTCACATGTAAGTGCACAATTACAATACACAATACATATTAAGTTTATATACTTGATATACTTTTACATTTATATTTTTAATGTATATATGGTATATAAACCATGAATGAATGTAAAATTCACATTTTCCCAAATCAATATTTTTAAAATGTTATAGTATTTATTTATTTGCATGTTTTATTTGCTTTTTTATTTTCAAAACATCCTAAAAGTACAAAAACAATAATGATATCAAGCATGATTAACAGTACTTGGATGGATCGTGGGAGTTTGACCATTTCATGTACAAGTGTCCCCAAACCATGTCCCCGGGGCACAACTGTGGGGAATACTGCAGGAATATGGGGTTGTTTTTACAGGCCACTGGGTCCAAACCAAAGCGACAGCTGTGTCCACATCCATGGACAGATTCATTGACTGAAAACTCAAGCATCTTTTCAGTCAACATTGCCCCTTGTTTCGAATCTTGTTTGTGTTATTCATGTATAGAATCTTAAGGGTGATTGAAGTTGTCAGTTTCGGTGAACTGCATAATAGCAGGTCCCTGTTTTTGCAGACGATGCAACTCTGTTGGCAGACCTTTAGGAATCCTTCCTTTGGGTTGGAAGAGAGTCCACTCAAGTGAGTAAGTTTTTCTTGGCATCTTATTCAGAATTTGGAAGGTCGAATGTGAGTTGGACCCGCATCAGCAGTAATGCAGGCATTGGACTGTTCTGTTTTGGTGAAGATCTTGGTAATGACTGAAAGAGTAATGTTTTGAATATAAGCAGCCCAAATGGGTTTTCTCCATAGTGTGGTTGGGCTCAAGCTAGGAGGTAGGCTCAGGAGTTCTGACATCTTGAAATAGACCTGATGCTTCTCCATATTGAAAAGAGCCACTTGAGGTTGTTTCAGCATGTGGTTAGGACATCAGTGTAACTTTGTGCTGAACATTCGGGCGGTCAAGATCTCTAAATAAATAAATAAATAAATCTGGTGATACCTGAAAGGAGTAAAGAAAATAAACAGCCTATTTATGCAAGATAATTCATAATTTTATTGAGGGGTTATATTGGTTGGGTCTGATTATTGGGGGGGGGGTCATAACCCCTCTGGAAATTACGCCCCTGGGTTAGGATGCATCCAGGATGATTGCCTTTTCAGATTTTGTAGCCATACCCAAGGTGAAAGATACTCTGAGATTGGCCGAAAACCTGCAGGAGAGATTATATCTAACCTGAGGAATGCCTTGGGAAGAAGATTAGGATTTAAATTCACTTAATTATTTAAATTACGTATAAAAACCTATTTTTTTCTTTCAGTTTGTCTGTGTGTGTGTGTGTGTGTGGTGCATGTGTTTAGTTTATTTATTGTTATTTGCCCAATGTCACTGCATGGTGTATCAGGTGACAATGATTGAATGCATCTCTGCAGCAATTAGGATAAATTGAATCAGTTTGTCTTTTTAATGAAATATTTTTCTTAACCTGTCTAGTTGACTTTTAATTGTTTTACTCCAGTCTTAGTTTTTCCTTTATTGATTTTAGGCAAATCATTTGTATCATCTGTATGTCTCAGCTGAAAGGAATAAATGGATGTATTCTGTACTGTATAGCGTGTGTTTGAGAGTGCTTGTGAATGTAGCATAGTCGCACTCAACAAAACTCGAAGCTTCAAGCACAACCAAGTATCTGTATTAAGAGAGCAAGCGATCGAATGGAAAATCATAGAAAATTACAGGGAGTGTTCCAAAATCAATTTGTGTTTGAGGTTAAATGGGAAGAAACGTATACAGAAGCAACACAAGCCAAACAAAAGCTGAGATACAATGGGAAGCCACAGCAGAAAATACATTTTAGGCCGACAACATAATTAGAGCTCCACGAGTATAATGGCTGGTGGATTTTTCTTCACCAAACATTTAGCGCAAAAAGAACTCCTTTATTGTTTGCTTACTGCAAAGTCATCCAAGTTTACTCATTCTGAACCCCTCCACCCCAAAGCTCTTCCACAAAAGGAAAAAAAGAAAAAAAAAATCATACACAGATTGTGTTGGAAGACACTTTTTTTTCTAATCTCTTAACACATACTGTTTGTTTGCAACGTGTGTGTGTGTGTGTGTGTGTTTCCTTCCTCTCAGTGAGCTCTTCTGCCATTGGGGTTCATACAGTATATACCCTCTCAAAAGGCACCCCTTCCTTGCAATGTTTGTGATTAAATATCCACCTTAGTGCACTCCATTGCATCTGCTTCCATTTAATCTAACTTCCACAGTTTTCTATATAGTGTGTGTCTCCCTCAAGAGAGAAGTTTACAATCTGAGATGTATGACCCTCTATGACCTATGTGCTCATTACAACCATAAGTCAGCTAGTGCACGGTTCTTTCAGAGGTGTTACTTGTTGATGTTATTAATTCCACATGAATCATTGTAAATGACTAAAGGGCTGATATACTTATATTATTGTGTATTATTTACTGTGTATTTACTTTGTCACTGTTCAACTCTGTGCAGATCTTTGCATGCATGCATGCATTTGTGCACATGCGTGTATTTGTGTGTGTTCGTGTGTGTGTTTCTGCCTGTCTACCCACTTGGGCTGTTTTTTTAATGAATCCAGTATCTCCCTGCATGTTTATTGGCTAATTATGAAAAATGGTTAGACTATATTTCTCCCAGCTACACTGTCACTGTTTTGGCCAAGTCATAGTTGCATACCAATATACAAGTTCTATTTTGTACTTTAAAAAAGTTAAAAAAAAAAAAAAAAAGAAAGAAAAAGAAAGAAAGAAGAAAAATCTAAGACAATAACTAACAATTTAGATTCAGTCCAAACTAGACCCAAAACTATTTCTTGCTTAAAAAAAAAATAAAATTATAGTACTCTCCTTTTCTTTCTCTCTTTTACAATCAGTCCATTCAATTTAAACTGCGACACTCTGCAGGGTTGAAGCAGCCGAGCTGTCACAATGAATTTGTGTGCCCTAAACAAGATTAACTACTTCTATTTGTATCCCCATATCTCTGAAAGGGTAATCAACGCAAGCGGTTTGGCTTGCTAATTTTCACCATGGTAACCACTTGCAAAAGCCCATCATAGCAAATAGCTTGATTTTAAAAGCATTTGTACTGTATGCATGTATGTTTTTTAACATACGTGTGTATTTTCCTGGGCTCACCAAATGATAGAATTAGAGGATAATTCCGATTAGGTTAGGTATTTGATGTTTGGAATGGAATATGTTAGAGATACTATATTAGGTTTCTGGGATATCACCAAACATTTTAATGAGCTCGTGTTTCATGTGCAAGGATTTGGACAAATTGTTACTGCTCAGAGATCCCCTCTGAATTCAAATGAAAAAATAGCAAATGATATAAATTACGTATTTTTAAATGGCACTTTAAAGCTCAGGCAACAGAAATATTCCTAGGAACTTTTTATATATGCAGAAATGGAGACAGACCTATTGTTCAACAGGACAAGGGCATGGGACTTGATGGCTGTTTTAATAACATATTGTCATTTTCTGATGGAATCATAAAATCCCCTTTTACTTGTGATTAACATTGTTTCTCATGACTGACTGAAGGAATATCTTATTTTAATGAAAGAAAATGTATATGTATATGTAAATGTACACTTTAAAAGGCATTTTAATTAAGTATACACCCCATTGTTGAGATTCTGTAGCCTGATCAAAAATGATAATGAGTAACACACACGGGAAACAGGAATAAAATTTGCTTAATGTCCTTTTATTTTAATATTACATAAATGCTTACACTATATATCATTAGTTATTCAAAAAGTAAATTATCTGCTATTAAGTCCAGTCAGTCTTTTTAAAACATCCTACAAAATGTGCTTAGAGGTAATGTGAAAAATAATGGGTATGGATGTGTGAGGCAGGAGTTGCTCTGTGAAATCCCAAGGCCTGAGAAAAGTATAGAAACAGAATCAGAAGGCACGCATACCACAGAGGGCTTTTTTAAGGTCGAGGTCTTTCCCTTCCAGTATCCCCTGAAGCGGACATTAGTGTGGTGGAAGACAATGGCAGTCAAAGCAGTTTCAGTTAAAGCTGGTAGCTCCCAACCTGGAGCTTACTTAGTTGAGGCAGCACAAGTGCAGGGACTGTCCAACACTGTGAAACCACTGCCCATATAAGGGCCTGAAGGGAAAGAATGCAGTCCACTGGTGCTTTTTCATTTGTCAAAAATGCATCCCAAATGTTGTGTTAAAATTCTAAATGAAGAGTCATGTTTAGCATATATTTGAAAAGGACACCAGTTTAACAGACACCCAATTTGATGGCTGGGGAAGTGGGCATTCACTGTCTTTTATTACTCTGTATATATTTTGTCATGTAGGTAAATCCCAAAAGTTCAACATTGTGAGGTTCAAGACGGTTTAAAGCAGTAGATAGTATTCTGAGGAATTTTCAACACATGAAAAGAAAGGTAGGTTTAACATAGAGATATGTTACACAAAGACAAAACACAAACTATGGAGGAGAGAGAACACAAAATTTAATGACATGCAGTGGCAATGGGCAAGAGCAGGTTGGCTGGCTCTGAGTTTGTTGTCCATCCATCCATCCAAACCTTTTCTCAAGTGGGAATGGAGCCAGATGTCATAGACATCTGGACATGTACACCGTGGACATGTCACCAGTTTATAGAATATCTAACACAGAGACAATCCACCATTTACACTGATATTCACACCTATGGCCAATTTAGAATTACCATTTAACCTAAAAAAGGATATAGAGAGCCTCTGGCACATGAGCATGCAAATTGCACCCACAAAGGTCCCAGCCAGCTGTGGTGACAGTGCTAAACATTCCACTGTGCCACTTGTCACTTTATTAAAAGAAGAAAACAAAAAAAAATATATTAAAAACAAGAACTAAGTTCAAATGACATAATTTGCTCCACAGTCCGGCATTTCATGTTTATTTATAATCTAATTTAGTCAAAAGGGGTTAACAGATAAAGTGCACTGTGGCCAATTTACTCCCCACAACCAATAAATTGATTAAAGTAGTAGGTACCATCTAAACAGACCAAGATTTTCTTTGGTTCACTAACGCCCTACAATAAAATGTTTAAGGGTGAAGTACCTCTTTTGACTCCCTGCATATTTATGTGAATTCTTTTGTGTAGTGCAATCTGAAATTTTTCTGTGTGACTGACTAGCTCTTGAACTTAATCATTGTTTGGAAAGACCTGAACAGAGTGCAGTAAATTGCACCAAACTGTAACGGTGCAACAAGCGAGGTAGGTGACCTATTGTTGTTTTGTCCACATAAAACTCATGAAAAGCCTTTAAATGATCATTATGCTCTAAAACACCATTTGAAATATAAGTGGATTTTGTGATAGGGGCGTACCGCACAATTTTCAGGAAATTCTGTCTTTGTTTCAGTCTCCCGGTTGTTTAAGACAAATGAAACCATTCTGATATATTTTTCAAGGAAAACGTACTTCACCTTTGAATGTATTATACTGCTCATTCTGTTGAAAGTGAGTGTTTTTGTACCAAGTACCATTGAAACTGTACTGTGATATCTCTGGAGCTTGACAGCTTCTAAAAGCTATGGAAGCTAGCAGCTGTATATAGTACAATACCTAAACACATACCTCAACAATGCTTTGGTAACTTTGCTGTTACCATCATCCCCATTAGATCCTCGTCAGTGCTCTTTGTTTCCCCTCCTGCATTTTTCACTATTAATGTTTTACCTTATTGCACACCTCTTTCGCATCTGGCCACAGGTGAGAACAGAGATGTTTTTAACAGAACTGAGTCACACACTAAATTCAATTATTTAAAATAAAAATAATTGAAATGGTGGCTTACAGCAGCGGTCCCCAACCCCCGGGCCACGGACCGGTACTGGGCCGCGAGAGTTGAGGCTCGAGTGTGAAATTTATGGTTTTCAGGGTTTTTATTGGCTTTTATCGTTATTTTTTTTTATCGTTTTTATCATTACTTCAGTTTCCCTGGGTCCTTTCCTGTGTGTTATTAATAAATCCTCTTTCTTTTGGTACCGGTACTGGTTTTATTTTGTTGTATTTATCCGTGAAACCTTACAAACCGTTCCATGAAAATATTGTCGGTCAAAGCCGGTCCGTGGCGCAGAAAAGGTTAGGGACCGCTGGCTTACAGTAAGATGGTTATGGGTTTAAACTCTGGCAGAGTCTTGTGTAGAGGTTAGCTTATTTTTTCTACTTGAGAAAAAGAGAAGAATACGTTTCACTTCCTGATTAAATAAAAGTTTTTAAAAGTTTACATTTATAATCCTGTTTGTCTGGTAGTAGTAGTAGTAGTCTGGTAGTACATCAAGAAACTTTTAAATACATGACGCAGTCACAGTTATAGGATTAGGCTGCTAAGAGCCACTCAGTTATTAAAACTGGATAAAAGCCTTGTAAAAGCAAGGTCATGTCAATGATATACACCAGAGGCAACAGCCATATGTAGCCAAGTGAACTAATACTACGCATGGAAAGGGTTTAAAAAGAGGGGATTGTGTTTTTGACTGGTTGCCTGTCTACCGGAGGTCTGTTGTAGGGTTGTCATGGTGATGACTAGACCTCGCGTTTTGGGGGTATACTGTCCCTTTAAGAGCCGCCGTAAGCCAGAGCACGCATGCACTCAAGTTTGCGTCACACACTGAGCGCTGTGAGCGGGAGCACTGGAGAGTTAGAGACTGCAAAAGATTCTGTGGCTAGCTACACAAGAGAGTTCTTAACGCGCGACGGGTGCATGTTTAATGGTCACGTGCTGTGAAAGGGACTGAAGAGCGGGTTGGCGTGAGTAGTGACAGTGTCCTAACAGATTTCAAAGTTGTTAAGTTTACACTGTTATTCACTTTGCATAACTCTGTAAGTTTCTGTTTGATTCAGAGGGGAGATCACTTGCTGTGTGATTCCTGCGTGTGTACTTGTCCTAGCACAGTAGCTGTGTGGAGAAACCGAAGTGAGTTCATGATGTTCTCCCATAGAAATGTATGTTTAAAAGAGAGTTTACAGTGCACTTTATTGCCAGTTGACCTGCGAAGTTGTGGGATGTAAACAATGTGTTTATTTGTTTTGTTTTCTCTTTTTTTGTTGTATTTGTTTCTTGACAGGTCACTACTGTTGTCTATACTGTTTGAATTTAACATGTACATATGAAAGTTACTGTTGTCTCAGACCCTGAAAGGCAGTTTTAGGCTGAGCCAGTGGAATAGTTAAATTTTGCCATTTCACTCAAAACTACAGAATTAAAACTGTGCTCCTCCGAGTAGTCGGAGAATAAAAAAGCCCACAAAAGAGTATTTCCTGTGTCCTGTCTCATTCCCCATGACCGGGCCCCACATAAAAAGATAGTACTGAGCAGAGCAGAACGCTCAGCACTGAAGAAGGTACCACTGATCCTGGACACGGAGGGCCAGACTTACTAAGCATGGCAATTTAGTGTGAGGTTGCAATAGCAAAAATGGACTGGTGGGAGTGAAACTCTCTGTGGGCTATCTACCTATATTGTGCTAACTTATAAACAATGAAATTCTACAAAGCGGAATGCAGAAAAGAGCAGTACAGATGAGGAAATTTATCAATTAAAAATACTGTTCCTCAGAAGCAGCATGGACATGCTTTTTATATAAGGAAAGTACGAGATTGATCCAGAGAAGGCATGCATTTTACCAAACTGTATTAATAATAAAACCAAAAACACCTGTGATCTGCTGGCCCATATGATGAGCAGAAGAGTAAAAATGTATTTTTACCATCAGATCCTGACCCATACTTTTATAAATTGAGTTAATGTGCCTCACCTGTAAATGTAAACATTGCTCTTTTTTGTTTCCTAAACATTTTACAAGAAACAGTTCCCATACTAAGGAGTTGTTGCAAAACTACACAGTTCTGACAACTCTAGAATTTTGAGTTGTCTTAATTATGGACTAATTTGGACTCACTGTGAAAAGTATTTTAGCTGTCTGGCTTACCTAATACCTAATCCATTTTTGTGACGTACTAAAGATCAGAGATGTGTTGGACTTGGCCTTAAACTGAATGAATGGTTGAGGACTGAGTGAAGAGTTACAGGACGTAACCAAAACCTTGGCACCGCACTCACAGCTTGGAGCAGTCCATCTGTGCCAATTATGCACTCGCCCTGATAACATCTTCCCTCCCTGGAATTCCAATTAAATGAACACTCCAAGCAGCAAATATCGCAGACACATCAGGCGCAAAATAGGACGTTTTTTTTGTTGTTGTTGTTGTTGTTGTTGTTTTGTTTTTTTCAGATTTTGCAGTGAATTGCATGTTGTGAACCTTAGTAAATCTTATTTGTGTGACTCATTTAAATACTCTTGTACCCAAAATGCTGTACTTTGATAGAAAAACTCCAACAAATATATGAGAAATAAAGAAAAAAATAAAACCACCTGTGTTCACACCTTTCAGATGAAAAACTGATGCTGCAACTCCTTAATAGATCCCAACAGTAGCTTTTAATGCCAAAAGAGAAGCAGGGCCAGCAGATCACAAGAAAAAAGGCTATATATACAAATTTTTCTAATCTTGCGCTGGATAAAAAACAGTTTGCACCATTGCTAATTCTGTGACATAGAATGGCCACTTAAAAAGAGTGATTAATAAGTGAGTTACCATAAGTCATTAACAGAGTCTTACTTGCTACCAAGTAAGACAGGCAACTGGCCAATGGGGGACACCTGACAAGCTTTAAACTACAGGAGTGGTAGATCTGGTAAGTATCAGTGATAGTAGGAGCCCTGACTTTCCTAAGGAGGCACCACCTGGCTGCTTTCCTTGCAAGTGATGTCCATGATTCTTTCCGACAACAACAGAAGCGACTCGATAAAAAATGAAGAGAAGTTATCCTCCTGGAAGTGAAGAAAAAAATCAAACAAATAGAAAAGGAGTAAAAAGCAAGTCAGTAGTGAGTTGAACTACGGTTAAATATAATGCTAAATAGCTCAATGCTGCTACCTTACTCTAGCTTTAACTGTGCGAGAGAGAAATTTGAAAAGTGTAACCTTCGCTAGCATCACATCATTTCTCTTATTTAGTTTTTTATTTAACTTTTTTGTGTTTAACTTAGTTATGTTTAACTTTTGTGTAGTTTAACTTGGCTAACAGAGCAACCTAGTGTGTTCAGCTCTGTTAGCTGTGAGGTGACAAAGCCAAATGTGCATGGTTGCAAATCAGTTGACCTGTTAGCGTGGGGAGACTGTAAAAGCTAAAAGTTAAAGTATAAAGACTTAAAAACCAATCAGCTTGGTCTTGAGCATTGTTACTGAAATAAACATGGTCTCTGGTAGTGATGGGATTTCCGGCTCTTTTGGCTCGGCTCACTAAAAAGACTTTCGGCTCCGAACCGGCTCTTCAGGTTGTTTTGTTGCTTTAATTAATTTATCATTAACAATAATATAAAATTATGCACAAAAGGAATTACTAATGTAAAAAAAGTGGTTTTATTTATATATGTTTATATATGGCCCCTAGAGACAAAGCACGTACAAACTCTAAAGCATATACAAACTCCAAAAAGCACGTACAAACTCCAAAACACATTTCTAGCGTTAACTGAACTTCCAAAACAGAGCTACCCAGATCACTTAAATTACACAATTGAAAGCATGTGTGTATTGTTTGTGTATTTATAGACAAGCACTCATATTTTATTTATTCAAATAATTTTAAAAAAAGTTCATTTACCTGTTACTACCACACACCAAATCCGGTTGTTGATACTTCCTGGCTTGTGTAGCCACTAGGTAACAAAAGCTCAACACTGCGCCCTAGCATCCTGGAGCACTTCTGTTGTCTTTTGTACGTGATTCTGAGTTTGTACGTGCTTTGTCTCTAAGGGCCACCATAAATATACTTTATTTATTCACTCCACATAAAATGTAATAAATCATATAATACAAAAAACAACTATTTACATTTTAAACTTTTAACTATTTAAATTTTCAGCTTTTTCCTTTTAAACAAATTTAACGTGAAACAACACAAAACACTGCAAACCACAACACAATTAAATATAAATTAAAATATTAAAACAAAAAGAAAATGCACATTCTCTGTCATATGGGCCTGCATGATTTCTGAATCCTTTATCATCTGCAACTGAAAATAGTGGATGATTACTATACCTTTCTAATGTGACGTTGTTGTCCCTTGCTCTTTTTCTCTCTGGCTCTGTTCCTGTGCTACTGCGAGTGTAACTAACGCCCCTCCCCCCTCTGCCCAGCGCAAAGTACAGGCCGCGCATGTGGAGTTTAGCGGAAAAAAGGGTGAGAGAGAGGGTGAGAGAAAGAAAAAAAAAAAAACCTCACGGCTCCCAACAAGGATCCGGCTCGCGTCGTTCACTTCAAAGAGTCGGCTCTAAGAGCCATTTCGTTTGCGAACGACCCATCACTAGTCTCTGGCAAAAGCCATGTTTTTGCCTGTTGTTTTGTAGGACACTGTCGGGGAATATCAGCTTACTTAGCATAGCAGTAATTAGGATAGTAAAAATTACAGGGTAGAAAATGGTGACGTGAAGTGGTTGGAGGAGCGCCAACTAGGGTTGCCAACTGTCCTGTTTCAGCCGGGACATCTGATATAATGAGCAAAATTGTTTCGCCCCTTATTCTACCTTAAATGTCCTGTATATTGACTGTTACCTGCAATGCCACTTTCTGACCAACTGATGGCTGTCTTACAAATGCCAAATCTGATTTGACCGCAACTGTATCAGACGAATCTGCGCCGCATAATCAGAAGACAAATCGGTATGGATAAACCTGCTAAAAAGAAAGGACTGTGCAGCTACAACAAACAATAGACAGAAAAAGCTATCATTTTTAAAATATCCTTTAATTTCTTTCTTTTTTTTTGCTTATTTTTCAAAGGAAGTACCCATGTGGTTTCTGTTATCATTTACTGTATTTTTCTTTATTGTTTTAGATGAAGTATTGATTAAACTGAATACCATCATTTTACTTATTATAAGAATGCCCAGCTGGCTTTGCATTGTGCTTATGGCACACCAGAGTGTCCATTATTAGTTCAAAACTTGGTACTCTAGCCCCAACAGGCTTTACAACTGCCACTGGTCATTAGTCAACATCTTTGCAAACAATAAACCTCTAGAAGATGCTTTGACTTGGCCCCACCAAAGTGTATTTTTAACTTAGTCTCACTCTTCTCAAATATGATACTGCATCTTCACTTCTTCTCATCACTGGTTTTAGTTTCTTTAGGCAGGGTGCTGAATATATCACAATGCAAAATGCTAGGGGAATCAAAAGAGGACTAGAGAAAAGATGGGATCACACAGTCATAAAGAGAGAAAAATAGACATTCCTTTCTTTCTCCTCGTCTTTGGGACTGTCACTGTTGTGAATCATTCACTATCACAGCTTTGATAAGAGGCAGAGGTACAGAGATAGTGAAAGTGAAAAAGAGAGACGAGGCAATGAAATATTCCCTTCAGCAAAACACTTTTTATACTTGTTATAGAAAATCATGTTTTATTTTTTTTTTTTTGGGGGGGGGTTTTTTTTTTTGGAGAATGTAGACTGATTACCTGATGAGACACACAGAAGGAAGAAAGAGCAATCCAATTACCAAAACTCAAGTGCCTGTAAAAACCCAACTCAGTGCCAGAGACAGTCGACTTTCAGAAGTCAAATGACTTTTCATGCTGGTGGCCCACTGCTTATCAGGCTTTCAGAATAAGGATAACTTAGTCTCTGTGATAAAAAACAGTTTTTTATAGCAGGTGAGTTCAACTAATTATAGAGGAACTAAAACACTCGTCCACTGTAAGAAGGAAATGATGCGTAGTTTCTGTGTGCTTTTGTAAAAAAAATAAAAAATTTAAAAAAATTTAAAAACAAACTGATTACAGTCTTGGCTTTTATCTTCATGGACAGTGTAACTCTGCAAAGAACAAACAGCTACTATTTTTGGCACCTTAAGAGGTTTCTGTTTGTTTTCAGTGAATACAATAACAAAAAAAACTGTCATGAGGTACAGAAACAAACAGTAAACAGCTGAGAAAAATTCTGGTCTTCTGTGTGAGTGCTTTGTTGTCCCACAGAGCTTTCAGAAAACTATTTAAATCACCTCACCGGGCCACATTTCTACACTGACTGGCATGATCCTTAATGAACAAGGAGGTTTTAGGCATTCAGCTTTATGTCATGTGTAATAGCACTGCAAAGATCACTGTACAACAAAGCTTCTTAGAGCATATTGTTTTAATTTCACAGTGGAAATGTCATCGTGACAACATGTTTTAATAACTTTTATTCTTTTTTGCAATAAAACCTGGTACATCTTGTGGTTTCTTTTAACAAGGAAGTACACATTAATGAACTAAGTTGGCGTGAATGATAAACATACAAGCACAAGTCTCACACAAGAGAGCAGTGCTACATCTAGAGTCCCATCTGTGGTCCATTGAGGAAGCAGTTTGAAAACGAAGATTGATGCAGAATGTTTAAAGAGTGCTGCAATATTCCACAATGAAATACTGAATTCTACCAGTACGAGTGAATGCAGTGACTAAACAAATACCTTTTAATTTCAGTGCAATTGTGCTTTTTTTTACTTGGAACAGCTTGTTTCAAGTAAAATGCTTGTTTAATTTTTGGCAACCTTGTCTCCTGGAATTGTACAGTAGTAGAACTTTAACATCACTAGTGGTATAACCTTTTTGCTTTCCTGTACGTGTCTACAGGTAGTCTGTCATGACTACCATTTAGTCATGACAGACTACCTGACTAAAAGATTCTTAGGTCAGAGAGTGTGGTGAGCTAAAGGAAGTAGCCAATCAAATCTGTTCAGTTTGCTGACCTTCACTAAATTCTTGGTCCTGCATACTTTGTATTCTGAATCATCATGATTCCTTACTCTGATTAAAGCTTGTCAGGAGTGGCCATCACAATCTACATGGACTCCCTAATTTATTCCTCCTTTTATCAGTTGCCGAGCAAGAGGAAGCAAGGGACCTTAGGGAGGGTGGTGGGGTGAATGGAGGGAATAGTTTAAGAAATGAACAATAAAGCAAATATATAGGAAAAATGAAGAGATACATTTATAGTTAAGGGATTTCACAGTCTGGCCGAAGCTGACTGTGTGGAGTGAGGAGGAGGACCAAAGTGCTGGCACGCGAAAGAGCAAAACTTGAACTTAACAAAAAACAAGCCGTTTATTCGAGGCCGGTGAAATAGTACAAAACAAAAGGGCAAGGGTAAAACTAAGCTATAACTTAAACTGGGTGATCTAACGCTAACATAAAAATCCTGGAACATTAACATGAACATGGAAACCTGGCATGAAAAACCTGGAACGTGAAGATTTGACATGAATACATGAAATCCCTGGAAACATGACATAAACGTAGTAATAAGCAGGCTAAGCAGATGACGAGACAAGGAATGAATGAAAACTCAGAGACTAAATACAGACAGGAGGTGATCAGGGGAAGTGAAAACACATTGGGAAACACGAGGTGAAGACAGAAGGGGAATCTAATAAACAATCAACTATAACTGGGCAACCTAGGAGCTTAAGATATATTAGACTTAAACATAAACAACAAACATCAAAATATAAGAAAACTCAAAACAGTGGGTCAAATGACCTAGGACTGTGACAGGGGAGGTGTGAAAAGATGCAGGCATATTGATCAGGGAAGTATGATAGTGATCTTAGGAGTAAGAATGGGGGTTTTCAGAACACCCCAATTTTTCCAGTTATTTATTGCAATTCTAGTCGTTCAAGCACAATGAATAGCTTGAAATGGTACAAAGGTAAGTGGTGAACTGCCATAGGTTAAAAAAAAGGTAAGGCTACCCAAAACTTAAAAATAATGTACATTTCAGAATTATACAAAAAGTCTTTTTTCAGGGAACACACAATAGGTTAACAATTTAAAGCTCTTCTGCAGCAATGTAGGTTGATTGAGCATTGGAAGCTGGCGTTACTAATTCCTACAGGTGTTCCAACTTTTCTGGTTACTTACAACCCCCTCTGTCTGCATAAAAGCAGTGTTGGAACACACTGTGGTATCATACTCTCGTGAGCAACAGCTGAACAGTGTTGTGCTGCAAAAAATAGTGTGTTACTACAAAAATGTGAGAAAAAGGCAATTAACAATGGAAGAGAGACAGACAATGTAGGTCTTTCCTACAGAGGAATTAAAAAGAAAGTCAAGGTGTCAGTGAGTACAGTTTCCTTAACTATCAAAAGGCACTCAGAAACTGGGGCAAACTCTGACAGGAAGAGGTCTGGCAGACCCAAAGCTACAACTAAATCAGAGGGCAAGTTTCTGAGAGTTAACAGCTAGTGTTATAGGTGGCTCACAGGACAACCACTTCAAGCACAGCTTAATAGTGGTCGTAGTAAGCAAGTCTCAGTTTCAACTGTGAAGAGAAGACTTCAAGCTGCAGGTTTGACAGGACGAGTTACAGCAAGAAAGCCATTGCTAAGGCCTCAGAATAAGACAAAGAGGCTTGCCCTGGCCATGAAACACCATCACTGGACTACTGTAGACTGGAAGAAGGTATTATGGATTGATGAATCAAAATTTGAAATCTTTGGTTCATCATGCAGGATCTTTGTAGACCGTCGAGTAGGCGAAAAAGATGGTTCCACAGTGTGTGGCATCAACTGTCAAACATGGAGGAGGACGTGTGATGGTCTGGGGGTGTTTTGCTGGATCCAGGGTTGTTGACTTTTACAAAACAAAAGGCACCCTGAACCAAAATGGATACCACAACATTATACAGCGCCATGCAGTACCCTCTGGTATGCGCCTAGTTGATAAGGGGTTCATCCTACAGCAAGATAATGACCCAAAACATAAGTCTAAGCATGTCAGAACTACCTTAGGAAAAAAGAACAAGATGAAAACAGACTTAAACCCATCGAGCTGGTTTGGGATGTACTGGACAGACGAGTGTAGAGTGAAAGAAAAGCAACTTACAAGTGCAACACATTTATGGGAACTTCTGGAACAGATATGGGAAAAACTTTCTGAAGAATTTTCAACAAAAAACTGGAAAAGTCGGGGTGTTCTAAAACATTTGACCGGTAATGTATGGTGGTAAAACTGAGGCCAACCATGCATCCAAACATACACCACTCCCACATAAGAGTGGAAAAACTGATTCATTGACTTATTTGACTGAATTCTACTGGTACTTGTTTTTACCAGTAAAATGTCTTTAAATAGTAACTGGTAGCATGAATATGCAATCAAAAAAGTCAATAAAAAAAGGAAAAAATAGTTTAAATAGTCACTACTTCTGATTTTAACCACAGTGTTTAATGTATCTATTTGAGTTACATGATGCACACAGTGATAATGGCATTTGTTTCTTTCTCGCTTTTCAGCTTTCTAAATCTTGATGAATGCTTTTTTTAATAAATGAAAAATTTCTGTTAAATAAAGATGAGATACTTACGTGGTTAGACTTCTTTGCCAGACAGTTTAAGTTTATCTCTTCTTGCTTCTGGCTCCCCCATTCCTTCTCTCAATCACTCTCTCCGTCTTATCCAGCAGCTTGGCTGTCCCCTGCCTGAACCTCTTCTGTTTAATATGAGCGCATATGTGTGTGTGCAAGCAAAGAGGGTGAGTTAGGTTTGCATACATGTGAAGTGAATTATTAGAGTCTAAGTGAGAACACTTTGTCTGCACAAAAGCACTGAAAAAAAGTTTTCCTACTTCAAACATAAGTCAGTGGAGTAACTATTTACAGTAACTGTCCTTTTGTGTGATTTACACAAGGTCATAGTCGCAGACTGTATCAAAAGAGATATATGACATCTGGGGAGTGCTATGTGGCGTCTCATGTTGGACTCAGCATAAAGTGCATGCAACATTGACTTCTAACACGGGATTAGACATAGGGATACATAAATAGATAGATATTGTAACACATGTCTGATGTGCTGGAAATGTACTATTTTTTCTTCAATTTCATTTGATATACATAACAATACTATTACAAACATGGGATTTTGATAACCCAGTGGTTATCAAAAATTCTGTTTTGGCGCACTTATGTATTGTTTTCTAGGGTTCATTTTTCAATATTTCACTTTTTTTTAGCCTGAGAATGATAATTAATAATAAAAAGTGCTTAAAAAAGTGAGATTAGATAGACTAATAATTAATCAATTATATCTCATCTTATTCAGCAGTCAAACATTTATTTATTCAAACAACAAAAAACAGCAGTATTAATAATGCAAAGTTGTGGTCTCGTGTTTTGTTCTAAAGTTATAATCGCATTGGTTAAGATAATATTTTAAGAACTCTGAACTGTGAATAGTCTTCTTGATGTCTTGCAAAGTATCTCTTAAATAAAGAATTATAAAACTATGATAAATATCTTGCCTAACTGCTGTCCTTGGGATCGCTGCCGATATCTACAATAGTAATGAAGCTTTAATTTTTCAATGTGAAAAGCTCTCATTTTGAACTTAAACTGTATTTTATATTTCATATAATAATTTAAAATTTGAGCTCTCAGTAAGTGAGTAAAAAGTTCTGTGCAGCCTTTTTTAGAACTCATCTTTTGGCTCTTGGCTCCCAGAGCTTCAGATGTAAGTTAGGCTTTACTTACTGCTTGCATATAATGTAATAATATGCCATATTTGCATTCACCTTGGCCCTGTCTGGTATCAGTGGTGACAGTGATGGATTTTGTTAGTTTCTGGATCTCACTTCCAGATTTTGAAAGATAATTTTTTGTTTGTTTACAGCTGCCTACAAATGCCTTATAAAAGACCATCAGCCTCTCCACTCCTTTGGAACCATGTGTATTTTAATAATTTAAACCAATCTATTTTATTGATGGTTTCTTCTTTCTTTACCTAAAGTACAGGCTATTTTAGTAACCATATATTTTTCAAAATATCCCAGTCCACATTAGGGATAGAGAAATGTAGTGCAAAGAAATTTGGAACAAATTCTTACTAAATGAATTTAGAAATGTATTTTTTTGTATTCTTAGATACATATACATTTATTATTTTTTCAAATATAATTGTGGCACACCCATTGCATTGCATGCAGTGTTACATGTACACATTGAATTAACTTGTCTTCTTATGACATAATCATATTTAGTAATTCCTCAGCATTTGGAAAGCTTTTGTGCAAGACATGCCATCTGGATGCCCCAATTCATAAGGCCCTGATCATATCCTTGCAGTAAGTCCCCACAGATATATTTGATCCAACGCCAGCTAGTGACTTTCTCTGCAGCTTCTATAATGCATCTTATGGCCTTTAACTTTGAAACCCTGGCAATCGTCAATACAGGCAGTTCCAACAGCCTGCCTCAGCTGTTTGAGCTACCCATTGTTGCTGGACACAAAAAATTATTACCAATATCTGTGGAAGTTAGGCATATATTGTAGACATATATTCTCCAAACACTATTGTTGTATGCCTGATTGTGATGTGCCTGACTTCCTGTGTATAAGGTGAGAGAAATAATTATTTGATCATTGGCTGAATTTGTAAGTTTGCTCACTTACATGGAAATGAACAGTCTCTAGGTTTTATGGTAGTTCCATATTAATGGAGGGAGACAGAATACCAACTAAAATTCCAGAAAAAAAGCAATACATAAGTTATACTGTTAATTGATTTGCATGTCATTGAGTGAAATAAGTATTTGATCCCCAAACCAAACTTGATTTGTGATTGGTTTAAAAAAAAACACAGCAAAAAGGTATTTGTTGTAGTTGGTCACCAGGTTTGCACACACCTCAGGAGGAATTCTGACAGAAATGCTATAAATTGTTTAAGTTTGTTGGCCACCACTCAACTCAAAGCTTCCGCTAACTAGATGGCTTTTCTACATGACACAGTCACACTTGTCGTGTCACACATAAGTTGATGAATGGAAGACTGCTTTTAATACACATCTTGGCCATTTTGAATATCTGGTCATACTGTTTCGACTCATCAAAGCCCCGCTATGTTTCAGGCCTTCGTGAACAACATCATAAGACACTTCATGAACCACTTTGTTTTTGTGTATATGGATGTTATCCTCATCTTTTCCAAGTCATGTCAGAACATGAGAAACATGTCTGTCAAGTTTTGCAGCATGTGGTGGAGAATTGCCTCTATGTTAAAGGCGAAAAATGTGTGTTTCATATCCAGTCTGTTTCTTTCCTTGGATTAGTTGTGGAGAAAAGTCATCTGTGGGGAGACCCAGGCAAGATCAAGGCTGTGGTGACCAGAGCCCCTGAATGGAGAACAGCTCCAAAGGTTTCTAGGATTTGCTAACTTCCATTGACTTTTTATCAGTGACTTCAGTGAATTCCCTTTCAGTAGTGCACCTCTGCTCATCAGGCTTTTGACATGCTGAAACATCGCTTTGCCTCAGCACTCATCCAGGTTCAGCTGACCTCTCCAAGCCACTCATAGGGAGGTGGATGTTAAACTCTACCCATGTGCCTTTTTCTCGCATTGTCTTTCTCAAGCAGAAAGAAATTATGACATGGAGCTTTTCGTCATCAGGCAGGAAGGGAAGGCACATACACTGGTGATATGGATGGACCACAAAAACCTTGTTTATTGGCAAATAGCTAAGTGGCTGAATGCCCATCAGGTGCGTCTTCACAGGTTTTATTGACAATTTTTCCAAGGCTGCTCATTTTGTCGCTTTCACTAAACTCCTCACTGCCTTAGAAACAGCTCAGTTACATACCAGCTCAGTTACTTACCGACCACGTTTTCCACCTTCCCTGAAGATATTGTGGCTGATTAGGGGTCCCTAGTTCACACTTGAGTCTGGAAGGAGTTTTGTACGGAACTAGAGGCCAAGGTCAATCTCTCGTCATCGTGATGAGAGGCTGACCTGGTAAGCAGAGTCAGATCAATGGTTAAGCATAGAGGGCCAATCAAGAGCTGGAGGCCACTCTCCACTGTCTCACATCAACTAACCAGTCTCTGTGGAGTTCACATCTCTTCTGGATGAAGTTTGCCCACAACCTTTTCAGCAACTTGTCTGTCCATGTTCGAGGCCTCACTTGGGTATGAACCATCACTTCTGTCTGCAACTGAAGGAGAGTATGCTGTCCCCTCAGTCCAACACCACCTTTGTCTTTTCTGACGCTTTTGGAGGTCCACCTGGGTGGCTCTGCTTAGGACCAAAGAACAGAATAAATGCGTAGCCGACCATCCCAGGGTCCCCACTCTGCCACACCAACCGGGTCAGAAGGTGTGGTTGTCAATCAGAAACATTCCATCATGGACTGAATCTAAAAAACTCACCCCTTGTTTCATTGATCCATTTGAGATCCAGTCCATAATTAACGCTGTGTCTGTTCGTTTAAATTTAACCAGCAATGTTGGAATTCAGAATTATTTTCATGTCTCCCAGCTCAAGCCAGTCTAGACTGTTAAATGACAAGTCCCCCGGCTCATGCAAAAGGTAAAACTTGGTAGTATCTCGTCAAGGTAAAGGAAACTAATCATTGTGCTTTGTTGTGCCCAGGAAACTGTGGAGCGTGTTGGAGCGAGCTTTTGATTGAGATTTTGTAAATATTTCTGTGGGAACTTTGGAGAGTGTGTGTTGGAGAAAGATTCTCTTCACTGGGAGCTGGAATTATTGTCACGGAGTAATCAACGACTTATTGAAACTGTTTGCGCCTTGTTTTTTTTTCACTGTAAAGAAACTCTCTGTTACCATTTAGGAAGTCCTGCGATTGGATCCTGTTTCTTGCCACTCAACAGACTTAACACTAAATGCACTTACAAACACCTACAAATGCTCAAAGAAACTGCATACACAAGCTTTTGAACAGCAAAGGTTTCATCTCAAATTGTCTGGTTAAATGCCTTTTACTCAGACATATCCACACAGCCAGATGGGTTTTTAGGTCAATCTTGTGCCTGCAGCAGAGCACAGGGAGTGATGTCATCTCAACCTGTTGCTATAATGTCTCCCGGCATTCCCATAAAACCTGTTGACTGACCTTTATCATGAGTGTTTAATGAATGGTGAAGTTCACAGATAGGATGGCTCTGTTCATTCATCTGAAAGAGATCCATAGTCCACAACAATAACATGTATTGCCCATGATTTTATTCAAGAGGAGGCAAACAAGCTAGATTCAAGCATGATAAGTTCTTTTCTGTTTCCCTTTTATTTTTATTTTGAAAAACATGAGAAAATGGCAACTCATTCTTCTTCTCATTATTATTATTATTATTGTTGTTCTTGGTGTTGTTATTGTTGTGGTCTTTCTGCCATCTGCCAATTTTATCTTGATTCATTAATACTGACAGCAGAATTCACATTGACTCTCAGCGCCACATTTTCCAAAATATGTCCTCTCCTCATTAGCTTTGCAGCTTAGTCACATCTTTTCATGAAGAGAGGAGTGGGTGGGGGAATAGTCTCCTGTCAGAATCGGGTGGCATCATTAGCAGCTATAGTCTGGAGAAATGGTGAAAGAAATTAAAGAGTGGAGGGTCGTTACTGGTATTGGTCAGCAGTGATAATTTCTCTTGAGAGTCTGTGTGAGCAGTCATAGTAATGCCTCATTCCGCTTGAGAGCATGCATTTTATGTATGTCATAGAGAATCTGAGAAAATGTTTGGACGCAAAGAGTTTAGCCCACTGCTGCCTGCCTGAAGTCACCTCTACTAACTGAAATGTACCTTGCCAGCATGTGCTGCTGTTGCCTTATATTTTAACAGTTTTAAGGAAATTATCTAACAAATGTGGCTTGCTGCGTCAAACCCACCCAAGAGGTTTGTGGTTCAGTTTTGATTAGTGAAATTCTACAACCCCACACTCCAAATATGGTAATCTGGGCTCTACAAAAACAACACTGAGACTTCAAAATATGCAGTACAGAACTAATGCATGAAATCACAGTGCCTACTTTCATCATTTATTTACAGTAAATAGGTTTGACATGGATCCCAATTTATTTGAGACAGACACAGAAAAGCTGATACGTATTTCCTTATGACTGCCTTTTTCATGTACTCAAACACTATTCATTTTCCATTATGTATAAGTTAAAAAGTCTAAATTTGACTCGCATTTAAGTCACTTCCCTGTTGCCCTTGCCTTGGCTCATTGTCTTGCTGGAAGACCACCAAAGTATTTTCATTGCCCTCCCTAGGGGAAGGAAGTTATTATCCAAGATTTTCCAGTATATGGTCCCAACCACCTTTCCTGTACCCATGGCAGAAACACACCCCAAAGCATTATGATTCCACTATGGTGAGCCTGAACATGGACTTTTTTTAAAGGAGTACTTTGCAGGCAATATATGATTTTAAACTATAATGTGCTACCAGTTGTCTTCTTACTGTGGTTGTTTCTGTGACCCCAGCTGCTTTGAGATCATTGGTACCGGGGTTATCCTGCAATCTTCTTCTAATCATTAATGCTGCACAAGGTGAAATCTTGTGTTTCCTCTTTCCACCTCCTTTCATAAAAGGACCCCAATCCCACAACACTTAACTCCGTCCAGCACTCCCGACTTGAGCGAGTGCGGTTTGTTTCATGCACATCAAAATTAAAAGCATGCATTAGTCAAAGTACAACACAAAAAATGAAGCCAATCAAATATGTACCATGGAGCTTCCCTCAGTTTTTCCACTGAGTGCTACAATTTGTAACAATTATAGTCTGCTTGTTTCTTTGTAAGCAGTTTAAATTAGGACTTAAGGATTCAAATAATTATTTCCCTAACTGCAAGTATAGCATGGATGCTTACTTGAAATGACTGAAAATGAAATGATGCCAGAATAAATTAAAAGTAAATGAAAGCGATTAAAAGTAAATTTAAAGTTGGGTTTATATTTTTGTTTCACATAATATACAATAAAATGTTTTTCCCCTTCATTTTGCTCCTTCCTAGTGCATTGAGGCAGCTGTTGTTGTGATTTGACACTATATACATAAAATTGAAAATTGAAACTTGTATAAGATGACTTTTTTTTATAATAAGCTCACCTTCCAAATATGTAGGTTAAGTGAGAGTATTTATTATTGTCTTCCTAACCTGTCTTCTCATCTTGTAATAAGAAAAGAGAACTTTCTTTAGTGATACATAAAATACTTCTAGTAATCAGTCTTTAATTGGATTTGAGAACTGATGAGGTGAGAGAATGTGGTAAGGTGTAATTAAAATAGATTTTGAAGTTTTAAAATATTAATACAACCTTGCAGATAAAATAAAACTAAAATATGTAAGGAGAAACTGGACTGATTTTCTATTAAAAAATATGAAAAAGGGATTTATGAAAATTATCTAGTGCACGTGCACTCCGCACCTCTTTTATCTATTTTATGATTTTAATGTCATAAATAAATGAAGTATATTATAATCTGTCCTTTGGTTGATGAGGGACTATTACTTTAGTGCTGAATTGCAGAACTGTCAGCCTGAACTTAAAAGGAGCTGATCTGAAGGTGAATTAACGTGATTCACCATTTAGAGACGGCTGGAGCTTCTGATCCCAAGTGTGACAGAAGGTGTTCAGGCGGTGACCTTTCACCTCCTTTAATTCCATCACATGCGACTGGGAACACAGAATTGATTACTCATAGTCACAACATTTCTGGATGGACAGGGATCAAAATGCAATGCGAAGGAAAAAGGAAAAAGGCTTTGAGACAAGAGCCTAAAGGATCTGCACCTTGGCGGAGTTTATGCTAAAGACACATCCACATAGCTGAAGCTGAGCAAGTTAGCAGTACAGCTATCTTTTTCTTACCTCTTAAGTAACCTCTTAACAGCACCTTTAGTAACTTTGAGGTAAAAAAAAGAAAAGAAAAACAAAATTCACATGTATTTATTTTTTGTTGATTGAAACTATGTTGATACTAACTATTGTTGACAGTACAGTACATATGACCTAGCTGCCTATTTTGCTTCAGTTATCAAAATTGCCACTGAACTGCAGCTGCGTAACTTCCCCTCTCTCTGCTTTCTGGACCATCTTCACTATTGCTATCCAATAAAACAGGCAAAAAATCATATTTAAAAACTATGCAGGAGGTATTAATTTAAAAATGTCCTACAACTAGAAAGTCACATCAGTCATTTTGTCTGAAATGACCCAAGCAAACATGTATTAGTTTATAAGAGTGACAAAACAAGCACGTTTTACTACCACTGCATTACCTTGTAAACTACCAAAGCTGGTCAGGCTGTTTTAACTGAAATCTATTATGTGTGCATAGACCTCACAACTCATTACTGAGGTAATTACAGTTTTATCCTTACAGGTAAATACTTAAACAAAATCAGCAGCAAATTCTGCCTTGTAACCAAATGTTTAAAGCTGATAGCTAGCAATTTAACTATTTTTACAACTAGAAGCTTTGCTTAAAGAGATCCGTTTGCACTCTAGATTGCCAAGCAGGAAGCTTTAACTCAGGGAACCTCATGAAAAAAAGAAAATATAGCCTGTCAAGTATAAAAAAGCCACCACTGAAACCTGTCAATGCATTTCACTGCAGGCTGACCTTTTTTCTAAATCTGTTTCTCCCACACAAGTTACTTCATTCTAGTAGCATAGCACCAGTGCCACCTTCTGTTTGCCTTTTACCTTCTTTTTTTGGCATCGGTTTCCACCTTCTTCATCATGTGTGACAGAGTAAGGGTATAGTAGTTCATGCTCAGACATGCAGACCCCCATTTTCAACCAACTTGACCATTTTCTTCCATCTGTCTTTCAGTCTCTGTTCTGTCTGTTTTCTCGTAGCTGAATATAAACATACACCGTAAACCTCTCATGGCATTCATTTCTCCAGATGTGAGTGTAATGAGTTTGAACATCTTCAGCGGGAAATATGTTCTTTGTTTAATGACCCTTACTTAGAGTGACTAGCACAACATGGTATTGTTTATTATTATAATAGTCTTCTTTGTAAACTCTTATGGATTCAATTAAAAAATGTGCTGGTATGAATACATATAATGAGTATATGTCTGTATAAAAGTTGATAGTTTGAGAGAAAGCAAAAACATGTTCAAGTACAGAAACAAACTGTGTCCGGTAGTATATACATCTGCTCCTTCTAAAATGTAAAACAGACAGACACTTTGTCACATTGACTAGTAAATGAAAATAAACAAAACAATGCAGCACGAGCAAAACAATTTAAAGTACTTGGACTAAAGACACTGGGTTGAATAAAAGCTGAGCACAGAAAATTAGCAACGAAAGGTATGGAAAGGTCAAATGTTATTAAGCAGAGGTAGAGTATGTTTAATGAATGGGATAATTGACAAAAGAAAGAAAAGAGTCCTGTTGGACCTCTGGGGTGTAGGGGACATTATTCTTTTACAATGAATATGTCCAAATGAGCAAATGACACCAAACACACACACATACACACACACACACACACACTCACACACACACACACGTATATGCACACTCAAAGGCCTTCAGATAGAAAACTCTATTAAAATGCTTTATTAAAACATCAAAAGTCAGTCTTACAATCATCTGCCACTTAATAGAGTAAATTCATTCATCATAGTTAAGACAAGAGAGAGACAGGTGGAGTGTGAAGCTGCAGCAAAAATGGTTAGAGAATGGAATGGAAGAAAGAGAGGAAGAAAAAAAAGAATTTCAGTTTTTAGAGAGCTAAATGAAGCTGTAGAGTGTGGTACAGATGGAGAATGGCTTCAGACACAAGATAATTATTTCCCGGCTGGTGGGATGGAAGGAGCAAAGGCTCCTTCATTAACTGGCTGTTCATTACTGATGGATAGCGGGATGGGCACACATACACAGAAGCATGCAAGCATGCACGCTCACAAGTGTGCATACAAGTGTGCCCTTTCTCCCTCCCAGTGCCCCTCACTCTTATGCAGATGCAAATACATTTAAATTACAAAAAATAAGTAAAAATATTTTCTTAAATGAAAACTAAGTATACTAAAAGTATACTATAAAATATAAATATATTTTTTTCTCCACTGATAAAAATGCATAGGTAAAACTAAAGGTTTTTTTTTTTTTATATATTTTATATATTTTTTTTAAATGAGCAAGGTCAGGTTAGATATCATCATAGCATGTTTTCCTTTGAATTTAACAGAGAAGCTCAACATTGTGGGAAATACTCTTGCTTTCTTTGTAAAAGTGAATGATAAAATTTAAAAAAAATAAATTAATTAAACTACAACTAACATCTGAATTAGCTTAACTCAAAGACCAGGAAAAGTTATCGAATTGCCTACCAGCACGTTCGTATAGAACATTGCCAGTTCAGATTTGTTGTTTTTGTGCACCTTAAACAAACTACGGGAATTGTTATTTTGTAAGCCCTGCTCCTCACCTGAGCTGAACAACAACACATGACATATTACACCAGTGTCATTATTTATTTAACAGAAACTAAATCAAAATGCAGAAGCAGTGTGTGAAGAGCTTAGTACACTTTTACTACCTCCATAAAAATTAAGAGAGTAAACAGAAGCAGGGCTAATCAAATGGACTTGATTAATTGACCATTAGCAAGTGTTGCCACTTCCAAACAACAACTTCATCATTCTATGGATGATCTGATATCCTCGTGTTGGTGTTGTTCCCTCATCATCATAATAAATGTTGTTCCAGGTTCAACATTGCAAGTGACCAATCACATTGTTGTGACGTAATACTTTTGCAAGCCAAGCGATTCATTCATTTATGAAATCCCAATGTTGCAAGGAAAATATGCATAATGCTTACCGTTTATTAAAGAACAGTATCCTGAAATGCAAAGAATTCAAATTGCTGGATTGGCGGACAGAGGTGGTTTCTCGCAAGTTAAGTAGATTTCTTTTTTAAGGCATTTTTTTCTGAAGAAGTATTACGTCACAACAATGTGATTGGTTACTTGCAATGTTGAACCTGGAACAACATTTATTATAATGATGTGGGAACAACACCAACATGAGGTTATCAGATCATGCTCATTCTACAGTCAAACAGATTATTTACAAGTGGACTGTGTTAAAGACAGTTGGTGACAGTGGAGACACTACAAAAAAGACCCAAGTGTTACACATCAGACTCTACAGGTCTCAATTCGTACTTTAACAGTTAAAGTTCATCAGAGTTAAATTAGAACAAGCATGGCTTGTTTTTAAGAAGAGAGAAAGGAGAAAGCTTAAGGTTACAAATGTGCATTTGAAGAAACAACAAAAACCCTATATGAAAACCGTATATAAATGGAGACATTTTTTCTGTAATCCATGTTTGAAAAAAAAACCCAGGACAACCACAGTGCATCAACAAAAACACCTTATATCAGCTTTCAAGCATCGATAGTGAAAGGTTGATGCATCCCAAGTACCTGGGCACCTTTCAGTTTGCTCTTTTGTATACCAAAGCATTCTAAAGTCAATTATGAGGCCATCTGCCTGACAGCTAAGCCTTGGCTGAAATTCGATCATGCAACAGGACAATGATTCTAAACACAACAGTATATTTACAACAGAATAGATGAAAAAGAAAAGAATCAATATGTTACAATGACCTAGTCCACAGGTGTCCTGGGTCTGTGACCCAGTGTTTTGTGTTGTTTATTATTAATAGTCTTTGCTTTTGTCTTATTTAGAGTCTCTAGTCTTTGGTTTCAGTGTTATTTAGTGTTCTTAGTCTTTGGGTTTCTGTCTCTGTGTTCCATGTTTGCTCTGTCGCTCCTGTCAGCCATATCCCCTTGTCAACACCGCGCTTCTGTGTTATGTTTCCTGTTTTACTTTGACAGTCTGTGTCTATGTTAATATTTTCCGTTTTGCTTCCCCTTAGTCTCGTCATTTTTGATTACTCCCAGCTGTGCTCTCCTCCTGTGTGTCCTTCCCTCGTTATCCCTCTGTGTATTTAAGCCCTGTGTCTTCCTCTGTTTGTTGCTGGTTTGTCTGTGTATCATCCATGACATTTCGCATGTCCCAGGTGTTGTGTTTCTTTTCACAGGTCTTTAGTTTCTTTTTACTTCTTTCTAGTTTTCTTAGTTTAGTCTTAGTATTCCTGTGTTTTTGTTTATAGTTTTCATTTACCTCAATAAAAGGCGCATTTTCAGTTTAAGTCCTCTTCTGTGTCTACATTTGGGTTCCATCTGTCTTCACTCCATACGTCTGCCCCAGCAGACATGACAACAGGTGTCAACTCCAGTCCTCGAGGCCCGATGTCCTGAAACATTTCATTAGCAAGACTATAGAACTTGACTGCATGCTGAGGTGGCAATTCAGCCATTTGAAATATGTTACAGCAGCTCATCAGTGAATAAACATGGTGCAATAAAAGTACTTTTAGAAGTACATTTTCCTAAACCCTTACATTTAGTTACATGTATTTAAATTTACTTGAGTAGGGTTAATGGTTGCCACCTCAGCATACAGTCAAGTTCTATACCTACTAATTTTATTCAGGTGTGTTGCAGCAGGGGCACATGGAAAAGTTTCAGGACACCAGCGCCATCCATCCATCTTCATCCGCTTTATCCGAGGCCGGGTCGCGGGGGCAGCAGCCTAAGCAGAGAGGCCCAGACCTCCCTTTCCCCAGACACCAGCGCCAAGGACTGGAATTTGAGACCCCTGGCCTAGTTAAAGTCAACTTGATTGAAATACGCTGGACCTTAAAAGAATGAAAAACAAATACCCACATACATCAGGGAATTAATGCAACATTGTAAAGAACAGTTGGCCAGCATTCCAGTAACCATGTGAGAGACTGATGAAGTAATGCAAAAAATCATTCCTGCAGGTTACTCCTGCTAAAGGTAGTTCTACAAGCTGAATCACAGGTCAGATTTTTTGTCATCAGAATCAGAATACCTTATTAATCCCAAAGGAAACTATTTGGGTTCTTCTGATACATAAAAACTTAGAACTGAATGAGTGTCCTTTCTTTTCATCTTTCAGATCATCAAACACATTTTAAAGTTGAAATTTTAGACAACAATAACCTCAAAATTCCAATCTAGCTGAATTAAAAGACTTCAGTGGGCCAAATTTCATTCCCAATAATGTGAAAGATTCATTGCCAGTTATCACAAATGCTTAATTGCAATCAGTTATTAGACTTGGGGGCAATTCGTTTTTCACATAGGGCTAGCTAGATTTGGATATATTTTAATATATTTTTGATGATCTGAAATATGAAAGTCTGACAAATACACAAAAAATAAGAAATTAGAGAGGGAGCAAATATGTTTTCGCATCACTGTATAAAGCCCAGGGTATTTTTTATTTTTACTCATTCACAAACCCAGCCACCCTACACTTTTAGCCCCAAGAATAATGCAGCATCAATTACTCAAACTCTACATTATTTGTATGTCTGCAAAGAATCACATCCACTTCATGTTTTACAATTATAGTGCCTTAAAACAAGGTGATACTATAATCTGATACTATAATCCCACAGATAAGTGGGCACTAAGAGTAAAGCAGCATTAGGTTCATCAGTTTAAAATGAGATTTGAGGTTTTAAGTTTGAAAGCACGGAGAGTGTTGGGAGGGGGTAAAGCACCCTTGTTTATGCCTCTCATAAAGGGCTTGTCAACTCTGTCAGCCCAGAGGAGAGAAACCAATTTGCAAGCTGACACCTTGTGACACACACGCGCGTGTGGGTGTGTGTGTTTGCATGAAAAATCCCCACAACTTCTTACCTCTTGTGACTTCCTCAAACATATATTACAGACACACATATGTGCATTTATGTATGTGAGCACATACAAAAAGCCAAAAAACACACATGGCATACTACTACTTGCATGTTGTGCCCAATAAATGTGGTTAAATTCAATACTTAGACCACAAACACACAAGCACACTTAGACAAGTTATGAATTTGAATGCAAATGAGTGTCTGGATGATGGTTGCTGCAGGCTGTCCATTTAGAAGAGTCATCACCCTGTTTCCATCCATGACACATGGAGACACCACAGTCACTTCTCATCTTCCTCAGACACCTGAAGATACACGAAGACACACTGAGAAGAAGCAACAGACATTCATAGAAAATAAGAGCGAAAAAATAAATATAAATCAACACAGAAAAAGCTCTTAAAGTCTTGTTTGCATAATTATAAATTTGCATATTTGTATGCGTGTTTCAGTCCCTACCGGTGTGTGTGTTTGTGCTGCCAGTTTGCTGTCAGTTTTATAGTATATAAATGCCAAAGGTGAAAGATCATCTTATTATCATACCTACTGACAGTGGCTGCCTATTCAGTGAGAGTTCTGGAATTTGTAATTATGTGTTAAAAAGAAAGACAATGGGACAATGTAAGAGACTTGACTGTTTTAAGCTTTCTGTTTTGAACTACTGATTACTTTTATTTAATTCTTCTTATATGTCTGTTATATGTCAAGTATGATATTAACTTTAGAGGTCTTGATGTTACTTGCACAACTTCCACAAGGCAACATTGGCCTTTGATTGTTTTTGGTTTGGTACTTTCCTACTGAGAATTTGAAAGGGTTAAAAGTAAACTGAGCCTTCTTAATGATGATTTCTTGGTTTCTTGCAGTAGGGTCAGGAAATGACAGAAACTACACAGACATTCTGGTAAGGCAGGATATTTCATAGATGTTAGAGACTGGCTTTGCTTTAGAGCACGAGACAAGGAAGTGGTTTTCAAGACTTACAGCTTTTGCGACATTTTTTTTAAAAAAATTGGTGTTTCAGCAGAGTTTTGTCCTAGCTGAAGCATATCTACAAAGGGTTTTGATACAGATAATAATATAATTAGATCAACTTTGTACAGGTAAAGGGAGAGGCCAGAGGTGTACAACTGAGTTGGTAAAGGAATGGCAGACATGAGGATAAAGTCGATCAATAACATGTGATACAAGAATCCTCAGCTCAGAGAGACCAACAGAGAGAACACTGCAATAAAAACCGGTTAAATACAGTTAGCTACAACCCCACAACTGTGTTCTTTTACAAAGAAGTTCACAATACTAACATGTGATAATAGTCAATACACAATAATAATAGTGGAAGGTAATGTTGTGCAACTAAGAGTAGAGAGGACATTTTTATTTAAGTTGGATATCTTGGTGTCTAGCACCATAAGACTAAGCACAGGATGCACATAGATGCAGTCTAAATTTTGTGTTAGACTGAGGTGGTATAGAGAAGTCTTGCAGACCCCTTAATTTCCTGCTCAATTTAATTCCACCTGTCTTCAATCGCATATGATCCCAAGCTCTGAAGAAGAACTCGAAGGGTGAAACTGTGGCAAAATTGAACCTAGATGAGGTTGTCCTGAATGGTGGGTGGTGAGTTCAGATTCCTCACAACTAACACCATTAGGATAAGATAAGATAACCTTTATTAGTCCCACGCGTGGGAAATTTGTTTTGTTACAGCAGTGGACAGTGCAAAGTTGCATAGAAAAATTAGAGAAAAAACACTGGAATAATATATCCATAAGATACTGTACACAATAGAATAGAATAAAATAAAAATAAAATACTATATACAATTGAATAAAATAGAATACAAATGCAATATACAATATGAGTATAATACAATGATCAAATCAAACTGAGAATTAAATTTAGATACATGGTAAGCACAAAACCTGGTAGTTGTTTTTTTTTTCAAAAGGTTCTGGAAACATTGTCAATGTTCATAAATTTAATTAAAAAGGACGTGTTTGCTTATGCCCCTAACATTTTTATCTGATATTGCCTTTTGTCAAGTCTGAATGAAGGCAAAACACAGCTTATGAAAAGGAAACTTTGAAAGTGGATACCCACAGTCATCGAAAGGGCACATTCAGATCAAAGCCCTCTATGAACTGTGATTGTCTCTGTGTATCAAGTAGATTGACAGATAATGCATATCTACAAACAGCACTTAAAGAAGACACACACTTATCATTCTCTTTCTTCCTCTGTTTCTCTATATCTTTCAAAGACACAATATATACACACACTTGCATTTGATTTCCCCTTCAAGCTTCAAAGAGTACCTAGAGTGACGATGAGGACAGGGATTAATCTGACAAAGCATCAGAAAGCTGCATTATCCACCCAGATTACAACTCCTGCTGCACAGGGATATTGCTGCATTTACGTGCATGAGAGTGTCTGTACAGGTGTATGTGCATATGAATGTAGATGTGCAAATGTCTGTGTTAAAAGCTAGGTAGTAAACACAGCCTAATGTTGTAGGACAAAGCTAGGACAGAAGATGGAAATAAACAAGACGGTATAGACAGTAAAAGTCATAAAGATTTACCTTTTTTTTTCTTTTTGCTATGGGATCTTTTGGCATTGAACTCGTTTTAGAAAGCTTACACAGCAAACTTTTAAATCAAGGTGGAAAAAACAGAGTGTTTCAACAGCAGTGACAGGATGCCTGTTGCCAGTTTCAGAGAGGAAGAAAAGCGTTGTTTAAAAATGAAATGGAATAAATAATTCTGAATTCCATTTAGGCAACAAGAATCAAAACAAAAAAAAGACATCAAAACGAATAAATAAAATGTATAAAATAAATAAAAGTAGGTATTGTAACTTGTGAAAAAAATATGGATGTGTGGAAAACTCATCCATATCCACGAATCGCTACTCCCACCACGCATTGCTACCTTACCGTGGTGGAGGGGGTTTGTGTGTCCAAGGAATCCCAGGGGCTATGCTGTCCTGGGGCTTTTGCCCCCTCGTAGGGTCTCCCATGATAAATTGGTCCTGGGTGAGGGACTAGACAAAAAGCGATTCAGAACCCCCTAGAACACGATCAAAGGAACAGTTAAGCCTGCCCAGGATAGGTTTACCAGGGCCCGAGGGCGAGCGTCTGGTGGTTGGGGCCCAGCTGGACACAGCCTGAAAAAAGGACATGGGCCCTAGCCAAGTGGCGGAAGACTTTCACTTGTGTGGTCTCAGAATCTCATCTCTGCTATTTGCAGATGATGTGGTTCTGTTAGTTCATCGGGTGATGGCCTCCAGCTCGCACGGGACATGCTGGACAGATTATATCTCTCGGCTGACCTGGGAACACCTTGGTGTTCCTTCAGACAAGCTGGAGGAGGTGGTCTGGGAGAGGGAGGTCTGGGCTTCTCTGCTTAGGCTGCTGCCCCAGCAACCCAGCCCCAGATAAGCGGAAGAAGATGCATGGATGGATGGATGGATGGATGGATGGAAAACTGATGAGTTATAAAAAAAAACCCATTTTATATTCATTCCTCTCAACACCATTGACTTGGCTGACAAGAGAACATATAATGAGAAGAACGTGTACTACATGTGTATTCATCTAATACCAGTAATGGATAAATGAAATTAAACGTTCTTGACTGAAACAGGTGAGGATCAGTGACAGACATGTGAGTGGTGATGACAGTGGCATAGAAGCTAATATAATGGTTGACTGGGTGGACATTTTTGATAAAAAGTCTTAGGTGAGGAATGGCGATAGAGATATATGTGCTAAAAGGTTGGAAGGATGAGCAAATATGGATGTCAAATAATGGATAGAGCAATGACACTGTTAAATGTTAACAAACTGAATTAAATATTTTACAGACACATGGCCACTAACTACATGAAGTTAACTTGTCCACTATTTTCAATCAATTTTTGTGACAATCATGGTGACAAGGTTCAAATGAATAAGGACCGGGTCACAGTGGTCCACAACCATCTGGCACCAGTCATGAGTCACTGTGGATTCAGGGGGCAGTGTCAAGAGAGGCTGGTGGGAACAGCTGAGGCTCATTATTTTCATCATGTCTACCCTCATCTGGACCTGGAAGAGGTCCCGTTGCGCTGGTGCAGACGGGAGGGGCTGGAAACCAACACTGGCAGCAAGGTATACTGTAAATAAACGTTCACTGTCCTGCAACACTGTGTGTACTCGGTCCTGATATCACAAGTCATGCCGAAATCCAAGCTCCTACAATGAAGGACCAGCAACCAGCACATCCTATGGAGGCAATGGCCCAAATGATAGTGGAGTTGGCTGCCATGCATTTGGAGGCTTCGGTGAACCAGTGATAGTTGGACCAACTACAGGACCAGCCCAAACATCAGATCAAAGTTTGGAGAATCTGGTTGCTGCTGAAGAATGGACTCAGCTGCTCCTGCTGCTTTCAAGGGACGTCCAGACACCAGGTCTTAGCCTTAGTGGGGGAAGGTTAGGTGTGTACATGGGGACATACACAAGTATCTCTTAATGCCTCTGAAAATTAAATACAAGGGCAAAGCTCCTACCTGATGCATCCTTTAATTCTGGGAACAGATTGGCTGGTATTTAATAAGCTGTTGTAACAAGGGTTTCTTTGCTGCACTCAGTGATGATGCAAGGTCGCCCAATGCTGACTCTGGGCAGGAGGAGACAGGGGAGGCTTCTCGGGAAGGCCCGTTCTTTCCAGCAATTCACTCCATGGGACATGGAGAAATCATTTTCCAGGCAATGAGGCTGAACAGGATTCATAAGTTCATTCACGAGGATAAACCCAATTCGGATCACTAGCTAGACCCTCTGTTGCTTGAAGTTTGCACTCCTGGAAAACTGAAAGGAAGGTCCAAGCCCAGATAAGAATGAGATTCAATACATTATGGACCTGAGAGCAAAGCTACACATATTGGGGAGGTTATTACTGGTAGAATTTGCTCCAGCAAGGCGCCTGTGCAACAAATAGGCTAGCCTCAAACAATTTTCAAACAATTTTTGCTGCACTCGCATGCTACATGCTGCTGCCTGCTTGGATGATATTATTGTATTGTGGCAAGATTGACGCACCCAACTACATTTCAATGCTTTTCAGCATCCTCTTTATTTATTCCAGTTGCTGTTCCTTTACACTCTCGGCTGCAGCTTTTCAGCCCCCAGCCGTGCACACCAATAACAACAACAACACTTCAGGAGCCAGCACACTCTGATATGCAGGGGAGGCGTGATGAGCCGATGCAGCTCAGGTGTGTCTGCTTCCCCCAAACGTGTTGACTATGAACCCTTGGACAGAGGGAGGTACAGTATCTGGGGTAGCAGGAGGTGGGCAAGTGCGCACCCGTATGGAGAAAATAACAGCCATTACAGCCTGCCTGTGTCCTGAGACCAAAAAAGAGTTGAGGCTGTTCTTGTGTCTGGCAGGCTGCTACTGCTGCTTCATGCTGAATTTCGCAGAGCTAACGAGCCCTTAACTGACCTCAACCAAAAGGGTGCCTCAGATCTCCTTTTTGAAATTACCAAAAAATTAGGGACTGTTCATTTCTTCATAGGTGAGCAAACTTACTTACAAAGAAACAAAAAGCATCCTAACATGCATACATTAACATTTATATGTTAAGATACTGTATAGCAAAGGGTGATATTTTCTTGACAACCATCCATCCAGTCAGCCAATACACTGTCTTATTATCACTAATAAGAATATCTTCTGGGTTTAAATGCCAAGCTCCAAATGTTAGGGGGGAAGAAAAATCTATACTGAACAGTTCCTGCTTCTTCTGTTATGAAAGGCAGTTCACTTATCTTTTTTTAATATATAATGTTTTATTGATTCATATGAGTTTTGCTTCTTGCAACTTCATGGCACATGTGATATATAGCAGTATGATTATATTTAATTTTATCTACAGCCAGGAGGTTCCTTGAGGAAGCTTCTGTGTTTGATTGTAGTGATTAAACTTGAACCCAGAGATGTCTCTGTAACCAGGACACTGCCACTTCTGATAAAAAAAGCAGCTACACTGTTTTGTGAATAATGCTCCACAGTAAGAAACCAGAAGCACTGCAGTGAAAACAGAAGCAGAAGTTAAAGCAAGGCCACCAATAAGAGTTCTCATATCTTAGCTTCCTGTCCCAAGACACCCTCTGTCTCCTTCACTCTCTTGTTTTATTTTTCATGGGCAGTCATCTTCCCTGGTTTCTCCAAGATCCTTTCTCTTTAACTCGTTTTGCAATGAGTCCTTCAGTTTGACACACAATCAGTATATGTGTGCCTGTGCCGCATGCACCCAATTCTAAGTATACGCATGTCCATGCTCTATCACTGGTGCATGAACAGTTCTTCATATTATTGCGACATGTTCAAAGAGCAATCTCATAGCATTCAAGCAATCAGTCAGAATAAAGCAGATGCAGTAACTGCTCCTCTTAACAACTTGTCATCTTTATTTTATTTACTTCTTGTTTTAATATTCACAACAGAAACATTATATTCATGTCTTCTTGTTGAGTGAATAAGATTTGTTTGTGCATGGCTCAGTGATCCTCTCATTCAGCTGTGCTGAAAGTAAGAACATCGTGTGTCATAACACTATGGAGATATATATATATATATATATATTTTTTTTTTTTCATATGGCATTCTTCCTGTCTTTATTTCACTAGATTTACCTAAGATATGAGGTGAAAAAATTTGCTTTGTATTTATGGAATTGCAAAATTATATGTAAAGTGATGCGACACCAAACATTAATAACCAACGTAGTAATGCTTAGTGTCAATGTGGACAACAGTGCTTTCTTATAAGATTTGTCCTGGTTTGGCATCTCTAATGATCCCTTTCTCTGCAATTCTGCAAGTTTCTCTCACATCACCCTCCCTCACCAGCCCCATCTCTTATCCAAAATTGTGTCCCTTCCCCTCTGGATTATGTTCATTAGTATGATAAATCGCTTGGGCCCTCCTAAATATTCTACTCTCTTTCTAATGAGATACAAACATAGGCATGCACACAAACCAAAACAAAACTTGGGGCAATGGTGTAAACACGAAACCTAGTTTGTGATTAGGTAGATAATGCATTCTTTCAAAGTTACCACAAGTCAGAGTCCCAGAGATACACAAAACCATATCAGCACACATTCTCCAAAGTGTACAAGAATGATATCAGAACTGGATATAACAACAAAACAGCAGAGGTCTGCTTGAGTGCAAGTCAAACAACACAAAGGAATACATTTTCTGCAACACAAATGTCATAAGCTCACAGCATGTGTTCCAAGTTTTCCAGACTTTTTTTGTTCCAAGTTGTGCTGCTTCTTCCATCTTATCCCAACCAAATAGTTGTTGAACCTCTTGCTTTTCTCACAGGCTAGAGTAAACATCTCTCCTATGTCCCCCCCTTAACATATCTCATGTTACACATCAATTAATCTGTTTGAAACTGTACAATACCTGCTATGTCCCCATTATAGGGTCAGTAGTCTAAGATGCAGTTTTCTAATTTTCCTATACGTGTGTTATTGCAGTGCCCCATAAGAATCACTGTCCTATCTTTTCAACTTGATCTTATCTTAGATAGGGGTATACATTGCCTGTAAGTGACCTTGAGTGTTGGTTGATATCTGAGAATAAGTTAAGTAAGCGTAGGTAAGGCTTGTCAGTGTCTGCAAGTTTCCTCTTCAGTTTCTCCTTCAGTCTGTGGAGAGTGGGTCACCTCCTAATAAATGACTAAGACAGAATCAGTGTTTCCTCCTTCTGTTATTCCTCCCATCCAAGAATACTGGGACTGCACAAAGAGGATTAACGTTACCTGCCACACACATTCACACACTCTCTGTCACACGCACATAGGCATGCACACACAGTGCCATTTCTCCTGACTTACCCAGAGCTGTCCAGGGACAGATTAACTGTGCCACGGTGTTGCCCTGCCACCTCTGACCTTCCAGAAAGCTCTAAGAGAGTAGACCCCAGGCTCACCACTGAAATCCAATTACCCATCCAAGCAGGGAAGCAAGAGAGGGGACATGGAGGGAACTGTAGCAAGTGATGGTAGGCAGAGAGAAAAAAAATAGACTGAAAGTTTTCCATGTTGTGGCTCTCCATCAAGCCTGCACCAATGCAATTCCTCTTTCTTTTCTCCTTTTACTCCAACTTTGCCAGTATTTATATTCCTCACCCCACAGTTGTGTCAGTTTTTGATAAACTGCATTTGTTTCATGGTGCTTATTGTATAGGGCTAGACACGGGAGATAAAGATACAGCCTGAAATGGCACATCAGAGCAAGGTAATCATCTTCATATTATTAGATACAAGCCACTGAAAGTTTCAAGGTAATCCAAGAGTACTAACAGTTTGTATCAAACCAAGTTTCTATAAGCTTTGACAACTTTGCATTTACACTACATATTCATGAGAATCATAATTGCTTCTTCAGTCAGCCTTCTGAAGGTTAGAAAATCTTTTATTTATCTTGTCTTTGCACATATGCCTCAATCAGTGAATCAGAGTTCAGGTAGCTTTTATCAAAGGCATGTAGCGAGACTTTGATATACAAACTGATAGCAGGGTCCACACATCCCTCTAGAGAAACTTGATAATCAGCATTATCAGCATTAAGATCAGTATGGCTGGGATACGCATCACAGCCAATCCTATTAATGCCAATGAAGGATCTTTTGGTTCTACTTTTAAATTCATTTGCAGCAGCTAAGCTACATATGCATGGGAATATAAAGGACCTGTTTGGTGCTGCCTGCCGCTGAAAGGCAGTGGGGAGAGGGGACACTTGGGCAGCGCATTTATCACTGCATATAATGTGTTTTCAGAGCACTGACTATGAATTTCAGACAGATCAGGCCTTAACTTAACAAAAAAAGTTATCAGTAGTTCTTTTCATCTTTTCTTATTACCCACAGCTAAATCTACTTTTTTTTTCTTTTTTTTCTAAATCCACTTCTGTCGGCCCTAGGCTACTCACTAGGGCTGGGTATCATCACTGATTTTCTATAATCCATTCGATTCCGATTCACAAGGTCCAGATTTGATTCGATTCAATTTTGCCTCAGACAGTCAGAAATATTATAATTCTGATCATTTATCAGTACTGATGCATGTAAGACTTCATCAGAATTGTGTGCATCACAGCAGATGCCTTTGTGTCAAAGTAACTGAGGATAAAACAGAAAAACATGAAGGAGATTTTCCTGGCCTGGCTTTTTATAGTAGATAACCTTAAAAATATTCTGCAATATTCTGCAATTTTGCATAATTTTTAAAGTTTAAATTTCTTCAGTATTTAACAGCAGAAATTAGGCTTTCTTGTCCGAGGTCATTTAAGTAAGAAAAAAAGAGAAAGACAGCGGCCGACAGTGCTGTAAACAACGACTGATGGGTAATAAGCGAATGAATAATGCAGAAAACAGAGATTTGAGATGGGAAATTGTTCTTGAAGTACACAGAGAGAGAGAGCTGTGCATTAAGTGTAATTTTTTTTTTTTTTTTTTTATCGTGGTGGAAGCAAAACAGCAAAAGTAATTCATGACGATGTTTATCAAATTTGAAGCGTAGTTTGCTGCTTCTTTTGCTGCTGGTTCAGTGAATTTTGGTTGGTGAGAGACAAAACCTGCAGCTCAGAATCTAGCACAAAAAAGACATAAACACAAAGCGCGGACCCGACGCATCAAAATCAGTGAGCTGTCGGCTTTCAGCCCCGACGGCGTGTCCATCAACTGTTACTCTAACAGTTGGTCGCACCGGTGCGACCTAAGATTTTTTTTAGTCGCACTGGTCGCACTCTAGAGTCCTGGTTATGCACATGGTATAGCAAATATCATATAAATATCAATACTACAGTCTAAATATCCATCCATCCATTCGCTTCCGCTTATCCTTTTCAGGCTCGCGGGAGCCTATCCCAGCTGTCATAGGGCGAGAGGCGGGGTACACCCAGACAAGGTCGCCAGTCTGTCACAGGGCCAACACACAGGGACAGACAACCATTCCCGCTCACATTCACTCCCACATTCACACCTATGGGCAATTTGGATTAACCAATTAACCTATCCCCACTAACTGCATGTCTTTGGACGGTGGGAGGAAGCCGGAGTACCTGGAGGGAACCCACGCAAACACAGGGAGAACATGCAAACTCCACACAGAAAGACCCCGGCCTGATGGTGGAATTGTACTCAGGACCTTCTTGCTGTGCGGCAACAGTGCTAACCACCGTGCCTCCGTGCTGCCAGTCTAAATATCAGGAGAGCAAATCAATATGCATTCAGATGCGTGGCTACATGTTGACCTTTTCCTGGAGCTTGATTTTGGTTTAATTCTTTTGTTAAAAAATTCTGGGAACTGTGATTCTGTGGGTTGAGACAGTTCTCTGAATAAAACTGACAGCTCAGGTGGAGCACAGGATTTATCCAAACGACAGATGCTTTATTACAAACTATTCCACCACATAAACATGAAATCTGTGTCACACTCAACTGTATGATGCGTAGCAGAACATAAAATATTACTTACTGTCAGTTCTTGACATCTAAGTTTGTTAATGAAGCTATTGTTAGTTTGTCATGACACACTCTGTGTGTGCACTGTTGAGAAAAGAGTTTCATTTCATTTTATTTCAGTTCTGTTAAGAATAAAGAAGGGAAATGTGAAGCTTAGCTTTAAATATTCGGGGTAAGAACTCACTGAAGAGCTGCTAGACAAAGGCAAACCCTAGGCAACATGCTCATAGCTTTGAGCAAGCCGCCCACATTAATTGCACGTTTGTTCTGAAAACTTCTCCACCTGTCATTTTATTAAAAGCAAAAGTAACACATGATTTATTTTACATTAACTTGAACACAATTTGCACTAAATTCCCTGCTACAAATCATGTATGTTTGAATCATTTAAATATTCTCCTCCCACAGTGCGATCTACAAAAACATCTATGAAATGCTGGTAGGGGGGTGGGATGGGAAGGATGGTATTCTAGTGAATGGGAAAGAAAACTGAAACTAAACTGGACTGAAAAGAAATGTAATGATAAGAATCGGAGAAAAGTGCTAAACTCACACTAAACTTCAACGCTAGAAGAAAAGACGAAAGTTGTCAGTGCTAACATTTGACAAGAAGCTTATTAATTAAGCCAATAATTTAATGTACTGACAGTGTAGGATTTCCAATATAAAGGCTGTTAAGCCCAGTGGTTGTGACAGGGAATGTGGTGGTATAATATTGTACTTAGTTAATATACTGTCCACTAGCTATGAAGTTAATTATATTGCAATAAACTGGTAGATGTAACTTTTCTGGCAACTTCTGTGCAAACAAAGTGGATGAAGCAGAGAGAACCCATACAGGCTCAAGAAGAACAAGTTCTACACAAAAAGGTCCAGCTGGCTGGTGGATTCAGACCCAGGCCTGGCAACGGTGCTAACTGCACCCATTGCAGCCCATTACAGAAAGCTAACACAGAAAACGAGACAGCAGTAATCTCCTACATGCACACCTACAGCCAATTTAAACCACCACCAGTTACGCTAACAGGTATGTCACTGGGCAGTAATAGAACATGCAAACGTGACAAAAAATGGCCCCAGTCAACAAACAAGTTTGAACTAAAGTGGTTAGTTGTGAGTTTGTGACCACAGGCCCAGCTGCAGTAACTTCAGTAGAGAAATCTTTTATCCACATTTTAACCTTTGTACATTTAAATTTATTATTTCCAAAATTAAAAGCACTTATAAAAGCATGCCTAAAATAAGAATCATAACACTGGGATTTGCTAACTTTACAAAGCAACATATGTAAATCTATTATGTTTTTATTTATTTGGGGTTTTTTTTGTGTGTTTTTCAAAAAGAAGAGGAAAAAAAGGGAGTTGGAAATTTTGCAACATAATAAAGAAAATGCGGTAAAACTGATTTAAGTAATTACACTTGTGTTTTTTAATATACTACACTAGGTAGTGTAAAATTACAAATTTAATCTTAGAAATAGTTACCATCATTTAAGTATTCTTTTAATAAAATCAAGAAATCATATAACAAATCATATACCTCATATATTTCTGCTTTTGAAACATTGATTTAGTTGTCTAAAGATTACATTTATTAGTACTGTATTAAATGTATTATATATAATTATATGTATATTATTTGTATTGTTTTGATTTGGGTGTACCTGTGTCATCATCAGCTCTGTCATCATGGCAAGAGGTCCTAGAGATCTGTAGCTCAAAGTAGCACAAAAAAGGGTTTGCACACTTTGGTAAATACCAACATGTCAGTCTACCTAGATATCCTTTGGTAGATTTTTTCAACACTGTATCATCCAGTTTACAGGTGCTAAACTTGTATTTAGCTATAGTACAGTATATAGCTATAGTTAAATAATTTGTGTGGTCTGAACCTTAAATATCGAGCAAAGTATGCCAAAAGTGCAGGACAAGGGGTTGCAATACCAAAAATGTAATGCTGTTATGCCAGGTGTCATCCTACCACAAGAGCTGTGGTTTCCTTGCTATTATGAATGTGATACTAACACACTGTTATAAGAAGGAAAGAAACACATCTAACTTTTTTATAATGTATATGCTACTGGGTGCTTTATTTCAATCAAATGAACACTGATAACAGTCAAATTTCTTTTGAAGTTTTTCACTCAAGACTTTTTCTGCTTCTGTTTTTAATTTCTTTAACAAATTCATTTTTTGTTGCGTACCTATCTATGCTGTCAGCATTTGTATGCATACACTTGCACTTGCTTTTAAGAAGTTACAGGTCAGGGAACCTTAACAGGTTTTGTATCCCAAGGACATAATCTGACTTTAATTTCAATCATCTGCATGACTGCCTACATCAACATGATTCCCTTCAGGAGAGTAGACAATCTCAAAAGCATGTTCATAAGCCACAAAGAACATTTTCTAAAGAGTCAGTTGATAGCTTTTAAAAATTTTAGTGTATTTATCTATTTTATTTTGTAGCTGTACATGTTTTTACCGTCAGAATATTATTTGATTTTTGTCGATATGATCCACGACATTAGGAGGTGCATACATGTTGAGGCTTAGATATATTGTGCTTACGATAGGCACAAACTCAATGAACAGATAAAGTGAGCATTAGATCAGATGTCTCGGGGTCAGTGGGTCTTTTAAGTAACAAAAAGTTAGATCTGCCTATACACTGGCAGATCTTTATTATCACTCATCCCAAAGATCATATCAAGCATATGTGTAGGGTTTGAAGATAATTACTTTTGCCTTTTTCATAGACAACGGTGAGGATGAAACATGATAAAAAAAAAAAAGGGAAAAGAAGAAAGTACCTTTATAATTAAATCCCACGCTATAACTCAGTGTGGACTGAAACTGCAAAGACCTGAGCTTGATCCTGTTTGGGTGCAAAGCTATCTTTTTTTTATAAAAATCACCTGACATGTCTTTCTGAAAATCATTGTCATATGTAAGGAATGCAAAATTTAAAAAAAAGGAATGAAATCAATCGCACTCAACTTGTAATGTTTTTTTTTTTTTTTGCTTTTAAATGAGATAAAAGAGGAACAAAGCAAGTTCCATTAGCTCACGAGTATAATTAGAGTCTTGGTTAACACACTGAGGTAGAGACCATTCCCTTTCCTTCTCTGCAGAGGTTGAGTGATGAGATTGAGATGTGAGTTATGGGATTGCTTGTGACACCTCCTTGAACAACACCTGCTACCTTGCTAACACGTTTAGCATAAAGTAATCAAACTTTTCTCATTACCTCAGCAATGCAAGCCAATTAGACATCATACATCAACAACTCTGCAATTATCTACAATTACAACTCATTAGGTTCTGAGTTACTTATGTTTTAATTAGCTGGTGCCACACTTTGTGTTACCGACAATGTCCTCGTGCTGGTGTAGACGGTTATTGTCATAGCTAATATAGCTGATGTTGTTGTTTGTTGGATTGTTGCACTTGGCCGAGCATAGCGTACTCAAGAGACCATCAATCTCCACTTCATAGCATCACTGTTGACACTCAGACCTCCAGTACACTGAGTCAGACATTGGCCAAGTGTTGGTAACTTTAAAAACATTTTGTCAAGAGCACAGTATTTATAAATTCTCCAGATTTAGAATGTATAGAAAAGCAGTGTTAGATAGTGACTGATTTTTATTATTTTTAACCCACTCAGATTCACTAACATTTTATGTGTGTGTGGTGCCCAGTGCTTTAAATAGAGCATAGCCTATCTCTAGATTAGCGGTACGCATATCTTAGAACCAGACCCATTATATGGTGGCTTTTCCTTTTCTGGGCTTTTGGTGTCTTTGCATGAATAAGAGAGTGAAGAAAGAGTTGAAGGCGCAGAGAAGGGGAAAAGGATGGATTTAGAAAAGCTCTGTAATTGTTAAAGGGAGGAACGGACTGAAGAAAGAGGCAAGAGAAGAGAATGGGATTGACGCCACAGATTACCCATTCCCCCATTGCATTCTGTGAACAAGTAATTTAGTTATTTCACTTTGAGCTTCTTTCATTTCTCCCCTGCAACATTTTAACCATTTTTAGTATCAATTGTCTCTTGCCTTCATGACAGAAACAAACCAAACCAATTTTCTCCCTGTTGTTTTTGAAGAGGCAATCAGCAACGTGTCCTTGGTTTGATTAGATTCTGAGCTCCTTTCTTCCTTTCTTCAATTTACACACTTTCTTCTTCTGTTGTGTGTTTTTTTTGCCATTGAAAAGGAAAGAGCAATAAGCCTCCTTCTTAAACTTTGTGGAGATTACATGAAGATGAGATTCTTCACTCTGCTATGAACTGTCTACCTTCTATCCTATCTCTTACAGAGATGTGCAGGAGTTCCTTAAGAACTGCTTCCTTTCTAACAACACCCTTTTTTCTGCTTCCATGTTGTCTATTTGTGTCATTTTGTCTATTTTCTTGCTCTTAAAACACACTCATCTGAGGTTTAAGTCAGTTTTAATGACCTTATGAGGCTGTCCAGTATAAAAATCCACTACAGAGAGAAAATAACATGGGGTACACATCTGAAGGACTGCCAGTCGAACCACATTTCAAAGTGAATAATTTTTCTTTGGAAACTTTATAATTGTAGTTCTAAAAAGTTGTGACTCATTTTACTGAAAGTAATATTTTCATAGATCTATTTGGATTATTCTTCTAAAAGCACATTTTTGATTGCCTGTGTTTTATATTCTATTCAGTTTGCCTTTTATATTATTTTCTTTTAAACAAAAAGCAATACTGCTTTAATGTGATAGTTGATCCCCAGTTTCTGTGTTCACACCATGATGTTGACCTACAAATGTAGAGAAATGTTTGCAAAAAGCTGCTAAAAAAGAAATTAACATGAGCCACCTGTATGAGGAATTACACAGAAAGGTAATAACAAACTGGCATTGTTCCAAAACTGTGTTTTCAGAAATGCCAGTGGAATTTTAAAAGAGGTTCTTTTAATTATGAGACAGATTCCCAAATTTCCAGGTTCAATCAGCTCTTTAGTTTAGCTTTTGCACATGTGAGTGTGTGAGTGTGTTTGAGAGACACTGTTATGCAGCATCTCTGAGCGTCTCAAGGTTAATTTCATTAACTGTCAACCGATCTGAGCACAGACTGCAGAGTATCATTATGCAAAATTATGAACCGAATCAGATTTGAGAGGGTGCATATGTGTGCACGTACATGCGCATGTGCTTGCAAAAAAGCGTGAGTATTGCAGAGAGAAAGTGGAACATGAACTGTCTAATCACCGCATCCTCATCATTGCATTATTGTCCTAGTCTTATCTGGCTCACCTTGGTCCGTTTTTCTTTCCTTGCCATCCTTCTGTTTTTATTGTCTCTCCCATCCTTTCCCCCTACAAATGAGACAGAGTGGTTAGAATGATGAGAGGGGCAGAGAGAAAGGGATAAACCAAGGATAAATGTAAACCACAGGGCTAGAGCTGACAAGGAGATGCACACCAATTTCCATTGAGGAGACAAACACATTTAGAATTGAAAAGTACCAAGCGATAAGTAATGAGACACCAAAGACAGCAACTTGGAGGCAGAGGAAAGCTGATGATCTAAATTAATTGGCAGCAGTACCCCTGCAGATATTCTAAAAAGGCAAAAATAAGATTATCCTCAATTTATTCTAGCAAAAGCTGAGAAATGTCAAACACCTCATCTGTCTGCACAGTGGGGGAGTGATGAAAGGTACAATGGAAGAATTACTTCTTATTAAGAGTTAATATTGCAGAGGAGAGCCAAAGATAGCAGGGAGTGACCCCAGACACTCCTGGTTTAAATAATTAGTCAAACACTCCATAGACACTAAACAGGTATACTCAAATATTCACTTTTTGGGAGCTCTAAAGTGACTGTGTGTAGTACTTACAGCATAATCGCTTGACTACCTGCACGTGAACGAGGTGCAAAGAGATTAGGAGAACGTATGTCAGGGAACCTGTCGTTTGGGTGTAGTTTTTCCGAATTTGTGCCATCCAAATGTATCAGTCTGTTAAAAGCATATAACCTTAGACTTTTTTTTTTTATTTTTAATTTTGTGTGTTTGTGTGTGTCTCTTCCAGCGTGAAACAAACGCAATTGTGAAATTGGCAGCTGCGCAAATTAATTAGGTGTGGAGGCACAAGCATCCTAAAGTGAGTAAACACTACAAAGGATGAATGGAGGAGACAAACAGCCCTGACAAGTGAGTACATCCAGTGATCCACGGCAAAGAGAACTTAGATGAAGCTTCTTTGGACCTAGATTTGATGGATTTAATTCCTACTGATGAACTGCCAGATTAAAAAATCAGCATAATGGAGTCAAACTGGCTAGGCCAGTTATTTATTTATCGTCAGCTGCAGTCAGCTGAAGCTGTCTGTCTACTTTGAAAATGAATTATTTTCTCCAGGAAGATAATGTTAAAACTAAATCTGACATTGGTGGTTTTTAATTCAGGTGAAAATTTTAACACTACTGTAAAAACTTATAGGGGTGTATCTCCCAGTGCTGTACTTTCAGGAAGTTGTTTGTATATAAGGGGACTTCCAAGAAGATTTGGATATATTTTTCTCTCTAATGGTCATATATTATGGCCCACGTCAGTTTTAGTGAAGAAATTGAATCCCTAACAGCGATGCAGCATTAAAGGTTGTGGCTAATGATGAATGTCCTGTCAGGGTCAATTAGAGCCACAGATAGCATCACATACAATCTGCCTGGAAGATTGCCCAGAGTGAGCTAGAGACAGAAGGAGGAGAGAAAAGGAAGAAAGGAGAGAAGTGGGGGAGACGTGGGGAAGTGAGGATGACAGTGAAGACGGGAAGAAAGAAACCAGAACTAAGAGAAAGTGAGTGAGAGGCTTGGAAAAGACAGAATGGTTGACTAAGGAAAATAAATGGGGCTAAGTGAAGAAAATGTTAAAGGATGAGTGTCCTGCAGAACAACAATGATTCACTTGTTATAATAAACGAAACAAAATAGAGCAGTAAAATGTAAATGCGAAAAGAAAAAGAAAATCAATGAATCTATTCAGCAAATAAGGGTTACAGAACACTAAGACAAAGCAGAGCCAAAGCCAATTAGCTGTACTTTCTTTACTGTAACTGAAAAGAATCAGCTCATTATGAAATACAAAATAATTCATCATCCTGGAATTAGAGACACTCATGAGACAAAGACTTAGTGATCATCATTGCTTTGTGGACTACATTAATTAGAATTTTGATTCTTCCAGTACTTTACTTTGTCTACTGTCGTGGAAAATTTAACAATAACCTGCAACACACCCAGCAAGCTTGATTTGAAATGGGTTTAATAAACACATTGCAATGTGGAGAGAGCATCCCAGTGAAACACCAGGACCATCTCTGAATTGTGGCCACTGCCCTTCATCTTATATACAGAGACACAGACAAAGAACATTCCACAAACTCTTACATGTTGGCCCCTCTCACGGGGGGGCTATACCTCCTCCCTCACAGAGAGAATTATGACCTTGTTTTCTGCTTGGCCATCACCTAAAGATTTACATCCCTGATAAGCAGAAGGAGTCCTACTATCTGTTTAACGTCTCCCATTACAATGGCCTCACTGTGTTAACATTCCACATGCATGTAAACTAGTCACAGGAGTGCTCTTACTATAGTACAGTGAGAAAGTGATATTACTATAACTAATGTGATTAATACATAAGAAAAGAAATCTGCCACCACACTACCAAGCAATATTTTCATATTTTTCAGGTTTTCTAATTGCCCAAAAGACAGACAACCAATCACATCCACACCGACCGCCAATTTGGAACCACTAAGTGACCTAGTATATCTTTGAACTGGGGAAGGAAGCAGGAGATAAACCACACGAGCAAATGGGGAGCATACAAGCTCAACACAGAAGGGCCCCGGCCAGCAGATTCAAACCCAGGGCCTTCTTGCTGTGAAAGCAAAATCTTCTTTGAACAGCTCAGAAATATGTACCAAATTAAACTACAGTTGTAAGCAGACATAAATACGTATTCATATATTTGTCAGCTTTCTAAGTTCTGACTCGACCTCCAATGGCAATGAATAAAATTATAGTTATTTTTAAAAAGTATAGAGAATACGTTTAATACATGTCTAGGGGAAGTTATAGTATCTGTTTAATCTCAGAGAACCCGAAAGAATAAATGATGCATGCACAATGGTGAGTATGACTTGCAAATTTAAAAGTCCTTATACTTTATTTTTGTCTGACAGCATTTCAGGGAACTCCGAATGAAACTTTTGAGGAATGGTAAATGATGTATGAACAGATATGCTTAATAGAAAAAAGGGAAATACACAGGCAGCAGTTTTGTTTTGGAAACTCCCCATTACTACTGCTGCCGTCATTCAAAGCTGGTTCCATGGCAACCAAGAAAAAAGTTTACCAGTTTGTGACACATTATGTAGAGTGTGACCAATTTGCCACTCCATCTGTGAATGCACTTCAGTACACCACTATTCCGAGAGTTGGAGCTAAGACACGGCACACTATATTTATATGAATAACTGCAGTATGCATATTTATAAGCATGTGGTTCGGTCATGCTTATAAGCTGTGCTTGTATATGTAGGATGTAAGCAAGCGATTGTACGGTGGAGATTGTGTGTACATGTACTATGTTTATCTGTATCTAGAAGCTTGTGTATGTTTGATGTTTAAATTGAGTGAAAGTGAATTAATCCTGTCTCAAATTGATAAATGTAACATATTGTGCACGCAGATATATTGCAGCAATACAAACAAATCCAGGTTGACAGGAGTAGAATAGTTCAACTCTGAAGCTATGACTATCAAAACATTCTAGTTGCTAATCATTTTACTTCCTTCCACCATTTAAAGGTAACTGAACATGCTAACCAAGATGATATGTTAGTGATATCAGGTCAAATATTCACTCATAAAATTGGAGAAAGAACAATAAATAAAAACATTTCCATTAACATTGCCAAAAAAAATCTGTTTATTTATTTTTTTAATGTTTGCCAGGATATTCAAATCTATTAGCCCCGTGTTCTTGCAGCAATCAAAACCCTGTTTTTATCTGTGAACATAATCACTATTTCACAATCTGTATTTCAGCTTTCCTCTCTTACCCTTTATTGATGAGCCATGACACGAGTTATCAATTTGGAAAATTAGTAATTATAATTTAGTTTGATTCTGTCTACAAATAAAGTTGAAACCCAGTCTTCTAATAATTTTCTTCAAGCATGTTCAAGCATAAACTGTAAATAAGTGCTTTAGATAATGCTTGCTAAATATGTGGACATTTAAATTAATGATAACAATAATCATCATCATCATAGCAGAAGAAGAAAAACTTTATTTATACACCTGTTTGCAAAACACATTCAAAAACTGCAAAATTGTGTTTTACAGTGATAAAATTTCACCCCAATGAAAATGCAAGGATCTTCTGTGATAGACTTTATTCTGGAGCGGTGGGTCTTTGCAACAGTAACACAGAGCTTCTTCTTGATCTCTGTAGCACTAAATGTAATTTTCTTCAATTCAAAGGAACAATGCACAGAAATGGAATTTGCTCACGTGGGGATATGCACACAATAATGCATGAATACAAAGAGTAGCTACCACTTTTCACTAGTTCTTTCAAAACTGAAAAAGCTTTTTTCATGCAATGAAACCTCCAAAGACGTGAATGTCAGATGTGAGTGTTGAGTCAGCTAAATGTTTGATTCAAAAAGACCTTTCTTCAGACTTAATCATTAATAAGTTAGAAATATACTGGGCACACACACACACACACACACACACACACACACACACACACACACACACACACAAAGAAACACACACATACAATCTGCTGTTGAATCAGATGCCAAATTGCACCCTGCTTCTTTGCCTGCCAATCAAACCACAAAAATAATAACAATTTCTTTGTACCACCAGCTGAAAAGATTCATGTATTTGTGAATGTCTACACAAACATAGACACACACGCGCACATATCTCTCCCCTCTCATCAAAGTCTCATACAGTATAAAATAAAAGGTCAAGCCTATCAGAGTTCAGCTGACAGCCTTCTTGTTTCTAACATGACCTTGATAGCCTCTAGCCTCTACAGACTCGCCTCACAGAAGATTCTTACTGTGGTCTAGTGCTGCTTACTTTCAACAGTCAGGTCAATAGTATACTACTGGTATACAGTAAACCTCTACCTTTGAACAAGACAGAGGATAAGCAACACTGAAATAAGTCTCACTGGAGAACCAGTCACCACTACATTTGCAACCTTCTTGGAATACCTTTAAAACTTTATTGGGTGCTAGAAAGCATGCTAGTCACAGACTCTGTGGTCTTATTGGGGAACCTCAAAGTTTTCCCGAGAAATAACAGTTAAACCTGGATGTTTCACCCCGATGAAACATTTTTCATCCTGATAACCAGTAAATCAGAATTGTTTCCTGTGAGCAACAGTGCTGCACTTTTTCACCTATTCTGCTTATTTGTGGACAGACCCTGCAGGTCAAGTGTCAGACGGTGCCCTGTTCAGTGGTCTCAGGATCAAATCTTTACTCACAAGTAGGGGAAGAGTGGAGTGGGGTATTGAAAGATGAACTGATGCTGTTTGGGAAAGCTTGGTGTGATGAAGAAAAAACTCAGAGTTCTCATTGAAGTAGTCGATCTATGTTCCTACAGTCACCTATGGCCAGATGCTGTGGGCAGTGATGGCTAGGCTAGGTTCTCGGGCTCAGAGGTGCCGGAGAGCTGCAGGGAGTGGCTGGGGAGAAGAACGTCTAGGCATCTTTTCTATGATCCCGATAGGTGACAGAAAACTGTGTAAGTGTGTGGTAGGACTAATGATTTTATCCATCTACGCTTTATTTACTACAGTTCTCATGATTTTCATAGACACCAATCACAGAAAAAAAAGGTATCAAAATAATGAGAAATATATCGAGGCAGCATCAGTAAAACAAAAGCACGCTGAATTTAATTCTGTAGTTGTGGCACATGTGTCATGGCAGCAGTCTCACTTGTAATTTGCACTTTAACCCAGGCCACAAACTTCTGGGATGGGTGGGAAGCATGTCACAGAGCCGAGATCACAGGGTTAACGCATTCACAAGCCTATTTAAATACAACAGTCAGCTTCATCATATCTGCATGTTAAAAATAGAAATCGAGTGAATACATAGAAACATAAAGCATTCACGTTCACACAGTAAAAGCCCAACCCTTCTGAAAACCAAGAGGCAGCCAAATACCTAAAATGGTACATAGTAAACTATGAGGGTGTGATTGAGATACACTAACTTTTCCAATTTTTCTGTCTTGTATGGCTCATTGGACACTTTTTTTAAAGCAGTGCTTGGGCCCCCTTTGTCCTCGGATATGAATATCAGCTCATAACATTCTGTCAAAGTCATCTCTCCACGCACACACTCCTGCTCATATTCACTCTATAGTCTACAGTATATCAGAGAACTAATGGAATTACATAAGGACATTGAAAAGCCAACACTCCGTTTTAGGGACATAGAAAAAAATATTCTATACTTCAAGATTATTCATTAGTTCTTCTGTGCCATTGAGTCTCTAATATTCCAGAACACTCTTCCCTTAAAAAAGGCACTCCAAGGTCAGAATTTTTTTTTTTTGTGTGTGTGTGTGTGTGTGTGTGTGTGTGTGCCACAGGTTCTGACAGTGCTACTTAGCTGCTGCTCTAATGGCACTCAAAGGGCAAGATAAGATAGTGTCCAGTGATATTTTTTTTGGTGTTTGCCTGACATCTTTCTCTTTCCAGTTTGCAAAATTTTGTCACTTTAATTTCTCTAATTTGCCAAGTAATTTGATATTAAATAAAAACACACACATGAAAAATATAAGAGACATACATTACGCCATTTATTTATGTTATTTTGGTCACCTTTCTTTTGGATTATTGTGATGCCATACTCTCTTGTCTCCTTTAAAATCTCCTTAACCGCCTCCAAATGGTACAGAAATCTGCAGCAAGATGTGTCACCTGCACCACGTCCACCAATCATATTACACATATTCTCATTCACCTTCAGCAGCTCATTCTTCCCCAACATACCCAGTCCAAGATTCTGCTCCACACTCTTGAGCTGTCAGTGACTTGGCACCCCCATATCTCACAGACCTCCTTCATCCTCACACTGTACTGTACACTCAGCCTCTGCTGCAACTGAACACCATGGGTGCCAAAGCCTTTATCTGCACTGCCGTGTCACTGGAACCACTACCACTTTAAATCACAGCTCTTTACAGCAGTGTATTAACTACAACCATCTCTCGTTGTTGGTGGCGTTTTGTTTTATGTATTTTTGCATTACATTTTAAATCTCTCTTAATACTGTTCTTGTTATTCATTAGTGCTGTAAGCTGACCTTGAGTGTTTTGAAAATTAGCAATAAATTAAATGTATTATTGGATTCTTCTTCTTCTTCTTCTTCTTCTTCTTATTATTATTATTATTATTATTGTTATTATTATTATTATTGACAAGTGAAATTTTAAAGTTCAGCTGTCATTCTGACCAATAAAATCGTCTGCCTTCATTTGTGTAGGTTATTCTCTTGATTGCAAAACAGTTCTGAACAGTCAACACACAGAAACACCTTTGGATTGAGCTATGGGGATTTTGGAGGTTGGGTTAAGGCTCCGCTCTTTGTTGTGTTTCTCAAACAATTCCTGAACAATCGCCACAACTATTTTTAATGTTATTCTGTAGATGTTCTCATGTTACAGCAAATTATTTTCATGTTGTTTCCTCAAATTCACTTTCAGTGTGCTGTATCCAGTTTCTCTTGCTCTACAGCACTCTTGTCTTTGTAATGTTTTAAGACCAAAATCAACTTGAAAACAGGCCAACTGAATTAAATATGATCAGGCCCAGATTTCAACCAGAAACACACCTCTTGAGCCAAGAAGAGTTAGAGCAGAACACCCCAGTAGCCAATGCCAAATAACTGTATGGCTTTATTACAGTCTCTTCCTCATATTCACTTCTGCCATAATTTCCTGTCAAAGAGGAAAATTAAGTGAAAGCTAAAGCTTATCCCTGTAACAAGCTAGCACCAGAGTGGATATATTGTCTTTTAACTACAGGGCACAGTTTCCTGATATGTCACTGTTGTGCCTTGCTGTGTCATTAAGCGTCTCTCCTGCTGAAGTGTCCTTGAACATGATACTGGAAAAACTGCTAACCATGAGGGGTACACCTCGACGAAGAACACCCTGCAAAACAGCTAAGTTCAAAGGCACGGATAAAGAAAGTACAAAGATTACAATAATTATTCAAAATATTAGGGAGACATGAATCTCATCTTTATCGCTCCTCATCTTGATCAACAACACCATAATCAGCTGATGTCATCAGCTGATGTTATAGCCATTGCCAACTCCATCACCATGGTAACTACTAGTTGCCAAGATGCAGAGATGCCGGGTGTCAGATATCATGAAGTGTTTTTTTTTTTTTTTTTTCTCAGTTGCCTTGTGATCCTGTTACACATGATGAGTTGTTTTCTTTCCCTAACCTTGTGAATCTCCATAGCCCCTAAATGCTGTTGCAGAGCTTAGGACATGAAAACAATGTTAAATGTCATGCTATGTACCAGCTAAGTACAACAAAGCATTCTGAAAACATTCTGGGAGGAGAAAAAAAATAAAATCATCTTAGAAGGTTGTGCACAACAACATGTCTTCCTGTTTAGTTCTACATGTGAGAAAGGGTAACTTCTGACAACATTATCTCAGAGTTCATGTGTAAAATAAAATAAAAAAAAGTCTGCTGTGTATTTTGATGATTGTAGTAAAGAGCCCTTCTAGCAACGAGATTCACTATTATGACTGCAAAGGCCAAAATATTATATTCCCATTATTTTCATACTCTACAGCCCCATGTATCATGAGTTTGTCTAGAAAAGACCGCTCTCAATAGGATGGAACTGTTTCATCATAGGATAAAGGTGATTGCTCATAATATGTCCCTTCCTTAAGCATTCAGGGCTGTACTGTTCCTTACTCTAGTGTACTGTAGACCACACAAACACTAGCCCACATATCAAGTATGCGGTGAAGAATAAATCATCGGGCCATATCAGATGTGTTATTCTGTTATACTGCAGTGCTTAGCTCTGTTGCCTCGCAGCAAGATGTAATCTCTAATTGGTGATTTTGAATTGGCTGTGGATGTGAGGCAGATAAAGTAATCAAGTGTGTAGAATAAAGTGCTACATGAATATATGGGTAAAATGGTACGTGCAGTCTAAAGAGCAAATGCCAGCATGTTCATTTTCATCCCTGCAGTCTGAGTGCCAATGCTGAACTGTCAAATGTGCATTCATCTTGGTTATGAAGGGTTTATGCACTGCAACCCAACTATCACATCCATCGCTATGTAATCGACATATTGTTCTCACTGACACAGTCCGACTGATGTGCTCAGTTACCCGAAGAAGAGTTGCTCATCAGTTTATTTTGTTTATATTTCACTAATACACGAGTCATAAATTCTGCAAAATTTCTGGCATCTACCAGTGTCTTTCTCTTACATACAAGCAAAGGAACCATTTTATTCAGATTTCCTATTAAAGCAGTCTTTTTGATTAAAGCTCTGTGCCTCAACATTGAACCCTTTTTCAAAGTCACTTTGCTAATTTCCTCTGGTCATCATGTGGGAAAAAAGGAACAGAATCATGTAAGCCTGCTCAACATTTAATACACGCCACAGAGCGTGACCGAATGTTGTGTAGTATCCAGCCCAGCTGTGGGAAAGCATTCATATGTATTGTGGTTCTCCACTTCCTTTAGTCAGATTTTCCTCTCCATCACCCATCTGTACATTTGTAAGGCTTTATTCCAAAATTCTAAATGCAGAATATTTATACGCTCAAGAAAGCAATACACGTAAATGTTTATGTTCATGATTGTCTAAAGGAACACAGCTTTTAAGATGTCAGGGGTAAAAACAATGAGCTAAAACCATGACAAACTCCTAACGGGAGTTTGAATAGCAGAGCAATCGATGAGACTAGTTCAAAGAGACGGAGCACAAGTATGACAGCTATATGTGTGTGTGTGTGTGTGTGTGTGTGTGTGTGTGTGTGTGTGTGTGTGTATGTGTGTGTGTGTGTGTGTGTAAGGCACAAGTGGACTCTGGGTTTGTCATATTGATTCAGTTCACTGCAAGAACAGCAAGAAACTGAGTAGTGGAATCATTATTTTGACAGTTACAAACCTTCTCCACACAGACTCATAGTCACACACAGTCTCGCACATACGCGGAATAACAAACCAGAATATAGCATTAAACACTGTTCAGAATAGCATGCTTCCTGCAGTCTTCACAGTCAACTTGACATCAGATGGATGTTTTCCTGCGGAGTATATGTACATCCTACATACAAATAAGTGCACAACCATGCAATAACCGGTTGAGTTCATCACATACACAAACACACAGACACCCCCGAGGCCAGAGTTCCTAACCTCGTCACAGTCTGCTACAGCAGCACATCGATCAATGTGCCCCATAAAGACAATGAGGATGTGAAGGGCAGAAGAGCAGCGCTGAATAAGTAAGGCGAGACAGGAAAGGTTTGAAAACAACTACAGCAACGTGCTGTATGTTTGACCTCATGATAATAAGGCAATTTCACATAGGCATTGAATTTTAACATCAAACTCTTGATGTCCAGCAAACGCAGGGCCTAAAGCTTAAATAACGATTGCTTTGAACATCACATTTCGATCTTTAAAACAACGTAATGTAAGATTGATTATTGTTGTCATTTTGTAAGTCTTACTCTGACGTACATTTCACAATAATTCTTTGCCTTTAGCTCATTGTGATGTTACTGAGAATTTGATCAGAACTACACAGCAGGAATGAATGAGAGAATGTGGGTGGAATGGCAGACAGAGAAATAATTTTTTGCTGAGATCACATTAAGTTACAAAATGAAGAAGGATGAATAATGAAGTAAAAACTAAACTATGTTCAAATTTAAAAAAAGAGTGCTGAGAGGGGAAAATGCCAAGAACCAAAGAAAAAAAAGGTAAATAATGTTAGAACAGACCAGAGAGCAAAAGGAGATTGATTCATGTGGATTTATGCTCTGGAACTGAAGTATTTAAGAGCGGGGCAAAAGTAAAATGAACAGAGGGTGACACATGGCCCTCCAAAGACTAGGTGTTCCCAAACCTAAAATTTCAGGACAGCTGAACTGTCACCTTAGTAAATAGTGTTAAAACACTTGTTAGTTTCTATAGGGCTGAGTTTTTTCAGACACATAGTGTACTAAGAGGACTATTTCTTAAAGTTTTGTAAGGCTGAAATTGGACTTTGAAGTGGTGAACAGGTACTGACAAAATGGGAAGAAGCAGCAAGACTTTCAGATGTGGAGGGTTAAACTAGTAGAGTGAAAATCGGGGAAAAGAAAGTGGAAGCAGGAAAAGGAATCAAGTGGGTTCGCGGGGTTCATTTGCCAACAGTTGGGAAAAGGTAAAAGGGTGCATGGAATAGAGGAGAATGACTCAAAGAGTTTGGTCGTAAATGTGGAGAGGTAAACTAGATGAAAAAAGTAAAGCTGTGCGCTCTAAAGGAGAATAAGTTATGAGAGAAAACAAAGCAAGGAAGAAATGCAAATGTGAGGCAATTTTCCACAGCAGTTGAAAATGCTGCAACTTTGCAAGCGAAAAGGAAATAACAAGAAGAGAAAAGAAGAGAACATGTCCCTGCAGTCATAAGTGAATACGTCATCAAATTAGATTATCATTACCACACTCATTAAACTGTCATTATTAGCATCACAAACACAGATGCTGCTTTATTTTTCTCTCCCATTTTCCCTTCTACTAAGTTGTCTCCTGATCATGTTGCGCCTGTAAGGAAAGTAATCAGATAACCCTGGAAGCTAAACATCTTGAAGGTCTGAAACTATTAATAGCAAATTGTCTATTTATGGACTTCATTTCAACATTTCTCCAAGTGTGGCAGTGACTTGAAGAATATGGATCAAAAAGAAGACATCCAAAGAGATACCTTGCATGGATTTGGATTCTGGCAACATTTGCAAATCACAGTCACAAAAATAGGGATTTAAAGGGAGCAATGTGGATGATGTCCTCGATGTAGAGCAGTGGACCAAATCTTCAACCTTGCAGGACTTCTGGAGGGATCATGGGAGTTCATCGATTCAGTTTACATGTGGTTTGTAGACTTAGAGAAGACTTGCAACCAGGTTCCCCAGGGGCACTTGTGGGGTCTACTGCAAGAGTATAAGGGCCAGACCAGACTGACCCCATACTCATCCAGGCCTGCTGCAATAGGCCATTAGGTTCTTGTATAACCACTGTGAGGGCTGTGTCTTGCGTCCTTGACACAATGTCAACCATGTTTTCAGTGGGTGCTCAGCTCTACCAGGGTTGCACCTTTACTCTGATCCTGTTCTTGATTTTCATGGACATGATCTCAAGGCAACAGACCAGAAATATAATCTCTCAAGTGTGTTATGGGGTCTCTTGCCTGGAACACCTGCAAAGGGCGACGGCCAGAAGGCATCTTAACCAGATGCCTGCACCACTTCAGCAGGCTTTTTTTTCACTCACAGAAGCAGCGGCTCAGAGTGTGGCAAATGTGAGGCAGTGGTTCTTTACCATATCATCAGATTTGAAAGAAATGGTGGAATGCTTCCCCTGCCTTAAGCAAGGGAGATCAAGTATCTTAGAATATTATTACTGTTGAGTGATGGAAAGGTGGAGCACGAGTTGGACTAGCAAATGTGTCAAACATCAGCTGTAATAGGGCCATTGTTCTGGACTGAGAGTAAAGAGAGAACTGAGCCAAAAGGCAATGTTTTTGATTTATCAGACTATCGGTGTCCCATGATCTCACCTGTGGTCATGAAATCTGGGTAGTGACAGAAAGAGTTAGGTTGCAAATACAAGTGGATGAACTTAGTTCAATCTGTAGAGTGTCTGGGTTTAGTATTAGAGATATGGCAAGGAGCTCAAACGGGACAGAGTAGAAGAAAAGGCGTTTCTGGAATACCCAACTGGGAAGAGACCCAGAACCCACTGGAGCGATTATATTCCTTGTCTGATCTGGAAATGCTTCGGTATCACTCAGGAGGAACTGGAAAGTGTGGCTGGGGAGAAGGATGTCTGAAATACACTGCTTAGCCTGCTGCTACTACGACCAGACTTCAGATAATGATAAGATAATGAATATGATATGATAATAGATATGATGATGGATAATCAGAAAATCACTTTAAGATATACACGTCTATGAGGAATTAGTTGTTAATAAGGTCAGAGCTACTGTTGAATGTTGGATGTAATAAGAGACAGACATATTATTCAAATCCCCTTCAAAGTATTTAGAGCTTCAATTTATAGGATGTAATAACTTTTATTACGAGCATGGATTTGTTTAATGACATGCTAACTGCATTGTAGCTTCTACTGCTTCCTAACTTTCAAATTTCCTCAAGAAAGCAGGACAGTTTTCTTTTTATTTATGTATTTTTGTTAAACATATAGGTGCCTTATATAGATTCCACTGATAACTTGGCTTACAAGTGTAAAACCAGTTTTGCGATATACTTTTTAAGCATTCCTTTGAAGCTGATGGTCACAAATGAAAATTCCAGGTTCCAGCTGCCTATGTATGACTCCAATATACTTATTACCCTATTAATATACCAGTACTTTTGTGCACACAGAGATGCAGTACAATTCACATTTATGTGAACTGTTTCCTGTATAGATACAGTTTTAGAGTAACAGACCCATGTTGACAACTGAGAGAAATACACTTTTGAAAAGAACTCAGGGACAAATTAGAGAGAGAGAGAAATTAGAGGGAAATCAGAAATGTACTTAACACATATTTAAGCTAATTGACATTAATTCAATGTTTTTTTGAAAATGTGTTTGCCCCCTTCCTGACTTCCTTTTTTTCTTTTAATAAGTGAAAGGTTTCTGGAAAGAAAGCACTGTGAAGGATTTATTCTTGGCACCACAAACAGGTCATATTGACAAATCAACAACTACAAATCTTTTGTAAAGAAACAGTGAGTTGTGCAATAAGAAACAAAAGGTAAAGGCATTGCTAATGTTTCTGTAGAATTTTTAAACATGTGCCTAATTTTTTCAGACTGACAAATACTTGTATCCACTTGTCCTCTTAGAGGTAGGCATTAAAATCAGGACAAGTTGATCTCAGTGATCACTTTTATTCTGTGGTGAGGACAACAATGTTCCCATGGCCACAAGAGGTCAATTAATGACTTGATAAGTATGAAAAATATGAGAATGATATACTGTGGCCTTGTGGTCCCTAGATCTCAATAACTGAACAATAATGGAAGACAATGAAGCAACTGTGTTAGACAATGTCCTCCACAGCCATTATCAAAATGCCAAACGAGGGAATGTCTTTTAGATGAATGCTATTCTGTCCTTCCATTACAGCACATCTAAAATTACACAGATTTAGAAACCACAGAGTGTGCTTGGAACTCAAACATATATTTAAAAACTATTAATAATTGATAAAATGACTTGTCACATACTGTAAAAGATCTAAATATCTCAATGCTTAGTAGTTTGGTCACTGGTCACCAAACTACTAAGCATGGAGTGGGTCACCAGTTCCATTCCCATGCACTATACTTATGCTCTTCTCTTTTATACATTCAATTCCAGGTTATTTTCTATCCAGTCATATGCTCAGTTACAGCATGCCCTTAGATGCCTCCCTAACATGTCCTGCTGGACAAAAGAACAAAATAACTATTCTGTATAGGCATGGAATTCATCTTGAACACATACTCCCATTTTGTCAGTGTTCTCAAAGTTTTCAAAAACTGTTGAGCTAAAAGATGGTCATGTGGTCATATGGATACTGATGGGATAGTAGTCAAAAATGGCAGAAAAGTTTAGGACAGTCTCTTTTTTTTAACCATCTCCTACTGACTACACATTTTGCTGGAAATTCAACACATCATCATTAATACCCTATCCAGTGTATAATACTTTATTTGTCTACTATATGAATTTGTTTGTATTAAAAAAGATAACTATTCCAAAGTAAGATTTTTTTATAGCACAAGATTACCAATATCATAAGTCTTTTAGCATAGATGAAGCAGACATATATGGGAGAGAAATGAAATTCAGCACTTTTTCTGGTTTGTCAAATATAATAAAAAAGTAAAATATTTAGGCACTCCTGTCCAGTTGAGCATCCTCTTCATGTCCACTTACTGTCCACCCAGGAATTTGCCTCATTGTCCCACTTCTTTGACTTTATCATAGATGAGGACTTTAAGTCACTCCACATTTTTAGGGACAGGTTTAGCATGAGAGGTTGTGTAAAATGATCCTTCCCTCTTCACATGGGTTGGAAGTTTAGCCTGAGAAATGTTCTCAGTTTGAGGCTCATTTTGCTAAAGTAATTATACTACCTAAAAAAAACCAACAACTTTATTTTCCTTTTTTACCCTGTGCCTCACCAAACAAACATACTCAACACACACTTTGTTCTGTTAATGTTTTGCTTACCTCCACTGCCGTCCACCCCCCACCCCACTCCATTGCACCTTACCACTTCTCTTTTGCCCCCTTTCACTGCCTGTAGAACAAAAGGCCAAAGTGTGGTACTAGTGCCACCTTTTGACTAAGCACAATTTGTATTGGTGAGTGAAACAGCATCTGTTCCCATGTGTAAAGAGCACATAACACGTAGGCAGGTCATCGTGAAGAGGGTACTTAGAGATGTGTAATTTTTCCACATTTTTTCTTAGAATGGCTAATCTTCACAGAAATGGTTTAAACAAACTTTTCACCCCAGTTTTCCTTTGTTCCACAGCGAGGCAGAAGGATTAAACGGCTCGAGAGGATGGGGTTCCATCTGCTTTTTCTGTTAATTCTCTTTTTCTTGCTCGCTTTTCTCTTTTATTCCGGGTTCTTGTTTGTGCTAACATAAAAAATATGGTTCCTTTTTGTTTTCTGTCACTTTGAATTTCTCCTCAGAAGATTTAGTGGTCTGCTGAACTGCACATCAAGGGAGACAAGATACATTACAAAACATTTTCCCCTCACAGCAAATCTCATTGTAATTCAACCTTGATGCAAGAAAAGACGAATCTTCCACAAACTTTAGCTATAAACATCCACACATAAATGCACACACATACACACGCACACCTATTGTACAAACAGAGCAGAGATAGTAATAGTAATCATGCATTAAATGTTTGCATAAATTTTCCATTCATATTAGGCCCACTAGTGCAGGTAATTGAGATTCTGCTGCAACATATGAGTTTGAATACAACCACTGTTGTCCCTGTTCAGTGATCTATATTCAGAGAAAAGCCTGAAATAGAATTCACTGCTTTAACAAATTTTTGCAAACTAGCAAGCTGTCACATACACAAACACACTTTAATAAACAATTTTTGAATCTGCTTGCAAGGATACTGTGTAAACTGTGTATTTGCACATGCAAACAGCTAGACAAACTAACATCTGTACTGACAATGATCTGTTTAGGTTCTCAGATAAAATAATGCTTTGTTTTCTTTGATGGGTTGATGGATTACTTTTTGGGGATTACTCTTTGAAATCAATTGTAAACATTTCAAATTTTTATGGTATAGCCTTCAGTTTGCCTTGATACGTGAAACAAAGGAGACTAGCTTCTTATGATCACAAAACACTAATGTTCAAAGAGAGTTTCAAAGTTCGATGATAATAAATTCATCTCACTGCACACAAATGTGATACCTGAAAGTAGTACATGATGAGGGCAACTCTATAAAATTACAGCTGAAAAGATACACTATATTGCTATATTGTGAGTGACATCCACTTCATAATCCATGGGGTTTGCAATAGTGCTAGCCCACCCTTTGCAACCTTCTGGGAAGGCTTTCCACAAGGTTTAGGAGTGTTTATGGGAATTTTTAACCATTCTTCCAGAAGCAAAGATATGAGGCCAGACATTGATGGTGAATGAGAAGTCCTGGTTCACAGTCTTCACTCTCAATCATTCTCAAATCAATTTGAGGTCAGGACTCTGTGCAGGCCAGTCAAGTTCTTCCACACCAAACTCGCTTGCTTATTGGACCTTGCTTTGTGCACTCGAGTGCAGTCATGTACAGAGACTGAACCTAACTCCTGAAAAACATCCCCACACCATAATTCCTCCCAAACTTTACACTTGACACAATGGAATATTTAGTAGTGAGGAAATTTCATGAATGGACTTGTTGCACAGATGGCAACCTATCACAGTGCCACACTGAAATTCACTGAGCTCCTGAGAGTGACCCATTCTTTCATTTAAATGTGTTCAGGGTTCTGCTGCCTAGATGCTTGATTTTATACACCTGTGGCCATGGAAGTGATTGCAACACCTAAATTCAGTGATTTGGATGAGTGAATGAATACTTTTGTGAATATAGAATAGTTTTTGCTAATGCGTTGACATTGTTAATCTCATTATACTATCATTATTTCCTGTTTTAAAATGTTTTTGTTGTTTTGTTTTTTTTACCAACAACATATCACAGATAATAACTTAATTTAGCACATAACTATAGAAAATGCTCCTAATTAACACCAAACACAAACTACAACTTTTGTTATGTATATTTTTAGAATAATAATATTTATTATTAGCAGAGCAATAGCATTTAGCTATTAAATAAACTAAATAGCAATTAGCTAAACTTACAGTTTAGCTAAAGGTAGTCATTTATTCACGTTACTGTGATTGTAATTTTTGGTTGCAGCATAAGTGAGAAGTAGCAGTTATCCCTTTTCTGTTATTTTTTTTTTCAAGTTTTTCAGGTTAAATTATTTCACAAAAATGTACACAGGCTCAAATAGTAGTGCAGTTTAAAGTGATTCCACTTTAAACTGCACTAAATATTAATAGAATTTAACACTATTAACTTGAAGATTGTATTTACTGTCTCTTCATTGAAAATGTGTCAGGTGTTTTAGTCCACATGACATGAAGGTTTTTACTGTAATTTATTGGCACTATGCCTCTGGCCATCCAGCATCACTGAAGATATGACTGGTCCAATTCTAGAAAAATGTTATGTCTGTAGTGTTAAATTTCAACCCCATCTCAATGTCTAATGGTGTAATAGGCTCTAAAATAGTGAAATGTCTTCTATTGGCTTGCATCCATGTCACTTTGCTGTACGTTTCCTTACATGCTGCCTACTATTATGTTATCTGTATTATTATTAAATAACTTAAATTTACATTATGTATCTAATTCTGTATGTAAGTCAAAGTCATTTATGGTATGAGGGAAGGTGATTTCTGAAAATATTAGAAATCAGCAGTGGTAATGCCCATTAGAGTGAAAAAGTTGCAAAACATCACTTAAATTTTTGGGTTCTTTTCCCTATCTACAGTAAAACAAATTATATACTTATCGAGGAAGCCTATTGTTACCCATCTTTGGAGAATGGTGGTGGTGGTAGTATTGACAATTTGGCTATTTATTGCTGCATATGGGCCATAACAGGTCGGATTAATAAAATAAGATTTATGTAAATGCATTAGATTATCTTGCTAATGTTTTTTAAAACACCTTTTAAATATCTAATCAACTATTTGCCAATATCATAGTCACAGTCAGTCCCTGTTTGCACCTTGGACAAGATACATCATAGTATAATAACAACATATTCTCTATAATGGCACCAAGCCTGGGAATAAAGCCTATTTTGGTGAGAAAGTGTCGAAGCAGATTACTCACAACAATGGGTACAACTCAGGTCTAATTTATACTCTAGGAAAGACAAAGATAAGGCATTAAACCGCAGGTGAGAGAAGATTTTTTTAATCCTTTGTATCACTACATGTCAGCCATAAGTTAACATGTAAACCTTAATGAAGTACACAGTAAATGACTCCAAAGCGAAAAAAAAAAAAAAAAAAAAAAGGTAAAAATACACACCCACTCAAGTTCTTAGACGTACAGTCAGGGCTGTTGCAGGTTTTCTGGTGACATCACTAGGATGGTGTTAGGTGTAAAAATCTGCTCTGTGTGATGACAGAGGGGAAGAAAGTAATTATACATTTTTTTCATTTAAAATCAATACAAAAGATTCAAAAAAGCAAAATAATAACAACAATCTCTCTTGTCTGACAGTGTTAACTTATTTTTATAGAATTTTTCAAGTGGACAAGCCACAAAGTTAATCACCAGTTCACAACAGGTGCCAAACCCCCCCACATGAATCTATCCATGCTTCTAAATTAAACTGAATTTTGACTTTCAAATGCAACTCATTTCCTGTAATGACCATATCACCACCCCATTATTCTCTTACTGTACTATGACTTCTGACCAGATGAAACAGCAGAGCCAGCTGATTGTGCACTTGTAATCAGGTATAGTTGGTGTTAGCAGGTACAACACAAAATCTCCCAAATGACTTAGAAAAAACTGGAGCAATGCAGAAGTTTAGAGTTGGGTTAGCGACTCTATAAAGAGTATCTAAGTAGTTTTTTGTGACCTGTAGCATCACACAACACAGAAAAAGCTGCTTTAGACTTCGGAACCAAACCTTCTCACAGCCTAGCTTTGCAATGACTTCACTGATGACTTCGCAGCCAGTGGAGTAACACACACAAAAAAATACAGGTACCATAGCTAAGCATAGGAGTGCATATCAAAGTACATGTATTAATTTGGTTTATTTCCAGTAACTTGTATTATTGTGATTGCAAGGTTGTTGTGGGTTATACTTTAAATAGACGTAGATAGTCTTGCTGAAAAAGTATCCATCCTCCTTCATAACTTGGCACCATCCTACATGGATCACAAAGCCTACACATATTTTGAATTGGCTTAAACAGAAGCACACACAGTAAGGAAACTCAGAGCCCCACGTATTTCTTTGTGCTTCTGAAAGAACACGTGTGTTTACAGCGTGCACAGCAAATATACAGCAGAAAGCAGTTTTTTTTAAACACATCCTTCACACTCACACGTGTTCCTTTTGAACTTTCTTAAGCACATTTAGTCAGAATGCATATTGTGTTTATCCCTCGTTATCCTTTTTCAAATGTGAAAGGTAAATGAAAGGTCTGATTAATGTTATATGAGTCAATATCACCAATCTATACTGTTCAGAACTCTAAAACTCTTGTAAGTTTGATTGCAGTTGTTCATTTATTTATTCCAAAGTTCTGAACTGGGAGTTTGAATGTGGTGAGAGTCTGATTAAATTAAAATTTTCACTTGTTTTGATTAATTTAATGATTAATGTGCATTCCAAAATTTAACAGTTCATTCTTTTTAATTTATCCAATACCTTTTTTTGTTTAAATTCCAGGCGAAGAACAGTCTCTCAAATCATTTGTCCATCTCCATTGTTTGGCTTCAAGCAAATGAGGTTGGTAATAACATTAATTTTTATATTATGACCCATTTAGCACCCACAGTGTCTAACTCAATATTTTCCTTCTTTAGACTAGTAGGAAAAACATGTTGTATCCTGTGGCATTTATAGCCCATTTTTAGTTCTCATGTGCTTTCTCTGTACTATAAATAATTGATTTTTGTTTATCCATGTGATTCATTCACAGACATTAGCTACGGCTATGGCACCTAAAAGTTAAGGCTTCTAGCAATTAGTGGTGCTCCTGGTTATCAGTATAGACCTCTAGACACCACCTAACAGCTGTTCCTCTGTCCTTTTTCATGTAAGCATTATGAGCCTGTGATGTTTTGGTCGTCAGAGTTGCAGTCAGTTAGTTCAGTAAGTTGAGGACATGGTATCACTAATGTTTGGGTTCTGCAGTGTTTTCTTGGACCATTTGTGTATCTCATTGCTCCCACTTTCCAACACCCAGGAAGGACATCCGACAGACCTCGGATTAATGTCCCGGACATCAGCACAGGTGTCCTTTTGAAACTATTTTTCACTAATGACACAGCGACTTGAATGGACTTTTGAACAATGACATTGGTCATTCAGCATTTAATGTTTGCAGGATACAATCTTTATAAGGTGACAACACTGACTGGCTGAATGGGCAGCAGCTATCAACATCAGTTCACATCCTGTGGCTGTCAGCAAATCTGTGAAAATACTTCAGAACAACTCATATTTCATTTGTATGGTCCCTTGAAAATTCTACTGTTCAGTTTGGCCATTTACAGGAATGGTGCCCTTTACCACAGACCATTTACTGACACCATTAAATCATGATAGTAAGGTATGACCTCTGGCTTATTTAGTGTAGAATTTAATTCCATCCTAGAAGAGAAACTCACTCTAAGTAATGGTAGCTGGGTCAATACGTTATGGTGCTTTTGTGTCTAAAATGAAAAAATCAATGCATTGCAGTAGGGTTATCACAATCATAGTAATAAAATCAACACTGGTATTAGGTACTGTTGTAAATATATTCTTTATTAACCCTAATATTGACAATATAGTCACACATACAGTGTCATTTGTCATCGTCATCTGCACCCTGCCTTCACACTGTTAACTTTAACCAGTTAAGCTGTTTTCATTGCATCATATTTGTTGGGGTTTTTTTTTTACATAACCACAATGACTAAGCTTGTGGGTGCATGGCTTCAAAATTCCTTTTAAAACTTCTGCCTCCTCCTGCCAATGTTTTACAGGAGTCTGATACACATGTCCATGACACCAGATACAATCCAGACTAAGGCGTAGCTAACTATGAATAAATCTGCTTGTTATTTCTTTCAAATCTATTTAGACACATTTTGTATTAATGCCCATGTATATTTATTTTAATGAGTCGTGCAGCAGACACAGTTTTACAAGAAAGGTAAAACTGTTACATGACAAATCTAAGTTGTATTTATGTAACACGATCTCTTCATGTTCAGCCATCAGAATATCTCTTGAGCACTTCAGCCTTTTCAAGACTAAGATAGGCCATGTTTTCTGAGGGAATAACTCTTTCAACACAGCTTAACTCACAGTTTCCATCATTTGGTTGTCAATGTCTGATCCTTCACCTAGGGTGATGATGATTATTGAGATTGCTTTGTTGCTTTGTTTCTGTTTTCAGGCTCTCTATTTAAATCCATTCATGTTAAAATACGTAGCATGAAAACAGCTAATATATGCACACAAAGACACAAATGTGCATGCACACACGCTCACATGCGCTGATGAGCAAACTGGGAATTTGGAACTGGAACAGTTCCGGAGGGGGCCAAAGATCCCCTTCTCTAAGTGTCAACCAAACAAAAACAACAAAAAGCTCAGGAAAAGAAAAAAAAGTGATGGCATGAAAATAGCACTCCTACAACAAATCGCATCGTTTTCATCTGTTTCACCCAGTCATTGGGACAACTTGCTAAAAAACACCCCCCGGCACACAGAGAGCTTGAGGATCTAGGCAATGAAAAGTAACCATAAATAAAGTGTGCCACTTAATTGAGGGGAAGAAAAATGCATCCACTTTTGGCCTCTTTTTCTGTGTCTCTCTGTCTTTTGTTATCACTCTCACTTGTGGGGGAGTATGTAGAGACACAGATGCTCTGTCATGCTCAGTTTCTGCCTGTACATTGTCTCTCTGTGCTTGCTTCTATTTGTCTGTATTTTTCCCCCTTTCTCTGGCTCCATTATTGTTTCTTCTCTTCACAAACCCTGCATTCTAAGGCACAAGTGCAGCTTTCTCAACCACTATTTCCACAAAGGGCATCTTTCTTTTTTCTTTCCTCTTCAAGAGTCACGAACTTTTGAAAAGTTTTTGGAAATGTGCTTATGAGAATCCGAGTGTCGTATTTCATACTGGGCTGGATCGTGTCACTGTTTCCCTTTTAGCGTAGGTGAGACTGAAGCATATTAGGCACTACTCACCATTACTCATTTGCATATGAAGGTGAGGAATGGAGGAAGCAGAGAGAGAACCACAAAGACAAGTGAGAAGGGGTGTTTGAGTCAGTAAATGAAGAAAGACAGAGCAATATGGTGAAAGATGTCTCTGTATGTCTCTACAGTGAGTGCTGTACCTTTCCCACTTATCCTTCTGTTTTCTGTCACAGGCAAACACACACACACATACATGTATATATACACTACTGACTGGCTGCGTCAGATTCTATTAGTGCTCTTGGACTCTAGTTGCTGTCCCTTTGCTGTCCTTTGAGGCAGCAGCCAAAACCGCTGGAGGAAAGCAGCCGTTGCACAACATGTCTCAGACAGATTGTTAATCAAGCGGTGCTGCGTGATATTCTGTAACCGGTTACATCTTGCTCCCTCAGCAAGTAATCACCTAACAATGTTATGCTGATATTGCACAGGGTCAGATGGAAAGAGAGCTGTTTCCTTCAGTATAAGTGGTAGACAGGAGAAAGTGAGTTAATAAAGGAAAGGAAAGGAAAGGAAAGGAAAGGAAAGGATTTTTTTCTGGAATGGGTTGGGTCCACTTCTCTCTGTAGAAACAAAATTCACTAGAAATCAGTATTTTGAAATAAGTAATTACCTTCATCATATGATTTATTTCAGTGATGGTGACTAGTCACTTGCAGAGCTTGCTGGGTAGGATTGTGATGTGAATCATGTGCAATGGCATTTGTACTCATCAGATTAATCACAATTGTACATCAACCATGATCACAACACCAAGTGAGAGAATATCTTATGTAAGAATAGAGTTCCAGTGACTCGTGATGTCTTATAGATATAACAGGTACCAGGGCAGAGCACCCATTGACAGCTCTATTTCTCAGTTCTAAACAACATACATAAATAATCAGACTGGCAGAATTGGCTTATCTTTGCTGAATTATCTACTTTTATTTATACACACACACACACACACATATATATGTATATATATATATTAAGTGTGATGTTATTTTGGAATTGAAATTATTAAATATTTTCTCTAATAAGTTTAATTAGGCACACGATATTTTTTGTACTGTCTCAAAATTTTTCCAGACTTGCACTTTGAAGACAGTCCCTGCACACTCATCTCGGTATCTCTCTCCAAACATAGACAACAATTTACAGGCATTTTCATCTAATGGTCCAGAATGGATAATTATAATGAAAATGGTTGGAACTCATTGTCTACAGTTAGAAAGAGGCATCGTTAATGTTTCAATTATGTGTTATTAATTCCGAAGCTCGACTCAGTGAAGAGCTTTACAACTATAATGAAGTCAGAAACTCCCTGTAACACACATCTGAAGAGTCACACATATGGCTTTTGTTTGTTTGTTTTGGGTTTTTTTTCTTTTTAACTAGCCATTTTTTTCTCTGTCCTTGAAGTAAAGAGAGCTAAATTAGTGAAACAACAGATAAGGGCTGATTATCTCAGACAAGTGGCAACACACACCACTTGAATCGGGTTGTGTGTTGCTACATTTCATTGACAGATGCACTGAAATTCTATTCAGTGTGGATTGTGTGTGTCGACTGCATATTAGAGACAATCTGGCGATACATGTAACATTAGATGAACACATAAAACTTACTGATGCATGAATTCCAAGTGCTCAAAGTCAAAGTCAGTTTTGAGGGTCACACAAATTACTGGAGCTTACCAGGAGAAAGGCTATAACAGAAGGCCATGGGAGATGGTCTGAAAATACAGAGAAACCTGGGAGAAATCCTAAGCTGGAAACAAGAAAGACAATGAGATGTGTCTTGTCTTTGCTGACTTTTCAGCCATTATGAGGGAAAACTTGAAACATGTGATTCTGAGTGTAATGATCAGGTTAAACCACATGGCCATCTACAAATACAAAGTGTCCTTGCTGAGAAACTATATCCTGAGCTTAAATCAGTTAATTAACAGTATTTTCAAATGGCAATGCCTACATTTGCAATAGAAACAACAGAAGTATAAAATAAGTTAAGTGAGCTCACACTTCAGTGGGCATCACATACAAAATGCAAATGTATTTTTTCCAAAGACACTGACAATCACTCTTTAGGAAGACCTATTACGACACTGAATCCTATTTCCTTTACTTATTTTACAAGGACTTATTCACACCCATAAGAATGCACATACACATCACATATAGACATACTTTTAGTGTATCTGGGCTTGGGAGATGACGTGGCAGCAGTTAACACCTTATTGACATTTGCTTCTCCAGCTGCAGTTTAGTGTATAAAGAAATAGAAGTAAAATAAGTGAATACAATTCACTTACCTCTTTCCATTTGTGCTTGTGTGTCTTCATTTCTCTGAATGACCTTTCAAATGACATGTTATGCATATGCGCTACAACCATACTATAGTGACTTCGCTATTTCTAAACAGAAAATATCAAGATTTTGTGGAAGCAGTGTGTAGTGCAGCTTGTGAATCAATCGTTATGACTATTGTCGCACTGAATGTAGACTGTCAATATGCTGCCCGTTTGTGGGTGAGTAGAGAGGCCACGTCAGGCTGCCCAGACATCTGCTGCTCTGTCTGTGCTGGAGCCTACTCCATCTTGAATATGAGAGATAAACACACACCATGCTAGCCTAGTATGCAGTTTTATTTAGGAAGTTTATTTGTGCAGATAAGTCCCCTAAGGCTCTGGATGTTGTGGGGTCGTCCAGACTGACACGCCTCTGTGACATTGAGGTCTGGAGCATTGCTTCTGAACTGCACACCCAGCTCATTGTTTCTTTTTTCAGGGGATCAGAGGGTGTGTTCCAACTTCAGGGGAATCACATTCCTCAGCCAAGAGTGTACATGAGGGTACTGATGATGTTGCTAGAACCTTGGATTCAGAAGGAACAATGCAGTTTCCATCCTGGTTGCGAAGCACTGGATAAGATAAGGTAAGATAAAATAAGAAATACTTTATTTATCCCACATTTTGGAATTTTCTTTGGGCATTGGAATTTGGCCAACCAGTCTACATGTATCCTTGGGGCATCCTGTTAGGAGTATTGGGTATCGGTCTCATGTTGAGGGCTTTCTGGTCCCCGTACAGCTGCAGTGAGAGCTTGGTCTGCATTGCAATAAGTCATACTCATTCCTGGTGCGCACTGGACTCTGCCAAGACTGCCCTTTGTCTCAGATTCTGTTTATTCTGGGTAGTAACCCAAACAATGAGATCTTTGATACAAAAGGGGGAAATAGGCTCCAAAGGATGTCTGGCCTCAGCTTTATAGGGCGAGAAGCTCATTTTTTTGGGAGGGGCTCAGAGTGGAGTTGTTCACAAGGAGCTAATTGAGATGGTTCCGGTATTTGACTAGAAAGCCTCCAGGACAAACCCTAGGCCATACGTTCTGATGTAGACGGAGATCTTTGACTGACTTTCAGAGGTGCTAGAGATCTTGGCTTCCCCTGCACAAACCTGGAAAAGTGGTAAAAGATGGATGGATGGATTTATTTTTTTTATAGTGTCAATTATTACTGTTTTAGCTAGTGGCTGTGTAGGTTTCAGGTCACGTTAGTATAAGTAGCTTGGAACAAGAAGCAATGGGACTTCTTTAAGTTTTGTGAAGATGTTTCACCTCTCATCTGAGAGGCTTCTTCAGTTCTTGCATATCATATTCAAGTAACCAGCAACTTACAATATGACACAGAGATTAAGCAAAAGGTTTGTTAGCTGCACTAAAATAGCTCCAAGGCGCACAGTTGACATTTAAGATTCTTTAAAATGGTGCATTACATGCGCATAAAAACACCCAAAGTCACGTAAAGAATTTGAGGTCAAGTGAAAGAAGCAGAAACTTGGCATTTATTTTTGCAGTCTGAGATTAATCTTTGAGGACGTGGCTTTGGGCTAATGGACTGGTGCTTATTCCTTTGAGAAAGGGTAGAGAAAAAATAAAATACAGTGACAGCAAACACAGAGAGGAAAAAAAACAGAACTTTAAAAAACTGAAAGGAGTGGAATGAGGGGTCACAGAGAAAGCAAGAGTGACAGACTATATAAAGAAGAAGAAGACTTAAAGAGTTCTTCTTGGCTACTACATATCTCACTGTGTCACCTCCATTCAATGTCATGGCCTTCTTCCGCTGATGAGATGCTAATGCACATGTCACCAGACAGACATTTCCACTTCCACCATTCTGAGCATCTACTCTCAGCGCGCCTCTCTCTGTCATTTACATATCTCTGTCACCATGTCTCCAATCTCTCTCTTCCCCTCTTCAGCTCCTTCCAGCACACTTATCTGGGCCTTGCTCTAATCTGACTCCATCTTTCTGTCACTCACTGTCCTTCTAAAGTCGCTCTCACGTCTCTTTCCATCTATTTAGGTTAAACTGTGTTGACTCAGGTCAACACGTGGTGTATTTTACCAGGTTTCACACATATGTACACAAATACATAGTGCATGCTGTCACTGAAAGATTGAAATAAGCTAAAAGTTATCACCAGAGATAGAAGGGCTCTTAAATTATAATTTATTTATCTCTAAAACCTTCTGGGCGTTGTATATGGGAGTGCCTTCCCAAGATTGACTACTGTCGCTCGTAATACAACGTGATTACACAGACATGTTCACACAAGCAAAAACAAAGTTCATTTCGGAACTTCGGTTGCAATGGTAGGAGATGTTGAGTGCAAAATAACATTCTTAGGAAATATCATGGTTTCTTGATATCACAGAATATATAATTGATGTTTGATGTTTTCCTCACTGTGCATACAATAACCATCCAAATTTTTCCAAACTCTATACTTAAGATACCTTAAGAAAAGCTCCCAACTGTTTTGGTGACATCTGATGTAATCTTAAACTGCTGATTTGTTTCTTTTATTTTATCTTATAATATTTGGTGGCTACTTTCTTTATAATGATATATTGTGAAAGTACAATTTTTTCTTGTCATCCCACACCTTTTACCTGCTACCCTTTAAACGCATGGCACATAGATGTGAGCCTAGATTTAATCTTCCTAGAAATTACTTGCATCTATAATTCAGTAGTGCATGGCCCATGACCCATGCAGTGTTCAGCGTCAATCCAGGAAGTACTGGTGAAAAATGAAAGTGAGAGGTGGTGGTCAGGGTAATGGATGGTAGGCAATAGCACAAAATCATCTTCTAATCTGATACTAAGCAGCACCGAGTGTTTCCAGTCATTTTTTATTACCATGTTATTACCAAACGGACAGTATGTAGGAAAGAAGCTTGATAAAACCCTAGGCTTTTCTCTGTGATAATTGAGAAATATGTTGAGCAAAAAAAAGCTACACAGAAAAATTGCAGACGCTAGGAAGAGCAAGAGAGCAATTTATTTTTGGTAATAATCCAACTGAGGCAAGTATTGATATTTAACCAAGACTTATTAGTAATGATATCAGTACCTCGGTATTCATTCAGCTACACTTAGTGGATTAAATTGGGCTGTTATCTGACTTTAATGTTGGAAGCTGAATAACAAAACTTTGTGGCTTAAAAATTACATTCCCATTCACATGGCAAAATCGACCCAATGGACTCTTTGAATGTCGGTAGTGGGTTTAACTTGTGCCCCTCAGTTTTTTGCTGTCTGGTACCATACCGCCCACCGAAACTGTGCTGGGATTTGAGGCTGCTACTGCTTCTGGCAGTAATGAGCATTTCATAACTCCCTCCTTTACTCTAGTGCCCACGTGTAGGTTGCAAATTTACCTTTCCCCGAGTCAGTACCATTACTCCCCTCCTCCTGCTGTGCTGAGCTTGTTTTTTTCTTGTGGCGAGAAATCAAGTCAAAGCCCTAGACAACTCAGAGCTGTACATATGCATCTAATATTTACGCTTTTCATATAGTTTGGCTGACTGAATTGAGCTTATTTTTCAGCCATGAGAAAGTCTTTAACCTCACTTGAAGTTACCCCACATGTAATTTGTATGCATATATTTAGGCAATACTGCACAAATTACCTGTTTTCCCAGATATTGATGAGTTTGACTGAGTGTTCAGACCTTAACATAGCACTCTGCAAACAAAGTCTTCCTTAAGCAACTGAGTAAGGATGTGAAAATGAATCAAATTGGTGCCTACAAAACAGGGAAGGACTATAAAAAGATATCAAAGCACTTTGAGCTTGCAGTTTCCCATTTCTGAAAAATCATTAAGAACTTCATGTTAAAGAAAATTGTGGAAGTTAAGAAAAGCAATAGATTGGTGAGCTGTCCGAGGTGTACCCTGCATCTTCCTCTCCACCCTAAATTGGATAAGTGGAGGAAAAATGGATTGATTAATATATTGTCTGGCTTCACAGTTTGAATAAAAGCCACACATTAGAGATAAGTATACACGTTCCAACATACAGACTCATAATCAACCATAGAGTAAGACATTCATTCCAACGTACACACTTTCATACACAAAAATAGATCCACAGTATTGCCCAAATAATGGTGAAAAGATTAAGGGAAAGCTAATCTATAAAAATGAGTTTTCAGCAAACAAACCTGTTAGGCTGAAGAAGACTGTTCCTAAATTTGGGTACTACAACCTCAAAAGTGTAATCAGCTCTGGATTCAAAATATGAGTAATTAGGAGACGTTGATCAGATGAGAAGTCGGTATCAGTGATAAGATCTTCATAGCTCTGATATATGAGCAGGAGCTTAGAGCTTTATATGTTAATAATGGGATTTTAAAGTGGATTCTGAATTTCACTGGGACAGAGGGAAGTACAGCAAGAAAAGGTTTGATATATGAGCACTGGTTACATTTTTTAGCAGCCTTGCTGCTGCGTTCTGCACCAATTGGAGACAGGCTATGGGGATGCTTGTGAAAAGTGAGTTACAAAAGTCAAGAAGAGGTCCAAATTAATGAATTACAGTAAAGATTAGATTTTTTTTTCTATATTTCTGAGGTAAAGGAAGCAAGGCTGGATGACATGTAAGATTCAAAATTCAGATGTTGGTCAAAGATGATAACAAGGTTCTTAGCAGACGCTCTGATGATACTGGCGAGGGGCCCGATGTACTGACTGACCTACTTAGAGCAACTGTCACGGGCAAACATGTAAAGGGTACCTCTGTTGCTCTCTCTCTGCTATATACTTTATATTGGTAAAAGGAAACATTTGCATTAACAAAACAAGCAGCACACATTACATTGGCAGTGTTTATCCCATTTCTTTATGCTCTCAACACTCTGACTTTGAGTAAAATAAAGCAAATTTACTTTTACTGTATGCAAAAAATGTAACTTACTAACATTCAAACTTTTTTATGCAATGTCACCTTTAGCCAGAACAGGTATTTAAAAAGGTATGCATGGAGACCCCCGAACACTGCTCCTACTTACAACCGCACACATCTGACCATTGTCATAGTACAAGAGGGACCTCTACAGGCCACTGATGGAAACAAAAAAAAAAGCTTTTGCACAAAACTGTCATTAGATTAAAGCTGAATGCTTGCAGACGTTTTAAGGTTAAATGCTTGCAGATGTTTCACTCACTGTCCCAGTCACAGTCTCTTTCTGCCAGTCAGGAGGCATCTCACTGTCTTGTGGCCTCCAGTGACACACCCACATGAAGTCATTCATAAAGACAACACACACACTGTAAGTCTGTCCATCTGGACATTTGGATAGACTATGGAGCGCATCAAAAGGCTAACACTGGGATGAATAACATTCATTTAATTGTTTTTTTATTATTATTTCTGTATAAAAGATCAATACATGGCCTTTTAAATAAAATCTCTGACTTATATCAGCATAGCTCCATACTAAAGTCAAAGTGCTTGAATCCCCACTGGAAACATGATCAGTAGCTCTTACACCAGTATTAGATAAGCTGTGATCACTGAAACCACTGAAAAAACAAGACTTTTTCTCATCTGTCAGTATTTGAGAGCTGCATGTGTTATCCATTCTATAAAAGCATTTGTTCCAATCCTTTGGGTAATGACTCTCCATCTTGTTGCAAGATAATGAAGGATAGTAAAATGACTAACTGAAAAATGAGGAGGAAAAACATCTTTCTGCTTCATAAAATTATGTTTATTTTTCATTGTACGGGGAAATCGGTCTACTGAGGCCTTTAAATGTTATTCAAATGGAACAAAATTGGACAGAAAATTGTTCTTTGCTTCAATTGCTCACAACAGGCCTGACAGTGTATGCAAGTGACTTTTTGTAGGGTTCACAAGCGAGAATACTTGGGAAATCACTGCTGTCATTGATGCAGTTAACATATACTTAAACTTAGCTGGCATTGAATGGTGGTAAGATGATAAATAGGCTATACCTCAGCAAGATAGAAAAACAGCAAAGGACTTTAAGCTGAAATCTTCCTTGTGAAATTTGCTGGGTCTTGAAATGGTGTTTTCTCTAGCGTCCAGTGCAATTGATATGGTGACATTTATTGAAAGCAAAACTTGTCTTGTGTACAAATGTTCAGAAACAACACGAGTGAACTGAAGTAAAGTTTTCAGGTTGGTCCAAACTTTTCAAAGAAGCAAGTTTTAGGATGCATTTTATTAGACTACGCCTGAATAAGAGACACGGAAAAGGGCATGGTCATTTTTTTTAAATGAAAAGCTCACTTTGATGTTAGACGAATATGTTGATAACATAATGAGCATGGTATTTGGATATCTTTGTGGAGTTTATTAGACCACATCTCTAGCTTGAGTAGGCTTTCCTTGACTGTGTGTGACATTTGCCTTTATGGTTCCTTCTCCGTTTTTTATCTCTTCACCTCATAAAGAGAAATCTTAATTGGAACTTTTAATAAACAGACAGCACCTACAGTCTCCTCGGAAGTGGGATATATCATTTATTTTGTACACCACATACCTCCTTGTCCTTCTTACTAATGTCCTCATCGGTTTGCTGCTAGTGCTCTTGCAGCTATTTGTAGGGCCAACTTATGTGATTAATTAATGCATATTTTTAGAAACCAAGTTAAATAAACCTGGTTAGATAATGCATTTCCAGAAGTTTCTTGCTGATGATATGTGTTAGGATAAAGGCTGGAAAGGGTTGGACGAAAAAGGTAGTCATAGTAGTTTTTTTCTGCTTCTTTTTTTAATAGACCTCATAGATGCACTTTCTAGAACAAGTACTTTGAAAGCCTTCAGCTTAAATTGAGTTTCCCACAAAATGGCCTAGAGCCTCACATAGCCATGGCTCAAAGTTTGATTAACACAGATTGAAATCAACTAGGCTATGTTGACAACTCTCAAGTTATCATTATTAGTCTTTAAAAAATGTCATAGTTCCAAAACTTAATTATCTACTTCTACCATCCAGACAGCCCCAGTCACTGGCATTCCCTAAAGTCAATGAATTGCCATATAATACCATAGAATTACACACAATACTTTTGGAAGACCTAGAAAAAGTACATCTTTTACCACTTGTAATGTGGGCAATAAAGAAGAACAAAGGGACATTTACTGCTGCTGGGTCATTGTGACATATTTTCTTGTTGCCACCAATCATCTGCAGGTATTCCCAAGTCTGACTAGATCCCTCAGCACATTATGATTGATGCATGTTCCAAACCCAGTGCTACTATAGCTAATGTTCTATGATTGATTTGGTTCAAAAAACAGACTTTCAGCAGTACTGTTGACAGGTCTATTGATGACACAATATATTTGAAAGACCTGCTTTTCTTGTCTAAAATAGGTGGTACTGAATTGGTCTGTTTTGTGTGGAAGAAGGGTGAAATGTTGCTTGCCCTTTATCTGGAACTCTGCACAGACCCTGATAAAGAAAACTTGGATTGCCTATCGCAATTTATCATTTAAATTTTAGGTTTTGTCAAGTTTTGTCAAGCCAGCAAATGAAATGAAAGGATAGGTGTGTTGAGCTCTGTGCTATGTGGTAGTTTACCCTTTAGGTTTGCTCACACCGAAGCATGGCTATCTTTTTATGTCACAAACTGTTTGTCATCAGTTATTATTGGCATCTGTCTAGGACAGGGAAATGTCTTTTGTTGTTGTTGCTTAAGTAGTGGTAGTTTGGTTTGCTGTGTGTTTACGTGCATCACTTTCCTCATGGTCAATTGGTTTTTGGCCCATGCAAAGCTGCAGCGTTTCATAAACATTTCTTCTGTGATCTTTACGCTTGATGTTTAGCTGAAGATATGGATAGAAATAAATAAGTGAAGAGTCTGTGTGCATGTCAATGTATGTGTGGGGCACCCACATTACAAGGTCTTGCATCAGTTTTATGCCTTTGCAGTATACAAAACAATCACTTGAATTTTATTCTCACTTCTTTTTTCCTTCCTTAAATATCTGTCTTTTTGAGTGGCCCCTACTGTTCTCTGTCTAAAGCATTTCCTTTTATGGCTTTCCCCCCTTTTCTTCCCAGGTGCCAAACATCTTTGCTCCAGTCCTTTCAAAACTTGCCTACTTCATGGTTCTTAAATTACTTGTTTGATAACTTGACTCCAAATACCACAATGCCTGAGATCTTGTGAGTCTGTTAAACTAGGTAGAAATGTTAGAAGGTGTTCTCACTGCTCATGTGTATTTATTTTGCCCACCCTTCCTCTAAAAAACATTAAAAAGCAATATATAATACATTCACTGGGCATTTTATTGGATACACTGGGTTAGATCTCATTTTGCCGTTAGAACTACCTTAATAGATTCAGAAAGATGCTGGAAATGGTCCTCAGGGATCTTTGATCCCATCACAAAGTTGCTGCAGATTTGTCAGCTGCACATTCATGATGTGAATCTCTTGTTCTATCACATCCCAAAAGTGGGTTGAGATATCGTGAGAAAATGTTCCGTACACTGAACTCTTTGTCACGTTCAAGAAATCAGTCTGAGGTGATTTGAGCTTTGTGATACAGTGAGTTATTCCAAAGATGGGTACTCTGTGGTCATGAAAGTATAGACATGGTTAGCCACAACACTAAGGTTCCAAGAAAATCAGCATTACAGCCTCAACTGATGTAAGCCAGGATGGATCCATGTTGTTTAGGCCATATTCTGACACTACCATGCAAATGTGGCAGCAGACCTGGAAAGTCAGATTTTTGTGAGTCTGTGGGAATTGTATTCAGTGTCCTGTTCTTAGCTATCATAAGTGTGGTTTCTGCTGCTATATCCCCAACTGTTTAAGAGTTCCTTGTGTTGGGTGTTCGCCTACCTTGTTGGAAATGAGGTTGTTTTTTTTTAAAGTTACTGTTCCCTTCCTATCAGCACAAAGCAGACGGTTATGTGTGAAAGTCTCAGTAGTCAACAGTTTCTGGATAACTCAGACCAACCCATCCGACACAAACAAGAATGTCACGTTCAAAGTCACTTAAATGACCTTTCTTCCCAATTCTGATGCTCATTTACTAGTCTTTGACTATTTCTAAACACCTTAATACATTGAGTGTGAAAGAACAAGTGTACCTAAAAAAGTGACCGGTGTATATGAATACTAGAGTGATCAGTAACCCAAAAAGTGAGCGTTTGATATACTTTTTGGGTTGATGACAGGTTGTTTCAGGTGGGAATGCCGGTTGCCCAAGATGATAGTTCACCGCTCTTGTCATATACATATATACGTCTACACCTGTCAGTTGTACGGACCAGCACTTTATACTCAGCTCCATATCTTCACAGTTTCCACCACAGCAGCAGTTTTATTATCTATCTATCTTTCAAGAACTCGGTTTAAGCATTATTCCGCTCAGCTTTAACTTCATTTAGTATGAGCAAGTATGTTCTCAATAAGCGAGGATGCACACACAAAATAACAGGAAGATCAAGAAGGGTTTGCCAATTCTATTACCATTCCTCTTTCTGGGGAATCCAATTCTTCTCTCATCCTGCCAGCAGCATGCATTATTGATCAATATGCAATACAGCCTAGCCCCAGTGCAGTGTTGTTATGTCTGTTGTCTGTCAGCAGTGCGGCTGCCTGATGAGACTGTAAGTTTCCATAGTAACAAAATGTTAAAGGCCCCATATTACACTGATTTGCTGGCTTTATAATTTTATTCCTGAGGTCTACTAGAATAGGTTTATATGCTTTAATTTTTTTTCCTTATTTATGTCTACAGTTTGTATGTTGTTGCATCACCTTTTTTCACAAACAGCTTGAAATGACTCATTTTACCCCCCTGTTTCTTTAGGCCACCCTTTGTGGTACAATCCCAGTCTGCTCCATTTGAAGCCAACTCAATTAAACAAGGAGGAACAAAAACATATTTCCATATCCTGTAGAAGACGTTTGTTAGTGTCCAGGGAGAGATTGAAAATATAAGACAATTCACTAAAATCAGTTACTTGCTTGCTGTTGTAGTTATCTTTTGACTTCCTTTCTAAATCTAAACGTATCTCAATGTTTGAGTGCTTTAAGCAACATAAGAAAAAATAATTATGGGAATGGTCTGGCACAATATGATTGTTTGATCACGTGCTATAGGAGCATAATATCAAAAGAATTGAACCGAGAACCAGAGGCAAAGTGATGCTTGTATTGCTCATATTCAACACATTCATCATATTTTGTGGGGGGAGTTCTATGGCTTTTGTATGTCCATCAACGGTTTAATGATCTAAAATGTCACAGGTTTATTCAGATTGTCTAATGTTTCAAACAACAAATAGTCAGCTTTGACATTTCTAATTGCATTCCTGCTTGCATTGCATAGTTGCGTGAAAACAAACCACATTCCACATGAAACACACACTGTTCCCTTATTGACTTTGACACTAAAACGATTGTGCGCGTGTTTGTGTCTTTGTGTGGCAGCTAGTACAAAAGAATATTTACTTTATTGTTACTTAAATAATTTTAATTAAAGGGAGGAAACCAAAGCACTCAGTTGCAAACCTGGAGAACAGAAACTATAAAGAAGTAAAATAGTTAAATGTAGCCATTCTGTTTTTGCATGATCATCAACTCTCACCACCTGGCTTATATTGCACAGGCTCTTCTCAACAGTATTGTGGGTTTTACTTTCTGCTCCATCTTATTGTGGTGCAGCTCTTTAGAGAGAGGTATTTCATAAACCTCCTTATTTCTGTGGTTTCGTTGAATACCTTTGTCTTATTATAGATATCTTTCCTCTTTGGCTATCTTGCACCTTTTTCTCACTTTTTCCTCAATTGCACTCAGATTTGAGCCTTTCCTCCCCTCTCAGACTCTTGAAATTATCCTTGATTGACCAGGTTGTTTTGGGGATGCAGCTCTGATCTTCTCACTATCCTATTTTCCGGTAGTTCTAAGCAGACCTGTTTGCCCCCTCCTGAAAGCCATAAGAGCTTCCCATAGAGATGGGATTTCCTTTTATTTGTCTTGATTTATCGCCACCTTCGACCTGTGTTTGATGTTAAATCAGTCTTGCTTTCATTCTTTTGTTCTCCATAGCATTGTCGAAGTTTCTGAATTTGTTTTTAGTCAGTATTCACTGAAGTGTTATTTTGACTGAGTTTCTTTGGTTTAGCCTCATAACTTAGTGCCTTCTTTTTTTACCAGTCTTCTCCATTAAGCTTAGTTCTGGCTTTAGGACTTGTCTAAAGTGGAGATTATACTCTGCTGTGGACACAGCCAGCTGGAGACACCACAGCCAAGTAGTCATTCTTCTTATAATTCTTTGAAGTTTGCCTTAAAGCTTCATGCATACTTGACGTGTATTGTCTGCTCAGAGCCTCGTGCTCACCGTCTGATGATGTAATTACATCACTCAAACCCAAGAGGACCCTAACAGACTCATGGTTGTGAAAAGTAAAACATGCCTGGTCCTTTCTAGACTGAGTTTGAAGCTGCAAGGCACTTACTCAAACGCATGAAAGACATGCAGACTTTTGTTTTTTAGCAGCTGATTTAGCCCCATCTTAACACACACAAGGCAAAAATTTTATCACCTCAGAATCCTAAACCAGATAAACTTTTTACACCTGCTGTTAAACATAAGGATGACATGCTTTTGAGGGCTCATCAGCACTGGGCAATATTTTCTTACTTTCTTACTTTGCAAAAAGCATAAATTGTCAGACAGATGAACCAGATGAACCATATTTAGAGCCCTTTTATTCAAAGTGCTGTAGTTTCATTCCCATGATTGTTTTTGCAAAGGGACGTGCGTCTGTGGATGAAACTAATTACAACACTTATGGAAGCCAGGCTGGAAAGAGAGAGATGTGGAGAGAGAAAGATAGAGTAAGGAGAAAAGAGGAATCAATACTTACCCTGAGCTAGTCATCTTCTAAGTGAACAGCACAGCTTATGATGTTACACTCACATCAGCTGTCAAGGGGAGTGTTGAACATTTGTGTGTGTGCGTGTGTGTGTGTGTGTGTGTGTATTTAATGCCCTGCAATGCTCCTGGCGGATGGGCCAGGTGGCCGTCCTGTTGTGTGGGAGGAAGTAAGCCTTTGCACACAGATATGGTGGGCACAGTTTTCAAAGAGGAAACTCAGCTACACAAACACACCATGTACCAGGGGGGAAAATGAGGACTACAACGTGTCAAACCACATTCAGTTTATCAGCTGAAGTTTCAAACAGTCATCTGAACCACTGGACCGTCTGATGAAAAAGAGAGGCAACATAGCCATGAAAACTTTAATCTCGGTAGATCTCACACATCTCTGTGGCAAGCAGCTTTCAATTACACATGCATGTGTTACTTGTCATATTCTTCTGACTTTGCTAATGAAGCATTTTGATTGACCGTAACTTTTAAGAAGGCATCGCTCTTTTATTTTTTTTAACTGTTTAGTTGTCTTTCACTGCCCTGCAAAAACAGAAAAAAAATATCTTAAATCAAATTCAAGATTTTTGCTTTACTCCAATACCACAAAAAGCAATAAAAAAAATAGGGAAATGGATAATTGGATTCAGTTATATTATTCTTCTCCATCATCTACAGTTAGTTCCATTAGTTTTTGGATAATGGCATGTGCGGACTTTCAGCTTTAACTGACAAAAGTCTTTCATTCATTTCGGTCCCTTTTATTTATAGTCCCCCATTTTTAGAGGCTCAAAAGTAACATAATTTTAATTTTTGGACAAAATCCTTTGCAGACAGTGACTGCCTGATGTCATGGACATCACTGGATACTGTTTCCTCCCTTGAGACCTTCTGCCAGCCACCTTCAGTTGCTGCTTGATAGTGCATCCTTCTGCATTCAGTTGATTTTGTGCTGCTTTTGTATGTGTTGTTTGACCAGTTTTGCAACATTTGGCTGAATCTGAGTAGACTATGGCCATATACACTTCACAATTCATTCTGCTTCTTCTGTCAGTGGTCACATCATCAATAAACACTAGTGACCAGGTTCTACTGGCAGCTAATGAGACCCATGCCATGCACCTTGTTTGACAGATGACATGGAATATTTGGGATCATGAACTGTTTCTTCTCGGCTTTACATGTCATTTCCATATCTTTTCGCACTCTTGTAGAAGTTTACTAGCAACTTCTAATGTAGCCTTCTCGTTCTTGAGTGTTACCAGTAGTTGTCATAAAACCTCTGTAGTTCCATTCAGGAAGGTATCTTTCGATTGCAGACTTTCACAATGATACACCATCCTTAAGAGTGCTTTTGTCTTGTCTTTTTTCTCAACGAATGATGAAATTTGTGAACATCCATTTTAGCTATCTTCTGTGGTCTTGGTTTTGGTGTGAACCTCTCCAATGCATTACTTCTTTTAGCAATGTGCCAGATTGTTGATTTGGCCCTTTTTACAGTTTTTGGCATCTCCCGGTTAGTTTATTTGGGGCTTTCAGCCTAATAATGGCATCTCTCATTTGCATCAACATATCTTTGTACCTCACATTGAGAATTCCAGTGAATAGCAACCAAATGCATGGTTAACATTCGGAATCAACTCCGGGTCTTTTATATGTCGAGTTTAAAATGGAATAATGAGATAAAAGGCCTCACTTAGCCATGGCCAGGCAGTAGAAAATTATACTGATTCAATACTGATTTAAAAGCACGAATTACTAAAAATAAGTATTACAAAATAATGTAACCAAAATATAATAGTATAATGCTATAACCCACTTGAATAAGAAAGCAAAGCAAAGTGACCTGTAACCTGTAAGCTTAAAAATGTATTACTGAATGTGTCTTTGACAACTGATGTAAAGAAAATGTGTGATAGGTGGGTATTTTTTAGAGACTTCTAAGATGTTCAGAATTTATTTATTTATTTATTTATTTTTGGCTGTTTTGTGCTGTCCTTTATTTGGTTTGTTTTTTTAAGCTGGTTAAGTAGTTTTAAATTTAATGTCATGAAACAGGCTCTATGCGTAGAAATTAGCACAGGCATTCTCTCAAAACTGTATGTATGGTTAATATGAATGGTTAATAAATGAGGCGTCCGGTCACTGTGTGAGTTTAAATGCAAACAACAAATGACTTGAAAATACATCTAACATTTGTTAATTTACCAAATGCTCAGAGCAAAGAAAGTGCATAACACAGTTGCCTTCTGTATCTCTCTTACTCTCAAGCACTCAGCTGAGAATATCTGCAGGGCTTCCTCTTCTACTATCAAACAGTTGTTTGTTCTCATTATCAGAACTAATTAAATATGATCAGACTTGATCCAACTATGCTTTTCACTGTAATTTTTTCTTCTTACACCCTCTCTCTCACACTCTCTCTCACGCACACACACACTCACACACACACACGCACGCAGACACACACACACACACACACACACGCACGCAGACACACACACACACACACACACGCACGCACGCACGCACACACACACACGCGTTTTCATGTCTTAGTGAGGAAATCCAATTGACATGATGCTTTCCCGAGGCTAGCATAAGTGAGTGTTGGTCCCCACAAGTATAGTAGCATGCCAATTTTCTGTCCTCACAAAGATGTCTAAACACACACTCAGTTACACATGGTTGTTTGTGTATTCATAATTTATAGATTTTGATCAGACAGAATCTTTGATAAGGTTTACAGACTGGGCTTGCCCAGGCAGAGGGGGAAACAACAGAAATAAACAGTCATAAATATATACATGGTGATACCCACTGGATGACACAGGAGGCACAGTTAATGTAGCGATACGGTTTAAGAGTCAGTTACTTACTGATTTGTGAACGAGAGACAGCATAGCCAGGAAGTGTGCTGACCCTCAATTTGCAGTTTCTGAAAGGAAAGACTTACACAGCATTGCACTGTTTTATTTACTTATATATTTATTTATTTGGTGGAATTATTTTAATCTTGAACTGAGCAATAAAATATGAAGCTTGTACATGAGTTCAATAAAGGATGTTTGTATTCACTCATTTGTCTGCTTTCCCAGGTGGTTGGCTGCTAGTCTATTCTTTACTTCGCATCCACCTTCCCATGCTATAAAACCTGATGCTGACACCATCGCTGTACTCCAGACATCTTTCTGGCTGCCTTCCTCAAGCCAATCACCCTCCGCTCTGCGTACTTTACATCTTACTGCTCATATTTCATTCTCACTTGCAGACTCCTTCATGGAACCCACCTCCTCACTATCTCCAATTCACGCAGGTCACTGCATCCAAGCCTTCATCTTATCTTCGCCACCACCAGCGTTTAGGGGTCCTGCCCTAATTCCTATCACAGCTGGGATTTCATTCTGATGTGATGGGTCATCGGAGTCTAATTGCTAAACAGCATAACTGAATTCTATATATCAATAAATCATGCTCAGTTCTTTCTAAGGATCTTTCATTATTTAACTCTGATCTGCTATACTTCGATCTGTTTATGCACCTACAGAATGTCAGATATGTTCACCAACTATTTTCCAAAACTCCTCTTTGATGCAGCTTGTAGACAAAATGAAATAAATGTGAAAAACAGGACAGACAATTAACCTAAGATTCTTAAGATACTTCAGCATCTCGATGGGAAGCATGTGGGAAAGTCTCTCAGCATGCATCAAAGTAACAAAATCATGGAAATTAACCGTGTTTGCATGTCTTTCTGCGTTTTTATGCAGAAAGACATTGATTATGTTCTACAGTCCTTCCACTCATGTCAAAAACATGTGTAGAATTTGAATCTGCACGGCTTAAACATATCTTATCAGTGAACATGACTGACAAACGAGAGGCATTGGTCATTAAATGCATTTATTTGTAGATTCCTGATAAATGGGTTCTTCACATGATACAAGCGGATGACAGCAGGCCAACTTGCTGTTTAGCTGCTTTAATCTCGGTTGGAAAAACCCCCAGAAATAACACTGAATATCATAAATAAAAAGAGCCTTGAAGCAGAGGAGAAGCAAAACAGACCCTTATTTAACTCACTGAAATTTGTATTCTAGATGTAGAGTTTTTTATCAACATTCTTCATTAACCATTAACACTAAACACTGAGGCAAAGACAGGGATATACACACACAAAGACAGCAAGATTGAGTGATGTACACGAGTATGAGACAGAGGGAGCAAGAGAGAGATTGATAGGAAAAGTAAATCTGTGCCAAAAATAAAGACTAATCCAAACTGAGTCTGATGGATAAGTTGGTAAATTGAGTAAACAAAGTCCCCCCTCTCTTCATTATGAGGTGCCAGGAAAAATCTTGTCATACAAAATGGAATCTAGAACAAGTCAGTTTGGTTCAGATGGGGATAATGTTGGATAAATATAAGCACCAGTAAGAAGGAGCAAAAATATAATAACAAGAAATCTACCCAACAAATGATGATCTCAACTCAATTTGACAGGCTTGTAGACATAGTTTTTAAAAAAAAGAAAAGAAAAGAAAAATTTAAAAAATAAACACCAGCTAGTGTACAAGGGAATGAAAGAGACAGAAAGATGTGAAGTAAAGAATAAAAGAAAATGAACAAAGAATAAAAAAGGCAAAATAATGAGACTGAGGCAGGAGAGAATGTGAAGCCGATAGATTAATTACTATAAGAGAAATGGGTTATGATAAATCTTTACCCTGAGTAGAAACCAAAACCTCTGATGCAAAGGAAGGCCAGGAGAGCCAAAGACCATTTTCACAAATTTAAGTTATTATTGACAGTCTAAGAATGAAGCACGACCCTCTTCACAATAACACAAATATGAAACTGGAGACATTTCAAATTGCCTGGTGAGCAGCAAGATGTATTAACATAACTAGGGTCTCTTCTATTTTAGTGTCCCGGTAAGCCCAGATTATCTGCAGAGAATACCATAAAAAAGGGTACTTTCAGCCTGTCAAAATGCATGTCACTTTTGACACTGTCAAAAGTGGAATTTTTAGACATCATCTTCATCCTGAAAAGAAAAGAAGAACAACAGATGACAAAAGAATCACATGATAAAAGCGAGAACGCTAACAGCAGTCAGAAGAAGCCTGAGAGAGCAGGTAGAACAGCTACCAACAGTTTGTGACCTTTTTCATATATACTCATATATGTCTGTTAGCTAACCTACATTGTGTATTTTTTTAGTTGGTTTATAGTTGAGAATTTAAGCAGTTTGCTTCAGCTGAAACTTGAAGCTCGGGACTGTTGCCAAGGTGTTTCTGCAACTGTCTGAAAAAAGAACCTGATTATCTCGCTCTCACACACAAACACACACAAACACAGATGCCATGTGATATATTGAAAAGATTTGGTGCCAGAAAACTAGATACATGTAAAAACTGTGCACTTACTGTGAGGGAACAGAAGAATGGTGATGTTTATTGTTATGTATGTATGTATTTATCCTGTTAAGTTAGCTTATTTCTTTTTTTTTTTAGCAGTGTTGACTTTTGAACACTGAAACGCATTAGCAACACAAAGCTGGAGAGTAGTCTGTTTATTCCCCGCACACACACACCTCCCATTTACTGGATCCCTTTGAGGAGAAACTGAAGAGGAAGGAGACATGTGGCAGTGGCAGAAAAGATCATATGGCATCTGCTCTAGTGTAAAATCTTAATATGGGGTAGAGTATTGGCACCCATCGCCTCACTAGCATTGACATGCTGTCAGAGTTGTTCTGGCAGAACACTAAGTGGAGCACACTTGTCCAGCACTGTTCCCATGAGTGTTGCAGCATGTCCCTTCCCACTTGCCATCCACCCTGGACCACATTAGCAATGCTGTTATAGAAATGCGAGAACACAAACATGGTAGAGCAGATCTGTTCATCAGAACTTCAGCCAAAGATCTGGTGAGACATACTGCTGCGGCTAAATTGGTAAGGAAAAAAGAACTAGAGCAATGAATAGGCAGCACAGTCATTTCCAGAGATCACTAAACGGCAGGGGTCCCTGGCATAGACCAGAGGGAAGTTGTTTTTTTTCTTATTATTATTCTTTTAAATTATGTTTACAATATTATCAACAAGTACAGCTCTGTAATTACAAGGATAAACACACTGTGGCCCTTTGGCACAACTTGAAAATATGGCTAAATCAACGTTGCCTGCTACTATGATATCATATGTGTAACCAATGCACAAGAACATTTCTCCATAATGAGAAGCCTCAAAGCCTTTATTAAAAATGAAACACACACACACACACCATACATATATGGCTAAACAGGGCTGCCTCAACATTTCAGCATTAAAACTGGTTAACAGACATTATAGGAAGTGCAAAAGACAGATTATTACAAGACTTTTCCACATGAGAAAATGTTAACATGAGCTGTGTTTGTTAGTCAGGCTGTCATTAAATCAAAAGGACTCTAATACTACTGTTTGAATTCATAGATATTTTTCAGAAATTGTTCATCTGACATCATTATTTATAACCTTGCTGGTAGGCTCAACCAGATAACAACAACTGTTACTTTTATTGCTTTGTAGTAAAATTTACAAATATAACCTTGATTAAGGTTTTGTGAACAATGTGACAGGATAGGTAACATGTGCATAACAAATAATAATCAAAAATAGAAAAAGGCTTAGTGCAGGTTTGTAAAACAAAGCAACTGATTCAGTTGAAAAGACTCCTTATTCCCCCCTAGCCAAGAATTTCCTACAGTGTGGACATTTGGTCACAAAATTGAAATTCTGCTCTATATACTTTATCAATCCCATTCATTTGGGGGTGGAAAACACAATCTGTTCGCCTTAAAATAATGCTAAATTAATTTTTATATTGGTCCCACGGCTTCAGGTGAACAGATGTGATGTGTTTTGCTATCATTTTTCCATATAAACTATTATTAAACTTTTAAAATCATCAGAGAAAAGCAGAAGCTTAAATGTTCCAAAGACCCACACAAACATGCATTACATATACTCACATATGTACAGTAATGATTCAATTCAGTTCAGTTTAATTATATTTATATGGCACCAAATCACAGCAACAGTTGCCTCAAGGTGCTTTAAGCTGTAAGGTAAAGACCTTTCAATAATACAGAGAAAAATAAAAAAGAAAACCTCCCTTTTAACAGGAAGAAACCTCTGGGAGAACCAGGTTCAGGGAGGGGTGGCCATCTGCTGCGACCGGTTGGGGGTGAGGGTGGGAAACAGGACAAAAGACATGCTGTGGAAGAGAGTCAGAGATTAATAATAACTCATGAGTAAAGTCAGAGTGGTGTATAAACACATGGTGAGTGAAAATACATGAGAAAACGAGAAACGCTCAGTGCCTTATGTGAAGCCCACAGCAGGCCAAACCATTTGCAGTGTAACTACAGGAGGATTCAGCCTGACCCAGCCCTAACTATAAGCTTTACTAAAAAAAGGAAAGTTTAAAGCCTAAACGTAAAAGTAGAGAGGGAGTATATGATGTGCTGAATTTCAGTTATTTGGGATCCCCATTTGTTGTCATAAAAAGCACGCAGAGTAGATGTAGTCGAAAAAAACAATGAAGCTCCAGCAGAACTACCAAAAGAAATCTGCATTCTATCTGAAAGCCACCAGATGGCGATAGCTGTAGCTGCAAAATTACTTTCTATAAAAGTCTATGGGAAAACATATTTTAACTACCTACGTTTTTGGGCTCAGTCACTAATCTTGGATCATACTGAAAAAAAAAAGTATTCGGTAAATCCTTGGTCATGTTTTTTTGTTTAAATGGAGGAATATCTGTAGTGTGAAAATCCACATTCGTTGGCTAATGAACTTTTCTCACAAGCCTTTAGCCATTGAGCATACAGTTTCACTGCCAGACCCAACTTTCTTTGTCTCACTCAGTATTTTGCAACCAAGATAGTGACATAATAAATATTAATCTTTAGAGTTTAAAATATAATTTCAGAAACCAATGGGTGACACCACGGTAGTATCATCCATCTTTTTTATTTTTATTTATTTTTTTATTAGTCCTTTATTTATCCAGGTAAAAAATCTATCCATCCATTCGCTTCCGCTTATCCTTTTCAGGGGTCGCGGGGGGCGCTGGAGCCTATCCCAGCTGTCATAAATCTAATTGAGATTAAAAATCTAATTTCTAAGAGAGACCCTGGCATCATGGCAACAAAAGTCAAAATACGTGTATTTTTATACTGGCTATTGTAGTCAATGCCATGTTCTGGCCCACTTTTAATCAAACTTTTTAAATTCAACCTAAACATATCATTGTCCATGTGTTGGGTTTTTGGAGGACTGCATACAAGCCTGGTTGCATAGGTCGAAAAACTATTTACACTCTACCTAGGAAAATTCATAAACAAGCAGCATGAAGTAGAACCTTGTTTTACAAGCTTCTGTCTTGTTTAGCTTTTTGAAAAGAAACAAGTTAAAACTTACATTTTACTGTCAAACAACAGTGGAATCATGAGTAGGCTTAGAAGTCAGCTTAAATATGTTTCACAGAAGAAGACAACTGGAACCCAGTGACTCGGTTTTTGAGCTTAGAAATATGTCATTAAGCATTTGTAAATCTGCCTTGATTTAATCTTCGCTTTCATGTGGGAGAAGGAAGCAATAACATTACATCAGGGAGAGAACATGCTGCAAAAAGCGCACATTGTTCTAACTGTTCAAGTTGTGAGAGCGCTGTACTCGGTACATTTTGGAAAGCTAAATGCACAGAACAATTTGCTTACATAATGTGATATGAGTCTCCCTCATTTTCCAAGTATACTATACAGTCAGAACTCAATTTCCAAAAAAGTTAAATAACAACAAAATGCAGTGAGTTTAAAAATCTCATAAATCCATGTTTTATTCATGATAGAACTTAGAAAATATAGCAAGTGTTTAAACGTACAAAATGTACCATTTTAGGAATTTGATGGCAAAAAGATGTGTTGGTGTTCAAAAGCCCCAATGTACCCTCACACCATCAGAGACTCATTTTTTATAACTATGTGGTGATATCAAGTTGAATGGTTCCTTTGCTCTTTAGTCCAGAGAATATTGTGTCCATGTTTTCAAAAAAGAATTTCAAATTGTGATTTGTGTTACCACAACAGATGAAATATTCAGTGTTTGCAATTTTACACCAAAGAACCTTCAGTTCTTTCTTTTTAGTGCCACTTACCTATCCAGCCTTTGTTGCTCCGTCAGACATTGCTGAAATGTGTTGCTCCCTTCAAATTTAAAATGGGATCATATTCTTTCAGAAAATAGTAAATTTAAGGCGTTTGAAGTATTTTCTGTGTTATTTTGTCCTTAAAATATGGGTTTATGAGATTAGCAAATCTTGCAATTAGCATTGTGTTTTTATTTGGATTTTATGCAGCAACCACAGACTGGGTTTTATAATGATAGCATTGCGATAAACCTAGCAGTTTTTACCTCTTTAATAGTACAACCACTTTTTGAAGATGAAAATATTCATATTCCATTAGCTTGTGGCTACCAAGTTAAGAACCACAGTTATAGCCAATTACATAAGGTTTTGTCACAACACTGCCTTCTGGTAGTTTTGAAGCACCGCATGTAGCCATTGCTTTAGGAAGCCATTAATGTTTCCAACATGAAAGAGATGTTGTGCATGCTGCTGGAAAGGACACTTGTTTTCTTCAATGTCTTTTTTTCATCAGCACATGCAGGTATGTTGTTCCAACATACCTGCTGTGAATCCAAGCTGAATTTAGCTGCCATCTATGACAAAAAAAGCAATTTACTTTCAGAGCCTTCTTTCAGAGCCTACTGCCAGTGAAAAACTGATACTTAAACAACAGATGTTTGGCAAAGTCCAGGCATATTACAACAGTGAATAACAGTATAAACGACAGACGGCTTAAAATGGATGAGTAAAGGGAAAGACTGATTTACAAAGTCAGATAAATAATGTCACTTTTGTTAATGCCGATAAATAATATAATCCCTGTTGATGTCAGTGTGATTGGCTATAAATATAACATCCTGATGGTACAGTTTCCTGGTGCTGCTTTGCTTTGGACCTTTTAACCCCCCACAACAGCTCAATGACGCAGCTCCCTGGGAAACAAATTGCATCTCTGCTTGTCATTATCACATTGACTATGCATCAGCTGTCAACAAAGGGCCACAGTACGCATTTGCTCACACACACATACACACACTCATCGTCTTTATTCTACTTGACTAATCTCCAAACAAAGCTGTGAATGTTAGCCTCTAAAATCCTTTCACTTTGAATTTGGTTGAAAAAAAAAATCCCTGGAGAAGAGCTAAGAAGGACGATGCAGGCAAAGAAAGAGATGAAGAGACGAGCGCTGGCCAACTCCTACTGAGACCCTTTTGATAGATTCAGTTTGTTCGAAGAGGGTTTGGTTCATTTGAAAATATCTCCCCAAAAGACTTTGGGTATTTTCTGTTTCTATTTGTATGTGACTCTATCTTTGCTCTGTGGTGCATACTATATGCATATTGTACATGTGCACATTATTGTTGTGTTTGAACAAGATAATGGCTCCACTGTGTTTTGTGTGCGTGTGTGTGTTTGGGTAGTCCTCATTATCTGGATGTTGGAGTTCTTATTGTGTAATCTTTCTTGTATCCTTTAAAGAGCTATTAGATTACCTTGATGTTTTACAATACAGTAAATTGGGATTACTGGAATCCCGGGACTAATACGATTAAGCTTGCTTTTTCACTGTTTAAAAGTGTACATAGTGTCAGATTGTACAGCTCCCGACAAAGCAAGGGAGTCCTGGTTTCAAGCCCTCAGCATGGCAAATAAATAATTAGACCCCTGTGCTTTGGGTCCACATTTAAAAGAACTGAACTCCAAAAGGATGGACTTTATATTTGTTTACAGGTTCTACCTCTTGCTTCTACAAGAGAAGAGAAGAGAAGAGTTGTAATTAGTTAAAGTAGGACATATGTATGAGGTGACAAGAAGTGACATTGAACTTGGAAACAGAAAATATACAAGGAGCTACTGAGGTTTTGCATGAAAGTTCAGATTCTGTTTCTGTCATCTTCAGCCTAATTAAGTATGTGTGTCACATTGTGAAAGATGTGGGCTGAACTTTATTTCCATACCTGCTTGAGTTGTACAGACATTTTTTTCTGTAGGATAATTGTCTTCACAGATTTGGTTCTGATGAGGTTTTATCGGCCAGCATAAGCACGGGAACTCTGTGTGGCTGTCTTGGCTTTCTTTAAGAATAGGCTGATTTACAAACTCATAGAAACTGTACACACTGTAAAGCTGTATGTTGGCTTGACTCAGCTGTTCCTGAAACCAGTCTTTATAAAGACACTGGCCTTATTGATTCACATGCATGACAAAGTGCATTCTGTAGGCTGATGAATACCAATCCACTGAAGAAACTGTTCAGGTGCTGTTTATTTTCTGAATGTGTTCTGTTACACATGCTACACTTAACGGCTTTGTGCTTTGTCCTCCACTTTCTTTTCTTTTTCCCTCCCTTTTCACTTCTTTTCCTTATCTCTCTGCTCTCTGTTTTCTTTTTTGCTAATCTGCCCCTCCCCACCTGTCAACTCTGGCGTTGTTAAACTGCACGTATACTAATGTGAATAATAAAATCAATACATAAATAAATGAAAAGAAAGAACTAACAAGAGAAGCTTATAAAGAGTTTATAGAGTTCCTCTTGGCAAAGCAAATGTGTTTGGCACAACAGTGCATTCAGATCATGATTCTGCTCACTAACGCTGCCAGGCACAGCAGGTTTAAAAAATAAATAAATAAATAAAACACAAGTGGCAGCCGTTTGCTATAAACCAGCTTTAAAGGTTGTCAGTCAGTCGTGGGTGTCAGACTGATGGTCAGCGCTCTTGCAGGCTGACAAAATCCATGCTGGATGTGCCAGCCCAGTGCTGTCACCTAATATTGCATCATTCCATGACATAGCCTACACTCTGCAGCCACAATCACCATGCACAACAGCGTGCCAGTATAATGAAGCCAAGTGCAACAAGTGGTTTAGCTAGGCCTGCTAATGTTCCTTGGTGTCACAGACATCTGCTCCTATAGCTGACAGGACTGACATGGATCACTTACTTGACACTCACAGGTTACAGAGCCTGGTCAGTGAACTGGAGCTACGGTGTATGGTGAGAGAATTTTAGAGTGTACCCTTGTCTGCGACTGTGATAGTTCAGTCATTAAACCGTTTATTTTTGTTATCTTTTTTTTTTTTCAACTGTAGGACCCACATTAACAAACTTGAGTTTGTACTTATGGGAGGGAGTGCTACAGCCCTAGCAGGCCTGCAGGGCTGTGTGGGTGTGTTCTGTGTCTCTGTTGAACTCAGACACTGTTTTCCATGAGGAGCCAGTGTGCACCTGGCCCCACTCTGCAATCAGCAAACAAACTGTATAAAGCCTACTTGGTCGGTTTGTGTGTGAACAAGCCCTGAGAGTGGAGAACTGTGGTGGTATGCTTTGAGTTTCCGTGCTACAGACTAGTGGTGCTGCTAGTGAGCAGTTTGGGTTTGATGACAGCAGAAATATTTTTCTTTTATTTAACCTCTTCCCTTTCAGGATATCTTTGTTTGCTGTTACAGTTGCATTGCAGTCTCTTTATGCTTGGTCATTTGTAATAAAAGCCTATCATTATTATTGTTACAAAATTCTCAGCTTTTTTTCTTTTCCTAGTTCTTACTGTTGTTGCTCCCCCCATCTCCTAGCCCTTTTTGGGGACGGGGGTGGGGGGTTCTTTCTTTTGTACCATGAGTTCAGGCCCGCAAGGAAGTGTAGAAGTTAGTGCTGCCTCACTGTAAGAAAGTTCAAACATTATGATTGGTGGAGGCCTTTGCCATGGGAATTTTGTGAACATAGAGGGAAATGTTGTGTGCAACCATGCCATCCCACCGCCATAAATAAAAGAAAGCTTAATAGCCTCTCATTTATCAAATGAAATATGTATAACAGTTAAAGTACTTTCCTCTGCACACAAGATAAAGCCTGTGTGCACATTCACATTGTGAACACCATATCTACCTCTCTGTCTATCTATCTATCTATCTGTATATATATGTGTGTGTATATATACATATATATATATATAGAGAGAGAGAGAGAGTCAACGCTTTAATTCATCCCAAAGGTGTTCAGGTTACTATTGTAGGCCAGTCAAGTTCTTCCACAGTAAACTCACTTATTTTTTACAACTCAGTCAGCCATATGAGCTGTCACACACAAAGTCAACATTTTATTTTTTAAAGTTTTTTTTTTTAAGTTATTCACTTCAGTAGGATTTTTTTTCCCTGAAAAGTTATTTTTATGTTAATGCTTAAATTCAAAGTCAATATGTGCAGTAGTAATGATTGTGCTACATATAGATAGATAACTTGTATGCTTTAATCAAACTTCAAAGTGACATGGTTTTTGCCTCTAGGTGACACCAACAAATTATAATACATCCGTTTCTGACCCCCTGACAAACTGTGAAATTTTACTAACCCCTTTTAATCATTACATAAACTCAAATCTTTGAAGTACAAAGCAACATGAAGACTTGAAAACAGTCATTTTTTAGCCATCTACAAAAAACGTGAAATAATTTACAATTGTTTCTTTTGAAGTAGATGACCACATGAACGTGTTAAATAACTCAATTAGATTGCAGGTGTGAGTCTAAACCTTTGATTTTATCCTGTATTTACCCCCTGCAGTCCGTCAGACCTGCTGTGCAACCTTATACTCCCCCAAGCCATTGCCTTTGTTTAGAGGAGTGTTAACTTATTGTAATGTGAAATGTAAGGAATTCAAATAAAAGGCTAACTTTCTTTAAAAATGTCAACAGTATTACAACTGCTATTCTTACCTTTTGAAGGTTCAGTTTTAATGATCTGCTTTCAACTCCATGCAATTTAAGTATCTAATGACTATAATTTAAGAACAAAAATTAAAGAATGGTTTAAAATTTAAAAAGATTTAAAGTTAAAAAAAATTCACCTCCATTTGGTTGGATGAAACAGCATTTTTAAATTGGTTCTGGAACTATTATAGCACTACAACAAAATTGTAATTTTGGGCACTAAATCCCACACTTGCCTAAATATCTACAGTAAATGACTGGACGTAGTCCTAGCATTTACAAAACCTCTTTAGGTGTATTACAGCACAACTGCTGTATTGAATTAGGAGGGTTCCAAGATTTGTATCAGAAGCTAATTGAGATACATTGATTATCTTGTGACAATGTCAGTCATAGTGTCCAGGTAAACATACTGGAAGTAGGAGAGATCATTATAAATATGAGAAGGGGATCGCTAAAATGTCAAGGTTTGAAAGTGTTTGCATTCAGCAGTGGCGAGGACCACCAGCATTTGGACATAACTTTCTGAATTGTTAACTATGTGAGTAAATGTAATAATTACTGGAGTCTCAGTAAACTCAATTCATTTCAATTCAAGTTCATTTAAATGAACATTCAGGTAAAGACCCTACAGTATTCTGGAGAAAAACAATCAAATGACCCAAATGTTATTAGTTTCTATGATTTATCTACTTAGTCACTGAGGATAGAATAAGGACATCACAGTAATCATGATCAGTGTTGGTCAAGTTACTTGAAAAAAGTAATCAGTAACTAATTACTGATTACTTCCCCAAAAAAGTAATGCCGTTACTTTACTGATTACTTATATTCAAAAGTAATTAATTACTTAGTTACTTAGTTACTTTTTAAAAACACGATTTACAACCTGAATAGGTGATAAAGCAATATATCTTTCAGCCCAATTCTACTTTTTTCTGCATAATCCATCATACAAAGTGTAATCAAATGGAAAAGTCTCTTTTTAAAACTTGTTTTATTAGTTTTAATCTTTAAAAAAATGTAATTATATACAACATTCGTTCCTACGGGAAAGTAAAGGTAATCTAATTACCGTTTTTGCAATAGTAATCCCTTACTTTACTCGTTACTTGAAAAAAGTAATCGGATTACAGTAACGCGTTACTGCCCATCTCTGATCATGATGGCATTAAAATTCACCACTTTACCTTAATGAAGGACAGGATCACCTTTCTCCAACTGCAAGACAGTAAGTGCCACAAACTGATCCCAATGACACGATCATAAGAATTTATTGTGATGTTTTACTTCACCTAAAAGGCGTCTACAGTGTCAGCCAAAGCCACTTCAAACTCAGCAGTTAACCGCAATTTGAACTCTTGAAGACAACAAGTCAATAAATCTGCAAAGACCTGTTCAGTGAAGGAAACTGGCAGCTGTACTTTTTGTCACCTTGACAGATGAATGACACGTCTCCTTGTTATCCCTCTGAACGTCTTTTACTTTTATCAGCTTCGTACCTCTATCTTATCCCCTGTACCTCTGTTGTCAATTGTCTTTATTTCCGTCTCTTGCACCGAGTCTCACTCGTATTCTACATCTAACCCTAATGAATTCTTCCTGGTACATTTATTTATTTTTTTCTTCCCAGCTGCCCTCTTTTTATTCCTCTTGATATCTTCTTTGTGTTTTTGTCCTCACATCTGTTTGGTTAGTTGAGGACGTGGTACAGCGTCGTGTCTCAGGCCACTGGAGGACTTTTAGAAGTCAGCAAGAGAGAGTCTACGGCGGTCCCCTGGGTTCCTGTGTGCGCGCACACACACAAGCAAATTCACACAAATTCAATCACACACCAGTGTTAAGCTCTCAAACTCCCCTCAAAGAGTCTCACTCCCACAAGGCCACAGAGAGAAAAACAAAGAGATGGAATGTTTTCTCTCTATCCTCCCCTTTCCATCTCTTTCTCTCCTACTCTGGCTATAGTCTTCAGTCGTTCTCTGCAGTGCAGTACAAACATGCAGAGTGATCAAAGAGTCTGGGGGTGTCAGAAGCGAGGGACAAAATGGACGTGTGTAGAAGACAAGATAAGAAAAGAAGTTGGGGGAACACAGCTGTCAATCAGACATTCAGTCAAACTCCGTGGAGTTTCTATCCCAGTGGCACACCTGCGGACTTCTGAGCTTACCTGCATGACCATCAGTGTATTAAAGTTGCTACAGTTGTTACCTTTGCTTTGTTTCAAGGTCCATGCTTTGTTCTTTGTTCCTTAAAAATAAAACAAAAATTGTAATTGAATTAAAAAAAAAATCTTGTGATAATTAATTAACTAACCTCATTACCATGGTAAAAGGAATGAAGCCACTTTTCCCTGTGTCACTGAAGCACAGGTCTATTTGTGCGAAGATAATCTACTGTTAGTATGTGAATCTAGTTGTGTTTACCTTCAAGCCCAACCTTTCATGAAGTCAAATGGAAAGTATCCATTCATCCATTTTCTTATCTGCTTTTCTAACTTGGGGTCACAGGGAGACTGAAGGTTATCTCAACTGTTTCAGTGTGAAGGACGGGGTACACCCTGGACAGGTTACCAGTAGCTCCAAGGGCTGACACAGAAGGGCAGATAACATCACATGCTCACACCCACAGCTACGGCCAATTTAGAATCACCATTTAATCTAACAAGCATGTCTTTAGGACGACTACAACTTTATACCCTCAGTAAAAAGTGTCTTTTTTTTCCCTATTTTTAAATATAGCTTAAATGCTGCTACTGGAGATTAATAACCTCAAGAAAATGTGTACGTGTAGGTTTGCTTAGGGGAAAAAAACAATAATAATACGGCAATAGTTTTAGTCCCGATCGTTGCTGTGTGAACCGTGGAGTCACAGCGCCCTCTTCTGGATCCAGCTGAAAATAGATGGACACTGCATTTGTGTATACTCAAATACATGCAATGCAAAGATCTGGAAGAGTCATACTTATTTTTTACCAAAGACAATTTTATTTTGATCAGCCTTTAATAATTGGAGATAATTACAATAAGTCTGATAAAAATGTGGAGTTTTTTGCAACATTTAAGACAAAAATAATTCTAATAAAAATAAAATGTTAAATTAATACAAAAATGTATTTTTATCCCTATTCTTTTACACAACTAACTGTATTTCAATTAATAACCCTGGTCCTTTTTTCTCTGTCTCCCCCATCTTTTTAGGCTGCAGACAGGAAGGTTCTATCAATTCAGTGGGAATAAGTAGACTGATAAAATCCCAGTGTCTCTGTAGTATGCACTGAGTTTATTAAAAATAGCATTTAAGGTAAAATAGCTTGGGTGTTTGGGGTTGGATTTTATCTGTTTATTATAGTTTTAAAATGAATGGTTTAAAAGAGATTTACCAGTTATGTTCCAAAACATTGATTCTGTTCATCTGGACGTAGTGTTTTCAGTGGGAAAAATGTCTCGTCACTCTACAAATTTTCACCTTTGCAAATAAATGTGACACAAACTAAAACATATAGATTGTATCGTGGTTTAATTTACATTGTATACTTACTGTGTCCTGGGGATCAGGTGTTGGGTTACCTGAAGAAAGGTCAGTCTTTTAGTGGAGATGAAACGCAGGCTGGGTTTGCTCATCCATCCAGAATTGTGTGGTTCAAAACTAATAATAAATATACATGTAGGTGTCTTCTCTATTTCTCTCTCTTTTTGAGCAGGTTGATACATTTCATTGCATTATAGGGTAATTTGAAAAAGTTAACACTACATTAATCCCAGTTATCCATTAGTGAGCTACCCATGTGCAAAATCACTGGTAGGAGAATTAAAAATTGGAGTTTATGCCTCTGTAATGTTATTTACACATATCTAGGGAGGAATTTCACTGGAGCAGCTCAAGAAATACATTTATTATTGACAAATAAACACCCAAGGCTAAATATCTATGGGTTATGTTTTTCTTTTTCCAGATTCTGATTGTCAGTTTGCCTGCAAGGGTGAAAAGTTCCAGTGTGTTCTTTTGTCACAAGGGAAAGAAATAACTTTTGAACTTACAGCTACCTTACCTGTTTAGCAATTTTTAACTGGTTTCAAAGGTGAAAGTGAGAGTAAAGGAGCCTGTGTGTGTGTGTGTGTGTGTGTGTGTGTGTGTGTGTGTGTGTGTGTGTGTGTGTGTGTGTGTGTGTGTGTGTGTGTGTGTGTCTCTGTCATATGGTAGTGTGGTACTAATAAAACCTTCGAGAAAAAACTATGGTAGATGCAGTTTTGTTCTTGGGAAAGTGTGCTGAGTGCAGCTGCAAGTATAGCTTTTGTCAAAAACAAATTCATTGTAAGTGTACAATATACTTTACTTGCCTGCTTTTGTGCCAGAACATTAACATGCATCGATTATAGTGCTTGTTTACTTGTATTGTTTATTTCAGTCCTGTGAAAAAAAGTGGATGAATTTCATTTTTAAGACCTAAAAATATTTACTCTGCATACTTTAACAACATCTGAGAATGTTTAGTCTAGTACCTCCACAGATCCCTACCTTTGATGTACATAACACCAGCAACAGCCAGGACAGTGGGGATGCACTCTTGTACAATATCGCTGCTGCCTAGCAACAAAAGGCCTCTCTTTATAGCAGCATTTCTTCTCACTGCAGACAGAAAGAGAGAGACACATAGAATAAAAACAATAATTTCTTTTACAATTCTGTTTGCTTGCTTTAATAGCTTTAGTTTCAAATGCTTTTTATTTTTTGTAGCTCTGCAAACAAATGTTTGCTACCAATCAATATTGTATGCAACATTTTTCATTCTTCTCTCAAGTATATGTACAGATACTCGTGTACGTGTATTCTTGTAAAACCTGAAGTACTGATTCAACTTCCTTACACAAGAAAAAGTGAAAAAATAAATGTTCCAAAATGTACTTTTTGTTTAAAAATAAAAATGGTTATTTGGGGGACATTCCTTCCAGCTATTTTGTGCAAAGCTAACTGAACCTTGTGCCATATTAATATAATAATAAAATATTAATACAAGGGAATACAAACTTTAATTCAACATAAATTCTAATGTATTTCTTCAGCTTCAACGCAAGCATGAAAAAAAATAAATAAATAAGAAACAAAACTAGCTTTATTTGATTTTTCCTGCATTGTAAATGTGACTGCACATCCAAACGGAACAATATACAGCAGTCAGGGCTTCAACCAGTAATGCTAACTTACACCATGAGGCCAACTTGTTGAATTTGAGACGTGGTGAAATCCTAAGACTGGCTGAGGTAGTGCAGCATGGGGAAAACAATCACTCAGAATAAATCATAATCATTTCTGTTGTGAGGTCCAGTAGACTTATTTGTTTATTTAGCCATAACAGCTCAATAACATCTGCCTATCATGGCCGATTTCCCAAAACTAGACAGTATAAAGCTAGTGTTAATGTAACTGTTTATGTTTATTAAGATCCCCAATAACTGCAGCAATGCAACAGCTATTCTTCCTTCTTCCTGGCGTTGCAACTCTTTACATTTTAACAATGCATTATAAGACAGACACACATATACAGTGTAACTAAACATATACACAACACAAAACTCCTCCATATAACACAAATTAGGCCTCTTATCAGGATAAGCACTGATAATACAACATTTAAAAAACATAAGACTAATGTACTGTCATTACTACAGCACACACGCCCATTTTTCAAATTCATATTACCATTTTTAACACCAGTCAAAAGTCAGACCAAATAAATATTGTTTTAGAAGTTTCTTGTATTATCTGTATTGGTAAAGAACTCCATTCTTCCATAGCCCTGTACAAAACTGTTCTTTTGATTGCTTTGGGTATTAAATGTCATGGTTGGCTGTGTGGCAGGCAGGCAGGAGTGGTGGACCCAATATGCAAGACTCTTGGAGACAGGACTTAAACTGAAAACGCAGCTTTATTGCTGGAAAAACTCCTCAAACTATGACTCACAAAACTGAACAAAAACTTACAAACAGTGGTGCTGGAGAACTGGAACATGACAAACACACAGCATGGAGAAGGTAAGAGGATGAACAGACGTTAACGACACGACACCGAGTAGGGGAAGACACAGACACTAAATACAAGAGGTGAACGGAGCGAAGAGGAAACAGCTGGGAGACACGGCTGACGCTGATTACACTGACGAGACAGGGAGAGCACAAAGCTGAACGCACTGACAAAGGACACAGACCTACAAAATAAACCAGGAAGCACACGACAGACAGAGACACAGACGCAGACTCATAAGCAGGCATACCGAATATAACACATAGAACTCAAACAATAATAATCATCATCAACAAAACACCAGAGAAACAAAACGTTCATTCAAAAATAGACCAGAACTCAGAATGCTGGGTCAATACTGACCCAGAACCGTGACATTAAAAATATTTTTCCCGTAGCCTGTCTAGTACAGTATTCCTTTCTGTCGATACTTAAATTCAATATTTTATACAAAGTGATGGTGCCTTTGTAACAATAATATTTCTAATAAATACAATTTAAAAAATAAGCAATCTATATTTAACAATTAACCAATTAAGATATTTATGCATTCTTACAATATTCGTTTTATATCCACAACAAAGGATCATTTGTACTGCTTTATTTTGTGCCATTTGCAATTTCATAATCTGCTCCATTGTACTATCAGACCATACTACCGGGTAATAATCAACATTAGACAATCAAAGACCTTACATGGCATTTAACTATTGAAAGACTTTTTCTCATTTTAGCAACAAAATTATTAATGTGCTCTGTCCAGGACACTTTACTGTCTAAAGTTACACCCAGGATCCTGGTCTCGCGGACCTGGTTAGCAGGTGCACCATTAATAGAAACCTGCAAAACTGGATTCTTACTAATAGAATGGTTAGAGCCAATTTTCATACTACTGGTCTTAGATACATTCAAAATCTATTCATTATCCACTATCCATTTAACTATTAATTGGATCTATCTTTAACTCTTTTTTAAATGTCATATATATATATGGTTAAATCACCTGCATACATAGACATAGTTGCCTTATTGAGGACAAATGGCATGTCATTTGAAAAAAATAGTAGAAAAGAGTGGTCCAAGATAACTTTCTTGGGGTACTCCACAATCTACAACACTAATGTCTGAATATGGTCCATGTTTCCATACACATAGGGAGAGACAACCATTTGCACCTATGGACAATTTAGAGTTACCAATTAACCTAACCATGGCTCCATGGCTTTGGACTGTGGGAGGAAACTGGAGTCCTGGAGAGAACCCACGCAAACACATGGAGTACATGCAAACTCCACACAGAAAGACCCCGGCTGATGGTGGAATAGAACTCAGGATCTTCTTGCTGTGAAGCAACAGTGCTAACCACCATATGCTAACCACCGTGCTGCCCATTAAGGACAGCACCGTAACAAATCCATAACATTCTGATTTCTTCAATAGTATTTCATGATTGATTATATCAAAAGCAGCTGTAAAAGCCAGCACTACCGCTCCAACTGCTTTCTTCTCTTCTGTACACCTTAACCAATCATTACTCATTTGAGTTAAGGCAGTAGCTAAAGAATACCCTTTTCTATAAGCATCCTGATATTCACTAATTAAATATTCACACTGAAAAAAACATTTATCTGCTCATAATTCTTTCAGTAATCCTTAATAAAACGGGTAATAAACTTATTGGATGACTATTAGACCCACAAAAATGTAATTTACTATTTTCTCGCAGAGGGAAAAAAATACTTCTTACTGCAATTTTCCATGCTTGGCATTCTTTCAGTAAAACTTATCATACATTTATGATATGACAAACGGCCAGAGCAGTCAGATTAGCAGTACTTTAAGCAGTGTCATATCAATCCAGTCAATACACAGAGGTTTGTTTTACATCTTTTTAACATATTGTCTGTTGTACTTATATTTACTAGGTTAAAGTTTCTCTTTCCTTTTAGGATTTTCTTTTTAATTAGATATAATACCTGCGTGTCTGTTCTAGGCATATTATTTTTTTTTAGATTATTTAACTTAATTAGAAAATATTCATTGAAATGATTTGCAATATCATTTGGCTTAGATAAAAACTGACCTCCTGTCTCTATAAAGAAAGGCATATCTTTGATGTTTTTGACAATTAAATCCTTTAATATATTCCATATTCTTTTAATCATATTTTGCATCTTTAATCTTATTTTCATAAAATAATTTCTTTTTCTTTCTATTTAACCCAGTAAAAAAAATCCTTAATTTAATATATACCTGCCAATTCATAACCAGATTTGATGGCTGTTAATTTTTTACCATATGCTCCTTCCCTGTCAAACCAGTACATTTTCTTATTGGTGCATGCTTTTCCACAACCTGCATAAATAATATAACACTTCAAACTTTGCCAACGGATTTTCAGGGTGTATTTCAGATAAAACTTCTGACCATCATATTTTCTTTAGCAATTTTCAAGATAGTTTTTTTAACTACATATCTTTGGATCCTCACTATCATTACTCTATATCCAAATTTTGTTTTCTGATCCAATTCTGTGGGCAAATTCCACGAAATTCTACGTTTTTGTCCCTAAACAACTCATTAAAGAGAGACACCATGAAGTCGTTGGGTTGTTCTTTTTCAATATCTATTGGTAGTCTAAACACACATAAATTGAATTTGCTGCTGTGGCTTTTCAAACTTTCAGCCTTTTCTCTCAACTCTTTATTCTCTTTCATGAGTAACTGTTTTGATTTCACCAACGTATGTTCGCGATCCTTCATGTTTGAGAGAGTTTGTTCTACTTATACGTTTCTTCTTGCATTCACTCAAATCCTCCTTCATAGAATTAAGCTGGGGCTGTAGTTTTGTCAGTTGCAGCATTTATTTCCTCTCTTATTATATAGCAGATTGATACTAACATTTCTCGCTGCTTCTCATATAAAGAAAATCTCACTTCATGCTTGTTCCTCTTAGTGCTTCCTACACCATGAGGACAACTTGTGAACATTTGCACCACAGTATACTGAAAAAATGATACATAAATGATGTTTCTGCCTTGTTTACACTTTTATGTACAATGAGCACCAGTGGTGGATACATCAACAGGATTATTATGTATGTGTCACTGTTTCCTCCATGTTTGAACTGTTTTGATATCCAGAAGGCACAATGTATTCAAATAATCTACCCCCCCCCCCCCCCCCCCCCCTAAAAATTGTCCTTAAGTACAGTAGCAAAATATCTATACTTCTGATTAAGAATTAATACAGTGGATAATACTCAGTGCTTAGGCTGCAAAATGCAAAGGATCTCTTAACATAACATCTTAACATCTCCTAATATAGTTTAACAAGGACTTCGAAGAAGATCTGTGTGAGTTTTATACTACACCTTTCTATGCATCACCACTTTATTGTGCTTTGAAAGACTGCATTGACCCTGGAGATATGTTTTCGTAGGCAGTTTGACCCTGGTAGGTTTTTTCAAGGCAAATGGGTAAAGGGCCAGTCTTAAACAAGAAAACCTCTGTAAAATTCCAATATATATTTCCCAAGATTATGTTATCAGTGTACCAGCTCGGAGCTAGGCCCAGGAAGAGTCCTCAAAGGACAGTGCCTGGTGGCTGGGCCTTAGCATATAACTCAGCCCAAAAGAACCTCAACCCTTCTCTCCTTTGGCCCCACCAACTGCATGGGGTTCTGTGCCATGCGGATAGGGTAGTGATCTACTTCATCAGGGTGGCCTACAGTCTTCATTGGATCACTTTGCAAGCAAGTGTGAAGCAGCAACAATGACAATTAGCATCTCTAAGAGTGAAGCTGAAACAGCTGAAAACATTGCGGCAAAATGTTGAGGAAAAGCACTGAGTTTTTTAAATGGATTAACAATGAGGTGGAGTTGTTGCTGCGAGTAACACAAAAGTACAAAGTTGGCAAAGCGAGTGAGAGTTAAAGAATTTGAAGAAAAGCTATCTGAAGCATGTACAAACTGATATTAATCTTTAATAGGGCTGTCAAAATTGGGAGCAAACAAAACAACTGCTGTATAATGCCCTCCGCTATCTTAGTTTAATTGGTCACTTCACTGCATCACATGACTAAAATGTGTCATCGTTTTCAAAAAGTCTCAGTTTTCGCTGTCCACACTGCGACACGAAAGCAGCGTTTTCAAATGTAAGCATTTTCGAGTGTTTTCAAAATGCTGCGTTTTCCTTGAGCGAAAACGCCGTCTCAGTGTGTATGAAAGGCCACACAGAGCAAAAGATGCGTTTTCAAACGAAAATGCATTAGTGTGGACATAGCCTAACGGTGTGTTCACACCGAACGCGATGTACGCGAACAAAACGCCCCAAACGCCCCTAATTTGACGCGTGCACATTCGCGTCTCAAAGCGTGTCCAAGAAAAATCCATAGCGCGTCAAAATATGATATTTTTACGCGCGTGAACCGGAAATGTGGGAGGAATGTGGGAGGAAGTTGTGCCAGACCGGTGTCTTTGCAAGATGGCAGCTGTCGAGCTAGCGCTTGAAGAGAGAGTCTCCCTTCTCTATGTACTGAGGAGAGCAGAGCAGCGGCGTAAAAGACGTCCTCGCCGTACCTGGGTCCATCAGGTTCTCCAGAGGCGTGAGCTGGTGAGTTTCACCATTTGCTCCAGGAGCTGCGCCTGGATGACCGCCGATTCCAGCGATATCACCATCGGCCAGTTTGAGGACCTGCTTTCCCTCGTCGGTCCCAGCATCGCCCGCCTAGACACCAATTACAGGCGCTCAATCCCACCTGCAGAGCGCCTGTCCATCTGCCTGAGGTTAGTAAAAGTATTTAATACGGTAGTCCTTTATTGATACCTGTGCTAATATGCTAAACCATCCATTTATACACTGCTAACATGGATGTGCTATGCTAACAGTGAATGCTCTCGGTGTTTACTGATAGCAAACTGTGGTACGGAGACGACTGTTTATAATATTTCTAGTGATAGTCAGGTCTCATCAAGTCCCGATTTAATTCGATTTATGCTGTTATCAGTGTTTGCAATGATAGCATGCCTGTGGTGTCACATCAATGTATGCGCTCGGTGTTTGCTGATATCAAACTGTAGCATTAGGACCACTGAGTTAACCTTTGTAGTGATACTCACTCCTTTTTATTTAGACCTGGTTTAATTCTGGGATAGTTGAATATTTGTATATAATCCCTGCAGCTGTCAGACTCTATAACAGGGGTCACCAGCCTTTATTAAAACAGAGTTAGATAAAACTGAACAGTTTGGTTCATCTTTAGTTATGTGGTTCTATCTAGCATATTCTATCTTGATAAGCTATGTCTTATCACAGATTAATTTTTCAAGAATATTAATGATTTAAGCAAGGAAAGGGCTACATGTCAACATACAACTCCTTTATTTCTATTATTGTCTTACTTCATTCCTACCTGATTGACATGTTTAGGAATTATGAGTGATTGGCACACTGTAGTGGCAAAAGTTGCTACCAATCAAATTATGATATGTTAAAGTTAAAACAAAACACAACTGTTTTAGATATTATCTAATATACAATTTGTAATTATCCTTATAATTACAAAATGTTTTATGTAAGATTTAAGTTTTGTGATTTAAATCTGACATCACAAAAGTGTTTTGGAATTTGAATAATGTTGTCATTTTGTAACTGCAGTACACATAATACTAATTTTGAACAATTTTGTCCAGGTTCCTTGTCACCGGGGACTCCTTCACGACCAAGCGTTCAGTTACAGAGTCGGTGTGTCCACGGTGAGCCAGATCACCCCCCAGGTAGCGACGGCCATCTGGGACTGTCTAGTGGACGACTTCATGGCTGTGCCTTCACCTGGAGACTGGCGGTCCATCACAGAGGGATTCCAGGAGCGCTGGAACTTTCCTCTCTGCTGTGGAGCTCTGGATGGGAAGCACGTCCAGACAAAGGCACCCCATATATCATATAGGAGACACACACATTGATATACACTAAATATTTATTCCATTTCTTTTTTTGTGGTGCCCAAATTTATGCGCCTGCTTGATTTTGTTTAAACAATTATTGCACACTTTTTGTAAATCCAGTAAACTTCTTTTCACTTCTCAAATATCACTGTGTGTGTCTCCTGTATGATGTATTTAACTGACATTTTTTATTGTAACAACCAACAATTTATACAGGAAAATAATGTCTATTAACAAGGTTGCCCAAACTTTTGCATCCCACTGTATTAGTATATTTTGTCATTAGTATAATATGAAATAAATTCTACATGTGTCAAGTCGTGTGCCAACATTTGCTGTGTAGTAGAGCTGAGACATTAGTCATTATAAAAATTTATTTGAAATAATATTAAAATTCTCAAACAGAAAAACATTAAACATAAATATAAAATATAAGTATTTACAGAGAGACAGGAATAAAAAGGACCAGCTGCTCTCCAGAGCAGGAACAAGGCTGAGGAGGAAATGCTCCATTGGAGACTGGTGTGGACTCTTCAGGGACACCAGGATGGCCAGCTCCAGCGCCGATGGACCGTCCTGGGACCCGTCCCTCATCTGCCTCGGAGCCGTCCTCCCCTGTGGGCCTGTAAAACAGCACAAAACACAAAGAAATGAGAAGGCTGCTACTAGATTTTAATTTCAACATTGAAAAAAAACAAAAACAGGATATAATCAGATTGGTTGTAGATATTTAGTAAAGGTGATCACAAGGCAATCCCACCGACTAAAAAGGTATCAGTGCTTGCTGTACATATCTGTGGGTGCAGGAGCTCAGGGACTGGGGAGCCAGGAGAAGCAACAGGGGATGCTCTGCTGCAGAATCAGTTGGCTCTATCAATACAGTATTAAATGTTAACAGGTTGAATATAATAATCATAGAGTAGACAGTGGTCCCTCATTTATTGCAGCAGGGGTTCTCAGAATAACTAGCCCCTGGTCACGCACTTTATACACTGTTTTTCCCACACACATGAACATTGGTCACAGTTCTCACAAGTTGATTCTCAAAGTGCAAACCTTTGTAGATTGCAAAACGTAAAAGTATTATTATGCCGCGGTTTGTCTTCATCTGCCTGCCACTTTCGTGCACCTTTTTCCCTCGCGGTGCAGGTGTCCGAATGAGGCTCATAGTTATGGGTATTTTTGTGCTGTTTTTTTCTATTGGACGTGATGGTTATTAAACCAAACATGATAAATTTGGCAAGCGCAGGAGACACGACACGAAGGAGATTTGTCAATCAGGCTGCAGAATGCAATGCTGTACAGTGCAAAAAAAAGAAAAGAAAAAGAAAATCAGCGAAAAAGCGAAGCAGTGACGGATGAACAGCGGGACCACTGTGTGCTGTTTATTAATAAACAAAATATATTCCTATATGACAACATGCATAAAAGCAGAACGGTATTTGTACTCAGTGGGAAAATAGCGGTGGCTTGCTAGCTTTTGTGCGGCTTCCTCGGGTCAGCGAAAACTTTAGAGAAAACTTAAGAGAAATGAATGAACTTACCAGGTTGCCCGATCTCTTTACACATCTTCCTCCAAGCTCGGTCCTTTATATTCCTGTCTCGGTACAGAAAGCAGCTGGTGTCGAACGGCTCCGGGTTGTTTGCTACGGCGTCGATTAGCCTTCCTTCCATTGAAGCATGAAGGGCTTTGGCTGGATCTGCCCCTTTGACCTAGGTAACAGCCACGTCACCAGGCTCCTGATTGGTTGTCGCGGCGCGATTTGACGCTGGAGTTCAGATTTTTCCAACTCGAGCGGTAGACGCGTAACGCGCGTATGCACAAAATGCAACACAAAAACTCACACGCGTGGTTTTTTTTCGCGAGTCAAACGCCTGAAACGCGCTACACTGACGCGCGTTTCAGGCGTTTTCGCGACGCAAATCTGCTTCCGAATTTTCGCGGGAGCCGCAATCGCGGGTCATCGCGCCTTTCCATTGACTTTACATGTAAACCTGACGCTCTGGCCGCCTCTATCGCGTTCGGTGTGAACACACCGTTACATTTACAAAAGTCTAACTTGTCATTTGAACAAAATAATTTCATGTTTCTATGGTGAATGCAATTAAATAATGTTGGATCTGCATGAAATTCAAAAACTTAATTTGTTCTTGTTCAGATGACATGATACAATCTAGGAAGAGCGGTTAGTTGCCTGCACTCACGAAATTCACAAGATCACACGAGATTTCAAATCACAGGAAAATCACTGGGGTTATAAGAGGCAGACAACCATAGCAACATATATGCTGTTGCTATTTATTGTGGTTTAAACTGTCAAGGATAAAAACATAAAGAAAATTCTGCATGAAGCATAGCTTTCATACTTTTTTTATGTTTGGATTGAATAATCATCTTATTGCCCACCTTCTTTGAGTCAATCAGCCATCACTCTGCGTGGTTTAAATCTGTGCTTAGACTCTCATTAGTGAAACCTCATCCAAGTCACTCAGAGCTCCATTTAAGCCTCAATCGTCCCACCACCAATGTCCAGGCTCTTTGGTTCTGCCATGATGGGTCGTCAGACAAACACACATTTCTATGTGTTTCAACAGCGCTACTTCTATGTGTTTTAATGTGTTTTACCCCCAACATTCCAGACTTTTTCCTCAGCCTAATGCATCTCTTTAGCACCAGCAGCACCACCACAGCGTAAACCATTAACTTACATTAATTCTGTTGAATTATTGTAAGTGATTGATTTACTGTCAGATGGTGCTGGAGTATGTACACAAGCTGCTCTTCAGATTATCTTCATCAAATTTGCAACATCCAACATCCTGTAAACAGGAAAGTACGGAAATGGCCTGTAAGTATATGGCCTCAGTTGAGGCTTTCTACAAAAGTGCTTTCTACAAGTCTCACTCACCCAATCACATATCTATGCCTAAGTACATTCTAAAATTCACACACACACACACACAAGTAACTGGGGGAGTAACTGATGAAAAAGTAACTGATGAATTGAGTAATCTGGCAGTAGCACTGTCTGCAGGGTAAAAAAAAGATAACATGTCTGTGTGGTGTTTGGTTACAGTATGACAGTTTCATAAATGGATTGGATAGCAGCAGACTCCTACCCATGGACATAACTTTTAGTTGACTGTGCTTATACTCTATATATAACTCCCTATTGCTTTGATAAAGATGTTTTTAAGTGCTTTTCTGTTGTAGTCAGCAGGGTTGTTATTATAAACACAGAGTGGCAACCAATCTGCTCTCTTCCTTCCAACCTTTTTCCACTCCTAATGGAACAATGTCCATAACCCACTCCCCCATTATTACCCCCAGGGTTCTTACGCTCTTCTTGTCTAGGCACCCGCTACCCTCCATCTCAGTCTTTGTTTCCCCAAATTTTCTTCTCTTTCCTAAATGCTGACATTATCAGTTTCTTCAGAAAGTTGATATTATCTCTGCTGTGAGGAATAAACTGGCTCCTATTTGCATCCATCTCACAGCCATGTCTTCCTCCAGCCCATCTCCCTCGTTTTATCAAACATATGCCACACTTGATGCTGGCCTCTCCAGTTTTTATCCATAGCAGCAGATGACATAGCAGGTGAAAAGATGAGTGAATGTGACCAGGGGGTGTTTGCCTCTTTTATTTCCCAGCATCGTCTCCAGCCTACCACAAAGGTAAGGCTGGATGGAGAAATGGATTAAAGAAGGATGGTCGATTTTTGTTTTATTAATTCATTTATTTTTTGTTTCTCAACATGACCGCTTCTTTTTTTGTGAGGGCAAAACACAATAAAACGCATAAAATAAATACAGACTAAAAAATGTATTTATTTTATGTGTATTTATTTATTTTTCTAATGATAGGCTTCAATTTAAGCTTTGTTATTCATGATAATAAATAATCATAAAAATACGTAATATTTTTTCCTACTGCGCCTACAATCATTTAAATGTCCCTGTCATTTTGATGCATAAGAAATTGAAGTATAAAACGCCAGAGTTAATTTTGCTAAAGTGAAAATTACATATTTTCCCCACCAAAGTCAGTACATGTATCCAGTAAGAAGAAGAAGAATCGTCGTCCATCTATTTATCCTTGAGCTTACTGCCTTGTTTTAGGCTATATTTACCATTTCTGACAAATGGTCTGTGGAGGTCGCATCTGTATGGAGATATCCTCCCTTTTTCACGCTTTCCTTCCTGCCCTCCCTCCTATAGCGTTACCCCCCAAGAACTCGACAACCACGAAATCAACCGTCATAAGGCTACAGACACTGCCAGCCATTTCCTGCCTCTAAAAGAAACACTCTTTTTAGCATTTTAAGGCAAACACGAGCAGGCTTTGTGCTTTTATATTTTACTATATTTTTTATAAAGATATAGGCTTCATTTTTTTTAACAAGAAGGACAGAAAATGTCTTACTCCGCGCAGGAGAGAAGGTCTGGCGTTCAGCTGGTGAGCGCGCTGCTGCTAATGCTCTCGCTCTCCGGTAAGAAACAAAACACCCGAACCGATGCTCTGATACATAGGTACACGATCAAAGGTGCGATGACATTATATTTCCTTATCGCTCGTATTTGCGCGTGTGGGTTGTATGGTAACAGAGGGGGGTAGATGGGAGGGGTGGAGGGGGGCATTCCTATAATATGAGATAATGTCGCGGGACTGACATTCCTGCATTTACTAGTTTGACAAGGCCATGACAAAAAACCACAATACTGTGGTTTTATGCGACCAGTTTAAGCAAAGCGCTGCTTTTTGATCCGTTGTGCTGACTGGGAAACGACCCGTTTGCCCCTCTGTATCTTAATTTAGCCTTTGTTGACAGCTAAAATACTGACCCAATACATCACAGCCCTTAAAGAGGATTATGATGCAGCACACAAAAATAAATATTGGCTTTGTTTGCGCAAGTAATAGTAGTACCCAGCAGGTCGCTCAAGTATGGCTCAATGTTGTGAGTGCAGTGAGTGATGGATAGAAATAGGCCTTTAATGGCTTGTTAACGCTGTGGTAATATTATCAGGAGACACTCCTGGCTGTTCAATAACAGATACACATGATAATTCACAGTAACGTTGTGAGCACACCCTACAAGATCCTTACCATCAACAATGTATTAATAAGTAAAGAGGCCCAAATTTTAAGCACATCTTTAGCAGAGATCAGAACAGTGCTCTCTTTATTATACCATAATAGAAGCCCCAATATTCCCCCACTGCTACTTATGTTAGTCTCAAATGTGAAATCCAAAATCCCGGCACTGTGTTAGGAAGGTCGGTCTTAGGGACAGCACAGGAAGGAGATGTCATGAAGGATCATATTTCAATAGTTATATTAACCATTATATTAACCATTTTGCAAATATAGGTAAACTCATAGCAGCATAGTTTTCAATGAAAGCACCCTTTGTTGTTTCACCCTTTTTTATAGCTGAAAATAGATGCACAAAAGTTAACTTTTGCCAGCAAACCTGTTGCCTGACACACCCTCTTTGTGTGTTAGTGTTTGTTTGTTTCTTCGCAACGTAAATCCAGTACTAAAGGAAAGAAACGCTGAAACACTCACACACCCTCTTTGTGTGTGAGTGCGCATTTGTGTTGGGACAAATGCATCTTACATAGGCTCATCAATTTGAGATACCTCATATATCAAAAACAGAACCTCACATTATTAAAAATCTGAACTAAGCAGCTAGCTGCACTGTCATTTAGCAATGCTGATCCACATTTCAGACACAGTAGGTGATTAAAACCCTGTTCCCATAAACATATTTTGTGTTACAGTAAAATGTTGTTATGGATTGTGAATTTTAGTTGTCTAGACAAATAATTCTGTAAACATGTGAGTGTAGTATCCTACAGACTTTATTTCTGCAGTTTTTCTTTCTAACACAATTCCTTCTGTCCATCTGTGTCACTTTACTCATCACCTGCACCATTTCAGTTCTCACAGAGAGGCACTAGAGGGCAGCAGCACAATGACACGAGGAGGCATGTAATAACAGTGCACTGCCTTAAAACATGGCAAGCTTAAGTACAGAAGTTTCAGATTATCACAGCTGAATCCTTACAGTAATTCAGAGTGGTGGAAATTTAATTTGTTTATATAAATGACAAATGTTTGAAACACGACTGTATTATGTGAGATGTTAACATCATTATTGTCATAGGCACTGTGGCTTAGTTCCAAACTGGGCAGCTTAACACCACAGTGCTTTCCACTCTCATTGGTAGTCACTTCAGTCTTCAGTTGAGAAAAGTTTATTTCGCATCCTGCCCATTTCCTATCATCCGCAGTTATGGGAATGATGGGAAATGGGCAGTAGTCACTTCACGCTTTGTGTAGTCTCAGAGATGATATTCCTGTGATTTGCTTCCAGTGTGTATGTAGCTTACCACCAGTCATGATATCTGAGTCAAATGTAATAGTAGTCAAGAAGAAGAAAAATGAAGAAGTTCTGTGGCAGATGGGAGTTTGGTAACTGTAGCAGAAAGTTGGACTGTTGGAAGATATTTGACAAGTACTTTGGAAAGCCATGAGCAGCTCCACTTTGCTGTTTTGCAGAGGAAGGGTGTCCAAGTGTCTTTATGTATGGTGTATACTTTGGCAAGAGAAAACTGGGGACACAGTTATGATTCCTAGCACAGCAGCAAACTGGAACTGTTAAACGAATTATTTTTACCTTAGTATATTTTGGAATAGTACAGCTGTTATTTAGAGGTAGTAATGAATAATTTCAAAGTCATTGTCCTGGTGGACATGATCCATTACAAAGGTTGCTAATACCTTGCTTGGTTGGTTAATAATCAGTAATAATTGGTACTTTGTAGTACCAATACCAATAAGTGATACTTAGTTTGTTATAAAAAATCTTCCACATAAAAACTTGAGTGAACATGTGCAAACTTTTGTGGTTTTGCATGTCTACCTTAGAGTTTGCTGAAAGATTGTGAGGCTGCTGACCGTTTTAATATCTGTAAAGTGTACCATAAAACATCCAGACTTTGTGACTCTACTATAAGTACACTTGGTTGTCAATAATGCATAAAGGGTGAAGGAAGACAGAGAACATGGCGTACTTTTTAAAGCTTCCTCCTTAAACTTCCTCCTTTTTCGTGTCTTGTTTTCAGTCTAAAGGAGAAGTCTAAGGCTAAAACACTAAAATGAAAGAAGATCAATAAAGGCCTGGCTACATCACTGGCTACATACTGGCTACATCTGTGGTTATTTGTCTCCCATGCGCAAAACTAACATTTGTGTAACATATCACCCAAGTAGTCTCCATTGTCTTTTTGTGTTATCTTTAAATGAGTTGTGCCGTAATCAGAGAAAATCTGATCGGGGGGGGGGGGGGGTTGCTTCTGGCTGCTGCAGTATGCAGAATGTAGTAAGGCTGTCTCCAAGGCAGAGGGCACTAGAGACAGTTCAAGTGAGTCAGAAATTTAAAAGCAGCATGCCAGTGCTGAAATATTATCCACAGAAATGTGTCTGGTTTGTTTAAAAACAAGTGTAACTCTTGACAACAAAACTGATCTCTGCTGCTGGAGCAATATATACAGTTCCCAGTGTTTACTCTCTCCCTTTCCCGCATGCAATCAAGCTTGCACCAAGTCTCCCAAAACACCAAAAAATCATTTGTTTGTTGGAACATTTTTCACACGCAAAAACAGTTCATGCGGTGACACGATCATTGTCCAAGTGGAAGCTAAGTGAATAACAAATACTGTCTTGTCCCAACTTAATCTCACAAATCTCCTGTGCACATAATATAGTGCCCATGGCTTAGAGAAACCAATAAGCACTTCTGAACCAGCAGACACTGTCTGACAGAATGCTGAAGGCAGATTTGGTGTTAAAATATTAGATTTTGTGACAACAACAGAGGTCTTTAGACAGACAGTGTAGGTAAAATTTAAAACCCAATTAGAGTGGGTTATGGACACTTTGTGGTAAACATGGAAGTCAGGCTCTGAGGGATGAGGAAGTCAGAGGTCAGAGTCAAACATGAAGTTCATATTAAGCCTCTCCTCAGTAGGCTAATACCCTAGTACCTTTAGGAACTGCACTATTTAGTCTTTTTAAATCAATTAAATTAAAATAAGCTGGGGGGATGTCATTTTATTTGGAACAACCTCTCAATACTTAACTGAAGCATTTGTGCACTCAAAGCTGTTTTGCTGCTATGTGCACAAGAGACTTTCAGATATTGTGTATTCTGTAAAGTTGCTCTTCAGCGGATTCTTTATCTGAAAGTTTTGTCCATGCTATCCTGCAGAGGCCTAATTGGATTGAGACTTGGAAGCAGAGGAGATTAGTCCAGAGTAGTTCTGAAAGAAAATCATGCTATATGCATACTATCTAGATATATATGTTTTTACAAAACTTTACTGGATTTTATATTTACTGGATAACCAAAGGGCTGTAGTTATTTGGAACACTATGTTGTCTGCGAATCATTTTAGTGTTGCATTAGACTGCTGGCTTTACCCCTTCATAATATTTTTGTTCTATTAAATGAAAATGGATACTTTTTACCAACTTACACATTTATTGTGAATTTGATTTCATTTGCACAATTCAAACCTAAAGAAATAAAGGTATGGAGAGGGAACAATAAGGAGGAGGTAAGAGATCTACCTCACTTTACTTTCTTCTGCACTGACCTTGCATTACAAAGAAGCAATTGAGACAAAAAGAGAAAAAAGGGGGTGGGGGGCTGTGTTAGGGGTTGGAAAGCGGTACAAGGAAGGAGGCAAGAGAGGTGGACAAAGATGGGGGAGAGGGAAATTGGGAGGGGCAGTGAGAGGGAGGAGTCACATGAGGGTTCTTCACTGCAGTATTTCATCTGTTAGCAAGTCTCTGCATCTGCCTCGTTTTTTCCGACTCTCCACAGGACTGCTGAGTCAGCAGGAGCCTATGTCAAACAGTTTCCCTTGTTTTATATCTGAATGTTTACAGCTTCCAGTACCAAAGACACATGTATGATGGTAGTCCTTGTATGCGTGTGTATGTGCAGCAAGGACAGCAACGGCTGTTTGAGTGCATTGCTGTTAGTAGTGTAAAGATAGGTCACTATGAAGGGATGACATTGAAACAGCACTGCTAGTGGGGTGGGCTCACTGCTAACACTTTCTTGGAGGATGTGTATGCATGCATGTGTGTGTTTATTGGGGAGATAGGGGTTGAAGCAGGTGCAGTGCTGCTTCACAGCACACCTGACTATGGTGGACTGTGCACATAGAAAATTGTGTGTGTGTGTGTGGGTGCGTGTGGTGCAGAGAGGCAGGCCGGTGGAGTGGTGCAGCAGCAGTGGGAAGGGAGCCAGAAACACTCGACTGCAGAGGAGAGAATGGTGCAGAGTCCCATCACACACGCACGCACAAACACACACATACTTACTGAGAGAGAGGCACAGATTCTGTCTGGGGAGTGTGAGCCCATGCTGAGACAGGATGTTAGAGGGGAGGAGGAAACTTGAGGAACCTAAACGATACTTCTGTTTCATTTCATTTTATATTATGTACATTTAGAAGCATTTGGCTTTCATTTGAGAATATCAGAATAGTTGCTTAAATGGCATATATATATATATATATATATATATATATATATTTATATATATATTAGGGGTGCAACGATACACAAAATTCACGGTTCGGTTCGATACTTTGGTGTCACAGTTCGATATTTTTTCGATACTAAAAAAAATGCTCATGCCTTCTTAATTTGTCATTTATTAATATTAATATATATTTTAACTCAAAAGTACAGTTTTTAAATTTAATGTTGCTGAAACAACAAAGTAATAAAAAAAATTTATCTATCTGATCGAGAAATCCCTCATCTTTGGAAAAGAGAGTTTATTACAGAGAAATGTCTCTTTCCAAAATAAAAGCTATACTATACGCTTCTTCTGGGCTATATTCTCAGCAGCATATTAAACATATCAGGTCCCCATAAGGAGAATCATGTGCTAATGGCTGTCTAAATGACCCGTGTAAAGTTTGTAGCATGCGTGCTTGTTGTTTTTGTCTGCTTCCACTTGTCTTTGCACTAGGATGATGTCGGAGTAAATGTGCAGTCATATTCAATGTGTTCCCACTAGTGCTGTCAGCGTTAATCTCGTTGAAATTACGTTAACGCCACAACGCGGCAAATCTCCGTTAACGAGCTACCGTGGATCGCCCCGTGCATGGGGCTGGACGGCGTCAACACGTTAACGAGCTAACTGCGCTAACGCACTAGTTCCCACAAATTGAGCATTACGTGGCACATCCGACATACTGTTTTACTTTTGTCCATGACGCGCTTACCATCAGGGTCATGCTTCACATGAAAACCAAGATCGTTCCAAACGCCAGATCTGAATGAGGGAGGGGGAGGTTCAGTTTCGGGTAGCGTTGAGGCAGTTGCCATGTTGCAACGAGCTTAGCTTCTGTCTTGCTAGCTTGCGCTGCGCTCAGTGGATCTGCACTCGACAGTGCAGCCTAGGCGGAGTAGTCGAACACAGATCCACTGAGCGCTCAACACAGACAGCATCGTCAGAAGAAAAGTTGATAAAATAATACATATGCGTACCGAACCGAAAAGCACTGTATTCAATTGTGTTCACTGTGTTCAATATTGATACGAGTATCATTGCACCCCTAATATATATATATATATATATATATATATATATATATATATATATGTATATATATATATATATATATATATACACGTATATATGTATATATGTATATATATATGTATATGTGTATATATATATATATATATATATATATATATATATATATATATATATATATATATATATATATGTTTGTACAGGGTGGGTCATTTATATGGATACACCGTAATAACATGGGAATGGTTGGTGATATCAAAGTCCTGTTTGTGGCACATTAGTATATGTGAGGGGGCAAACTCCTCAAGATGGGTGGTGACCATGGTGGCCATTTAGGAGTTGGCCATCTTGGCTACAACTTTTGTTTTTTCAATAGGAAGAGGGCCATGTGACACATCAAACTTATTGGTAATGTCACAAGAAAAACAATGGTGTGCTTGGTTTCAACGTAACTTTATTCTTTCATGAGTTATTTACAAGTTTCTGACGACTTATAAAATGTGTTCAATGTGCTGCCCATTGTGTTGGATTGTCAATGCAACCCTCTTCTCCCATTCTTCACACACTGATAGTAACACCGCAGGAGAAATGCCAGCAAAGGCATCCAGTATCTGTAGTTTCAGGTGCTGCACATCTCGTATCTTCACACCATAGACAATTGCCTTCAGATGACCCCAAAGATAAAAGTCTAAGGGGGTCAGATCGGGAGACCTTGGGGGCCATTCAACTGGCCCACGACGACCAATCCACTTTCCAGGAAACTGTTCATCTAGGAATGCTCGGACCTGGCACCCATAATGTTTTGGTGCACCATCTTGCTGGAAAAACTCAGGGAACGTGCCAGCTTCAGTGCATAAAGAGGGCAACACATCATCATGTAGCAATTTCAAATATCCAGTGGCCTTTAGGTTTCCATTGATGAAGAATGGACCCACTATCGTTGTACCCCATATACCACACCAAACCATCACTTTTGTCGTTCCAACAGTCTTGGATGGATCCATCCAATGTGGGTTAGTGTCAGACCAATAGTGGTGGTTTTGTTTGTTAACTTCACCATTCACATAAAAGTTTGCCTCATCACTGAACAAAATCTTCTGCATGAACTGAGGGTCCTGTTCCAATTTGTGTTTTGCCCATTCTGCAAATTCTGTGCGCCGATCTGGGTCATCCTCGTTGAGATGCTGCAGTAGCTGGAGTTTGTAAGGGTGCCATTTGTGGGTAGCTAATATCTGCCGAAGGGATGTTCGACTAATGCCACTCTCCAGTGACATGCGGCGAGTGCTACGCTGTGGGCTCTTGCTGGATGAAGCTAGGACAGCCACTGATGTTTCTTCATTAGTGACAGTTTTCTTACGTCCACATTTTGGCAAATCCAACACTGAACCAGTTTCACAAAACTTAGCAAGCAGTTTGCTAACTGTAGCATGGGAGATGGGTGGTCTCGTAGGGTGTCTTGCACTGAAATCTGCTGCAATGACCCGGTTACTGCGTTCACCAGATATCAACACAATTTCGATCCGCTCCTCACGTGTTAACTTCTTCGACATGTCAATGGCTGTGAACAAAGAGAAACTTGTAAATAACTCATGAAAGAATAAAGTTACGTTGAAACCAAGCACACCATTGTTTTTCTTGTGACATCAATAAGTTTGATGTGTCACATGGCCCTCTTCCTATTGAAAAAACAAAAGTTGTATCCAAGATGGCCGACTTCTAAATGGCCACCATGGTCACCACCCATCTTGAGGAGTTTGCCCCCTCACATATACTAATGTGCCACAAACAGGACTTTGATATCACCAACCATTCCCATGTTATTACGGTGTATCCATATAAATGGCCAACCCTGTACATATATATATATATATGTATATATGTATATATATATATATGTATATATGTATATATATGAACATAGTTCTCAGCTTTTAATAACGCTAAACCAGTTGATAGACATTTTATGTTAAATTATGTTTTGACCATTCTCATAAATTTTTGTATTTTTTTCAAACTTTAAATGGATATAAATTGGTTTAAATGTCCATCCATCCATTTTCTTCTGCTTATCTGGGGCCGGGTCGTGGGGGCAGCAGCCTAAGCAGAGAAACCCACACCTCCCATTCCCAGACCAAGCGAGAGATGATGTCTCTCGCTTGGCCTGGGAGCACCAAGACATTCCCAGGCCAAGCGAGAGATGTAATCTCTCCAGCGTGTCCTGGGTCTGCCCTGGGGCCTCCTTAATGGTTTAAATGTAATGTATTAATCTTAGTACTATCACCACTAATGCTGTTTATTTGTATTCACAGGTTGTTCAAGCATGGACGTAATTGTGGCCAGTAGCATTAATGCACTAAATGGAACAACGGTAAAAATCTCTTGTGTGTTCACTTCCTGCTATAAGATGGATGTTACCAAGTTTGCCATGAATTGGACCTACCAAGAAACACTCAACGATACACAGGAACTGGTAAAATGGATACTTCATAAATTTTTAGCAAAGTACTTACATTTTAAATCTCTGAGCCAGTTACAAAAGCTTGCTCTCTTTTCATAGTTTATGACATACTATAAGAAAAGGGGAATGGTGCCTCTTCGATCAGAACGGTTCGGAGAAAGGGTCACGTTTGCTGGGAACCTGGATAAGAATGACCTGTCAATCACTCTATCAAATGTTCAACTGGAGGATGAGGGTATTTACAACTGCTATGTGAGAAACCCCCCAGACCGCATCCAGGGACATGGTATCATACAGCTTAATGTTGTCACAGAACGTAAGATTCTAATTTTAACTTCTGCACACACAAAGTGGGTAACCTTATCCCACTGATCAACTTGTGAAACAAATGCATGTGCGTCAGAATTACATTCCCATTTCACTAAGCATCATTTGGTGCCATTTAACATCAGTATGCAATATGAAATCATCTCAGAACAACAACAAGTTACAATAACCACAGCACAAAATGTTGTCAGTTTGGAAAATAATACATAAATATTCAACTACACCAGATTCCTAAAAAATTCCACTTGTCAG